>NC_141535.1:67335000-68041250 GCF_021556685.1 Rattus norvegicus
TTATATTCAGTTATTTAGATTTCATTTTTTGTGACTTAATAGGTTTCAGTTTATGTTCAAACCTTTTCCCTCTGAATTTCACAAATGGCTACAGCAGAATACATAAATCTCCTACATCTCCAGCAATTAGCAACTGTCAATACCTCCTGCTGAATTCAATTTTGAGGCCTTGGGAAGGCAAGTACAGCTACTATGAGTTCATATATATATATATATATATATATATATATATATATATATATAAGCAATATGGTGGTTACTCTGCTTTAGTACGCTGAAATTCATATAATCATATGACTAGGCTAAGATAAATAGAGCTCAAGTTCATTTCTTTTAAGGATTTGCAGGTATCTCTGTTATATAATTATATAGATTACTTTGGCTGCATACCCAGGGGTAATACTCTTGGATTATATAATATTTGTATTTAGCAGTATTTTGGAACTTCCCTATTGGGTTAAATGTTTGTCTAAAGTAACCTATATTTCCAACATCAATACACATTGGGTTCTTTTTACCTCACATCAACAACAGAATTTGTTGGTGCTTCATTTCCTAATAGAAATCATTTGGAGAAAATTAGGATGGAATCACAATTAGCTTTGTATTGCATTTACTGAATGGCTGGAGAGTGTTTCTCTTTAGAGTGTATTACATTGGTCTAATATTTGCAGAGACAAAGAGAAACTAACATCACAAGTAGCTTTCGGGTTTCTAAAATAATTTTCTTTCTTTCTTGAGATTGCTTAGGAATTTGGAATAATACTAATAGTAGTAGTATATAATGTATCAAAAAATCTTGTGATATTTTCCATTTGTAAAAATTGTTTGCTGTGTATCACATAGAAGGTGAATGCTGGTAAGTATTCTACGAAACACAGATAAATCCTTGAAAAGAATCCAACTGTTATAAATAACATTAAGAAAAATGTTAATTATGTGTCATATCATGGCCATCAACTTCCTGCACAATGAATTTGCATCTCTCTATGGAAATATACAGATACTTTTTATGTTAATTCTGTGTGAGCCACACAATCTCTGGAACACTCAGGACAGGGACTATCTCACTCTTCAATAGCAATAGTGACAGTGTTGGGATTGAGAACTATACTTCCATATCACTGGTGTAGCATTTGGGTCTTCCCTTGTATAGCACTGGTGATGAACACGTATCACCATGCTTTAATTCAACTCTTTTGTTTAGTAGAATTTTTTTCATAATATATATGGTGGTAGGATTTGTCACATTGACAGTCAATGGCCTATAGCTATCAGAGATCTTGTGAAATGCCATATATGGGTGGTACCAAGACATGAACTCACACCCTTTGCAAAAACAATACGAGCTCTTAACTAACAAGTGGTCTCTTTAGCTTTCTGTATTACTTCTTTAGGTGTTGATTCATTATTAATCTAAAAGTGAAGTCATCTCTGAATGTTACCCAGCCACCTAAAAGTACCAACATACTGAAATACTGTTACCTTTTCTCTGAATGTTATGTGTTTGGCCTTGATTATTTCTTCATATCGTTTAGTGAATTTTTTAATTTTTAAAAATTGCTTCTATCCATGCTTCTTCTTCATGAATTTCAGAATCATTGCCAGTTTTTTGTACTTCCAGCATGGCTAGAAGATATGAAATAAAAATGAATATTGATAAATATTTGGTGTTAATAGATACTAGATACTAAAATTCAGAAATATTTATCTGTTGAAGGATCATATGATTAAACTTTGCTTAACTTGAACTAGGGGAATAAAACTTAGCAGTTTTGAACTAAATAGTTTTGATTCCTCTCACACTTTATTTTGATTACATGAAAGTAGATCACCTAATCAGCCCCGTCATAGTCAAAGAAAACATGGAACACATCAATAAAATGGAGATCAAGGGCCATCGTGACTAGGATAAAAGACTTTAAATGTTCTTTCATTTTCTCTCTTACTTTCTAAGCATAAGTAATTAGTGGGGTTAGTTCTTCACTCTTTGATTTACTTTAAACCAATTTGAAAAGGAACAAATTACCTGAAATCTTAAAAGACAGGGCCTGTTAATCAGTAAAGTATAGTTCGTAAATTCACCACAGTGATCTCTGTGCTGAAAAGGGCTAATTCCAGATCTGTCAAGTGAATAAATTTAAAGCTGTTATTGTTGACTCCGCAAGCTCAAGTTAGTTCATCTCTACATCAACTCAGTATTTCTTGACAGTATAAAAATTATGATTATATTTTACCGTGAAATTATAGGTTTTTTGGTGTTTTAGACATTGAGTTGTACAGAACTTAATTATAATGTGCATATAAGAAAATAAATATCACAAGATGTTTTTCTTTAAAATATAAATAATGCTAATGTATGGTACACTATAAGGAAAAGCAACCAGAAGTACAGTAAATTGTTTTAAAAAAAGGTGGGGCGATGAAATATTGTGAATGGTTGCATTAGCCTCTCATTGAGTTATTTCTAAGAAAAAAGTTTCTTTTTGATTATTGTTATGCTATAGCTCACCATTTTATGTTACTTTGGCAATTTTAAAGTTTTAGGAAATTCATCAAATCAGAATCTTTTATTTTTTCTCAGATGTTTCTCAGAGCTCTCATCTATATATTATATTTAATTTCTCCCTGTCCCTCTCCCTCTCCCCCTCCTTGCCTCCTCGCTCCCCCTTTGTACAGTGTATGGTTGGTTGGTTTATATGGAATTTTGTTTGTGTGTTTAAGCACCTAATTACACTCACAAAGTCCAGAGACATACATATGACATTCCTTTTATCACTCTCTGCCTAATTCCCTTGTGAGAGGGTCGTTTGCTGAACATGGTGTTACATTGGTGGTATGTTAGTCTCACTGACTCTTCTGTTTCAACTTCCAGAGCACTTAGATCATAGTGGGTCTGGGATTCAAATTCTAGTTATTGTGTTTGACCAACGAGTACACTTGACCAATATTTTCTCTTCACCATGGAGCCATGTCTCCTAACCCTATACTTAGTTACTTATCATTTCAAAAGTGACCTAGAATTTTACCAACATCAATGACTGGTCAAATGGAAGCTTGTCCATAAAATCCATTATTTTTCTCTTAAATCTAATATATCATTAAAGGTTTTAAAATATGTTCCATTGTTGGTGTGATTGCAAGCTTGCACAACCACTCTGGAAATCAGTCCGGTGGTTCCTCAGAAAATTGAACATAGTTCTATTTGAGGACACAGCTATACCACTCCTGGGCATATACCCAAAAGATGCTCCAAGGACACATTCTCCACTATGTTCATAGCAGCCTTATTTATAATAGTTAGAAGCTGGAAAGAACCCAGATTTTCTTCAACAGAGAGATGGATACAGAAAATGTGATACATTTACACAAAAACTCAAATTACTCAAGGTACAATCCACAGACCACATGAAGCTCAAGAAGAAGGACAACCAAAGTGTGGATGCTTCTGGCCCTCTTGAAAAGGTGAATAAAAATATTCGTAGGAGGAGATATGGAGACAAAGAATGGAGCAGAGACTGAAGGAATGGCCATTCAGAGCCTGCTTCACTTGGGGAATCCAGCCCATATACATACAGTCACAAAACATAGAAAATATTGATGAAACCAAGAAGTGCGTGCTGACAGGAGCCTGATATAGCTGTCTCCTGAGAGGCACACCCAAAGCATGAAAAATACAGAGGTGAATACTAGCAGCCAACCATTGATCTGAGAATAAGGTCCCCATTGGAGGAGTTAGAAAAAGGATTGAAGAAGCTGAAGGGGTTTGCATCCCGATAAGAACAACAATACCAACTGACTAGAGCTCCCAAGGACTAAACCACTACCCAAAGAGTACATATGAACTGACCCATGACTCCAGCTGCATATGTAGCAGAGGATGGCTTTGTTGGGTACCAGTGGGAGGAGAATCCTTTGGTCCTGCCAAGGCTGGACATTCCCAGTGTAGGGGAATATCAGGGTGGGGAGGCATGAGAGGAGGTGGTTGGACAGAAGGAACACCCTTATAGAAGAAGGGGGAGTGGGATGGGTTAGGGGTCTTATGGATGTGAAATTGGGAAAGGGAATAACATTTAAAATGTAAATAAAAATATCCAATACAAAAATTGAAAAAAATTAAAAATAAATAATTAATGTGCATATACCACATGGCGCTATGTGTATATATATATATATATATATATATATATATATATATATATATATGTAACTCAGGCATAATAATAAATAAAATAAAAATTAAATTATGCAATTTTATTAATGTTATATGTATAATTCCTTTGAAGTCTTAAAGGAAATCCTTTGATTTAAATAAACTACACAGAAAGGGGGAATGATAGCCTTTGTCACAGGTTTTATGCACATCTAAACACAGCATGGTTAGGGCATACTTTTTCAGAAGAGTTGAATGTTTGGAAAGGATGTAGATGAAGTAACAGTATAATCACATGTACAGGAACATGAAATGTGCTTGGACACTGAGTTACATATGGTTATTTCTATCTTTTCTGTCTGAATCACCTTTTTTGAATTATCTGGTACATACTGAATGAATACAATCACTAGACACTGCTCCTGTGTCTGAATATTTAAAGACCCTTAGTAGATTAATGGAGTTTTTTTTAAACAATCATTTGCAAAATATGACCTCAAAGGAGACCCAGTTTATCTGGCTTTATGTACACTACTTGACAATCTGTGTGCACTTCTCATTAGTTCGTAATCAGCATGCAATATAGCCTAGAGCAAATGACATGGACATTGATTGATGTATTCATCTCTGATAGCGTTTAAAAGCCAAGTACATTGTACTTCGTGAATACAAAAAAGAAGAAACAGAGCACATACTCAGACAGCAAATCGGTAATGTCCTTATCCTTAACACTCTGGAGTGAGGCAGTGAAGCAGAGCTGCACAAGCGCTCCGTTCTCCATTGATAAGCCTGCCTGAGGAAGCACGCAGCACAGGAACCGGTTCTGATGAAGGCAGCAATCAACCTGCAGTCACAGAGAATGGATAAGGTTTGAATACAGCAGGATTGGTTAGCATTCTTGTTGGTAGGCAGGGTTCCAGGAATATATTCCATAGTGAAGATTTCCCCATCCTATTTCAGGTTACTGGAAATATGAGATGCCATGCCCTGAAACATTCTGTGTGTCTTTATGAAAGGAAGCTTGCATCCCTAATTAAAGATACCATTCACTTTATGTTAAAATGGGGACTGTCTCCTCTACAATTAAGTTGCATTTGATGAAATCATAGTATCGTCTTAAAAGCAGGGGATGTGCTTTTCAAGGCAAGAAGAAATGAAAATCAGAAAGGTGGAGAATGGAGGTCTGTGTTCACTGAAAAGCAGGTAACCCTTATGGACTGGAAGTTGTTCTTGTATGTAGCCAGCAGGTAACAGATTATTTAGTCTTAAAAGTACAAGAATGTGAATTCAACAAGTAGGATTAATTTTAAGCAGTTCATTTTGAGGAAAGGGCCCATCCTGGTTAAATATTTATCTTGGGTCTGATAATCAAAAAAGCCAACTCAAAAGCTATCTTAAACTATTGATATAAAGAAATACATGATAAGCAATACATGTAAAACTGCTGTCTCTAGTAATTCTTTAGTACAGCACATTTACATGTCTGAATTCAACAGTAAGACACACTTCTAAGTATAATAGGAACATTCCCTGAGCCAGAACAATGAGCTCATGGGAAAGAAAAAAAAGTGGAAATGGACATAGTAAATAATTTCAGTCTCTATTGTTTCAGAACCAGAAAGAAATAATTCAATTATACTCTGTCACAATGCAAGGGGAGACAAAAACCCATTTGATACAAAAGATGTCAGTTCTCTGTCATTAATACATTTCATACAAAAAAGCTTGCCAGATGACAATGCTGGACAGTTTCTAATACAACTATTTCATTGTGCAAAGGGAATCATTTCACTCAAACACCATTAGAATCTAATTAATTTACTTTTTAGGGGAATCTGTCTTTACTTCATTTTAAAAGAACTCTAGAAATTAAGTATTTATCTTAGCATGGGAAACACGATGTGCTGTCAACAGCAGGTTTGGTGGGAAAACTGGTAAGTGAAACCCAGCTCTTCTTTATTTTTTACATTAGCAACCAAATGGCATGTGCTTTAGTGCACTTTGCTTAAATACTGTAGAGGCACCTTCTCTGTATAAGATCCCAGACTTCAGTACCTAATAGGAATAAGGAAAGGAAAAAGGAATAAGGAAAAAAGATATTCTTTATTGCCACAATGTTATAATTATGAATATAAGTATACATTATAATGAATATATGTATTGATAGACTACATGCATACTGAATGAATATCAGATGACAATTAGGAAAATAAATATTTTAAACTTGATTTATAGGTATATAGTGTGATTTAATAGTTTCTGCAATTAAATTGCTTTTCTATCTCTGATTCATTTTTATATATTCTAGATATTTAAAGAATACTTATTAATAGTTAATGGTCTTAATATTTAATTTTTTTAAATAAAGAGAAAAACCCACCATTCTCTGTCAGACTCCAACTTTCAACAGCATTACCTCGTGACTCATGAGCCCTTCTGAATATAAAGAATTCAAGGTTAAATCTTAAACATGTGACTGTTTCATCACAAATGTCCAGTTCTTTGAAATAAGAGGTTCATTATCTCAGGATAGAAACTTCGAACTTTATCAAAATACAATTACACATAAAAAACTTAGAAAACAAAACAGTTAGAATCCAATAATTTCAACAAAATGACTCCACTGCCTCTTAAGTGGGCAGTTTGCGGTTCCTCTGTTACCTGTAGTGGTAAATTAGTTAAATCACTTTCTCTCCTGGCTGGTCTCAAGTGCTCACCTGCCCAAGAACTCTCTGGATTTATGAATGAAAAATAAACACAGGCAAGCTAATTTTGATATGCCTCGACTAGCTCATTGGTTAGGCATTTCTAATCCTCTGCAGGCCTAGCACACATTTCTTCCCCTTATTCCTGGCTTAACGCTTTCTAAGTCTATATTTTATTTTTGCTGCCCTGTTACCTTCTGTGTAGCCACCCCATAGGACTGCATTCCCTTTCCACCTACATTATAGGATTCTTTCTCTCCGGCAGCTCATATCTAATCCTTTTTCCTCTGACTCAGGGGAGTTTGGCTCTCCTATTTCCTTCTTTGTTCATGCAATCTAAAAGTCCTGCCACTATCAACCTGGGCAGCCATTGGCCACTGGCAACTTTATTTACCAATCAGATTCAACTATGAAGTATGTTTCCACTAACTTCTGAATACAGAGATTTCAGTGTGATTTTAGGAACTGAAATAAGGCAAAGCATTAAAATCAATCCCCAATAGTGACCATTGTATTTTCGATCCACCTTGTTTTTTATTTTTATTTTTGAGAAGTTTTAATCATTATGTCCTGGTCTCACCAATATAATACACAACACACAATGAATTTGAGTTTATAGTCTTATTATTTCATATTTTCATCAAGATGCTTTTAAAAATATTTTTCTATTCTTTCAAACTGTTCTTTTTTTACATGCTTCAGAGAGACTTCTTCATATGTGCCAATATAAAAAATTATTCCTGAAAATTTTGGGTGAAAACAAATTTATTGGCGAAATTAGAAGAAATGGGAACAGTAATGAGTCTCACTGGACAGAACTCCTATATCTCTCTGTTTCAACTGAGCACATCTAAGCTTGGGAGTAAATGACTGATTCATACTAGGTAATAAATTGTTTGTCAGATTTCTTCGCTTACTTTCCATTAACTCTGATATAATATTCTGACAAAAGAACACACAGCAGCAGGTGCCAATTTCAGATTGCAGTATGAAGGAAAAATCAGACATGACGAAGAAGCAAAGGAATGACGAGTTTGTGTTACTTGGTGACATTTCATTCACTAACTCTAAATAGAAAAAAAGCTACTGTTCACAGTCCTCTAAATTTTGGTTTCTTTTTCTATATCTCAGATATTAAAATTTGGGAATGATGTCAACTGTTATGAGAAGTCTTCTCCCCTCAACTAGTGAATGCCAAAAATCCATCCTGACATGTCCAGAAGACACTGTCTACTGAGCTACATTTTGTGAAGTTAGCAATTAAAACTAAACAGAATACTAAACAAATATATCCCAATAAGAGATATAACTTACTGTGTATAACTAGTTCGTTGGTTTCCTTTTTTACTTTCAAAAGTCACTTTGTGATTATGTGACACATTGAAGTATCATTGAAATTCTAGGCCCTTAGGTAGTCTTTTTATTCATTTATGTACTTATCACCTTTGGTTGTGTGTATGGAATGAGTGGGTTTTGTTCCATAGTGCGTGATTCATTCTCTCTCTCTCTCTCTCTCTCTCTCTCTCTCTCTCTCTCTCTCTCTCTCTATCTATCTATCTATCTATCTATCTCTATCTCTCTCTTCCTTTCCTCTATATCTGTCTGTCTGTATGTATGTCTCTATGTCTCAGTCTCTGTCTCTCTCTGTGTGTGTTTGTCTGTGTGTCTGTCTGTAGGTCACTGAAAAATTCTGGGACTGATTCTCTCTTTTTCATCTTTATAATGGTTCTCAACTAACCAATTTAGTAAATTTTCTCATGACAATTTCATTGTCAGGATTACTCATAAAGGTACTAGAAATTTAGATGAAGAATGCTTTAATAGTAGATCTTTCTGACAATGTCTTTCTTTGATCTCCCTATGCTTACTTTCATTTAGTCTTTTGGCCCATTATGACTTGAACAGCATTTTTCTACTTAATATTCTTGCTGTTATAGGCCATTATCTCTAAAACTGTCTACTTTTTCTCCTTTGTGGTTATGTTTAATTGTTCTCACAGTGATAACAGGAGTAGCCAAAGAGTTTTATATCCGCATTTTTGATTTGCATAATGTAAATATTCTAACATTTAAAATAAGAATATTTTAACCTCTCAAATTTTCTCTGAATATACAAAGAATAATGCAAGTAAGTGGAGTAATTCTTTAAAAATTTTATTTCTGAATAATAAATATATGTAGATAACATGCAAACCACCCAATAGTTGTTGAACTTCCTTCTGATGGTGCAAATGGCTATGTTTTCTATGTCTCTGTGAAACTTGCAGTTTAGTAGTAATGAAGCCATGTACATTAGAGTTAACTGGAGCTAATTTTGTGAGAATTTGTGAGACAATAAATCAATATGTGAAACTATTTAAATTGTACTTGAATTGTATTGAATTGAAGCTATTTTCTTATGAATATTTATGACATGTTCACTACAGAGCACAATACCACTTGCATTTCTTCATCCTTTGTGTTATGATGTTTTGAGAGCTCTGATATACAAATAACTAGTATTCTGAAACTATATTACAATATTAGTACTTGTGGAGTTTTATTTTATTTTAGTTTATTTTGCTACAAGTTACATGAGGCCCTGTTTCCTATTTGTATTTTCCTTTTCTGTAGCTACATAAAGAAATTGTTACAGGTTAGATAATTTATTAATAACAGACACTTTCTGCACTGTTTTAGAGATAGAGAGTTCTAAGATCAAGTAACTCTCAGGGTTTGCTCTCTAGGAAGGACTACTTTCAGCTAGCAATGGAATGCAATATTTCTGGATCTTCATGGGTGGGAATTGTATCTTCTTATGAAAACTTGGGCAAATGTATGCTACATGACTCCATTGTTAGAAGAGTTTAGTAGCCAGAAGAGGTCATCCCTCCTGGCCTATTCACCCATTAAAGAACTCAACCTGTAAGACTCTCTTAGTTTTTAGCTTTAATAAGTTGAATTTGGGAATGAGAAGTGAAATGGGTCAAATATTTATTTGCTTTGTAAGAAAAACAATAAGTATATTGCTAATCAACTATAAATATAGTTTCAGTTACAACTTAACTTATTTTTTATTAGATTTAAACAATAGATGTTAGTGTATTTTATTTGCATAAGTATTAATTTAACTGACAAATATGTAGGACGATTATTGAATTCAGAGAAGTTCTAACATTTTCAATTAAAGTAAATTTAAATTTATCTATAAATTTAATCATTTACTGAGAAAAATAGCCATAAAAGAAAATATTATGTATAGATTAGCCAAATATATGAGCATTATCAGAAACATTTGATCAGTGTATTTAAATGAGAAGTATAGAGAGTTTCCACTACATAGGCTTGTGATGATAAAACCCATGAAGCTAACTCAAGTACAGAAGTCCTGGAGACTCTTCAACCGTTCGCACTAAAAACAGAGAACTCAGAAGATATTCCTGACCAAAAATCGCCTGGACACTTCATTTGTTCTGACCTCCATAAAAATAATATTTTAAAATCAATATTCTTAACTGTATTATTTAGGTAAGTAACCTCCCCAGTTATATTAAGATCTTTTAACTGTTCTGTCAGACCCTAGATATTTGCTATCTGGAATTGCACATTCCACTCTAAGATATTTGTAGCATAGGTAGAGGCCATACATTTTACTAGATACGCCTTCATAAAGAAACCTATATTGACATAAAACATATGCTCTTTGATAGGCAATCTATGTTTATTTCACAATCTGTTCCTGAGATGACTACATTCAAAATTTATTGACCTTGACTAGAGTAAAATCTATAAAATAAACCCAAATATTTCAATATGTCATACCAAAATCAATATAGTCTTCTGTTTTAGAAAATGTACATCTTTTATGTATGTTTTTTTTTTGATCTCTTATTTTTTTTTAACTTTGGGAGCCTAACAGTTTTTCTATTTAAGTTATAAAATATGACTTTATTCTCAAGCACCTGAACATAGTTAAAGTTTGAAGATTGACTCTATTGTATCAAGGTTGACGTTTCTGAGCCCTTTTCAACTAGATCCATGGTCTATATTAGAAGTAGGAGTTCAGTTGAAAGTGATTACAGGTGAAGACCAAGTCTGAATTGCTCACCCAATGGATTCCTAAATAGCCTTCCCTAATTTACTTCTCACATGTCAGGTCACGTGTACCAATATTTGATTTACATAGCAAGGATTTTTTTTTAATTTCATTAGATGGATGACTCTTTATACAGAAAAAAATATGAACTAAGTATTTTTTGACATTTTCAGGTTAATATGTAGTATACCTAAAACAAATCAACATGGCATCAAATTTATTTTGTGACACTTCTTTCCAATAAGAAAGCTATGGCAGCCGTATAAATAGATCTGTCTGATATGTTTAGTACGTTTCATTTCAGTTTGTTTCTGTATATGAGTTTTAGATCTTACATAGAAAAGTTTCTGGTATTTTTAATATAGTATAAAACTATATTGATTTTGGCATGACATATTGACATATTTAGATGTGTACTATATTTTCTTGAAATAAATAATAAATTTTGAATCTACTATTCTCATATTCATGCTGCCACATCAAATATCAAAGTTTGAGTCTTTCAGACATGGCAGGCAATACATTAGCGTGATTCATGATGGAAAATTCAAGATTAAAACACTTGAATATTTAATGGTCAGAGAAAACCCACTTTATGTCTCATAACTAAAGCTTTCTATGTCCTCTAAAGTAAAACATTAAGTAATCCCAAATCCATCTTCAGGGCAGGAGTCTTCTTTAAAAGGTCTCCTTCCATGACAAGCATGTCTATTGCTCAATTGTTAAAATTCATTGTATTAATTCAATTCCCTATGCAATGTGAGAAAAAAATAACAATAGAAATTGGTCTGTTTTAGGAGTGATTCGATTTTAAGGATGGATTCCCCTCAAATGATATTAGTGTACTTACCATAGAAATCCTAAAGCTCTCTTACTTCTACCTACTATTTAATAGCATTTTCAATTGCTGGTTTTATACAGGACAGGAAATAAGTCTACAGCACACCTCAATGAATCTAACACATGTTCGCAGATGTTGCAAAAAAAGTGTGAAAAAATAATTTGTGTTATAAATACAGAGCTTATGCTATTTTGTGAAAGTAGCATTATTGGACTGAGATAGGAGGGTTTTGGTGTAAAGATTTTAACACATGAATGATAAATCTGGCAATAAACAAAAGGCCTTCGTAGGTATATTTTAATTTTATCAACTTTATTATGTAGGACATTTTTATAGCTTCAGGAACTTTTTGGTAACTAAATCAGAGTTGCTTAAAATAACATTGAATTGATGATTTTTCTTGTAAGTTGGATGTCCAATATCATGGGTACAGCTTTCTTAGGTATTCTGCTAAAAGTCTTTCCAGGATTAATCAAAAATAATTTTTCCAGAAATTAATTTGTTTAAAACTTCATTCAGATTCAGGGCCATTCACTACCTGTCATTAAGTGACACAGTTACACATTTAGAGTCCTTTAGTTTGAAACTATCTTCAGGTCCTAGAGTATTCTCAGTCCTTGGAGCCACCATTATTCCATGTCCCTTGTAATTTTTATTAAGAAATGTGCTTTTCTCTTTTGTCAAGTTCATAATAATTTCTGGTGTGGACAACCAACATGCAATTGCTTTCAAAAATGTCCTTCGTTATTTTACCTTCAGTTGTGAAGATGTATAGTCAAGCTTTAGCCATGATAAATAGTTAAGAACACATTTCTGCTTATAAAATACACATGCATCATCTTAGGTTAACTTTGAAATAGTATCATGGTCAAAGCTCTTTTTTCAAACAACACACTGATTTTTCGATGGCAGTTTTAATGTCTAACTCATTAGTATCATATGTAACCAGGATTGGTTCAGATTATTTAAACAGTCTAAATAAGAAAAGGAATAAAATCCTTAAAGCGGCCTCTTTATACATAAAGGAATTTTCTGTATCATTTAAAGTTTCAAGGTCTAGTACTTGGAATTCAACATTTTCAATCATTGTGAAACTGTATGTATGAAAATAACATGACGTGTTACTTGAGGATGGCACAGGTGCAAGAGCATTTTTAATGCTTTTAAGTAAGCTTTGTTCCCAGGACTTCCATGAGATTTCTCCATCACATGTAAGTCCAATAGTGTCTGTTATCAGATACTAATATGATACAAATATATTCATTCAGGTATTTATGCATAACCATCAAAATGCATATAAACATATCTTTAAAATAACATTATTGCCACAGTTCCCATGAAAAGTCTAGGTCAATACAAATGACAGTTGAAAATAAAGTAAAATTAATAGCTAATTATCTATTCCTGGTATACTTAATATTTTCCTTTGTACTTACTTTCTGTAAGACATACTTATTATGTTAGTGGCTGGAAATTGAATTAATCTATTGATTTCAAGTGCACTTGTCAACATAATTAGTGCAATGCTTCTCTAAATTTACTGCCCAGTTAGACATATAAGTAGTTCTCCTTGGAAGGTTAGGGTGACTAGCTCTCAGAGTTCCAAATTTAGAAAAGAGTTTAGCAGTAGAATGCTCTTAGCAAAATCAAACAAAAATCTAACTAATTGCTTTCTATTGAAAATAGGCCTGCTTATCTCCACACAGATGAAAGTGTGAGTGCATAAAAGGCAAACTCCTAATGAGCAAGTAGTCATAAGCAGGGAAGAAGAAAGGGAAATATATACATATATACATATATACATATATATACACATGTATATGTGTGATATGTATATATATATGTGTGTGTGTGTTTATATATATTGCTCTTAACAGGAAATAATAATCATATAATGTCACTGCCAATCAATGAGCTGTTTGAGCATGTGCTTGAAGGTAAATGGATGTAATAAATTTATGCTATAACATCCTACTCTACGCTAGGCAAATCAAATTTTCAGATAAAAATCATCATTCAGAAAACACTTCTCCAATTTCAGATAGACTAGTGTAAATCACCCACATGGTATTATGTAGATAAGAAATGGTTTTCTTAAAGCCATCAGTTCATGTGTAAAAAAGTATGTTTACCACCTGCCAATGGCAAGAATTCTGTTAGTTGCTTAAATGTGGTCATTTTTCATATATATGTTCTAGATATGCCCTTGAGTGATAAAGTGCATCTTGCCAAAAGGGCTCCTTTAACAGAGAAATGAAGAGAATGTAGTAGCTTACTGACTGCCTGCCTTTTACCAAGCTTTATGTTCTTATATTTTGTTTTCAGAATTTAATATCTTATTTGTCTTCAAAATCCATGTTAGTTTATAATTTTCACATGTGCATATGTATATAAATATTGTACATACATTGACAAGATACCTATAGAGAATTCTTTGCTTATCAGTAGATTTGCTAGATCTCACTAGAATTATTTAGCATCTTCCAATAATTATAGAACTTCCATAGCTAGTTAACTGAGGGAGAACAAAAAACCTAAAATTATCTTTCATGCCTTGAAATTTGCTGATATCAAAATAAACTAATTTCCCTTAAGCTTATACAAAAGAAAGAGTGCTCAGGTATACTGGAGATAAACAATATTTGAAGGAATAGAAGTACTCACTGAAAACTTTAAGAAACTCATCTTTATTTTTCATGCTCCCCATGCTGGCACATTTGAAATTTGAACAAACTGCAGAACAAGGATGAATAGTTTTCAGAGGGTCTCTTAGCTGGAAAAGCCAAAAGTTTTATCCCCCTTAGAAAGGAAGTGAGGAGGTTTGGGCAGCCTGTGAAAGGTAGGTAACCCGTGTTGGGGTCTCATCCACAACTGGGGTAGTGCCAGTGCCAGCATTTGAGGTGATGGAGTTAGGGGGTTGACAGCAGTTGGTAGTAGTGGCAGCCTGAGCTTTATGGTCCAAGATCCAATGATAAATGCTTCAGGAGAAAGAACTCTTCTCAAGTAAAACAAATAGTTTCTCAATCTAACCAATATTCCAAAAAGATCCTTGGTGAAATAACTTTTGTACTTTAGTCAGTGAGGACAGTGATTTTATAAATATTGAAGAGTAGGATGGCATCTAGGAGTAGATATTTCCTATTGACTCACTTTTAGATGTTAGTTATGCTCTATCTGCATGAGGAAAGACTCTAGTTGTTTTCTCTATTTTACTGATTGTTGTGGTCCTCTCAATGGGGCATCATGGTTATGAGTTCTAGAGGAGGTCGAAGAAGGAAGCGTGCAGATCCACATCACCTTTCTCAAATCTGATAGTCACAGGGTTTGCCCTCACTCAACATCATCTGTTCTGTCTGGTGGCATAGTCCACTTGCCCTACAGACTAGAATTCTTTTCTTTTTCTTTCCAAAAATGTCAGATAACAGAGTTTCAATCAAAACCTGCATTACAAATTGAATCTGGAACAAAGCACTGACATTTATCTCCTGGTTCGAGTGTTTAAGACATTTACATCTAAACACCTCCTCTAAATTTATCACATTTGATGGTAAAAATGTCATGGTCTAACGACAATCTCATTATCAGTTCTTTTACTAACAGATAAATGTGGTCTTTAAACCTCAACAATTAAATTTCCCTTTGATACAAACCACTAACAACAAATCGTCTCCAACAAAAATGAACAGTTATAGATCCAAGTCCCAATGAATACACCTAAAAATTACTAGCATACCCAAGGCTCAGAAATATTGTGGAAGCAGGAACAGAAATATTCAAGAAATATCATAAGAAACTGAGGATCTGTGATTTGCTATAATATTGTGTCCCTTGGTAATGTCAGAGGCTACACATATGAAGTCTCACCACCATGATTATTCAAACATATATTGAAGAATGAAGGCATCAGTAGACATGTCAAAGTGTATAGGGGAAAGCTCACAAATACAAAACCCTACACTAAGAACCACAGGTAGCTAAGAAATTTTGGATGTGGGAGAAACAGCCTTACATAGGAAAGGCAATAGCAATTGGTTATTTAATATAAAATAGTTATCTTTAAAATGTACATATTTGTAAATTTATAGACAATGAGTTGGTCGCATTTAGAAAAATGATTATAAAAACATATACAAATACACATGTAATAACTGTGAAAACAGAGGTTATGGATTTGAAAGGACCTAGGCATAGTTTATAGAAAAGTTCATTTCAAGTAAAAGAAAAAGAAATAAAAGTAAAAGTCTTATTAGAATCAGAAAATCAAATCAAAATGAACCTCTTGACACTTGCCATCTTTGTGTATGCCCAGATTTTTATGGTCCCTATGTTTCTATTTCAGGAACTGTTCTCAGAATGTTGTTCTCAAAATTTATTTGTTATGATGACTGTCTCTGACAGTTTCTGTGGTCCAATTGTAGGAAATGACGAAGTGGGAATTGTCTTCGTTTGAGTTTTACTGCTGTGAACAGACACCATGACCAAGGCAAGTTTTAAAAGGAACAACATTTTATTGGGGCTGGCTTACAGATTCAAAGTTTCAGTCAAGTATCCTCAAGGCAGAAACATGGCAGCAGGTAGGCAGGCATGGTGCAGGCAGAGCTGAGAGATTTATATCTTCATCTGAAGGCTCCTAGGGAAAGACAGACTTCCAGGCAGCTAGGGTGAGGGTTTTAAGTCCATGCCACAGTGATACACCTACTCTTACAGGGCCACATCTCCTAATAGGGCTACTCCTTGGGACAAGCATATAGAAACCATCGGAGGATTATAGGAGTGACTAAGAAGAACTCATGAGTTCATGTCCCAGACTTTACATAGTAACTAGGTGATTTGAATATACCTATAACTACACTACAGATGGCAGTAAAAGGAAAGGCACTAGGATTTTCAGGCTTCCATCTCTTCTGAAAATATAAAACTCCCTGTTTTTAGGATTATTCTGTCTTTAAAGAGGAGTTAGCAAATAGTAGAGAAGAGTCCTTTGGCCTCTGGATTTGCACATAAGCAGACAGACAAACACACAAAACACACACACACACACACACACACAGGATACAAGAGAGTATGTGGGAAATAGTAAACAATTTTTAAAAAGGAGTTGATGTTCACAACAGAAATGCAATGCTCATCAAAATTCTAACTCCACTCTTTATAGAGTTGAAGAGAGTAATTTTTAAATTCATCTAGAATAACAAACACCCAGGATACCAAAATTATTCAGAACAATAAAAGAACTTCTTGGGGAATTACCATCCCTGACCTCAAGCTGTATTGCAGAACAATAGTGATAAAAACTGTATGGCATTGATACAGAGGCAGGAAGGTAGAGTAAAGGAATAGAATTGAAAACCCAGAAATGAACCCACACACCTATGGTCACTTGATCTTTGATACAGGAGCTCAAACCATCCAGGGGTAAAAAAGATAGAAGTTTCAGTAAGTGGTACTGGTTCCACTAGTGGTCAGCATGTAGAAGAATGCAAATTGAACCATTCTTCTTGTACAAAGCTCAAGTCCAAGTGGATCAAGGACCCCTACATAAAACCAAATACACTGAAACAAATAGAAGAAAAAGTGGAAAAGAGTCTTGAACACAGGGGAACGGAGGAAAATTTCCTCAACAAAACACCAATAGCTTATGCTATAAGATCAAGGATCAACCAATGGAACCTCACAAAATCGCAAAGCTTCTGTAAGGCAAAGGACACAGTCATTAGTACAAAATGGCAACCAACAATTTGGGAAAAGGTCATTACTAATCCTACATCTGATAGAGGCCTAAAGGGCCATATATTCAAAAGACTCACGAAGTTAGACTGCAAAGAATAAAATAACCCTATTAAAAATGGGGTGAAGAGATAAACAATCATCTAAGGAATACTGAATGGCCTTGACACACCTAAAGAAATGTTCAATATTCTTAGTCATCAGGGAAATCTAAATTTGAAAAAAACCCTGAGATTCTAACTCACTCCAGTCAGAATTTGAGAACATTGGTGACACCATATGGTGGCGAGGATATGGAGACAGAGAAATACTCCTCCATTGTTGGTGGGATTGCAAGCTGGTAAAACCACCCTGAGAATCAGCCTGGCAGTTCCTCAGAAAATATTACTACCTAAGGACCCAGTTATATCACTCCTGGGCACCTACCCAAAAGATGCTCCAACATACAACAAGGAAACATGCTCCACTATGTTCATAGCAGCCTTATTTATAATATCCTGAAGCTAGAAAGAACCCAGATGTCTTTAATAGCAGAATGTAAACAGAACATGTGGTATATTTACACAATGTAGTACTACTCAGCTATTAAAAACAATGACTTCATGAAATTATTAGGCAAATGGATGGAACTAGAAAATATCATCCAGAGTGAGGTAACCCAATCACAAAAGAATACACATGGTGTATGTATACTTACTGATAAGTGAATATTAGCCCAAAAGCACAGAGTACTGAAGATAAAATAACAGACCACATGAAGTTGAAGAAAAAGGAAGACCAAAATGTGAATGCTTCAGTCCTTCTTAGAAGGGGGAACAAAATATTCATGGGAGAAAATAAGGAGACAAAGTGTGGAGCAGAGACTGAAAGAATGGCCATTCAGAGACTGCCCCTTGGGGATCCAGCCCAGATATAGCAACCAAACCAAGACAATATTGCTGATGTCAAGAAGTGCATGCTGACAGGAGCCTGATGTAGCTGTTTCCTGAAAGGCTCTGCCAGAGCCTGACAAATACAGAGGCAGATGCTCACAGCCAACCATTGGACTAAGAATCGAGTCCCCAATAAAGGAGTTTGAGAAAAGACTGAAGGAGTTGAAGGGGTTTGCAAGTCCATTGCAAGAACCACAATATCAGGCACCAGACCCTCCAAAACTCGCATGGACTAAACCACCAAGCAAAGAGTACACACGGAGTGACCCATGGCTCCAGCTGTATATGTAGCAGAGGATGGCCTCGTCGGGCATCAATGGAAAGAGAGGATCTTGATCCTGTGAAGGCTAGATGCACCATTGTAGAGGGATGACATGGTAGGGAGGCATGAGTTGTGGGTGAGTTGGAAAAAGAGGTGGGGGGGATGGGTTAAGTGGTGTGAAGGTGGAAAACTGGGGAAGGGGATAACATTTGAAATGTAAATAAAATATCGAATAAAAGAAAAGAAAAAAGAAAAAGAAATTTATGCTTTTAACAACGTGTCTATGAAAACATTACTTGCAATACCTGTACTACATTCATTTGAAAGTTCTGAGAACAATTAAGGATTACATTTAACTATAATCATAGAAGAATTATTGTTGTTGAGGAAACATATTAATGATTAGAGTAAATGTATGGAAAATGCCTCTCTAATTCACAACTTACTTTTAGATGATATCACTGACTTTAAAATAATAGACTTTGTATATAAAATGAAGACGCTACATTCAAAATGTAGAATAAACAAAGCGTATGTTCCCACCTTTCTGTTGCTCACAGTCTTTCATGAACATCCTCTCAAGAGTAGCTTGACCACAAATATTTAATGATTTCTTTTTCATGTAAATTATTTAGTTGTTTCTATAGGGCATAGAAGGGTGAATAATCTTTTATATAAATTAATATTCTTATCAATTTGTTTCTAATAGAATATCATAAAGCTATTAAAACACTGGACAGAGTGTATGTTTGAATCCATAGCAAAAAGTCTTTAGAGTCTTTAGGTTCTTTCCTTGGTATTTTATTATCAAAGCAAGCATTTGCTTTCAGTTTGGATTGTTACTTTGCTCTTGAAGAAAGGTTAATTTTGAAGTTACAATGTAGTTTATCAATTTGTAAAGTAAAACTTCAGATGCAGTTCACATAGCCTATTTTGTAAGTAAATTAGGCTAAAATGAAATCATTATATTTCAGAATCCAGTTTGAGACTTGAAAGTCAGCTATTCCAGATACTCATGTACTAATTTTTAGTAAGCCTTTGATTTTTCTTAATGTTTTTAAAGGAGAGATTTGATATTAACAGTGTATCATTTTACATGGCTACACAGAGATACTGTCTAGGAAACGGGAAACATGTTATAGATAATTCTGTTTCACAAACATTATAAAGTATTCTTACACAAAGATAAATGCCAAGGATCATATAAGCCTCAGAAGACACATGCTGGAGTCATTACAGAACCGTTCTGAACATTACAAGGTGGTAAATCTCAAAGTTTTTTCTATATTAAATATATAGTTCAAGCTTGTATATGTTGTGGTATATTATATTTCATTAGGCTTTTACTTTTTAAAACAGTCTAAAATCAAGGCTAGAAATAAGTTAGCATATAATGATGCTTCTATTCTACCTTGCATAGTAAAATACCCTGCATCTCGTGTTCTCCGGTCTAGGTTCAGACATGTAATTGTGGAGTAGCCACTCATTGCACTCACTTCACTTCATTATTCATTATTACACTATAAATTTTTAAGGTATATTGTAGCTGTAGTTGATTAATCCACTCAGATCTTCCCAGGGGCAGCTGTGTGAGTTCCTAGACACTCACCCAAATGCTCTGGATTCACTCACACATGCACGCACGCATGCATGCACACATGCACGCACGCAAGCACACAGGCATGCATGCAGGCACGCACACACGTGCGCTCACGCACGCACGTAGGCACGCACACGCACGCAAGCACGCTTCTATTTTAATATGCATGCACGCATGCGTGCACACATGCACGAACGCATGCAGGCTTCTATTTTAATATGCATTAACACATTAACCAGGCCATGTTGTTGTCTCCTCCCCTCTGGTACTCTTGAATTATTACTTACTAAAATCTATATTCCATCTTTGCTACCCTAGACCCAAATGATGGCCCGTAGGTCTGCTCTTTCCGGCTCTTACATGATTGCATGCTCTCTCTTCTACAGCTCTCAGTCCTGCATCTTCCTTCTTTCCTGGCAATGGAAATCCCCTATCTTTCATCTTTGGTCGCCTTGGCTGCAATTCCTAAAGCCCTGCCTCTGTCTCTTTGCCCAGCCATTGGTCCCCAGCAACTTTATCCACCAATAAGAACAACCTGGTGTCAGGGACCCTCCGTGTCTCATTTTTGGGATTCTGGGTACAATTTGGGAACCCATAATGCAAGCATAAACCAAATCTATGACAGTATACCATCTTTTGGATTTTTGTTGTACATAGTGGTAGAGGTTTTTTGTCTTGTTTTATTTATGTTTTTGAGATAGAACCTAAGTAACAATTCATAAAGATTCTCCCTTCTTTACTTCCTGAGTGCTGGTTGATGGAAAACCATGAGTTTCAAGCAATAGCCTCTGAACAGTAAATTCAACTTAGAAATTCCCTACATGTACAATGAAAGTGAAACAGATAAAATCCACCAAGTGCCAAATGCTGGTAGCAATGACCAGGGCTCGGAGAAACAAAGAGATCCTTATGCTACCAGGTAGAGTATGTCCTTGCAATCAGCCTGTTCTGCCTTCAGTCCCAGGGAGGGCACTGAAGGGAATGTTTTTTACTCCACAATAAGACCGTAGCAGTCTCAGAAAAAGTCAAAGAACTAAATACATGAATATTATAGGTAACTACCCATATTTGGGTCTCCTGGAATGTATTCTATGTCATTGTTCTTGCGTCAACATTTTGCACAAATTAAATTACTTTACTTTTGAACAATGGCAGCACCATAGTCGACTTTTCTTCGAGATTCTTATTCCTAATTGTACTAATGCATTTCTAGGGGAAGAAGTGGTATTTTATATATTTTATTTTGGAAACCTCATCTTAACAATATCATACCAAAACAAGAAAAAGAAACTTCCTTCTTACATGTATTTCAAGCCACAAATATTCCAACTCAATTATCTGTACTCTAGTTTCTCCTCTTTGTGATTTGTAGAAGGTATTCTAGGTTTTAGAATTATAACAATTTGCACTGCATATCAGAAATGCATATATTTAAAATTACCTATATACAGTGGCAGCAGTTGTATTTATTACAATCAAACTTCTTTCTCTGCTCTGTTACCAAAATATCAATGGTTCATTATTTTTAAAAAATTATTAAGTATATGTTTTAAGATTATAACCAACTATTTATTACTAACATACATATTATATTCATATATCATAATATCAAAAATTATTAAAATTAGATATTCTATTATTTCAAGTGGGTCTGTTTGTAATTCTCAAATTTTGATGGGTATATCTAATTATAAACCATAAGCTTATGTATGTTCATGAGCTGAGCAATTGCCATGAAAGTATGTAAAATAAAGAAGAATGATGAATTAACTATTTCACTCTTAATTAATGAGTGGAAATAACAAATCTATTCTGTATTAATCTTGACATATTCTAGTTTGTCTGTTTCTATTAGGGCCACTGGATATATAATTACCCTAGTCATTCTTAATTAGCCTCTCCATGTCTTCTAATGACTGACATATGCAGCATGGAAAGTGTCTGGCTTGTGCTTTACCACTGATCTCAACATTTTGAAATCCATTAATGGTTCCTGTCACTCATATTATGTGTGTGTCATTGCCTTGGAAATATGATGACAACATGCTATTAAACTGAGAATGCAGAAATTAATTCACCCAAGAGGAATGTTTCAAGTGGATTCGTTCTCTGCAACTAAATGAACAACTTTCATTCACCTTTGGAGTGTCTACAAGATAGAATGATTATCATAAAGGACATTTATAATATGAAATAAAAAAAGATGTACTTGGGTACATATCTAAATGTACTCAAATTATTATTTTGATAGCTAATTCAATTAAAGGGTTTTAGAAGAGAGCTACATAAAGCAATATTATTTCATGTGGAAGAGGATTATTTCCTGTTTGATGTAGTAGTAGGTAATATTTTTCAATAGTTTATCATTAGATATTATCTGACTTGTAGAGTACATTGCCATGTTGGACTCAGTCAGATAATGTGTTCTTATCTGTTTCTCAACATCTTTAAAGAACCTTTCAAATATAATTTTATTATCACATCATACCATATTTATATGTATTTATTTTAATTTTTATTTATTTTTTGGAATATGTGTATGGATACATTCATGTCAGAAAGTGGTTAAGTGATAATCTGTTTGAGACAATCAGTTCCTCCTACCAGACTCCTAGGATATTATTTATGTTCTCAGGCTGGGTGGCAAGTGCCAGCTTGCAGGCCCTAATTAATCACATTGTAAACAAAAACTCTTTGTGAGTAATAATAACAAAATATCACAATAACAGTGAAATCATCATCATAACACAGTGTAGATGCAGATAACATTTTTATTTTCATATGTATACTGGCATAAACATATTTTTGATTGTGTGTATTCATTTTACATGTGAATATATTTTATTATATGTATATATGAATGCTATTGACAAATTACTATTGAATAAATTAAACCATAAATATTCTTTTAACTCATTCATAGAACTGTAACAAGAATATCAAGTAGTGAGGAATATTAAAAACATATATTTATTTCTCATAGTTTTACAGTCTAGAAATGGTAAGATTCAGATTTGGAAAGTGGATACTACATGTTCTAGAGAGAGTCATATTGTTTAGTGACTTCAGCTGACAGAAAAGCGAGAGAAAATCTTCAGGATATTCCTTTAACATGTCCCAAATACCATTTATAAACATTTAATTCTCATGCACTAATCATTTCAAAAAGTCCCTACATCCAATTGCCTCCTCTGCCTGTGAAGCTTTTAATACATAATTGTGGGGGACAGAAACACTTATCCTTCATGATGTTGTTCTGAAAATAACCTTAGACTATTAGAAATAAAAATTCAGTATCCTTATATCGATGGGAGAACCACTGAAGTGGTTTTGATTTTGTCTGGACTGATTTGCTATTTACATTGAAGAAGAGTTCTGAGAAATATAGAAATAAACTGTATAAGAACAGTAAAAGGTCCAATTCAGGGATTTGTTCTTGACACTATAGTTACAGCTATACTTTGTATGCCTTTGACATGTAACTGGCATATATAAAGTGAATAGTAACTCTTGTAAAATTATTTCTGTTTATTAATCTCTAGTTATTTGTGATACTATGAATATATGGCTAAGATAGTGCAGGATATCCCCATTTAACCAAGTCTTTTTAATGTGGTTTTAATATTATAAACAACTCATTTCACTAAAAAATTCTTAGATAATAAATTATATGTTAGTTATAATATACTCCTTTATAAATAAAAATATAATTAAAAATGTCTTCCTTGTCATCACTTGTGACACAAATAATGTTTTGGTGTTGTCTCACAGAAATATAAAAGTATTGAATACACTGTCTTAAGATGAATTGCCTGTTTCTTCCTAGATCAAGTTATCACTTAGTACAGCATTGTTTTACTTCAATGTGTATATGGGCTCTCTGTTGTTTTTGTCATTATTGAAGATCAGTCTTGGAAAACAGGGATCTGACAGGATGGATGGGGTTGTTTCAATCTTCTTGTTGAGTCCTGTTTTGTAACCAGTTATATGGTCAATTTTGGAGAAGGTACCGTGAAAATCTCCCATTATTATTGTATGAGGTGCAATTGTGTGAAGTGCGGTGTGCTTTCAGCTTCAGTAAGGTTTCTTTTGTGAATGTCAGTGCCCTTGCATTTGGAGCATAGATATTCAAGATCCAGAGTTCATCTTTGTGAATTTTTCCTTTGATGAAATGAAGTGTCCTTCTTTATCTTTTTTGATAACTTTTGGTTGAAAGTTGATTTTATTTGATAGTAGAATGGCTACTTCAGCTTGTTACTTGTGACCATTTGCTTGGAATACTGTTTTCCGGCCTTTTGCTCTGAGGTAGTGTCTGTCACTGAGGTGTGTTTCCTATATGCAACAAAATGCTAGGTCCTGTTTACTTATCCAGACTGTTAGTCTGTCTTTTTATTGGGGAATTGAGTCCATTGTTGTTAAGAGATATTGGGGTTGGGGATTTAGTTGGGTTTGGGGATTTAGCTCAGCGGTAGAGCACTTGCCTAGCAAGCGGAAGGCCCTGGGTTCGGTCCCCAGCTCCGAAGGAAAAAAAAAGAAAAAAGAAGAGATATTAAGGATGATAAGCATGGATCGATCTGCATTCTTCTACATGTTGACCTCTAGTTGAACCAGCACCATTTGCTGAAAATTCTATCTTTTTTCCATTGGATGGTTTTGGCTCCTTTGTCAAAAATCAAGTGACCATACATGCTTATCACCCTGCACAAAGCTTAAGTCCAAGTGGATCAAGGACCTCCACATCAAACCAGATACACTCAAACTAATAGAAGAAAAGGTGGTGGGCATCTCGAACACATGGGCACTGGAAAAAATTGCCTGAACAAAACACCAATGGCTTATGCTCTAAGATCAAGAATTGACAAATGGGATCTCATAAACCTTCTGTAAAGCAAAGGACACTGTGGTTGGGACAAAACGGCAACCAACAGATTGGGAAAAAATCTTTACCAATCCTACAACAGTTAAAGGGCTTATATCCAAAATATACAAAGAACTCAAGAAGTTAGACCACAGGGAGACAAATAACCCTATTAAAAATGGGGCTCAGTGCTAAACAAAGAATTCACAGCTGAGGAATGCCAAATGGCTGAGAAACACCTAAAGAAATGTTCAACATCTTTAGTCATAAGGGAATTGTAAAGGAAAACAAACCTGAGATTTCACCTCACACCAGTGAGAATGGCTAAGATCAAAAAATCAGGTGACAGCAAATGCTGGTGAGGATGTAGAGAAAGAGGAACACTCCTCCATTGTTGGTGGGGTTGCAGACTGGTACAACCATTCTGGAAATCAGTCTGGAGGTTCCTCAGAAAATTGGACATTGAACTGCCTGAGGAGCCAGCTATATCTCTCTTGGGTATATACCCAAAAGATGCCCCAACATATAAAAAAGACACGTGCTCCACTATGTTCATTGCAGCCTTATTTATAATAGCCAGAAGCTGGAAAGAACCCAGAAGCCCTTCAACAGAGGAATGGATACAGAAAATGTGGTACATCTACACAATGGAATATTACTCAGCTATCAAAAACAGTGACTTTATGAAATTCATAGGCAAATGGATGGAACTGGAAAATATCATCCTTAGTGAGGTAACTCAATCACACAATAACACACATGGTATGCACTCATTGATAAGTGTCTATTAGCCCAAATGCTTGAATTGTCCTTGATGCACAGAACACATGAAACTCAAGACAGATGATCAAAATGTGAATGCTTCACTCCTTCTTTAAAAGGGGAACAAGAATACCCTTGGCAGGGAATAGTGAGGCAAAGATTAAAACAGAGGCAGAAGGAACACCCATTCAGAGCCTGCCCCACATGTGGCCCATACATATAGAGCTACCCAATTAGACAAGATTGATGAAACAAAGAAGTGCAGGCCTACAGGAACCGGATGTAGATCTCTCCTGAGAGACAGACAGAATAAAGCAAATACATAGCCGAATGCCAACAGCAATCCACTGAACTGAGAACGAGACCCCGGTTGGAGGAATCAGAGAAAGGACTGGAAGAGCTTGAAGGTGCTCGAGACCCCATATGAACTACAATGCCAGCCAACCAGAGCTTCCAGGGACTAAGCCACTACCCAAAGACTTTAAATGGACTGACCCTGGGCTCCAACCTCATAGGTAGCAATGAATAGCCTAGTGGGAGTACCAGTGTAAGGGGAAGCCCTGGGTCCTGCTAAGACTGAACCCCCAGTGAATGTGATTTTTGCGGGGAGGGCGATAATGGGGGGAAGATGGGAAGGGGAACACTCATATAGAAGGGGAGGGGGATGGGTTAGGGGGATGTAGGCCTGCCAACCGGGAAAGGGAATAACAATCGAAATGTAAATAAGAAATACTCAAGTTAATAAAGAAAAAAAAGAGATATTAAGGAATGGTGATTGTTGTTTCCTATTATTTTTTGTTGTTATAGGTGGAATGATGTTTGTGTGGCTATCTTCTTTTGGGTTAGTTGAAAGAATATTATTTTCTTGCTTTCTCTGGGGTGTAGTTTCCCTCCCTGTGTTGAAGTTTTCCATCTATTATCCTTTGTAAGACTGGATTTGGGTAAAGTTAATGTGTAAATTTGGTTTTGTCATGGAATATTTTGCTTTCTCCACCTATGTTAATTGAGAATTTTGTTGGATACATAACCTGGGATGGCATTTGTGTTCTCTTAGGGTGGTGTGACATCTGTTCAGGATCTTCTGGCTTTCATAGTCTCTGGTGAGAAATCTGGTATGACTCAGATAAGTATAAATTTACATGTTACTTGACATTTTTCCATTACTCCTTTTAATATTCTTTCTTTGTTTCATGCATTTGGTGTTTTGAATGTTATGTGACAGGAGGAATTTCTTTTCTGGTCCAAGTTATTTGGAGTTCTGTAGGCTTCTTGTATGTTTATGGGCATCTCTTTAAAGTTAGGAAAGTTTCCTTCTATAATTTTTTTAATATATTTACTGGCACTTCCAATCCTACATTTGATAGAAGGCTAATATCCTGTACATACAAAGAACTTAAGAAGTTAAACTCCAGAGAATTAAATAAAAACCCTATTAAAACTGGGGTAAAGTCCTAAACAAAGATTCTCTCCTGAGGAATGCTGACTGGCTGAGAAACACCTAAAAAATGTTCAATATCTTTAGTCATCAAGGAAATGCTAATCAAAACAACCCTGTTATTCCACCTCACACCAGTCAGAATCGCTAAGATCAAAACTCAAGTGACAGCAGATGCTGGCAAGGATGTGGAGAAAGAACACTCTTTTTTTTTTTTTTTTTTTATTAACTTGAGTATTTCTTATATACATTTCAAGTGTTATTCCCTTTCCCGGTTTCTGGGCAAACATCCCCCTACCCCCTCCCTTTCCTTATGGGTGTTCCCCTCCCAACCCTCCCCCCATTGCCGCCCTCCCCCCATAATCTAGTTCACTGGGGGTTCAGTCTTAGCAGGACCCAGGGCTTCCCCTTCCACTGGTGCTCTTACTAGGATATTCATTGCTACCTATGGGGTCAGAGTCCAGGGTCAGTCCATGTATAGTCTTTAGGTAGTGGCTTAGTCCCTGGAAGCTCTGGTTGCTAGACATTGTTGTACTTTTGGGGTCTCGAGCCCCTTCAAACTCTTCCAGTTCTTTCTCTGATTCCTTCAATAGGGGACCTATTCTCAGTTCAGTGGTTTGCTGCTGGCATTCGCCTCTGTATTTGCTGTATTCTGGCTGTGTCTCTCAGGAGCGATCTACATCCGGCTCCTGTAAGTCTGCACTTCTTTGCTTCATCCATTTTGTCTAATTGGGTGGCTGTATATGTATGGGCCACATGTGGAGCAGGCTCTGAATGGGTGTTCCTTCAGTCTCTGTTTTAATCTTTGCCTCTCTGTTCCCTGCCAAGGGTATTCTTGTTCCCCTTTTAAAGAAGGAGTGAAGCATTCACATTTTGATCATCCGTCTTGAGTTTCGTTTGTTCTAGGAATCTAGGGTAATTCAAGCATTTGGGCTAATAGCCACTTATCAATGAGTACATACCATGTATGTCTTTCTGTGAATGGGTTAGCTCACTCAGGATGATATTTTCCAGTTCCAACCATTTGCCTACGAATTTCATAAACTCGTTGTTTTTGATAGCTGAGTAATATTCCATTGTGTAGATGTACCACGTTTTCTGAATCCATTCCTCTGTTGAAGGGCATCTGGGTTCTTTCCAGTTTCTGGCTATTATAAATAAGGCTGCAATGAACATAGTGGAGCACGTGTCTCTTTTGTATGTTGAGGAATCTTTTGGGTATTTGCCCAAGAGAGGTATAGCTGGATCCTCAGGCAGTTCAATGTCCAATTTTCTGAGGAACCTCCAGACTGATTTCCAGAATGGTTTTACCAGTCTGCAATCCCACCAACAATGGAGGAGTGTTCCTCTTTCTCCACATCCTCGCCAGCATCTGCTGTCACCTGAGTTTTTGATCTTAGCCATTCTCACTGGTGTGAGGTGAAATCTCAGGGTTGTTTTGATTTGCATTTCCCTTATGTCTAAAGATGTTGAACATTTCTTTAGGTGTTTCTCAGCCATTCGGCATTCCTCAGCTGTGAATTCTTTGTTTAGCTCTGAACCCCATTTTTTAATAGGGTTATTTGTTTCCCTGCGGTCTAACTTCTTGAGTTCTTTGTATATTTTGGATATAAGGCCTCTATCTGTTGTAGGATTGGTAAAGATCTTTTCCCAATCTGTTGGTTGCCGTTTTGTCCTAACCACAGTGTCCTTTGCCTTACAGAAGCTTTGCAGTTTTATGAGGTCCCATTTGTCGATTCTTGATCTTAGAGCATAAGCCATTGGTGTTTTGTTCAGGAAATTTTTTCCAGTGCCCATTTGTTCGAGATGCTTCCCTAGTTTTTCTTCTATTAGTTTGAGTGTGTCTGGTTTGATGGGGAGATCCTTGATCCACTTGAACTTAAGCTTTGTACAGGGTGATAAGGATGGATCAATCTGCATTCTTCTACATGTTGCCCTCCAGTTGAACCAGCACCATTTGCTGAAAATGCTATCATTTTTCCATTGGATGTTTTTGGCTCCTTTGTCAAAAATCAAGTGACCATAGTTGTGTGCGTTCATTTCTGGGTCTTCAATTCTATTCCATTGGTCTATCTGTCTGTCTCTGTACCAATACCATGCAGTTTTTATCACTATTGCTTTGTAATATTGCTTGAGTTCAGGGATAGTGATTCCTCCTGAAGTCCTTTCATTGTTGAGGATAGTTTTAGCTATCCTGGGTTTTTTGTTATTCCAGATGAATTTGCAAATTGTTCTGTCTAACTCTTTGAAGAATTGGATTGGTATTTTGATGGGGATTGCATTGAATCTGTAGATTGCTTTTGGTAAAATGTCCATTTTTACTATATTAATCCTGCCAATCCATGAGCATGGGAGATCTTTCCATCTTCTGAGTTCTTCTTCAATTTCCTTCTTCAGTGTCTTGAAGTTCTTATTGTACAGATCTTTTACTTGCTTGGTTAAAGTCACACCGAGGTACTTTATATTATTTGGGTCTATTATGAAGGGTGTCGTTTCCCTAATTTCTTTCTCGGCTTGTTTCTCTTTTGTGTAGAGGAAGGCTACTGATTTATTTGAGTTAATTTTATACCCAGCCACTTTGCAGAAGTTGTTTATCAGCTTTAGTAGTTCTCTGGAGGAACTTTTGGGATCACTTAAATATACTATCATATCATCTGCAAACAGTGATATTTTGACCTCTTCTTTTCCAATCTGTATCCCCTTGACGTCCTTTTGTTGTCTGATTGCTCTGGCTAGAACTTCAAGAACTATATTGAATAAGTAGGGAGAGAGTGGGCAGCCTTATCTAGTCCCTGATTTTAGTGGGATTGCTTCGAGTTTCTCTCCATTTAGTTTAATGTTAGCAACTGGTTTGCTGTATATGGCTTTTACTATGTTCAGGTATGGGCCTTGAATTCCTATTCTTTCCAGGACTTTTATCATGAAAGGGTGTTGAATTTTGTCAAATGCTTTCTCAGCGTCTAATGAAATGATCATGTGGTTTTGTTCTTTCAGTTTCTTTATATAATGGATCACGCTGATGGTTTTCCGTATATTAAACCATCCCTGCATGCCTGGGATGAAGCCAACTTGGTCATGGTGGATGATTGTTTTGATGTGCTCTTGAATTCGGTTTGCCAGAATTTTGTTGAGTATTTTTGCGTCGATATTCATAAGGGAAATTGGTCTGAAGTTCTCTTTCTTTCTTGTGTCTTTGTGTGGTTTAGGTATAAAAGTAATTGTGGCTTCGTAGAAGGTATTCGGTAGTGATCCATCTGTTTCAATTTTGCGGAATAGTTTGGATAATATTGGTATGAGGTCTTCTCTGAAGGTTTGGTAGAATTCTGCACTAAACCCATCTGGACCTGGGCTCTATTTGGTTGGGAGACCTTTAATGACTGCTTCTATTTTCGTAGGATTTATGGGGTTGTTTAACTGGTTTATCTGTTCCTGATTTAACTTCAGTACCTGGTATCTCTCTAGGAAATTGTCCATTTCCTGAAGATTTTCAAGTTTTGTTGAATATAGGTTTTTATAGTAAGATCTGATGATTTTTTGAATTTCCTCTGAATCTGTAGTTATGTCTCCCTTTTCATTTCTGATTTTGTTAATTTGGACGCACTCTCTGTGTCCTCTCGTTAGTCTGGCTAAGGGTTTTATCTTGTTGATTTTCTCAAAGAACCAACTTTTGGTTCTGTGGATTCTTTCTATGGTCCTTTTTGTTTCTACTTGGTTGATTTCAGCTCTGAGTTTGATTATTTCCTGCCTTCTACTCCTCCTGGGTGTATTTGCTTCTTTTTGTTCTACAGCTTTTAGGTTTGCTGTCAAGCTGCCGACATATGCTCTTTCCTGTTTCTTTCTGCAGGCACTCAGCGCTATGAGTTTTCCTCTTAGCACAGCTTTCATTGTGTCCCATAAGTTTGGGTATGTTGTACCTTCATTTTCATTAAATTCTAAAAAGTTTTTCATTTCTTTCTTTATTTCTTCCTTGACCAGGTTATCATTGAGTAGAGCATTGTTCAATTTCCAAGTATATGTGGGCATTCTTCCTTGATTGTTATTGAAGACCAGTTTTAGGCCGTGGTGGTCCGATAGCACGCATGGGATTATTTCTATCTTTCTGTACCTGTTGAGGCCTGTTTTTTGACCAATTATATGGTCAATTTTGGAGAAAGTACCATGAGGAGCTGAGAAGAAGGTATATCCTTTTGCTTTAGGATAGAATGTTCTATAAATATCCGTTAAGTCCATTTGGCTCATGACTTCTCTTACTCTGTCGACATCACTGTTTAATTTCTGTTTCCATGATCTGTCCATTGATGAGAGTGGGGTGTTGAAATCTCCCACTATTATTGTGTGAGGTGCAATGTGTGTTTTGAGCTTTAGTAAGGTTTCTTTTACATATGTAGGTGCCCTTTTATTTGGGGCATAGATATTTATGATTGAGAGTTCATCTTGGTGGATTTTTCCTTTGATGAATATGAAGTGTCCTTCCTTATCTTTTTTGATGACTTTTAGTTGAAAATTGATTTTATTTGATATTAGAATGGCTACTCCAGCTTGCTTCTTCTGACCATTTGCCTGGAAAATTGTTTTCCAGCCTTTCACTCTGAGGTAATGTCTGTCTTTGTCTCTGAGGTGTGTTTCCTGTAGGCAGCAGAATGCAGGGTCCTCGTTGCATATCCAGTTTGTTACTCTACTTCTTTTTATTGGGGAGTTGAGGGCATTGATGTTGAGAGATATTAAGGAATAGTGTTTATTGCTTCCCGTTATATTCATATTTGGATGTGAGGTTATGTTTGTTTGCTTTCATTCTCTTTCTTTTGTTGCCAAGATGATTATTTTCTTGCTTCTTCTAGGTTATAGCTTGCCTCCTTATGTTGGGCTTTACCATTTATTATCCTTTGTAGTGCTGGATTTGTAGAAAGATATTGTATAAATTTGGTTTTGTCATGGAATATCTTGGTTTCTCCATCTATGTTAATTGAGAGTTTTGCAGGATACAGTAACCTGGGCTGGCATTTGTGTTCTCTTGGGGTCTGTATGACATCAGTCCAGGATCTTCTGGCCTTCATAGTTTCTGGCGAGAAGTCTGGTGTGATTCTGATAGGTCTGCTTTTATATGTTACTTGACCTTTTTCCCTTACTGCTTTTAATATTCTTTATTTTGTGCGTTTGGTGTTTTGACTATTATGTGACGGGAGGTGTTTCTTTTCTGGTCCAATCTATTTGGAGTTCTGTAGGCTTCTTGTATGCCTATGGGTATCTCTTTTTTTAGATTAGGGAAGTTTTCTTCTATGATTATGTTGAAGATATTTACTGGTCCTTTGAGCTGGGAGTCTTCACTCTCTTCTATACCTATTATCCTTAGGTTTGATCTTCTCATTGAGTCCTGGATTTCCTGTATGTTTTGGACCAGTAGCTTTTTCCGCTTTACATTATCTTTAACAGTTGAGTCAATGATTTCTATGGAATCTTCTGCTCCTGAGATTCTGTCTTCCATCTCCTGTATTCTGTTGGTGAAGCTTGTATCTACAGCTCCTTGTCTCTTCTTTTGGTTTTCTATATCCAGGGTTGTTTCCATGTGTTCTTTCTTGATTGCTTCTATTTCCATTTTTAATTCCTTCAACTGTTTGATTGTGTTTTCCTGGATTTCTTTCAGGGATTTTTGCGATTCCTCTCTGTAGGCTTCTACTTGTTTATTAATGTTTTCCTGTGTTTCCCTAAGGGAGTTCTTCACGTCTTTCTTGAAGTCCTCCAGCATCATGATCAAAAATGATTTTGAAACTAGATCTTGCTTTTCTGGTGTGTTTGGATATTCCCTGTTTGTTTTGGTGGGAGAATTGGGCTCCGACGATGCCACCTAGTCTTGGTTTCTGTTGCTTGGGTTCCTGTGCTTGCCTCTCGCCATCAGATTATCTCTAGTGTTACTTTGTTCTGCTATTTCTGACAGTGGCTAGACTGTCCTATAAGCCTGTGTGTCAGGAGTGCTGTAGACCTGTTTTCCTCTCTTTCAGTCAGTTATGGGGACAGAGTGTTCTGCTTTCAGGCGTGTAGTTTTTCCTCTCTACAGGTCTTCAGCTGTTCCTGTGGGCCTGTGTCTTGAGTTCACCAGGCAGCTTTCTTGCAGCAGAAAAGTTGGTCTTACCTGTGGTCCCGAGACTCAAGTTCGCTCGTGGGGTGCTGCCCATGGGCTCTCTGCGGCAGCAACCAGGAAGACCTGTGCCGCCCCTTCCGGGAGCTTCAGTGCACCAGGGTTCCAGATGGCCTTTGGTGTTTTCCTCTGGCGTCTGAGATGTATGTACAGAGGGCAGTCTCTTCTGGTTTCCCAGGCTTGTCTGCCTCTCTGAAGGTTTAGCTCTCCCTCCCACGGGATTTGGGTGCAGAAAACTGTTTATCTGGTCTGTTTCCTTCAGGTTCCGGCGGTGTCTCAGGCAGGGGTCCTGCCGCTCCTGGGCCCTCCCCCACGGGAGAAAGAACACTCTTTATTGTTGGTGGAATTGCAAGATGGTACAATCACTCTGGAAATCTGTCTTTCAGTTCCTCAGAAAACTGGACATCGTACTATCTGAAGATACAGATATACCATTCCTGGGCATACAGCCAAAAGATACTCCAACACATAACAAGTACATATGCTGCATTATGTTTATAGTAGCCTTATATATAAAAGTCAGAAGCTGGAAAATACCCAGATGTCTCTCAAAAGAAGAATGGATATAGGAATGAGGTAAATTTACATAATGAAGTACTACTCAGCTATTAAAAAATGACTTCAAAAATTCTTTGGCAACTGGATAAAACTAGAAGATATCATTCTAAGTGAGGTAACCCAATCACAAAAATACACACATGGTATATGCACTTACTGCTAAGTGGATATTAGCCCAAAAGCTCAGATTACCCAAGATAGAATCCAGAGACCACATGAAGTTCAAGAAGGATGGCCAAAGTGTAGATACTTCAGTCCTTCTTAGAACAGGGAACAACAATATTCATAGGGAGAAATATGGAGAAAGTTTGGAGCAGAGACTGAAGAAAAGGCCATTCACAGATTGCCCCATCTGGAATCCAGCTCATATAGAGCCACCAAACCCAGACAATATTGCTGATGCCAAGAAGTGCAAGCTGACAAGAGGCTGATATTTATGTGTGCTGACAGGTTCTGCCAGAGCCTGACAAATACAGAGGAGTATATTTGCAGTCAACCATTGAACTGAGAATAGGGTCCCCAATGAAGGAGTTAGAGAAAGGATTGAAGGAGCAGAAGGAGCTTGCAACACTATTTGAACAATACCAACCAACCAGACCTCCCAGGGAATAAACCTCCATACAAAGAGCACACATGAACAAACCTATGGCTCCAGCTGCATATGTAACAGAGGATGGCCTTGTTGGGCATCAATGGGAGGACAAGCCCTTGGTCCTGTTAAAGCTCCATGCTGCACTGTAAAAGAATGTGAGTGTGAGGAGTTGGGAAGGTGTTGTAGGGTTAGGGAACACCCTCATAATCTCACCTGGATGGAGGTTGGGACATGGTGTTTATGGAAGGGAAACCAGGAAATGCAAATAAAAAAATCTAATTAAAAAAGAAAAAGGAATTACCTAGATTAGGAAAAATGTGGGCTTTAGTGTGAGTATCCCAGTTTGTTTTCTTTCTTTTTCTTTTATTAGATATATTTCTTTTTTATATTTCAATTGTAATTCCCTTACCCCATTTCTTATCTATAAGAACCCCAATCCCCTCCCCCTCCTCCACAAAGACGTTACCTTCATCCACCCCCTTACTGTTCCCCCTCCAACATTCCCCTGCACTGGGGGGCCAACCTTGGCAGGACCAAGGACTTCCCCTTTCACTGGTGCCCAAACAAGCCTATTTCCTGCTACATATGCAGTTGGAGTTCTGGGTCATCTTTGGGTAGTGGTTTAGTACCTGGACGCTCTGGTTAGTTGGCATTGTTGTTCTTATGGGGTTGCAAGCCCCTTCAGCTCTTTAACTCCTGTTTCTAACTCCCCCAAAGGGGGTCCTGTTCTCAGTCCAGTGGTTTGCTGCTTGCATTGACCTCTGTATTTGAGATGCTCAGGATGTGTCTCTCAGGAGATATCTATACCCCATTCCTTTCAGCATGCACTTTTTAGCTTCATCAATCTTATTTAGTTTTGGTGGCTGTATATATATAAATGGGCCACATGTGGGGCAGGCTCTGAATGGTCGTTCCTTCAGTCTCTGCTATAAACTTTGCCTCCAAATCCCCTCCTATAGATATTTTTTGTTTCCGCATTTTTGTCATCCTTCTTCTTGAGCTTCCTGTGGTCTGTGATTGCCTCTTTGTTAATTCGAGCTTTTAGGCTAATATCCACTTATTAATGAGTACATACCAAGTGTGTTTTTCTGTGATTGGGTTACCTCACTTAGGATGATATTTTTCTAGTTCATTCCATTTGCCTAAGTATTTCAAGAAGTCATTGTTTTTGATACCTGCGTAGTACTCCATTGTGTAGATGTACCACAGTATTTGAATCCATTCCTCTGTTGAAAGGGATCTGGGTTCTTTCCAATTTCTGGCTATTATAAATAGGGCTGCTATGAAAAAAGTGGAACATGTGTCTTTGTTGTATGTTAGAGCATCTTTTGGGTATATGCCCAGGAAAAGTATAGCTTGGTCCTCAGGTAGTGGAATGTCCAATTTTCTGAGGAACTTCCAGACTGATTTCCAGAATGGAAATGAGTTTGAGATTCTTCCCCATTTTTTCCTCTCTTAGTTTGAGTGTAACTGGATGATGTGGAGGTCTGGATCAATTTGCATTCTTCTACATGTTGACCTCCAGTTGAACCAGCACCATTTGTTGAAAATGCTATTTTTTTTTTTCCATCGCTCCTTTGTCAAAGATCAATTGACCATAGGTGTGCGGGTTCATTTCTGGATCTTCAATTCTGTTCCACTGATCTCTCTGCCTGTCTCTGTACCAATACCATGCAGTTTTTATCACTATTGTTCTGTAATACTGCTTGTGGTCAGGGATGGTGATTCCCTCAGAAGTTGTTTTATTGTTGAGTATAGTTTTTGCTAGTTTTTTTCTATTGCTGTCATAAACACTGTGGCCAAAATTGCCTTGAGGAAGATGTAATAATTGTGTTTCAGTTTAAAATCTTTACTCAACCATCGTGGAATATCTACACAAAAACACAAGGCCAGAACCAGGATTCAAAAACTGAAGCAGAGACTGTAGAGAAATGTCTCTTACTGGGCCACTTGTCCTGAATTGTACATCTAACTTTATTAAATAACCCAGAACCACCTGCCTGCCAAGAGACAGCACCGTGTATGTTGGGTGAGGTCATCCTGCATCTATGACCCATAGACCTTCCCATATTTCAATGCGATCGAAGCATTTATTCATTTGAGATACATTATTCAGAGGTAAGTTGAGGATTTGTCAAGTTAATAAAGAACAAATATGTCGATGTGTACTATCTTGATAGTTGATTAATATAGAATTACACTGAACTTTGTCTATAGTATCATTCCCAAGGTAGGGTACTCTGAATAATATAAGAGAAAAAAAGTAGCCTGAAGCAAGTAAACAAAGATTTTTTTTTCTCGCTGCTCTTGACTGCGGGTGCGATGCAACCATATTTCTTATGATCATAATGCTCATGCTCTTATGATCATTCATTATTTATTCATTATTTATTTATTTATTTATTTATTTTTGCTATCATGGATTGTAACCTTAAATTCTAAGATAAGTGAACTACAACCTAGAACTGCAGCCAGAAATAAACTCAATTCTATCCTAAAGTTGTTTGTCACAGTGGCAGAAAAGATATTTGAACAATTACATTGAAATTATTTATTAATTTTGCTTTTTTGTGGAAAAATGTCCTTTGCTAGTGAAGACAACAGTCCTTTATGCAATACAGTTTCATTTTGGGATATGATATGTTAGTTGCCATGAAACCCAGTTCGTTTGTAATAGCAAAACTGTGTATAATATATTTATTTCACATTTGTGGACAGTTTAATATTAATTGCTGTAACATAATACCTATATGTATAATAATATGTATCTTTAAAGAAAAACAATCGTACAGTTATTCATCATTGCGTAAATTTAGTGTATAATCTCCCTAATTCTGATCCATTTTTTCCATTATTCCTTAGTATTTTCTTTCTGAACCCCTTGCTCTCTGTGTCTCTTTCTCTCTTTCTCTCTCTCTCTCTCACTCTCATTCTCTCTGTCTTCCACGTCCTCCCTCCTTCTCAGCCTCTATTTCTCTCTCTTTCTATGTCTCTATCTCCCTTTCTCCATGTCTCTTTCTTTTGCTTCTTCTCCTTATCTTCCTTTTCCTCCCTCTCTTCCTCTTCCTCTGTCCTCTCCCTCTCCCTCTCTCTCTCTGCCTCTCTCTATCCCTCTCTTGTTCTCTGTCAGCCTCTGACTCTGACAGATCCTATTTCTTCAGGAGATGCACATCCACATTATTAATGGAAAGTATTGTGAGCAGTGAAGGATGCTATACTGATTAACCATGGCATTTTATATTAAGTACAACAATGTTGAAATGATTACAGAACTGGTATGTTAGATGAAAAACAGTGAATAGCATTAAATTCCATCAGTTGCCTGACTTTACTAGAGTTATGACTCGACTAGACATTCACTTTCTTGATCTGCTTTTCTTCTGCAGAACTGAACTTTTTCATTAATGAATAATTAGTGAGGAATATAAAAACTATAGTGGAACTCTAAAAGTATGGAATATAAGTAAAAGGATTTCTCACAACTAATCTCAAATATTAAATAAATCGAAAAGTGATGCATGAGCTTAGCTTTTTCTATTTTTGTAACGCATAGAACCCTATTGAAAGGGACTCATTAAGCTTTCATTACCCTCTTAAACTATAATTATGTCATTTGTTAGGTAACTACATAATTTTGGTATGCACTTTATGTTACTCTCAATCTACTTCTTTTCTAATTATTTTTGAAATGCTGCATTGAGATTAATTTCAGTGGTACTAATGTATGTAATTGAAATGAAAACTTGAAATCAAGTTACCACAGGATTAGTCGATATTTAGTCAAAGCAGCTTAAATTGGAGAAAACTGCGCTTAAGTGTGGAAGAATATTGAAATGTATGTTAATTCATTCCTGCTGTGTTAAGAAAAGGGGTTGGCATAGAATGTTTAGCTTTTAATTAATGAGCTAGAGATGCATATATGAGCCATGAAGTATTATCAAAGGAATGAAACAGTAACTGCTCCTTGGGGAACTTTAGAAAACATTAGAGAAATGGCCTCTAATTCATTTGCAATGCTACCCTTTACTGTTTGTTATATTTGTAGTAATTACATTTGCCTTGTACTTCTTGATTAGAAAAACAGAATAATATTCTTTTACATATATACTCGTTGAATGTCAAAAGGTGCTAGTTTTATTTTGTGTAGTAATTTTAATTAGCTCTTAATAATTTTTCTGCAACAATGACTGGAATTAAGAAAAGAAGGATTACTACTAACCTAGTTATTTACACGAAATTTCCACAACGGGCCAGTCCAGAGTGTAGGAAATGGTAATAGTTGCCAGAGGCAGATAAGAGAAGCTGAGTGTACTTACTGTGGTATGGAAAGTATCTGATGAAAATGTTCTAAACCAATTGTCTTGCATATACTTTTTTTAAATTTATTTATATATTGCTTCTAGAGATACAAAATATTTTAAGTAATAAACAGTTCTGTCATTAAACAGACAAATGCCTTGTAAATGGGAAGCATGGTGTGATTACTTCTATATAATTCTATTTACGAAATGAGCATATAAATTGCACTTGATAAAAGATGAATCTTGATATCTAAAGTACAATTAGTTTCAAGCTAAGTTCTGGTAAGAGTGTTAGAGCTTCAACAACTAAGTTGGAATAATTCAGGTCTTCATATGCTAGCTTCAGGGTCTACTCTTGGAAAGCAGATTAGATGGCTGTTTTGCCTTCAGTTTGGTAGACTATATATGACTCTGTTTGCATCTAGAAATCTTACCTTTACAGCTGCATATTAAATTCCTTCTAGTTCCCTGAGAAATTCCTAGGCGAAACTCTGAAGAGAAGAGAACAGGCATAGAAACACCATCTTTCAACCAGCAGATGGAAAAGTCATTTACGAGAATAACCTAATTTTATGTATTCTATAAATTAATTATAGTTTCAGGCATGAAAGGATGCTGCAAAAGTAATTTACATTTCCTAAACATCCCTGTTATCAAAATTATACTTGTACATCATTGCTAGGCAGTGATAATAATAATATTCTTGTTTCACTACTGATTTTTTTATCTATCAGGACTCTTTTTGTAAGTTCCAATCTCTCTTCTTGTGGACAATCTCTTCATGTCTCTTTCTTTCGTTTTTTTAATCATTTTTTTTGTTGTTTGTTGGTTTTGATGATTTTTTTTTTGTTTTGTTTTGTTGGAGACTGCTTTTCTCTTTCTTTAGCCCTGTCTGTCCAAGACCTCACTTTGTAGATCAGGCTGGGTTCAAATTCCTACATCCATCTGCCTCTGGCTCTCAAATACTGGGATTTAAAGCATGTACAACCATGCCTGAATCAGCTGTTCAGTGGGACTATTCAATGGGACTTTGTAAAACCTACCATAGTGTCTTTCAGAACCATTGTAGAGTGTAATGTTTAGAAACCACAAGGATTTCGCCTTGTATATAACTGATCTCCATTATGAGAGAAATGTTGATTTCTTTGGCCTAGCTAACAATGAACAGGATGAATTATAAAGGTATGTGCATGATACTGCCTGCAAATAAAGCAGAAAAGGAGATTAGACCACTAAAACTTCCATATATAAGCACAATATACTATTGGCTTTCAATTCTGCGCAAGCAGATAACACCATTATGGTGTTTCTTCTACAGTACAGAGAAGCTTCTCCATAGTAGTGTGATGTAGAACATGAGTGGGACTCAGTGCTAGTGGGCATTCATTAAGCTACCCATTTCTATATAATCAATGATTTACTGCACATATGAATTAAACAATGATGTATCTTAAATAAGAATGCAACACTGATGTCAAAACCCTTCATGCTGAAAACTTCAGTTTTTTGTTTTTTTTTGTTTTTGCCATGAGATTTTTATTTTCTTAAATCCAAAGCACATTCTATATTGGGTAGGGTTCACTAGGCTACTTTGACTTTCATTTTGGCTTCCTGGGAAAATGAAGTCAGGAGGATTCAAAACCTATAAATTTCTTCAATGCTAACTTGTCAGTCTGGAATAAGACTAAGCCTTAAATATTACTACCTTCCACCTACATTTAACATCACTTATTTCTTCATTAAAAGTTTGTGTATTTACACTTATGTGTACTCTTTAGGTCACTGAGTTTTAATGTCAAGTTTGAGAATTACAGAGTAGGTCTAGCTTTTACAAGGGAATCATGGAGCTTCATAGTAGTACATTGTTATTAAGAGTTTGTAGATCCTTAAGATTCAAGTTGCATTAAAGAAATTCTAAATCTGTCATTGGGGGACAATTGTTCATATATTTTTAAAAATCTACTCTTATTTCAAAAACTTAAAATTAGACTTTGAATTTCAGAGTTCCATCTTATATAATTTTTAGATTCATTTGTTGTATTTTGTATGTTTTCATGTGTACCAGACCCATGCATCCTATGTACAAAAGTCAGAAAATAACATCAAATTTCCTGGAACTGGAGTTATAGATGGTTCTGAATCTACATGTAGGTGCTAGGAAAGAAAGCTGGGTCTTCTACCCGAGTAACAAATGCTCTTTTTTTTTTTTTTTTGGTTCTTTTTTTCAGAGCCGGGGACCGAACCCAGGGCCTTTGTGCTTCCTAGGCAAGCGCTCTACCACTGAGCTAAATCCCCAACCCCTGTAACAAATGCTCTTAACTGCTGATATATCTGTCAATACCCTACCTTCTATAACTTTATAAAAAAAAGATCAGATAATTTATGAAAACACATTATATCAGCTTACAAACAATATAATCACCCAACGTTTCAATTAGATATCATCTGGGTTTACTTTCTTGCCAGAAGTACATTTTACACCAAAAGTGTATTTCTTACAGGTATGTATAATTTTTAAATTATTTTTATTTACATTCCAGTTGTTGCCTTCCATTCCTGGCCTCCACACACAGTTCCTCACTCCTTTCCTCTTACCCCTTGCCTACTAGAGTTTGCTCTCCCCATACCAGGTTTCCCACTTCCCTGAGGTCTCTCTAGGATTAAGCGCATTTTCTCCCACTAAGGCCGGGCAAAGGAATCCTCTGCTGTATGTGGTCTAGGGACCTCAGACTGCCCTTGTATGGTCCTGGTTGTTGGCCCAGTCACCGTGAGCTCCCTGTGTCTGGGTTAGTTGAGACTGCTGGTCTTCCTATGGGGTTGCCCTCTATTTCAGCTTCTTCAATCCTTCCCTTAATTCAACCATAGTGGTCCTGACTTCTTCTGTTTTAACAAACTCAGTTTTGCCATTTCTTTAAAAGTTGAAAAAGAAATAATATGTGTCATGGAATCAGTTTTACATACTGTACTCTGTAAAAATGCAAGGTTCTAGGGATTACTCTAAAAGATAGTAGAAAGTATCCATTAATAAACAGGCAACGAAAAATGTCTATGCATTTCACAGAATCTTAAAATACAAGCTATTTGATAGCCTCCTGTTCATTTTGTTATATGTCACTTTGAACAATTATAACCATGATCAATTTAAGCACTACATAGCCAGTCTCAATCTAATTGTACATCGTTATCATAAAATTATGTTTTACTATGGAAAATATGAAAAACCAGGTGGTTTTTGATGCTCTCCTCTATTTCTATTGGACAGCACTTCAACTCTTTATTGCACTAGTAAATTCTATCATGATGGTATCGTCACAGGGTGGCTTAAATCCAGTGGAGTTTCAAATATAATTCTTGTGCCTCAGATATATACACATTTGGAGGAGTTATTTGACTTCATTCCGCTTGGCTCTGGATTTATAAAAGGTTAATAAAACTCAGCAACTCAATGACACTAAGATTAAGCATAAAAGAAAACATCACAAATCCTATACAATAAATGATCAATCTGTATTATTTTATGTACTCCCATTTTGCCTAAGCATTTCATCAGTTTTGTATAAATTCTGTTAGCTGAAAATATATATTATAATCTCCAGTCTTGAAAATAAATTTGATTTCCCTTTTTACAAATTCATTTTGCCTTATATTCGAGATACCTAATTAATTGTTGGGCGGATTGAATATTTGTAATTGATATTTTAACCTGTCACATGTTCAAATAATGGAATACTCAAATGTTCACAGAAAAATAAATTCTACCTTTCTAATACAACATATCAAATAATAACTATCTTTTCCATGGAAAGATACAAATCCTAGACTATGAGAAGAAAGAGTTGTAATGGAGAAAAAAACAGAAATTCTAATGTAATGCAGAATGACACAGTTGTGGCTATGATTGCAGGTCTCTTTCTTGAAGGTCTGATAGCTCATTTCTTATTATTTATGGTGTAGGATCTCATGCGACTGAGACAAGTCTCAAACATGCTATGCTGCTGAGGATGGTCTTGAACTTCCTATCTTCCTGGTTCTACCACTAGGATGCTGAGATGATAGATGTGCACCATGTACACTTTATACAGTGTTGTGGACAAAATCTGTACTCTGGACAATTTATGAGCATCCACACCAAGACATTCCAGTCAATTTCGTGACCAGAGGGCCTTCGAGAATTTCTCATGGGGATTTGATGAAACTCATGAATTATGCAATTCTGATCGGGTGAACTGATGTCGATGAGGAAATATTAATAGGTCCCATATATCTATTTATATTTCAAATATTATCCCCTTTCCCAATGTTCTCCTCTTGAACCCCCCAAGCCCATCCCCCACCCCCAGCATATGTGAGGGTGCTTGCCTACCATCTACTCCCTCCTGACTCCCCACCCTGGCTATTCCAGTACACTGAGAAATCTACCCTTCATAGGACAAAGGGACTCTCCTCCCAATGATTCCTACAACAAAATCCTCTGCTTCATAAGCTACAGGAACCATGGGTTCCTACATGTGTACTCTTTGGTTACTGGTTTAGTTGCTGGGAGCTCTGAATGTCAACTTGGTTGATATTATTGTTCTTCCTATGGGGTTGCAAACCCCCTCAGCTACCACAGTCCTTTCCCTACCTCCTCTACTGGGAACCCCATTCTCTGTCCAATGGTTTGCTGCGAGCATCCACATCTGTGGCAGTGCATCTCAGGAGGCAGCTACATCAGACTCTTGTAAGCATGCACCTCTTGGAATCCCCAATAGTGACTGGTTTGGTGACTGTATGTGGGATGGATCTAAGTGTATGCCAGTCTCTGGATGGCCTTTCTTTCAGTCTCTGAACCACATTTTTATCTCCAAATTTCCTCCTGTGACTGTTTTGTTCCCCCCTCTATGAAAAATTAAAGCATCCACACTTTGTTCTTTCTTCTTCTTGAGCTTAATGTGGTCTGTAAATTGAATCTTGAGTATTCTGAGATTTTGGGCTAGTATCTACGAATCAGTGAGGACATATCATTTATCTTTGTTTTCTGATTTGGTTCCTTCTCTCTGGATGACACTTTCAGTTCCATGCATTTGCCTAAGAATTTCATGAAGTCATTGTTTCTAATAACTAAGTAGTACTCCTTTGTCTAAATGTAAAACATTTTCTGTATAAATTCCTCTGTTGAAGGACATATGGGTTCTTTCCAGCTTCTGGGTACTATATATGAGGCTGCTATAAACAGTGTAACATGTGATCTTGTTATATGTTGGAATATCTTTTGGGTATATGGCCAGCTGTGGTATAGCTTGGTCCTCAGGTCTATGTCCAATTTTGTGAGGAACCTGCACACTGATTTCCAGTGTGATTGTATCAACTTGCCTTTCTAACAATGGAGGAGTGTTCCTCTTTCTCCACATCCTCACCAGTATCTACTGGCAGCTAAGTTTTGATCTTAACCATTCTGACTGGTGTAATGGGCAATCTCATGTTTGTTTTGATTTGCATTTCCCTGATGACTAAGGGTGCTGAACATTTCTTCAGGTGCTTCACAGTCATTCAATCTTTCTCATTTAAGAATTCTTTTTTACCTCTGTACCCCATTTTTAATAGGATTATTAACTGGAGTCTAACTTCTTGAGTTCTTTGTTTATTTTGGATATTTGCCCTCTATCCAATGTAGAATTTGTAAAGATCTTTTCCCAATATGTTGGTTGCCATTTTGTCCTAATGACAATGTCCTTTGTCCTAGAGATGCTTTCCAATTTTATGAGGTCCCATTTGTTGATTCTTGATCTTAGATGTTCTGTTTAGGAAAACTTTCCCTGTGTACACAGGTTCAAGGCTCTTCCCCACTTTCTCTTCTATCAATTTCAGTGTATCTGGCTTTATGTAGAGGTCCTTGATCCACTTCTACTTGAGCTTTGTAAAAGGAGAAAAGAATGAAGCAATTTGCTTTCTTCTACATGCTGATCTCCATTTGAACCAGCACCATTTGTTAAAAATACTGTCTTTTGTCTCCTGAATGGTTTGAGTTCCTTTGCCCAAGATCAAGTGACCATAGGGGTGTGTGTGTGTGTGTGTGTGTGTGTGTGTGTGTGTGTGTGTGTGTGTGTGTGTTCATTTCTGGGTATTCACTCTATTCCACTGATCGACCTTCCTGTCTCTGTAACATTACCATGCAGATTTTACCAAGATTGCTCTGTAATACAGCTTGAGGTCAGGGGTGGTAATTTCCCCAGAACTTCTTTTATTGTTCAGAATAATTTTTAGTATCCTGGATTTTTTGTTATACAAATGAATTTGCAAATTGCTCTTTCTAACTCTATGAAGAATTGAGCTGAATTTTGTTGGGGATTGCATTGAATCTGTAGATTGCTTTCTGCAAGAAGGCCAATTTTCCTATATTAATCCTGCCAGCCCATGAGCATGGGAGATCTTTCCATCTTCTGAGATCTTCCTCAATTTCCTTCTTCAGAGACTTGAAGTTTGTGTCATATAGATCATTCACTTCCATAACTAGAGTCACCTCAAGGTATTTTATATTATTTTTAGCTATTGTGGAGCATGACATTTCCTTAAATTCTTTCTCAGCCTTTTTATCCTTAGAGTAGAGGAAGGCTACTGATTTGTTTGAGTTAATTTTATATCATCCAGACACTTTGATGAAGTTGTTTATTAGGTTTAGGAGTTTTTTGGTAGAATTTTGGGAGTCACTTAGGTATACTATCAAATCATCTGCAAACAGTGATATTTTGAATTCTTCCTTTCCAATTTGTATCCCTTTGACCTCCTTTGTTGTCTAATTTCTCTGGCTAGGACTTTGAGTATTATATTGTATAAGTAGGGAGAGAGTGAGCAGCCTTGTCTTGTCCCTGATTTTAGTGTGATTGTCAGGTTTCTCTCCAGTTAGATTGATCTTGGCTACTGGTTTGCTGTATATTGCTTCTACTGAGTTTATGTATAGGACCTGAATTCGTGATCTTGTTAATACTTTTACCATGAAGGGGCGTTGAATTTTGTGACATGCTTTCTCAATATCTAATGAAATGGAACATGCAGTTGTATAATATATAAGTATATATATATATATATATATATATATATATATATATATACACACACACACACATATAGGTGACATGCAGTATGTATATACAATATATAAACAATGTAAATATAAATACACATATACATACACATATGCAGATTCATATACATATAGGCACGCACACACACACATACATATATTGGATTACATTGATGGATTTCCATATATTAAACCATTCATGCGTCTGTGGGATGAATCCTTCTTGAGCATGATGGATGATTGTTTTGATGTGTTTTTGGATTCAGTTTGTGAGAATTTTGTTGTCTTTTTGTGTTGATATTCATTAGCGAATTTGGTATGAATTTCTCTTTCTTTGTTAATTGTGTGGTTTAGGGATCAGCATACTTGTGGCTTCATAGAATGAATTTGGTATTGTTTTTGTGTTTCTATTTTTGAGGTATAATGTAAAGAGTATTGTTATTATGTCTTCTTTGAAGGTCTGATAGAATTCTGCACTAAACCCATCTGGTCCTGGGTGCTTTTTGGTTTGGAGATAGTAAATGACTGCCTTTATTTATTTAGGGGTTGTAGAACTGTTTAGATCATTTATCTGATTCTGTTTTAACTTTGGTAACAGATATCTTTCTAGAAAATTGTTCATTTCATCCAGATTGTCCAGCTTTCTTGAGTATATCTTTGACAAACCAAATTTACATAACATCTTTACTCAAATTCAACCCTACAAAGATAATAGTTGGAAAATTCAATACAAGGAGAGAAATGGCACCCTTGAAAAAGTCAGAAAGTAATCTTCTTTCAACAAACCCAAAAGAAGATAGCCAGATTAGCATAATTCAACCTCTAACAACAAAAGTAACAGGAAGCAGCACCTCAGTGAAAAGTCCTGACACTACCACAGAGTAAAAGGCTGGAAAACAATTTTCCAAGCAAATGGTCTCGAAAAACAAGCTGGAGTAGCCATTCTCATATTGAGTAAAATTGACTTTCAACCAAAAGTTATCAGAAAAGATAAGGAAGAGCACTTCATTCTCATCAAAGGAAAACCCTACCAAGGTGAACTCTCAATTCTGAACATGGATGCTCCAAATGCAAGGGCACTCACATTCATAAAAGTAATTTTACTAAACCTCAAAGCACACACTGAACCTCACACAATAATAGTGGGAGACTTCAACACCCCACTCTCAGCAATGGACAGGTCATGGAAACAGAAACTAAACACAGGCAGAGTGAAACTAACAGAAGTTATGAACCAAATGGATTTAACAGATATCTATAGAACATTTCATCCTAAAAGAATATACCTTTTTCTAAACACCTCATAGTTCCTTCTGCAAAATTGACCACATAATCGATCACAAAACAGGCCTCAACAGACAGGACTGAAACCATCCCATGCATCCTATCAGATCATTTTCATCCAAGACTGGTCTTCACTAACAACAAAAACAACAAAAATCCCACCTACACGTGGGAGCTGAGGAACACTCTACTTCATTATGATGGGTGATCATTTTGATGTGCTCTTGGATTTGGTTTGTGAGACTTTTGTTGAGTATTTTTCCATCAATATTTATAAGGGAAATTGATCCGAAGTACTCTTTCTTTGTTGGGTATTTGTGTGGTTTAGTTATAAGTGTGATTATGACTTCATAGAATGGATTAGGTAGTTGGTTCAGTTTCTATTTTGTGGAATACTTTAATGGTTTACACCTTTTTGAAAAAATCATAAAAGTAAATGATAATGAATGTGTATTTTTGAAGATATGCCTATTTCATTAAGTTTGTACAAAATGCTTTTAAATCTGTTTTACAGAGGACTCTTTATTTGATGGTTTTGAGATTTTTGTGTAACAGACCTTATTATGTATTACGTTTTTGGGTTAGTTAATTTTACTTTTCTGCTACCAAACACATGACTAGAAGCAAATGAAAGAAGGAAGTGTTTATATTGGTTCATAGTCTGAGGGCACAGACTATCATGGTAGAAAATAAATGTCCATATGTCAGCCCCATCAAAAGCTCAGATAAGTCAGGAAGCAGGGTCATAAGCTAACAAGCAGCCCTGCTCTACACGTACATACAACCTTTAAACATTCCTCTCAAGAAGGTCTAAAAAGTAGTGGAGAAGAATTTCAGCATATAAGACCTACCTCATGATGCAAGCCTCTACTAGTGCAAAGAGCAGGATATATGTTTCATAACATGAGAATATTGTACATTTATAGGGGATTTTCCTATTGGATTGTGCTGTTCAGTCACAGAATTTGAAGTTTCAGAGGGCTGGAGATGATAACATATAAACAGAAATGTGAAGTATTAATGGTTAAACCTTGGATAAGGGTAGTAATGAAATTACTGTACTACCCACCCATCTATAATATTTCACTGTCTGTGGTCCATCAGACAGACACAGACCCCTCCACTAGGCCCTTATTCCTGTAGTGCTGTCTGCACTGTTGTAAGCCATTCTTCTGTAGGTTCTCCCAATTCATGGGGATGAATTCGGAGTATTTTGTGAATTAAAAATGCTACCAAAGACACATGAGAGTTATTATTTTAGGTTTTGTGATTATGTTACTATAATAATCTGTTTTGTTTTTAAAATTGAATAAAAAGGAAAGTACTCTATAATTATATCCTATAAGTAGTTACAGTGCATCTTAGCTTAATATATTAGAATATTTAGCTGTACTAGAACCAGTTGAATTGATTTGGTCACTGCTTATTTTTGTGTTCCCAGGTTTCTGGATTGTATAATTGATTAGAGAGCTTAGATGGGTGTTGTATGCATTTTAAAAGGAGCAAGTGAATGAAACTCATCCCATAAAAAAATTGAATGTGTTTTGAATTAAGTATTCATGGCCATTGGATTTTTAATGCTTTTACACAATAATAATGTCAATAAAATAGGAAGGTTGTTATTTAAAACTAAACTTTTTATTCATGAAAATATTATTCATGGACATTGTTATTATCCACCAAAATATTCCACTTTATTCTTTTTACAGTTTAAAAATATGTTTGTGTCAGTTCCAGGTTGTTAATGCAGGACAAAAATATTCCTTTAAAGTCAATTTACTTTAGAGTATCAATCCAAAAATATAATAATACTAAAAAGACTATTTGTCTTCCATCTTATAACTTAATTACGTCAAGGAGAGTCTATTATATGAACAATCAATTCCATATTTAGCCACAAAAAATAAATCTAAATCGAAGTCTCTTTTGCCCTTTAAGAAAAAATACAATTTTTCATGACACATCTTCAAATTCCTTTGTAAGTTTAATAGACTTTGATTTATGTTATAAATGAAAATTTCTGTAAAACCCATAGGAAAATTATGCTTAACATAATTTATTTTAATTTTGAGAATAATGTTAATTTTTATGCCAAAAATTTACCTGCTAGCCAAATCACAAATCTGAATATTAAACTCTCTTATCCAATGCAAATTCTACTAGGACCTTTTGTTTCACTGCATAATAATATAAATGTAATGAGTGATACAGTCTCTAAAATAAAAAAATAAAGCAATAAATATGGCATAAATAAATAGAAAAAAGCAAGTAATATGGCATATTTATAATTAAAAATAATCTAAATACTCAATTCTTGATTATAACATAAATGAACAGCTGCAAGAATAGGATCGTTACCAGATGTATTATGTTTCCATTCCAAGAGCATGGAACATTCCAACTTCCAACTCCATTCGCAACTGCCACAGCATGACCAAATTCATAATGTAAATTGCACATTAAATTTCCGTTCCATTCTACAATTTAACTCTATCACCCTCTTTCTTAAATTGTTTTTGTTTTAAATTACACGTTTGTTTTATTCTTACAGAACCCCTTGCCCCTTTCAACAAGCTATAAAATACAAATAAATTTATTTTAAGAGTTTTATCAGAAATAATTCCAATAATAGGCAAATGGGAGCCCTACACACTGTGATTATGCCCGTGATTCACTGTATATGCTTCATCTACTGCCTCCACCAAGTTCTACTTCTACTGGAAGGTGCACAGTCAGGCCAGGGAGAAACCAGGAATCCAGATGGAGTGCTTGTGCTCAGGGGAAGCAATAATTTTAATTTGGGTACTAGGGTTGGGATCACCTATTGCATCATGTCCACAATACTTGGAGGCATGGTGATACCACTGTAGAATACGGTTGACTCACAGGTTCTTGTAGATATCCATATCACACTTAGTGATGGATTTCAAGGTCCCTCAGGACTCAATGCCTAGGAAGGAGGGTTGAAAGTGTACATCAGGTCACTCAAATCTCTCACTGCTGATGGTGATCAGGCAACTTGCAGGTTGCCCAAGGAGGAGGATGCAGCTTCTATTGTTCATATTCTAGGACAACATAGCACACACAGCTCCCCCCTCAGCTGACACACAAATCTCTGAGCAGCCATAGTGGTAAAGCTGTAGCCTTGCTCAGTCAGGGTCTTCTTGATATAGTCTGTCAGGTTCTTTTCAGTGAGGTTCAGACAAAAAGGGCATAGGGAAAGTGCATAATCCTTGTAGATGGACACTGTATGTGTAACCTCATAACTGTAACCCATCATAATATTAGTCTTGTCCCAGATAAATACAAGGAAAATACTGTCAGGTTAGCCACTTTAATGACCGGTGTATTGGAGTTTCAAACATGATCTGAGACATCATTCTTTGCTTGCCTTGAGGCTCATGGGGACCATAGTCAGAAGCACTACATGTTCCTCAGTGGCTATAAACGGCTCATTGTAGATGTGGTCGTGCCTTATCTTCCCCAGGTTATCCCAGTTGGTGACAATGCCATACTCAATTGGGGGACTTCAGAGTCTGCCCTGGTCTTCATCACCCATTTAGAAGTTCTTCTAACCCATGTAAGCCATACTGTCCTGAAGATGGGGAGAAGACAGTGGTGGAAGGTAAATTATAGTTTTCCAACTTTTATTAAACCATACCATTGTGTCATTCATTATACATTCAATATTATCTGTCAATTCATGTGTGTTTCTCACCTTTTAATTCATCTTCTTCCTTTCATGTGTTGTCCTTCACAGCACAAATCAGAGGATTTGTTGGTAAGATTGAATTCAAGTTTATTTTATTGTGAGAACATTTCATAGGTTAAAACATATTTGTTGTTTTGTGAACGAATTTACTCATGGTAGGGTACTTATTTGACCACAAAAAGAATAAGCAAGAGTTATTTTTTCTCATCAAAAAGAAACATGATGCTGCCATCATAAGAGGGGGTATATGATGATATTTGGTATAAATATGCCAAAAAAGATATTGTTCATGAAACAGGTTTTACATTGCAACATGGGTTGGCCTCGGGCTTTCTATTTAGAGAAAGCTGGCTGTCCATTAACGCCTCTATCCACTTACCTATAACTGCAGTGTGTTACAATTAATGATATATAATACCACAACTGGCAGAAATATGAATTTTCATAGATTATATTTGAGATGGGAAGGCTATTGTGGATGTAACAGAAAGAAAAGAAAGAAGAGGGAGATGGAGAGGGAGAGAGAAACAAATAAACAAAGAAAGAAAGAAAATCAAGGCGAGAGCAAATGAGAGGGAATCATTAAGGAAAAATACTAAATAAGAATGTTGCCAGGTGATACTGAAAAACTTTTAAAAAGATGAGAACCACAAGAGAGTAACTTTTTTAAAAAGCAAACAAAGATATTTAAAGGCCAGGGAGAAGAGTGGAACTCAGCAATTTAAACAAATACACACATAGATACATACATGCATACATACATACATACATACATACATACATACATACATACACACACACACATACATACATACATAAAAATAAAAAGTAAAAACAAACAAAGAAAGAAAAGAAAAGAAAGTGATTCAGTTTCCCAGTGAAGGGAGTTTTTCCAAGAACTGGAAGAATAATATAGCTTTGTCATTCCAATTTCTAGTATAAAAATGAGCTGAAGACAGAATTAGCTACTTGATTTGGTATGTGAAGGATGCTGAATGGAAGTGCACTTTATTGATGATGTTAAGGACAATTGAGCACTCTCGAGGGACATTAGAAGTAGCGATGTCAAGTACAGAAGGTATTCTCAAGAAGCTTATGCTTCTCAGTCTAGAAAATTGATGAAAGATGGGAAGACAGAACTCAATTACACAACTGCTAATGATTGTGTTTGCCCCCAGCGCAGGTCTGCTTGCATTACCTTGTTTGCCTTTTTGTATTCTTCTTCTTTCTTTTTAATTTTTTCCACCTTTATTAAATTGGGTATTTCTTAACTTCCCCCATGGTCATGTGGGCTTTGTAAAATGGACACAGGGAATAGCACAGTAATGGATAAATTTCAAAGAAGCAAAGACACCCAGAGACATTTCTAATCCACCCATTAAGATTTAATCATGAGAATTTCAGCTCACAAAGGATGCAAATATTCCATAACAATAATTTACAGAAATGTAGAATAAAACCAAATGGTGATCCATCAATGACACCTAATAAGGAATGTATTAGAGATGAATGATGTGCCTATGAAGAAGTTTTGAGGCCCCTCCTGATTTTGATCTTACACTGAAATGGGTCCAACAAAGATGGCTAATTTACATTTGTTGATATTAGTTACTTTCTATTCCTATGAGAGAACACTATGTCTAATAACAACTTATGGTGCAGAGGTATAATTTTAGCTTTTGGGACTAGATCCAGAATCTAACACTGTAAGTGGTTATGGAATAGTGGCAGGACCAAGGATGTTTCAGTGATTCGATTTTTATCATAATACAGTAAGTAGAATGAGAGAGCATGAACCAAGTGAAGCTTTAAACTCTTAAATCCACCTCACTCTTTGAGTGAAGTGCTTCTTTTAGCAAGGCTATACCTGGCAAATATTCTATAGCCTCTTTTTTATTATTATTATTAACTTGAGTATTTCTTATTTACATTTCGAGTGTTATTCCCTTTCCCGGTTTCCGGGCCAACATTCCCCAACCCCTCCTCCTCCCCTTTTTTATGGGTGTTCCCCTCCCCATCCTACCCCCATTGCCGCCCTCTCCCCAACAATCACGTTCACTTGGGGTTCAGTCTTAGCAGGACCCAGGGCTTCCCCTTCCACTGGTGCTCTTACTAGGATATTCATTGCTACCTATGAGGTCAGAGTCCAGGGTCAGTCCATGTATAGTCTTTAGGTAGTGGCTTAGTCCCTGGAAGCTCTGGTTGCTTGGCATTGTTGTTCATATGGGGTCTCGAGCCCCTTCAAGCTCTTCCAGTTCTTTCTCTGATTCCTTCAATGGGGGTCCTGTTCTCAGTTCAGTGCTTTGCTGCTGGCATTCGCTTCTGTATTTGCTGTATTCTATAGCCTCTTAATCGGGACCAGGAACTGTGTACCAAGTGTTCAAATACATGAGCATATGAGGAAATGTTTCTTATCAAAAGACAACAGTGTTCTCATATTTTAAATTTGTTTTAATTGCTTTCTTCATTCACAGTCGGCTGTCTATGTATATACGACATTCATATAAGTGCATGTTTTTATTTGTATATAAAATACATATGCATTTATGTTATATAATATATAATCTGTCTATGGTCTTTAATTGTAAACATCAGACAAATTTTGAGGAATCAATTTAACAGAGGTGGTAATAGATTTAGGTTTGCATATGGCTATCTCTCTAGATCTCTTGGTGACATTTAATTGCCAAAGTGTTAAAAGGTGTTGAGACTTTTTGAACCGAGAGACTGTTAAGAGGGATTAATATTTATGGAAGACAATAATTACATTAGCCAAATTCAATAAATTCTTCAGAGTCAGAGTCTTTTCTATCTATCTATCTATCTATCTATCTATCTATCTATCTATCTATCTATCTATCTATCTATCTATTTATCTTTTTGTTATTATGAGTTTAATCTGCTTTTTAATTTTTTTAATATCCCTACTTGTCTTCTGCTTCTATACATGAAGTGTAACAGCATTCCTGGAATCAAGAATTTTGGGCCACTTAAACCTGGCCTATGCTTCCAGAATAGGGAGCTAAATAACTTTTTTCCTCTATATAAAAGGTTATCCATTCTGAAATACACTGTTATGAAAAATAGCCATTGGATTCAAAATGTACAGAGATAATTTCATTAATTCCAAATTTCTGGTTTTGTTGTATTATTTTAAATTTAGGAATACAAATGAAATAATATTGAAGTCAAGAAGATTGTAAGCTTAGATTTTTCAAAACTTACTTTTAAAAATGGTTCTTTTTTTTTTTTTTTTGTTCTTTTTTTTTCTGGAGCTGGGGACCGAACCCAGGGCCTTGCGCTTCCTAGGCAAGCGCTCTACCACTGAGCTAAATCCCCAACCCCCTCAACAATGGTTCTTAAATGCTTTAACAACCCTTCTGGTCCAAATTACTTGGTGATTTACTCATAGGTCTTCTTTGATTTCCTAATGGCCAAGCATGATTTCACTTACTTACTAGCTGAAGGAAAATGACCTGGAAAATTAGCTGACACTAGATTATTGATCACCTCTGATTCCCATGTAAGTTTGTTTCTGTTTAATCATATGTGCTTGCCTGCTCCAAATTTTAGAGTTTAAAATGAGAATACAGAGTGCCCAGAATCTAAAACTTTCAAAAGCTACATGGCTTGGGAGGACTGGTGACATCACCTCTCTCCCATTCTCTTTGGTATCAGAGAGTATAAGCAGATAACACAGAAAGATTACTGCAGCAGTCATACACACACACACACACACACACACAACACACAACACACACACACACACACACCACTGTCGTCACGGTCATCATAGAAGAATTATAGTTATCTAAATTCTGTGGGCTTACAGTAAATACAGATGGTTTAAATGTGATAGGAGCAATGTAAAATAATTCCTTTCATTTTTAATAATAGTTAAAATGTAATAGAAAACAAAAAAGACCAAAATGGAATTGGACAAAGCAAACAAAGGAAAGAGGCAAATAGAAGGCAGGTTCTGTGCTTTCTGCCTCAGATTTTGAGAATTCGGGTGAGTTTTGTCCATGTTGATTTAGAGGATCTTGTTTTTCTAGTGTTTGTCATATTCTCTGGCTCTTATACTGTTCCTTCATCCTCTTCAATAGGCTTCCCTAAAATATGAGTGTGATCCCCTTATTCTACATCCTCAGGAGCATGTACTGTCACTAGTGTTACTGATCTTAGCCATTCTGACAGGTGTAAGATAGCATCTCAAAGCAGTTTTTATTTTAATATCTCTGATGGATAAGGATTCTAAACATCTTTAAATGTTTTTCAGCCATTTATATTTCCTCTATTTAGAATTCTGTTTAGTTGTGTACCAAAGTATTTCATAGAATTATTATTTTTGATATCTATTTTCTTGAGTTCTTTAAATATTTTTGATTAGTCCTGTAATGGATCTAGGTTGATAAAAAATATTTTCACATCATTTAGGCTGTCGTCTTGTCCCAATGACTGTGTCTTTGCCTTAGAGAAGCTTCTCTGTTTCATGTGGTACTATTTTATTTTATTTTTAAATTTGTATTTTATTGATCAAAATTGTCTTAAGGCCACAGGTATCCTTAAGGGATGCGTAGGGGTTTGCTTTCTATCTTTTAAGCCACTCATTGCAACTCTGCAAAGAATCAATGTTGTAGTTGCAATCAAGAATGGGACAAGTTCATTTAGGAAATGAACACAATCTATGAGAAAGGATTTTAAAATTGAGATGTTCAATAACAGGCTAAAAATTCAATTCCAATCTCCAGTAGCATCAATTCTCACAGTAGAAGAGACCTTTAATTTAATCATCAGGTCACAGTCCCTGTGCTATTGGTATGCTGTTCAAAAAGACTTCTGCTCTGCCAAAGGATTCGAGCTTCTTTCCCAACTTGATAGGAGACCTCTATCAAGTTCAGTGTATCTGGGCTCATGTTGAGGGGTTTGATCTTCTTGAATTTGAGTTTTATGCAGGGGGATGAGGATGGATCACTTTGAATTCTTCTGCACAGAGACGTCTGGTGGAGTATTATGTGCTGGGGGATTTATGTTTCTAGTTTAGTATATTTGGTATGTGAAATGTACCTTCTAGATTGATAGGTACCTCCTATGCAGTTAGGATTATATTAGGAAATCTTTATTTCGTGCTCTTGTTCAATTTTCTTTATTTGTTCATTTGTTTGTCTGTTTTTACTTTGACCTGGGTTTCTCCTTCCTACATCCATATTATTCTTCACTTTGGGCTTATGTGTCTCCTATTTCCTGAATGCTTTGTAACAAGATACTTTTTTTTAACTTAAAATAATTGATCCATTTCTTTTTCTATCATGTCTTCAGCACATGAAATTTGCTCTTCCATTTCTGGTATTCTGTTTCTGGCTTACCTCTGAGGTTCCTGTTAGAATTTCTAAATTTTTAATGTCCATAGCTTCCTTATTTGGGGCTTGCTTTATTTCTACTTTCAGGTCTGGAGATAATCTATTCATTTCTTTCTACTGTTTGTGTTTTTTTAAATTTCATTAAAGAATATATTTATTTCCTCTTTAAGTATATCTATCATTTTAATAAGTGCTATTTATTTGAAGGTCTTTTTATTGTGCTTCACCAATGTTGGAATGATCAGGACCAGCTGTGGTAGGTTTGCTGGGCTCTAATTGAGACATTATACTCTCTGTTATTGAAGGTTTGTTGTTGTTGTTTGTTTGTTTGTTTTAACTGTTGCCCTCCTTTCAGTTTCTTTGGTGAGTGTGGTAGCTGTGTGTTGCCTGTCAGGAAATTCTTCTGAGATATCTGTATGTGTGGTCTCTGGGTACTTCAGCTAAACTCTATTTATAGGTATTGAGGATGGGCATGACTGGGAGGGTGGATGGGACTCAAGTGGCCCAGGAAAGAGAGGAAAAGCAATGTTTTCCACCAGTATCTGCTTAGTCCGCTGCTAATGATGACCTAGAACGAACAGAGGAGAGATAGAATTAGGTGGTATGCTAAAGAGCTGGGATAGGACTGGGGAATTGGACTTGGAAAATAGAGAGACAGATGAAGGAAGATAAGCAGTGAGCCTACCTGCTTCCCGGCTAGTATGGCTTATACTTTCCAAGTGCATGCCTGCTGCTCTGCAGGACTTGGATAAAGCAATGAGAAGGTGTAAGTGAGCCTGCAGGGGAAGATCTGTAAGGTTGGTAGTAAATGGGATCAGTCGGAAGGGGAAGCTGGAACGGGTGGGGTGCTTCAGAGCTTGTTGTGAGACAAGGTGAATGGATTTGGAAGAGATTAGGGGAATGTGAGTATCCACATGTAGCCTACCTTTTCCCCTGTCTAGAGTGGTCTGTGTGCTTCTAGATAATGTGTTTTAGAGCAGGGGCTGAGATGAAACCATGAATGAAGAGAAGGATGAGAGGATGGGAGATCTGTGTAGTATATTGGCAAAGGGGGTGGGGCAACAGGAGTTTGTTGCCACAGAAACATGGGTGCTATAGCATCTAAAACTGAATCTCTTGTGTCAAAAACTTGTAAGATCCCATGCTGTATAAATGCCCTCAGGGATAAAATGAAAGTCTTACTTACCTCATGCCTTGGGTAATTTGTCCCCACTGATATTTTTTCCTGAAAATGCTTGCGGTAAATCCACTTCCCAAGACAGTTTCAAACTTTTTTTTTCCTTCTATCTCCTCTGTATCAATATAAATTCTGAAGAGGGTATCAGAACTTCAAAAAACAATTTGTGAATATTGATGTGGAGCAACTATTGATTTCAGGGTGTCATTGACATTTGTATTTAGTAGAGTCCTTTCCTCCAGTATTTGCCATACTGGTAAGTGCGTGCATAAACAGTTAAGAATTTCTGACTACATTTTACAACTGAGGAATGTCAATTCTTAAAAACAAACAAACAAACAAAAAAACTGTCTACATTTCCAGGTAATCAGGAGCAAATGTAAGTTGTTCTCAGAAATGACAATGATATTCTTTGAAATTAACAAAAATGACATTTTACTCTGTATGCCACCACCCTTTTATCTATAATTAACATCTTCAACACATATTCCTTAGAGAAATGTGGTGCTTAGAAGTCTAGTGATTAAATACCAGCCGACATTACAGAGATCAGGTCGAGGCCAATACACTGAAAGCAAAGCCCAGAAGTGAGAGGCAAAAGCAAGCATGGTAACAGGGAAGCAGTGGGAGGGAAAGCATAAGAAGAACTGAGTCATCATTTCTTTTAATTCAAAAAGAAGCATGCAGTATATCTGACAGAATTCTCTTTGACAGAATCTTGCTGAGTAGTTGGGAGTAAGGTGATAGTCTTGAGCAGAAGAAATGGTGTAAGCTGAGGAAATATGGATTCATAGTAGAAGAAGCTGAGGGAGGCATAAAAAGAACATAAAATAACACCAGACAAACAAGTCAGTGCCGGAGAAGCTGAAAGCTATAGGACAACCAAAAAGAGGGGAGAACGCAATAAGGATTTGCTCTGTGCATAAAGAAGCAGTGAGAAGCCTCTTTGCAGGCATGCATACACATTCAATGGTTTCCTTCCTTAATCCTACATCAAGTACGAGGAATGTTAAGGAACTGATTACATTTTGTACCAATTAGATTATGACAAGAGTTCAGAGGAGATTTTCTGTGAGTCTAAATGATTGGATAAAGAGAGATGCATCTTTTTTTCATTGATGCTGCTACACAGATGTGTAAAATACTCTTGAGTGAGACAACCTAGTAGGACGAAAAGGGTCCCAAGTACAAGCAAGAGTCAGAAACAACCCTGATCTCATGTCCTTCCCCTTAGAGCTCAGTGAATCCAACAGAAGAAGACAAAGAATCATAGGAGCCTAAAGGATCTAGGACACCAGGAGAATGCAGACCAGAGAATCAACGAAGCAGACCTCAAAGGGTCGTACAAAAATGAAAACAGCAATCACAGACACATGGATCTTACTAGGCCCTCGTATGAGGGTTTTATATTAGTCTTATTGTAATTTATTATGCTATGTACAGTTGATATCCCTGGAAGACCTCTATATTCTGAAGAGAAACTGAGGAGAAATACATGTGTGGGAGACAGCAGGTAGTGGAGGCAGACTGGGAGGAGTGGAGGATGAAGAAGATTAGTTGGAATATATAGTATGAGTGATGAATAAATTTAGAATTGCAAGGGTAAAGAAAGAAATAAAAAAGCAAAGAAATAAAGAGAAATAAGGAAAGAAAGAATGAACGGATGGAAGAAGAAGAAGAAAGGAAGGAAGGAAGAAAGGAAGGAAGGAAGGAGGGAGTGAAGGAAGGAAGGAAGGATGGAAAGGAAGGAAGGAAGGAAGGAAGGAAGGAAGGAAGGAGGGTAGGAGGGAAGGAAGGAAGAATAAAAACAAAAATATCCTGGCCGAATGTATACAGCTAGCAACAGCTCTATGAACAATTGAAATTGAAATATGGAGTCCTAGGCACATTCTACTCATAATCTCCACTCCTGTATGTTTGCTTAAGTTTTTTCCATCATTGCCCATTTTTTAAGATAGTTCAATATATTTTGAAAAATAAAGTTTGTATTTCTTTTCATTCTTTTAATTTTCCTTGCTTATCCAGACATAAATTTACCCGACAAAATAATTTTCCATTTTTACTAGCCTCTTTAATTCTCCTATCATGTATTAATTTGAAGTAGTCTTCCTAGAAAATACAGATGTATTTTAATATTTAGAAGAGTTTAATATTTTATTTATTTATTTTTATTTTAGTATTTTTATAGAGAGGAAACTCCTAAAATCAAATTCATTAATTTGTCTTGAGAATATTTGTTACTAAATAAATCATACTATATTTATCCTGTGTTGAACCTTTCCTACATTGATTCATGTTTCAGGAACTTGGTTACCAAATGATGAAACATTTGAATATGGTTTGGCTTTGAAGGCTCTAATTTAGTTAACTGATTAAACACTCAATCAATTCAGAATATGAGGCAGATATTTGGAGTTGGTGAAAAGTAAACTGTAGGTCTGAGTTGAAGAAAGATGAAGGAAGTGTTATGCCCTGACCCCAGGGCCTGTGCAGACCACCAAAGAACACCAGGAGTCCAGATTATATGTAAAGAGTCTTTATTCAAACTTCAGTTCAAATCTCTCCAACCTCGTCAATGCAGGGGATGGATGTGGAAGGCCCCAAGCCAGTACAGTCTTCTCTATTTATTAGTTTCAACAGGATGAGGGGTTTTCCAATTTGTCACTTAATCTGATTGATTGACATTTGAAAATTACCGCTTGGCACATTTCTGTTGGCTAGTAATGACTTTAGCTTGGTATGAAAAGTAGCAACTTGTTTAAGCCATCTATTTTGATCATCTGGACCATTGGGTGCTGTCCTCCTAAGAACTGATTACTCTTACTGAGGGTGAACTGACTGTTTGCTAGAGAATGTGTGGCTTTTTCTAGGAGTGGGTGACTTGGTTCCTGACACAAAATGTATTTTTTTCCAGTTACTGAATTCTGATTAAGGATAAGGTTAACATAAGATTGGTCTGAACATAAAAATGGAGTTTGCTAATGCTAAGGCTGGGCCCTTCAGGAAGTAGTTTGGTGTGGAAGAGCATTGGTTATAAAGTGTACTGTGTTGATTTGCCACAAACTTTTATACCTAGTGTTCTGCATTATACCAATCCAGTAACTGGAAAATCTGAAACAGTAATCAAAGACAACCCTTATAACCTCATTCTATTCACAAAGACCTTAATACCATGCTGCCTTTAGTATAAAGGAAACAACAGAATGTAACAAAAAAATGTTTATTAAATATATATGGAACACTTAAAATAATATGTATAAAGATTTTATTATAAGAAAGAAATTGAAACAATGAAAAAAGAAATGCTCAAAATTGTTTCTTTGTGACTCTCAGCATTTCAAATAAATGTTAACAAGAATTTACTTTTAGGTCACAACATATTTCTCTCAAACAATTTCCTTCTTGAATGCATGATGCAGATATGAAAATGATTGATACTGACATAAATTGCAAATCAACCCATTTGTTAATTTCCTAATTAATTTTCTAGCTAAATGTAGACTGGAATTACAATCTACAAAAAATATTGAGTGATATTTATTGTAAATATAATTTACCCAAAATAAAAAGAATAGTAAATATTTTCTTATCTTATTAAAGGTCAATAAATTTGTAAAACATTTGGTAAAAATGTTTTAATCATATTCATATTAAATTTTCACCAACAAAACAGTTTGTTCCATAACATACATTCATATCATTGTACCATATTTTCTTTAAAATTCATTTAAAATATGTAAAAGTAACTCTGGCCTGCTGGTTCAACTCAGCTCTTGTGGCTCAAACTCCTTTTCAAGCTGACTTATTCATACTGGCTTCTTTGAGCTACTCACTGAAATGCTCTGTTTGGCCTCAAACTAACTGTCAACTTGTTTATTCTTCTGGCACCTTCTTAGTCTCTGGCTTCAACTTCCTCTGATGACACACATTGCAAAACATCTACAAACTGAATTGAACTCATGAATGAATGTAACTGAAGCCAAGGGCACCTCAGAAAACTGCACTGACTAATGAACTCATTCAACTGAACTGCACTAAAGTGAACTGAAATAAACTGAACTAAGTTTATCTCTCTATACCCTGCTCTTAAAACAGCTTTCCTTTCCTGTCTGTTCTTGTGGGAGTCGGGAGTATTCCATCTCTGACTCATTCTGTAAAATCATTTTAGGATTCTTCACTTTATCTTCCCCTCAAGCAGAATGACATTGTTTGGGTTTAAAGATGTGTAATAAGGGTGTGTCTGTATTCCAGGCACAAGGACTAGAGCTGTGTCACTCCAGTCAATCACACACACCTAGAAAGTCTTTGGATTCCATTCCTTTCCAGAGCAGTCATGTTGATGGATTAAAATTCTGCTACAAACAACAACAACAACAACAACAACAACAACAACAACAAAACAAATATGAAATAACTAAATGAATTTAAACGGTCCCATGTGCAGCACCAAACCCAGTCACTATTGCTGATGCCAAGAAGTGCTTGCTGACAGGAACCTGAAATAGGTATCTCTTGAGAGGCTCTGCCAGAACCCTACTAATACAGATGCAGATGCTTGCAGCCAACCATCAGACTGAGCACTGGGACTAAAATGGAGGAGTTAAAAAAGGACTGAGTTGCTGAAGGGGTTTATAACCCATAGAAGAACAACAGTATCAACCAACCAGATACCTTAGAGCTCCCACGGACTAAACCACCAACCAAAGAGTACACAATGAGGGACCCATGGTTCCAGCTGCATATGTAGCAGAGGATGGCCTTGTTGGGTATCATGGGAGAAGAGGCCCATGAAGGCTCGATGCTCCAGTGTAGAGGAATGCCAGGTTGGGAGGGGAGAGGGAGTGGATGGGTGAAGGAGCACCCTCAGAGAAAGAGGGGGAGGAAAGATGAGACAGGGGGTTTCTGGAGGGGAAACGGGGAAAAGGGATAACATTTGAAATGTAAATAAATAAAATAATCAATAAAAATGCTAAAAAAAGACAATTCTATAGCTGATTCCTTAGAGCACCCTTGCAATGTCTCTGAAAGTATTATGAACCCTTCCCCCAATTTCTGTAATTTGCTTCCTGATTCAGGTGTTAAGACAAAATTACAAACTCCAAATATCTTAAACGTGTTCTGAAATCTCAACACTAAAATGATTCTTCCCCATTGCTTGCTAGTTGTTTCAGGTGGTTATAATGTTATTATTTTATGATATGTTTGCCTTATAACTTCAAATATACTTTTTCTTATTTTAAGCCTTGAAATATATTTTGACTCATTATTTGGTATATGGAGAATGCTAGGAAATATCTAGAGAGTGTTCTGTGTGTACTTGAAATTTCCAATTTATAGTAAAATTGGACAGATTGTTGCATACATTTTCTAATAGAAAATAATTTATTTTCTCCTAGTAAAACTTTTTATAGTAACAATTTTATCATTGCATTATATTATTCTATTAAAAGCCTTCATATTTTCTCAGAAATCTTATATTTTCATGTCATTTCTTTGAAAAAACCTATATTTTCCAATGATCAGTCATTGTGAATTATACATCATCTGAAATTTAATTTCTTTAATCTCTAATTTTTAGAATTTATTAATTAAATGTTACATAACAGTAGTCTGAATTAATTTATTTACCTAGAATATAGAGGTTATTTATTTGCAGTTTGACAAGGTTAAGTATTAAAATGTATATAAATATTAAAGTGTATTCAGTGCTAATTTTCAATCATTATTTTTATTTCTGTTTGAAGTCATAATTGACATTAAAAATTAAGATAGGGGTTGGGGATTTAGCTCAGTGGTAGAGCGCTTGCCTAGGAAGCGCAAGGCCCTGGGTTCGTCCAGAGCTCCAAAAAAAAAGAACCAAAAAAAAAAATTAAGATAATAACTTAACTGTGGTTTGATACATTTGACAAGAAGCATCAATGTTATATTTCTCATGAATCCTAAGTTCTTACTGAGAATGTCAAAATGCATTCAAGCTAATTCTTTAATCTTCTATATGGTCATATTGATTAAATATATACATTATGATCATTGTTTAACGTCTCTATTGCACTATATTGTATTTGTATAAGAACTATTTAGAAAAAGAGTAACTAGATTTCGAACATGTGTTTATGTAACAGAGGTAACAGTAACTATATCTGTAATACATACACTAGACCTGCAGATCTCAGGATAAAATCAGGCCTCAGGATAACACTTCTTGCAGCTTCTTAAGTAGATGCTCATGAGCAAGTTCAAAAAACCTGTTGTCAATTTCTTTGATGCTATTATTTTTTTCAGACAACAAAATCCTTTAAATTAGGAGTTAATTGTACCTAGTAAAAGTCATGTATATTAGAAATCACTAGTGTTATGAGACAATTCAGAACAAAATAAATTAGAATCTAAGCCCATGGATATATGAATATAAAATTACATGTGTTCTCTCTCTCTCTCTCTCTCTCTCTCTCTCTCTCTCTCTCTCTCTCTCTCTCTCTCCCTCTCTCTCCCTCTCTCTCCCTCTCTCTCCCTCTCTCTCTCTCTCTCTCTCTCTCTCTCTCTCTCTCTCTCACACACACACACACACCACACTACACAACAAAACTAAATGTACAACTTAACCATTTCCACTTTTATTTTCAGTAATTGTATGTAACTTAATTTATATAATTTATATTTAAGTGACCTGTGAGGAAGACTTTTCCACTGTTAATTCCCTTATGATAAGTACTTACACTGACTGCTCAGTGCCTATTTTCAACTATAATAATGTTAAACTTAATTTGAAAAAAATTATCTTGGATGTCAAATAGAAGTTGGAAAGTATAATGTCATTAGTTTATGTTCAAGATATATTATTTTAGACCGGATCAACACAGGTATTACGAACATGTAAAATCAAATCACACTAAGTGGAAGAATATCTGACATTTTTGTCATTCTATTAACTAGTACCAGGTTGATAATTATAGTGATCTTCTGGTGTTAGGATATACCCTTTGAATCCTTGGTTTATGCTAGTCTTTCATTTTATACTCATACCATATCCTATTCAATTGATTAATATTACGTTAAGGTAAGTACTAGAAAAATAGAAAACACATTTGTTTGCGATTTGATTAAAATGTTACTTTAGTAAAATATTTGAATATTTCTTATTATGTTAGAAATATACTGTTATATTTAAATAGTAATACAAATGATTATTTACCCACATTTCACTTTGTCTACATCTATTTTGTTTTCAGCTTTTGTACTGAGCTAGGATTGCTTTTATTTCTAATAATTTTGTTCAATGAAATATTTTCTCAAACAAATTTAGATAAAGCAAAAGAGGGTATGCAGGAATTCCTTGTTTTATGAAAACAAGCTTTATCCCAGAAATGAACCCACACACCTATGGTCACTTGATTTTGACAAAGGAGCCAAAACCATCCACTTGAAAAAAAGGCATTATTTTCAGCAAATGGTGCTGGTTCAACTGAAGGTCAGCATGTAGAAGAATGCAAATCAATCCATTCTTACCATCCTATAAACAGCTTAAGTCCAAGTGGATCAAGGACCTCCACATCAAACCAGATACACTCAAAGTAATAAAAGAACAAATGGGTAGAATCTTGAACACATGGGCACTGGAGAAAATTTCCTAAACAGAACACCAGTGGCTTATGCTCTAAGATCAGGAATGAACAAATGGGATCTCATAAAGCTACAAAGCGTCTGTAACACAAAGGACACTGTAGTTAGGACAAAACGGCAACCAACAGATTGGGAAAATATCCTTTACCAATCCTACAACTTATAGAGGGCTAATATCCAATTATACAAAGAACTCACAAAGTTAGAGTGCAGAGAGACAAATAACACTATTATTAAGAAATGGGGTTCAGAGCTAAACAAAGAATTCACAGCTGAGGTATATTGAATAGCTGAGAAGCACCTAAAAATTTTTCAACATCTTTAGTCATAAGGGAAATGCACATCAAAACAACCCGGAGATTCCACCTCACACCAGTCAGAATGGCTAAGATCAAAAACTCAGGTGACAGCAGATGCTGGCAAGGATGTAGAGAAAGAGGAACACTGCTCCATTGATAGTAGGACTGCAAACTGGTACAACTACTCTGGAAATCAGTCTGGAGTTTCCTCAGAAAATTGGAAATTCCACTACCTGAGGACACAGCTATACCTCTCTTGGGCATATACCTAAAAGGTGCTCCAACATAAAACAAAGACACACTATGTTAATAGCAACCTTATTTATAATAGCCAGAAACTGTAAAGATCCCAGATGCCCTTCAACAGAGGAATGGGTACAGATAATGTGGTACATCTACACAATGGAATACTACTAAGCTATCAAAAACAAGACTTCATGAAATTTATAGGCAAATGGATAGAACTAGAAAATATCATCCTGAGTGAGGTAACCCAATCACAGAAAAACACACACTGTATGCACTCAACGATAAGTGGATATTAGCTGAAAGGCTCAAATTACCCAAGATGCACAGACCACATGAAAGTCAAGAAGGATGACCAAAATGGGGATGCTTCACTCCTTCTTTAAAAGGGAAATAAACATACCCTAAAGAGGGGATAGGGAGACAAAGTTTAGAACAGAGACTGAAGGAACGACCATTCAGAGCCTTCCCCTCTTATGGCCCCTATATATACAGCCACTAAAACTAGATAAGATGGATGAAGCTAAGGAGTACAGGCTGACAGGAACCAGATATAGATCTCTCAGGACAACAGCCAGAACATATGAAATCCAGAGGTGAATGCCAGAAGCAAACCCCTGGACTGAGAAAGAGACCCCCATTGGAGGAATCATAGAAAGGACTGAAAGAGCTTAAGGGGCTTGCGATACCATAAGAACAACAATGCCAAGCAACCAGAGCTTCCAGGGACTAAGCCACTACCTAAAGACTATACATGGACTGACCCTGGACTCTACTAAGCTATCAAAAACAATGACTTCATGAAATTTATAGGCAAATGGACTGTACATGGACTGACCCTGGGCTCCAACCTCCTAGGTAGCAATGAATAGCCTAGTAAGAGCACCAGTGGAAGGGGAAGCCGTTGGTCCTGCCAAGACTGAACCCCTAGTGAACATGATTGTTGGGGGGAGGGTGGTAAAGGGGGAAGGATAGGGAGGGAAAGGAGTTAGGGGGTTGTTGACCTGGAAACTGGGAAAGGAAATAAAATTCAAATGTAAATAAGAAATACCCAAGTTAATAAAAATGGAGAAAAAAAGGAAAAAAAAAGAAAAATAGTATCAATAACATGACTCTAAATATATCCTGAAATCCATATAGTTCAGTGCTTTTTTTCAGTCATCAACAGGGAAGCATCCTCTTAGAGAGGACAGGAACAGATGCAAAGAATGACATCCAGATATCACCAAGAGGATCCAATTGGATTGAGGACTCTATAAAGTCCCTCACCTCAGAGCTCAGGGACCCCACAAAGACAAGGTAGAAAGAGTGAAAAGCCAGAGGTGGAAAAACCCCTCTTAACTAACTAAGCAAGATTTACATGGTCTCACAGAGGCTGAAAAAGCAAGCAAAAGGTTAACCTGAGTATTACCCCAGGAGCTCTGCCTTTATAGTAAAGTTCTTAGCTTATAATTTTTTATCGCACAACTGAGGGGGGGGGAGTGAGGGAGAGAGAGACAGAGACGGAGATAAAGAGTAAAAGAGAGACAAGGATTGAGAGAGACACAGAGAGAAAGAGAGAGACAGATACAGAGAGACAGACATAGAGAGACAGAGAAAAAGATACAGAGACTCAGAGAGGCACAAAGAGACAGAGACAAAAATAGAGACAGAAAGACAAAGAGACAGAGAGATAAAGAGACAGAGACAGAATGAGTGTGTCTCTCATTCTTGTGCCTGGTGTTGCCACTTTTTCCCTCTGCTTGTCCAATTTTATTATGTTGGGGTGTTTGATTGTTTGCTTGCTTTTTCTTTTATCTTACTACATTTTATGTTGTTGTGTTTGTTTTTTATCACTTAGAAGCCTGGTTCTTTGTTCCTTTTTTTTATTTTTAGTATGAGACAGAAGTAGATTGGATTTGTTTTGGAGGGATGATGGGGATGAACTGGTAGGAGAAGAGGGAGAGAAAACTGTAACCAAGAAAAAGAATGCATTTTCAATAAAACGTAAAAGAAAAATGAAATCAAATAAAATTTTAATAAAGACCTAAGTATCAGCTAGATGCAGGAGAAAAGGGTTTATGGGTGGAAAACTGCAGACAAACCACTGACACATACAAATTATTTGCAGAACTTCACGTGCATCATTGTGGCTAGAGGAAGAACACACACATCCCTAACTCCAAACACTCCAGAGGTAGAGAAGGCAAGTCATTTCTCTGAATTTATGTTGACTTAGTGAACATTAGCTTTAATGAATGTTTTATACTGGCTTCATTTTGTGGTGTCCATTTCACTTTTATTACCCTTGCTTTCCTTTAGTTTGTTATCAATTTTAACGAGAAAGAAAGAAGCCAGCTTTTACATTGGACATATTAGGATCATATTCAATGAATGATTGAATAGTTCCAAGAACATTAGCAACATCACTGCAATTAAATAATGCAAGATTTATACACTACTCAGTCTAATATTCAAAGTGATATATTAAGTCAGTACTGTAATTGAGGAGCATAAATATAGAGTTCTGGGAAGGAATTTAATTTGATCACATAATTTTAAATGATGCATTTTAATAATTAATATGTTAGACCAATTATAATTTACATTATTAAAATTCCCCCAGAAATGTCACATTAAATGATCTTTGTTAGTATTAACTTTATTAAAAATAAAATAAATTATTATTAAACCAATTAATTTAAATATTCATGGTATAAAAATAAAACAGAGACATTACTCAATAATTAATTATCATTTTAAACAGCAATGTTTTGGTATACATGATTGCAGAAAAGACAATGATTTCTGCATTTCTTTGTGATGAAAATTCAGATTTTCCTATCATGAAGTTAGAACTCCTTTTATATTCTTTATATGTAAGCTACTTTATGGCTCGCTGTATTTAAAGAAAATACTCAAACTCATCTTTTATGGAATTCTGGGGCTGATTACTTTTAGTTTCATGCTGATAGTATACTTCTCTGAAAGATAAAAGAATCATTCTCTCATAAGGTAGGAGGAAAGGTCAGTTGCCAGGAATGGCAGTTCAGCAATATTACTCAAATGTAACCCTTCCACAAGAGTAGAGAAGCCCCACATTTAATTTACTAATTAATTAGTTAATTAATTAACTCTCATATATTTTTGTCTGTGTGTGAGTATGTATTTGTTTGTCTATGCTTCTACTATAACATGGAAATGGTTAATGGCAAAGTGGAAATCTTAATTAAAATATTTCTATAGTAAATCAAAAATTTTATGGGCATTGATAATAAATTTCTTTAATGTTATTTGACTAACCTTTTCTTCTATATTCTAGATTTGTTTTCCCTAGGGCAGATAACTTGAATAGAAAATTTATACCTACCAGAAGTTCATTGTTTATAGTACCAGAGTCTGAATTTCAAGGCTAAGGTACCTGCTAATATGATGTCTGAGAATCTTGATTGTGTCTTTGTATTCCTGGAAGGATGGATAGTCCATCCAGGTTTTCTCATGGCTCCAAATCCTCACTCTTATTGCTGTGGGAGGTCTGCATTCTAAGTTTTGACTTAGGAATCTTAGGCAGACATAAATCTTTAGAGTTTTTAGCAGAGTGACCTTTACTATTTGCCATGGAGATTCCTAATACCCAAAGCAGCAGGTAGCAGTAAAAACAATATGACGGAGCTGTACATTAAGCAGTATCTTTCCTACCCATAAGTCAGTGTGCAGAAACTGGTGATTCTGTGCTATCCCTGTTCTTCAGAATGCTGTGGCCCGCCAGATAGAATGTATCGGGTAGAACGTCTCCAGTGACACCTTTTGTTTCATATTAGAATGGTTGTTGTTTTAGTGTCCACATAGACCAATATTGATTCTAAACTTCTTTTCTCATCATTTTTCTTCAAAAATCATCCTGGTGGAGTTATCAATACCAGTAAATGGTAAGTGTTATTCATAACTCTGTCCCCCAATAACCTACAGTCATGACACATATCTGACTTGCATTTCTGCCAACACCACAGCCCACAGCACTCTCAGAACTTCTCCTCTGTGTGGCGTGCTCCCTTCAGCCATTATGGCTTACTGAATGTCTTTTTGTATCTTTTGGTGAGGTCTATATGACTATGTCATTTTCCATTTGCTTTCTATCAGTTGCTCATTTATTTTTAATGTTTTATTACAAAGTGAGTAAAAATGCCATAAGACATAAGCAGTAAATCCAATAGTGCTCGGAGGGATGTAAAACATGGAGAATGATGAAAAGACAGCAGTAACAAAAGTTGTTCTGGTGAAACATTTGGTTATTGTTATACATTTGTTTCACAGTAGTTACTAAGTATACTTACTAAAAATTTTATATTTCATATCTGTATTATAACAAATGTTAAAAAGTTAAAAGCATAGAGAGTAAAGGAAATATAATCTACTCATCAAGAAAAGTACATTTTAAATAATCTGCAACTATGAAATAAAGTTTACATGAATCTTATTTAAAACTCAATATTTCTCTTCCATTCACCTTACATCCAACATGCCTATTACATCAACCAAACCACTTGAAGGTAAGTGAACTGGTAAGTGTTTGTAGAACTTAAGATGAAGAAATGATAAAATCATAATATTTAACTATATATTTCACTAAATAAGTCACCTGCTTCAGATTTTAAGACTTGCAGAATAAATAAAAGCAAATGATGCATTTGATTTCTTTAGATTCTACATGTTTCAAATAGTGATTTCTTGCCATAGACATTTTTATGCAATTCAATGGCTTATAAACTATACAACATATTCTATTGAATTACCTGTCTAATGAAACACCTATCAAGTGAGTTCTAAAAGGACATGACTTAGTTCTAATCCACTTACAGGAATTGAAGTGTCTTTATTGCATCTAGATATTAAAATGTCATGAAAATTTTCAATTTTCAAGTACCTTAAGTTGACATTTTCCTTGTGGGTAAAGGTGTAAAACATTGTATTAAAATTGATCTGCTCACTAAATTACTTTTTGTGGTGATTATATGAATTGGCATTTCTAAACTTAAGTCTCAGTCTCTCTCTCTCTCTCTCTCTCTCTCTCTCTCTCTCTCTCTCTCCCTCCCTCCCTCCCTCCCTTTTTTCTCCCTCCCTTCCTCCCTCCCTCTCTCCAGTTGTGTGTGTGTGTGAGTGTGTATGTGTGTAAAATCTAAATGTCAACAGAAGCAGTCTCCATTAATCTGAAGCTAACAAAATCATAAATCTTTAAAAGAAAAGCAACTCACTGGAATATATAATATAACAAGAACATTACCATCAAATTGAATGCTTAGTTTTCCTCTTCTAAAGATACATTTTAAATTTGTGTTAATGATATTAAAGCAACAATGGACTAGAAAGGTTTTATAACTTTACTTCCCATGCTAGTCATGTTTATTTATACATATACTAATATTGCAAAGGAAATAAACAACTTTGAGGACTTGGTTTCTTTAGCATTTGTAATAACTAAAGACAATCAAAATAGAAAATAAACTGGTTATAAATAATGATTAGATAATGTTTTGTATGCTGTATCATATCTGCAGAAGGATGTATATTTGGTGATAATCCTATGACATTTAGAGCTTTCAGGAATTTACATTCTTCGGACTTAGAGTATCTATGAAAACATTATTTCCTCTTTCTTACTTCATAGGTCAAATATGACAATATAGAGAAGAAGAGTTTTACTGTACTAAAAATATGAACACAAGAATATTTTTTAATTATCAGTATTTTCAAAAGTTTGTGGAAATAAAAAATAATTGAAATAAAAATTGGACATTATTTTGTTTTTCTGAAAGGTATTTTATATGTCAGAACCGAAGATAATTGACTGGCATCTTAATACTCAGGACCTATAGGCAGAAGAATCTGAAGTTCAGGGTGATTCCTGCCTAATGAGTACAAGACCAATGTGAGCTTGTATCAAAATATTTAGAACAATAATTATAAAACTAAGTTATAGCTCTGGCAGATGCTAACAACTGCCAGAAACCTTATGATTTTAGAATACTTCTTTGGTCTTCCCATAAGACCATATTCCATTTCTAAACACGTCTCCTGTATAATTTTCTGTATTATTCAAACAGAATCTATAGCACTACATGTGTTCTATGGATTTTCTATCAAGGAACTATTAAAGCTAAACATGTCTCTTAGGTGATATCCAAAATTGTAGACATAGCCACTTTCCTATCTCTGCTGTACAACACGAAGCCACAGTCTTTTTTTTTTTTTTTTTTTTTTTTGTTCTTTTTTTCGGAGCTGGGGACACGAAGCCACAGTCTTATAAGTAAATGCAGATTTGTGCTTTGTTTTTCCCCGCCCACCAAGATTTGTGCTTTTAAACAAAAAATTTTGTCAACTAGAAATATTTATTCTTATTTATCTAATCATTTCTTTAAAAATATTCTATGTATGTACTGAAAAACTACTCAATTTTACACTGTTGAAACAGAAAGAAATCTAATATGCATTAATTTTTGAATATATCTAAAATCTAAAATACATAATAAATTTCTGAATTTACCATACTACTGAAAAATAACTCTACTTCCATTTTTAATATACCTAAAATCTAAAATAAGTATTAAGTTGATGAATTTGCCAGTGAAGCAACACTCTTCAAATACATGCCTGAGCCATAGTAGCTTCAAATTTTGAAGAGTTTTATAACTTAAGAGTATATGCTATTTATTTAGAAAAATCAAACACAAAAATAACTCTAAATTTGTAAGTAATGTAATCAATTTTATGCATAATTTACCCATTTAATTAAAATCATAAACTACTTCATTCGTTTTGAATGTCCAAAAATATGATAGCAGTAAACTCATAGAAGTTGGGGGGAGTGGAGTACACAATTAGATAATAATGTATGAAAAATATTGTCAATAAAGAATAAAAAGTAAAGAAAGAAATATTCTATGATCAACCTACAATCCTGAGATGTTCAGAAAGCTGTCATGTGAAGGCATAAAGAATCTCTACTTTAGATGATTACCAGACTTACCATCTTCAAGTATAAACTAAAACCTTTTTCAATCAATAATTTCACATTGAGTACTATAATCAAACCTATACCTGTGTCACTTCCGAAATGATTTTCTTCGTTTTCTTTGTTCTTATTTAACATAATGCATCCCGCCAACTACAACCTCCCCTCTGTTCCTTTATCCCAGGCCCCTGCCACCACTCCTTTGTTTCACTTCAGAAGAGACCAGGCCTCCCAATGTTACAAAGTGAAAATAGCATGAGAAGATATAATAAAATTAGGCATAAACTCTCGTATCAAAGCTGGATTACACTCCCCAGTAGGAGAAAAAAGGTTCTAAGAGCAGGCAAAAGAGTAAGGGACACAACACTCCCGTGACAAACCAGAGTTAAATTTGTTGGGTATTTCAAATTTAAAAATTTGAGAGTATTTATTAACTCATCAATACCAACTTACATATGGCTTATAAATGTTATGAATAGAAGAACTAGTATGTATTAAGAAGATAAATGGGAAACCATGTCTACTGATAGCTAAATGATATAATCACATGATTAAATGTTAGTGGAGTTACTAAAGCAGGCACATTTGTTTCTGGGAAAGCAATTGTACATGCGAAGTTTGTTAGCTCTATAGTCCATTATATTGAAAACAATGAATTCTTGAGTTAAAATAAATTTGGGGATACAATAAAATGATGGAATGGAAGTAAAATCAGGGAACTCGGAAAAGAGTTTGAGGCAGAAGTTTGAAGAGAGACAGGAAAAGGGAAATAAATCATAATTTATGTGCATGTGACTAATCAGATTGTACTCTTAGGCATAGACATTCGGAAAGCATTAACCATGTCCCTGAAAAAAAACTAACGTTTTTTTTTTAATAAAAACGTTTTTAAAATGGGGCAGGACATAAATTATGTTAAACAGAAAAGGAAGGCAGGAATAATTCCATATACCTGGAAGACCAGCATTCTACAGCCTGAGGTTTTTTACTTTCTGTTTGTTTGTATTTGTTTTGTTTTTGTTTTCTATTTTTTCCTTTCTTTTTTCTTCTTTTTTTATAGATTATTTTATTTATTTACACTTCAAATGTCATCTCCCTTCCCAGTTTCCCCTCCACAAAACCCCTATCTCATCCCCCACTCCCATCGCCTCTATGAGGATGCTCCTCTACCTACCACCCACCCACTCCTGCCTCTCTGCCCTAGCATTTTCTAGCCCGGGTCATCGATCCTCTACAGGACCAAGGCGCTCTCCTCCCATTGGTGACAGATAAGGCAATCCTCTGCTACATATCCAGCTGGAGCCACGGGTACCCCCTTAGGTTGGTGATTTAGTCCCTGAGAACTCTGGGGGATCTGGGTGGTTGATGTTCTACTTCCTATGGGGTCATAAACCCCTTCGGCTCCTTCAGTCTTTGCCCTAACTTCTCCATGGATTTCCAACGTGACGTCCAATAGTTGGATGCATGATCCAAATCAGTATTGGTCAGGCTGTGGCAGAGCCTCTCACAGAGAACAACTACACTAGCCTCTTGTCAGCCAGCATTTCTTGCCATTAGCAATAGTATCTGGTTTTGGTATCTGCAGATGGGATGAATCCCTAGGTGGGGCAGTCTCTGGATGGCCTTTCCTTCAGTCACTGCTCCACTATTTTTCCCTGCATTACCCTTTGACAGGAGGAATTCTGGATTAATATTCTTAAGGTGAGTGGGTGGCCCCACCCCTCAACCAGGATCCAAGCAGGATGTGCTCTCTACAGGTTCTCTCTCCCCTTTGTTATGTATTTTGGCTAATGTTCTCCCTTTTGAGTCCTGGGAACTTCTTGTGTCCCTGGGATCTGGGACTTTCTAGAGACTACTCCAAGTTCGTCCCCTCTTACTGCTACACACCTCCTTAAAATTTCTGACTCTATGTACTTCTCCCCAATCTCCTCCTGTATGTGAACCGCCCCCTTTCCCCTCACCCTCCTCTTTCCCTCCCAAATCCTTTTCTCCCTCTACTCCCTGAGGAGATTATTTTCTTCTCTTTTATGAGTAGGACTGCAGCATTCACACTTTGTGTGGTCTTCCTTCTTCTTGACCTTCATATGGTCCGTGAGTTGTATCACAGGTATTCCAAGCTTCATTTAACTAACATCCACTTATCAATGAGTACATACCATGTATGTTCTTCTGTGACTGGGTTACCTTACTTGGAATGGTATTTTCAATTCCATCCATTTGCCTATGAATTTCATGAAGTCATTGTTTTTTGTTTTTTGGGTTTTTTTTGTTTTTGTTTTTTTTTTGTTTTTGTTTTTGTTTGTTTTTTTGTTTGTTTTTTACAGCTGAGTAATACTCCATTGTGTAAATGTACCACATTTTTTATATCCATCCTTCTATTGAGGGACATGTGGGTTGCTTCCAGCTTTTGGCTATTATCAATAAGGCTGCTATGAACACAGTGATATATGTGCCCTTATTATATGTTGGGGCATCTTTGGGGTGTATGCCCAAGAGTGGTACAGCTGGGAACTCAGGGAGAACTATTCTTAAGGTGGGTGGGAACCCCATCCCTCAAACAGCCTTAAGGAATCATTTTCTAAGGAACCATCAGACAGATTTCCCAAGGCTCTTTGGTTTTAGTCCAAGATAAGTCATATAAGAAGAATCTATCATTAAAGGCTAAGTCTAGACAAATGTGCTTCTTTGTCTCTGGCTTTGTTTAAGGCTACTTGGTCATTTGAGGGGTCAGACTCTAGCACACCTCACAACACTCCTTTGGTTTTTGGTTCTGGAATTAGGTAAGAAATAGAATGTTAGAAATACTTTGGGAAGATAAGTACTTATACTATAATCTTTTGGCTGCATCCTTGGTTTTTGTTTTACACACCTATAGCTGGATCTAAAAGTCTTACACATATTACAAAACCTTTTTATCACTGAGCAGCATCCTTCTTTCCTGACATAGACATTAGTGTTATGTCTTGTGACCTGCCTCTGGCTTGACAAATAGTGATGGGATCTCTGTAATGTTTACTTTATGTCAGACATCCTCAAGACACTACAAATATAAATGACCCAATGACCTCTAAATGATAAATCTTATACCTTATACCTCAAGCTAGGCTTAGCTCTTGAATATTTGTCCAGAAAGAGCTTTATACTAATGCTTACCTTCTTTGATCTTTTTTTCCAAACATGTTAAATATCCTCATCAAAACAAAGGCCAATATGTGGGTTATAACAGTTCTTTAAGCAAAATTAAAATTATTTATTGTGGAAAATATATGTCTATCCGAGAAAAGGCTGAGCTACAACATGAAAGATATTCTTTCAAAAGAATATCTGATACAATTATGTTTCAAGAACATATACATACTACATCATAGAAGCTAACTAATAAGATAATCAAATGCTTAAGCAACCATGAGTTAATAGTTCATCAAACAGGATAAATGGCAGAGAAGTCAGCATAAAATGTACCAAATATTATGTAGCAATACCATAGTCAACATTTTTGAAAGTTGTGAGATGATATTTTTAAGTGGTTGACAGAAAATAACCATTTTGACAGTTATGTGGAGGGAAGAGTATAAAACAATTCAAACTCTTGAGCATTGAAGACAAAGCTATAAAACTGTATAATAACACTGGGATATGTTACTACTGTTTTTATAAGGTAGTGTAAATGTAAACAGGTCACCAGGAATGACTTTGCACAATAACTTGTAGCTAAATGATATTGTCCAAATGACCAACAACTTAATGTCTTCCAGGGACTAATTCATAAGTACAGTTATAGGGAAAATAGACTAAGGTCATGGTCAATAACCAAAGTATACACAATTTTGATAGTGTAGTAAGTTAATGAAATTCTAATACATTATTCATAGTCAACAAATCTGATTTCCGAGAGTGTGTACTATATAATCCTACTTTTATTATATTAATGAACAAAATTAAAAAAATTCAGAATAATTTATCAAAGTTTATATGAGGAGCAAAGGGTAAGTGTGTAGGACTGCAAATTTTATTTATGTTGCAGTCATGTGTTCTAAAAACAAATTACGGTGATTATATGAAAATATATTCATGATGAACTATATAAAATGGATTTAGTAACGTAGTACTAAGACTGAAAATGTTGAAAAGATGTCTTATTGGTTATAACTTTCAACTTCTGCAGAGTCCTTGGAGTTGCAAACACCATCTCACTCAGACAGTCCACAATGCCTGCAACCCCACTCGCTGGAATCTGGCAACATTATCTTCCCTGAACAGGCCCCTTCATGAGTGTGATGCGTACTCACACACTCAGGCACACATGAGTACATATAAATTAGTATAACTCTTACAAAATACTAATTCTGATGCAAATCCTACTAAAATTAATAAACATAAATCCCTTCAAGCCTAACAACCTGAGTTTTCTTCCCTAAACCCCCCACAGAGAAACGAAATGGAGTGCTATGAATCTGTAATATTACACTCTTGCAACAAATTCAGAAGATAAAACAAGATACTTACCTGGAAGATCATGGGCCAGTATAGTGCTTTAAGTAAATAAAATATGTTTTCCATAGGCCCAGGCATTTTAACATTTTGTCCCCAGTTGGTTTTACCGTTTCTGGAGTTTTAATGAATATGGCCTTACATCACCAGGACAAGGTATATTTATAGATGCCCTCTCAGGATAGAAGAGATGCTCCAATGATTATCAGCGCTGGTTACTCCTTCAATGCATCTATGTCCTTAGTGCCAACTTGGTGACTCACAACTATCCGTACCTGAAGTTCCAGGAGAGCTGATGCACTGTTCTTGCCTCTGGGGAAAATGGATGAATGAGCTCTGCAAACATACACTCAGGACAAAAATAAACACCCATACTCATTTAATTAAATAAATAAACCAAAGGGTAGAAAAATAAATAAGTTATGTGATCCCTCCGCCACCTACTCTCCCTGTCACACCTGCAGCGTCTCTTAATGAGCCATAATGAATTCCTATCCCTGTTGAGTTATAACCAAAATAAAACTGTATCCTTAAGTCATTTAGTTCATTGTGTTTAATCTTTGTATCAGAAAAATACTTACTAGTGCCTTCAAGCCTGTATGTAGCACCATACAAAGAGATACGGTGCTTTAATGCACTGGAAGGTGTAAAACGACTGCCAACAGTGGCCTTTTGAACTCCACTTTCATCTGCAGGTATGCATTTGCACACACATGAAAGGATTCCCAATTTACACAAGTGAGCAACAGGAGGGTATTTAGATCATAGTAGTGTTAAACAAAAATAAATACTAAAAATAAGTCTGTTTCTTTAGATCAAGTATTTTCAAATCTGTTGTAAAATGTTACTTTCTGGATAGCTGATATTATCCTGAAGGAGTCAAATGCTTCTGAGATGACATTTTTTAATTGAGGTTAACTTGCAATCAACTTCTGTGATTTCAGCCATAAATTCAGTAATCTTTAGGCTCTCCTGATCACATGGAGATTAAGAGATTTAAAACTGAAAAGAAAAATGAAATGTAACACAGGTCTTCAAAAATGATAATTAATGATGTTAGTGAAGAATATTGTTTCCATGTTCATATTCTATGAAAATTATAGAATTTTTTCAATCGGTGAAACTGAGGTAATTTCACTTGTAGACCAATTGATGTTTAGCAAGTCTACAATCAAAACATGGGAGTGATAATATGCCCTTTATCTCATGTTCCAAATTCATTCTCTTCCTCTAATTTTAATATGAAAATGATGTGTTTAAAATGATTGCTAGTTTTCTGAGGATTTGAAAAACACATAAAAACTGTTCCTTGAACACATGTTCTGTTCTTTGTTTCTAATTATTATTCATGGCTCAAGCAATTAATATAACTCAATATTATTTTCTTTCCCATGCTTATGTTACATAAACCAACAATAAATGTCCACAGTGCACTTACATACCATGTTTTTCCATGTAACATAACAGACATTTCATTTCCACATTTTGGAGTTTTGTAGACAAGGTTTCTTTATGGGGCTGTTCTGAAATTCACAATGCAGACCACACAGGCCTCCAACTCACACAAATCTCCCTATCTGTGTCTCAAAAGTAAAGGGATTAAAGTTAAATGCCACCATATGTGGTTTATTTTCACACTTAAATAAATACAGGAACTAATAGTGGATTTTAGAACATATTAAAATAGATTGAATACAGTGAGTAATTTTTACACTAGTGCTCAATAATGTATAATTATTATTCATAAATGAATAATACAATCATATGTATCATTTTATAACTTTTATAAATTTTATCAGATTGTACTTGATACCTAAGAAAAATTAAAAAGAAAGTAAAGGAAACATAATCTATTCAGCCAGAAAAGTTTTAAATAGACATTACCTATAAAATATAATTTACCTGAACTTATTTAAAACTCAATATTGCTCCTGAGTTGACCCTGAGCTCTAGGATGTATGCCTGTTACAACAACAAAACCATTTGATAGAAATAATTAAATGATATGCGTTTGCAGAAGTCAGGATGAAGAAATGCCTTTTTGGAGATGTTTAAATTGAGCTCATCTAAAAATCCTCTAAGTAATTCAAATCTAAAAATAACCTAAATTATTCAAGTCTTTAATAATGTGCAAATATAATTCCATTCTTTCTAAACTCCAGGTATGTGATAATTCCTATCATTTTTCATTAAATGCTATTGGATTTTGAACATTTAAAATTCTAATCTCATTCCTACAAAGGGATGAAATGGTATTAAAATCAAATTCCAAGAAGATCACACATTTCATCTGCTTAGAGGAAGGATGCTGCTCCAAGGGCCTTTGGCAGAAGGAGTGGAGGAAGGGAGAAACACAATCCTTATGTCACCAGGATGATTTTTCTGGTCAAGATGCTCAGGCATATGTATAAGATGATGCCAGATCCAAACAAAAGTATGTAAGATACCCTCCTGTATTGAAAATTACAGATAATGTTACATCCTCTTTAAGAAAGATGAAAGTTTTACAATGATTCTCTAGTTTAAATAATGGAGAAACTAAACTTAATATTCTGTTTTATTTTAATAAAATTTGAAAGTGTATATAAAACTGAGAAAAATGTTTCCAAAAGTAAAGTCTAAGAAGCAATAAAATAATATTGGATTACCATCTCTATTTCAGGGAAGAAACAATCCCTTTATAACAGATAATACTTGATCTTGAAAATATGTATTGGCAAATCTAGATATATTTTTGAAAGCAAAGTAGACTTAAGTTCAAGAATCTTCAAACTTCAGAAACCTTACAAGTGTAGTAAAACTCTCTTGACTACTAAACTTCAAATTCCTTACATTGTTATTCTTAGTTTAAATTATTGGAATTTCTCTTTACCATGTTAGAATAAATATTTCAGCAAATAAATATTTATAATTTTACCCAAAGAGTCATATAAGCTAGAACTTTATCTCTGACAATTCCCAAATATATGATTTCTGATATTTTTCTAGAAGTTTCTTTTCTCATGCGCTATGAAATCTAATGTGAGGCCAGGGCTAACAGAGCACAGCACATAAAAATGTTCTCAGCTCAGCCTGCCTGATAGCTCTGTGCCTTGCCATTTCAAATGCATGGACCAAGGATTTTCAACTTTAAATGATGTTATGTGGCATTCATTTATCAGGGGACACCTACTATTGAATTACTGTGATGTACACATTAGTATTGCTATGCAGCCCTAGCTTCCTCAAAACAACCAAAGCATATGAGTTTGTTTAAATTATTCTGATATTTGGGAAACAATTTGTGTCTGAAGCATTATTAGGTACAAAATTATCAGAAAGTCTTCAACAACTCAAATGAGGAATACAAATTTATGATAGAAGTGACTTATGGTTCTGATTTCTTGTTATTTCTGTAAACTGAAGCCAGGAATCATTCTTGAGGGTTATAAAGAAGCAAATGTTCTGCTCAGGCATTAACTTCTTAAATTGTCATAGGAAAAGGCAGTTTAATTACAGCTGAGACCTTGAAAAGGAGTTTCATGATATGTTATCAATGGTTACAATTTTGGAAATTTCTTAAATGTTTGAAAATCACATCATCTTTTTCCAGTTTGTTCCTATCATTTTCTTGGATTCTAAAACATCTTTTTCTCTTTGAAAAAACACGATTGGACTTACCCCCTATATTTCCATTAATATCAGTATTCTTTCACAAATCCTTCTCACAAATTATTTTGCTTGAAACAAACATAGCAAACAGAATGAAGACATTTGTATCATATACTCTTTAAGAAGCAGAGAGAGTTTTAGTGGATATGAAGCAATCTTTGGTCTTAAACCAATCACTGACTCTGTGACCTCAGACAAATTACTTAACCCCTTTTAAACTCTGTTTCCTGTCTTTGGAAATTGAATAATGGTACCTATCATTCAGGTTTATTGCACTGATCTGATCCGATAAAACATTGGAATGTACCATGCTATCTCTTATAAAATGTGTTCACAAAGAGGTGGATTTTTATTTATTGTGTTTTTTTTAATATTCAAAACTTATATTGTTGTTATCAAAGTATCATAGACAATGCATTTATAGCTACAGTCCTGATTTATTCTCTAAGTTTAGCATTTTGATGTTTCTTATGGCATCTAGCTGTAAAACACTTGTTATTTTCAGAAAGTAGATACACACACACAAACACACATACACACACATACACACACAAACACAAATATACACACACACAAAGACACACACACAGACTCACACACATACACCCAAACACAAACACACACACTTAGACACACACAAACACAAACATACACACACATACACACAAACACAAACACACACACTTACACACACATACACAAAAACACACACGCAAACACAAACACACACACATACATACAAACCCAAACACACACAAATACACACACACACCAACACAAACACACATATACACAAAGACACACACACATACGCACACACACAAACACAAACACACACACAAATGCTCACACCCTCAAAGACACACAGAGACAAATATATTTAATAATAATTTAAGTCACCAGAACCAAGGATTCTTATATTATATGAGAACAATATTCTTTATCTTTGACATTCCTCTTAACTTTTAGAAAAGTTACTTTCTAATAGATTTATAGAATTTACTTCTTATGTGGAATCTTGGAGATCACTTCCTTTCAACGTCAAGGTCTTCCTTTGCATGCAATCTTTGATGTTATCTTGTGATCTAGGTTTAAATGGTTATCACCGATGGCATTGTTTCCTGAAAGTCAACTAGTACTCTTTCCAAATTTCTATATTTCTTTTGAAGTCTTCTATTTATATGATCCATTTAGATCTATACACTAGATTATTGCCTCGTAGACATCCATGATTTTTAATTTTGAGTGTTCATTGTGATAAACTCTATAAACCACTTTCAAACTTTGTTTTTGTCTCAATCAGTAGCTCAGCAGTGTCTCAGCTAGAACAGCTTGAAGTCAGCAATTCTTCATTTTCAGGTTCACAGGAACACATCCAATTTAAGACACTAGTTGGATAATCCTCAGGCTAAGTACAACTAAAAGTTATCTAGCACATGTGTGGTTGAACTTTGCTATAGAGTTTTTTGGGAGTGGACAAATAGTAATCAACGTACATATGGTAAGTAAAATAAGGTAGAAAAAAGAGCCAGAAAAGATTTAACAGACACAATTAAAATGAGTGGGAATCCCTGCTACTGAAGAAAAGGTTTGTCTTGAAGTACAGAGACAGTGAGGAAATTTGGTGTAGTCCTTAGAGAATCATGGAAATTCATTAATCACAACACAGTCAGTATTTTCTGTTTTGACTTCTAATTCTTAATTATTATAAATGTCATTGTCCTCTGAGTTAGTTAGTATTTTGTCACAAAATACCATTTCCTAACCCTTCTCTTACTCCAAGTTTTTCTAATAATTCTTAAATTTATTATTTTGAATATTCCCATATTAAGATATTACATGTAGAAATTGGTATAATATTCATACTTACAGCACTGTAATTAATTCCTAAATCAAAAAAGAGGAAGACATAAAAAAATTTGCAGATATTTTCAGAATATTTCACACAATGTGGAGCCATAATCATGAAGAAAATCAGCATACATGATAGAGTCCAGAAAGCAAAGAGAAAAAGTGCATGCCCTAATAGGGTTTCTACTCTGACCTGCTTTGTTTTATCAAGGTTTACACCCTGTGGCACCATGCTCTTTACATTCAGGGTGTCTCTTCCCTAATAGTTCTCTGGAAACATACTTGTTATCATTAGAGGCCAAGGTTAGCCATCACATGGCAGTTTCAACTAATGACAAGCTATTCAGTTTTTGTACTTCTGTCTTTATTAATATTTGTATGTGATTGAGGTATATTGGTCAGTGCACTGTAAAATATATATATATATATATATATTATGAACACAAACACATATACGTGCATGTACACACACACACACACACACACACACACACATACACACAAATATGGTTGCATTGAATTATACCAAAAGAGTTAATGTAATTCATCTGTTGATGGTTCCACATGAATGCAAAAGTTTAGAGTTCTCTGGTGTCTCAATTTAACCCCAATGGTTTAGAAAGTCCATGGAGAGTAATTGATATTAAGTTATTATTAAATGGCTGGAAATTGATTATTTTTCTTTCCTCAAACAACACAAACAATGATAGACAATCTGTTCATAGGTAAAAGATCAAACGTTTGTGAGATGACTTCTATCTTTAAAATTCTTCTACCTAGACTTCTATATCATTGGATAATGCTATTAAGATTCAGAGATGATTCCTACCTCATATAGGAGAAAATTGGTAAGAAAAGAGGGTAGGTCAGTAAATTTTGAAGACAGAAGAGAGGAGAGGAAAGGGGAGGGAGGGGATGTGACCAAAGACGAATAGAATGGGAAAGAAAGGGAAAAAAGTAAAGAAAAGAAGGGAAAGAAGTGGGAAACAGAGATGCAAATGGAGAAACAGAGAGTGGAGATAAAGAGGCATGGTTGTTAGGGAAGAAGAGAAGAGAGATTCAGGAAAAAAACATAATCTCTAATTAACATAGGTGAACCATTCCAAAATTAAGCCTTGTTTTTGAAGGTGTATCATATGTCTATGATAACACTAAATTACAGATATATTACTATATTATTGATCATGCTCATAACGACCCACTTCTATTTTTTTCAATGAGGAAGCGACCATCAATCCATGAGGAGTTTTAGATGTAGTCATTTCATATTCAAGCCATTAATAATTGCTTCCAATAAAATGTAAATATCCATATATATTCTTCAAAATATGACACAAAGTTATTCCAAGTCTAGTGAATTTGTAGCACTATTTCTAAGGCTTTAATTTTGTAAAGATACTGAATTTTATTTTAAACACTCAATGCTTATGAAAACATAATATTTTTTTCCATTTACACTTTATTAGCCCCACATTATCATGTAATTTTTAGTATATTATGAAATATTTTCATGTTTTATAATTACAAATATTTTCTTTTGGTATAAATTTCTCCTTTTTGTACTTAAAATTTTTATGAGAATCAAATCTAAATAACATACAATTTTGTATATATATTTTAAAAAGATTTATCTTTTATTTCATTTGTTTTCATAAAGTGTGTGTGTGTGTGTGTGTGTGTGTGTGTGTGTGTGTGCCAATATTTGTAGGTGTTTCTGGAAGCAGAAGAATTCCATTGATTCCTGTGGTTAGATCTATAGGACTTTGGGACTAGACCTTTTCGGTACCTGAAACTAAACCCTAGCTATGGGTTCTCTAGCAGAGCAAAAAATACTCTAAGTGCTGGTGAGAGTACAAACTTGTATAGATTCTATGGAAATCAACATGGCAGCTTCTCTGAAAGTTTGGTATCAATCAACCTCAAGATTCAGGAATACCATTTTTGGGCATATAATAAAAGGATACTTTATCTTGACACTAGGACACTTGTTCAATCATATTTATTACTAATTCATTCATAATATTCAGAAATTGGAAACAGCATAAATGTCCTCCAACAGAAGATTTTATAGAATGCAGTTAATTTACACAATGAAGTATTAGTTTTCTGTTAAAAATGATATCATGCAGCAGCTCTCTGCTCCCAGACCCGGTGAGAGAGAGACCCAACAGCCTGGTCAGGTGGGCACTCCTAAGGCTGCAGAGCGGAAGAGACCACCAACACTGCTCACCCCTGCCCACATCCCTGGCCCAAGAGGAAACTGTATAAGGCCTCTGGGCTCCCGTGGGGGAGGGCCCAGGAGCAGCAGGACCCCTGCCAGAGACACCGCCGGACCCTGAAGGAAACAGACCGGATAAACAGTTCTCTGCACCCAAATCCCGTGGGAGGGAGAGCTAAACCTTCAGAGAGGCAGACAAGCCTGGGAAACCAGAAGAGACTGCTCCCTGCACACACATCTCGGACGCCAGAGGAAAAAGCCAAAGACCATCTGGAACCCTGGTGCACTGAAGCTCCCGGAAGGGGCGGCACAGGTCTTCCTGGTTGCTGCCGCTGCAGAGAGCCCCTGGGCAGCACCCCATGAGCAAACCTGAGTCTCGGGACCACAGGTAAGACCAAATTTTCTGCTGCAAGAAAGCTGCCTGGTGAACTCAAGACACAGGCCCACAGGAACAGCTGAAGACCTGTAGAGAGGAAAAACTACACGCCCGAAAGCAGAACACTCTGTCCCCATAACTGACTGAAAGAGAGGAAAACAGGTCTACAGCACTCCTGACACACAGGCTTATAGGACAGTCTAGCCACTGTCAGAAATAGCAGAACAAAGTAACACTAGAGATAATCTGATGGCGAGAGGCAAGCGCAGGAACCCAAGCAACAGAAACCAAGACTACATGCCAAAATCGGAGCCCAATTCTCCCACCAAAACAAACATGGAATATCCAAACACACCAGAAAAGCAAGATCTAGTTTCAAAATCATATTTGATCATGATGCTGGAGGACTTCAAGAAAGACATGAACACACTTAGGGAAGCACAGGAAAACATTAATAAACAAGTAAAAGCCTACAGAGAGGAATCGCAAAAATCCCTGAAAGAATTCCAGGAAAACACAATCAAACAGTTGAAGGAATTAAAAATGGAAATAGAAGCAATCAAGAAAGAACACATGGAAACAACCCTGGATATAGAAAACCAAAAGAAGAGACAAGGAGCTGTAGATACAAGCTTCACCAACAGAATACAAGAGATGGAAGAGAGAATCTCAGGAGCAGAAGATTCCATAGAAATCATTGACTCAACTGTTAAAGATAATGTAAAGCGGAAAAAGCTACTGGTCCAAAACATACAGGAAATCCAGGACTCAATGAGAAGATCAAACCTAAGGATAATAGGTATAGAAGAGAGTGAAGACTCCCAGCTCAAAGGACCAGTAAATATCTTCAACAAAATCATAGAAGAAAACTTCCCTAACCTAAAAAAAGAGATACCCATAGACATACAAGAAGCCTACAGAACTCCAAATAGATTGGACCAGAAAAGAAACACCTCCCGTCACATAATTGTCAAAACACCAAACGCACAAATAAAGAAAGAATATTAAAAGCAGTAAGGGAAAAAGGTCAAGTAACATATAAAGGGAGACCTATCAGAATCACACCAGACATCTCGCCAGAAACTATGAAGGCCAGAAGATCCTGGACTGATGTTATACAGACCCTAAGAGAACACAAATGCCAGCCCAGGTTACTGTATCCAGCAAAACTCTCAATTAACATTGATGGAGAAACCAAGATATTCCATGACAAAACCAAATTTACACAATATCTTTCTACAAATCCAGCACTACAAAGGATAATAAATGGTAAAGCCCAACATAAGGAGGCAAGCTATACCCTAGAAGAAGCAAGAAACTAATAGTCTTGGCAACAAAACAAAGAGAATGAAAGCACACAAACATAACCTCACATCCAAATATGAATATAACAGGAAGCAATAATCACTATTCCTTAATATCTCTCAATATCAATGGCCTCAACTCCCCAATAAAAAGACATAGATTAACAAACTGGATACGCAACGAGGACCCTGCATTCTGCTGCCTACAGGAAACACACCTCAGAGACAAAGACAGACACTACCTCAGAGTGAAAGGCTGTAAAACAACTTTCCAAGCAAATGGTCAGAAGAAGCAAGCTGGAGTAGCCATTCTAATATCAAATAAAATCAATTTTCAACTAAAAGTCATCAAAAAAGATAAGGAAGGACACTTCATATTCATCAAAGGAAAAATCAACCAAGATGAACTCTCAATCCTAAATATCTATGCCCCAAATACAAGGGCACCTACATACATAAAAGAAACCTTACTAAAGCTCAAAACACACATTGCACCTCACACAATAATAGTGGGAGATTTCAACACCCCACTCTCATCAATGGACAGATCACGGAAACAGAAATTAAACAGTGATGTAGACAGACTAAGAGAAGTCATGAGCCAAATGGACTTAACGGATATTTATAGAACATTCTATCCTAAAGCAAAAGGATATACCTTCTTCTCAGCTCCTCATGGTACTTTCTCCAAAATTGACCATATAATTGGTCAAAAAACGGGCCTCAACAGGTACAGAAAGATAGAAATAATCCCATGCGTGCTATCAGACCACCACGGCCTAAAACTGGTCTTCAATAAAAATAAGGGAAGAATGCCCACATATACGTGGAAATTGAACAATGCTCTACTCAATGATAACCTGGTCAAGGAAGAAATAAAGAAAGAAATTAAAAACTTTTTAGAATTTAATGAAAATGAAGATACAACATACTCAAACTTATGGGACACAATGAAAGCTGTGCTAAGAGGAAAACTCATAGCGCTGAGTGCCTGCAGAAAGAAACAGGAAAGAGCATATGTCAGCAGCTTGACAGCACACCTAAAAGCTCTAGAACAAAAAGAAGCAAATACACCCAGGAGGAGTAGAAGGCAGGAAATAATCAAACTCAGAGCTGAAATCAACCAAATAGAAACAAAAAGGACCATAGAAAGAATCAACAGAACCAAAAGTTGGTTCTTTGAGAAAATCAACAAGATAGATAAACCCTTATCCAGACTAACGAGAGGACACAGAGAGTGTGTCCAAATTAACAAAATCAGAAATGAAAAGGGAGACATAACTACAGATTCAGAGGAAATTCAAAAAATCATCAGATCTTACTATAAAAACCTATATTCAACAAAATTTGAAAATCTTCAGGAAATGGACAATTTCCTAGACAGATACCAGGTATCGAAGTTAAATCAGGAACAGATAAACCAGTTAAACAACCCCATCACTCCTAAGGAAATAGAAGCAGTCATTAAAGGTCTCCCAACCAAAAAGAGCCCAGGTCCATACGGGTTTAGTGCAGAATTCTATCAAACCTTCATAGAAGACCTCATACCAATATTATCCAAACTATTCCACAAAATTGATCAGATGGATCCCTACCGAATTCCTTCTACGAAGCCACAATTACTTTTATACCTAAACCACACAAAGACACAACAAAGAAAGAGAACTTCAGACCAATTTCCCTTATGAATATCGACGCAAAAATACTCAATAAAATTCTGGCAAACCGAATTCAAGAGCACATCAAAACAATCATCCACCATGATCAAGTAGGCTTCATCCCAGGCATGCAGGGATGGTTTAATATACGGAAAACCATCAACGTGATCCATTATATAAACAAACTGAAAGAACAGAACCACATGATCATTTCATTAGATGCTGAGAAAGCATTTGACAAAATTCAACACCCCTTCATGATAAAAGTCCTGGAAAGAATAGGAATTCAAGGCCCATACCTAAACATAGTAAAAGCCATATACAGCAAACCAGTTGCTAACATTAAACTAAATGGAGAGAAACTTGAAGCAATCCCACTAAAATCAGGGACTAGACAAGGCTGCCCACTCTCTCCCTACTTATTCAATATAGTTCTTGAAGTTCTAGCCAGAGCAATCAGACAACAAAAGGAGATCAAAGGGATACAGATCGGAAAAGAAGAGGTCAAAATATCACTATTTGCAGATGACATGATAGTATATTTAAGTGATCCCAAAAGTTCCACCAGAGAACTACTAAAGCTGATAAACAACTTCAGCAAAGTGGCTGGGTATAAAATTAACTCAAATAAATCAGTTGCCTTCCTCTATACAAAAGAGAAACAAGCCGAGAAAGAAATTAGGGAAACGACACCCTTCATAATAGACCCAAATAATATAAAGTACCTCGGTGTGACTTTAACCAAGCAAGTAAAAGATCTGTACAATAAGAACTTCAAGACACTGAGGAAATAAATTGAAGAAGACCTCAGAAGATGGAAAGATCTCCCATGCTCATGGATTGGCAGGATTAATATAGTAAAAATGGCCATTTTACCAAAAGCAATCTACAGATTCAATGCAATCCCCATCAAAATACCAATCCAATTCTTAAAGAGTTAGACAGAACAATTCGCAAATTCATCTGGAATAACAAAAAACCCAGGATAGCTAAAGCTATCCTCAACAATAAAAGGACTTCAGGGGGAATCACTATCCCTGAACTCAAGCAGTATTACAGAGCAATAGTGATAAAAACTGCATGGTATTGGTACAGAGACAGACAGATAGACCAATGGAATAGAATTGAAGACCCAGAAATGAACCCACACACCTATGGTCACTTGATTTTTGACAAAGGAGCCAAAACCATCCAATGGAAAAAAGATAGCATTTTCAGCAAATGGTGCTGGTTCAACTGGAGGGAAACATATAGAAGAATGCAGATCGATCCATCCTTATCACCCTGTACAAAACTTAAGTCCAAGTGGATCAAGGACCTCCACATCAAACCAGACACACTCAAACTAATAGAAGAAAAACTAGGGAAGCATCTGGAACACATGGGCACTGGAAAAAATTTCCTGAACAAAACACCAATGGCTTACACTCTAAGATCAAGAATCGACAAATGGGATCTCATAAAACTGCAAAGCTTCTGTAAGGCAAAGGACACTGTGCTTAGGACAAAACGGCAACCAACAGATTGGGAAAAGTTCTTTACCAATCCTACAACAGATAGAGGCCTTATATCCAAAATATACAAAGAACTCAAGAAGTTAGACCGCAGGGAGACAAATAACCCTATTAAAAATGGGGTTCAGAGCTAAACAAAGAATTCACAGCTGAGGAATGCCGAATGGCTGAGAAACACCTAAAGAAATGTTCAACATCTTTAGTCATAAGGGAAATGCAAATCAAAACAACCCTGAGATTTCACCTCACACCAGTGAGAATGGCTAAGATCAAAAACTCAGGTGACAGCAGATGCTGGCGAGGATGTGGAGAAAGAGGAACACTCCTCCATTGTTGGTGGGATTGCAGACTGGTACAACCATTCTGGAAATCAGTCTGGAGGTTCCTCAGAAAATTGGACATTGAACTGCCTGAGGATCCAGCTATACCTCTCTTGGGCATATACCCAAAAGATGCCTCAACATATAAAAGAGACACGTGCTCCACTATGTTCATCGCAGCCTTATTTATAATAGCCAGAAAATGGAAAGAACCCAGATGCCCTTCAACAGAGGAATGGATACAGAAAATGTGGTACATCTACACAATGGTATATTACTCAGCTATCAAAAACAATGACTTTATGAAATTCGTAGGCAAATGGTTGGAACTGGAAAATATCATCCTGAGTGAGCTAACCCAATCACAGAAAGACATACATGGTATGCACTCATTGATAAGTGGCTATTAGCCCAAATGCTTGGATTACCCTAGATCCCTAGAACAAACGAAACTCAAGACGGATGATCAAAATGTGAATGCTTCACTCCTTCTTTAAATGAGGATAAAGAATACCCTTGGCAGGGAAGGGAGAGGCAAAGATTAAAACAGAGACTGAAGGAACACCCATTCAGAGCCTGCCCCACATGTGGCCCATACATATACAGCCACCCAATTAGACAAGATGGATGAAGCAAAGAAGTGCAGAGCGACAGGAGCCGGATGTAGATCGCTCCTGAGAGACACAGCCAGAATACAGCAAATACAGAGGCAAATGCCAGCAGCAAACCACTGAACTGAGAATAGGATCCCCGTTGAAGGAATCAGAGAAAGAACTGGAAGAGCTTGAAGGGGCTCGAGACCCCAAAAGTACAACAATGCCAAGCAACCAGAGCTTCCAGGGACTAAGCCACTACCTAAAGACTATACATGGACTGACCCTGGACTCTGACCCCATAGGTAGCAATGAATATCCTAGTAAGAGCACCAGTGGAAGGGGAAGCCCTGGGTCCTGCTAAGACTGAACCCCCAGTGAACTAGTCTATGGGGGGAGGGCGGCAATGGGGGGAGGGTTGGGAGGGGAACACCCATAAGGAAGGGGAGGGGGGAGGGGGATGTTTGCCCGGAAACCGGGAAAGGGAATAACGCTCGAAATGTATATAAGAAATACTCAAGTTAATAAGAAAATAAATAAATAAATAAATAAATACATGCAAAAGAAAAAAAATAAAAAGGTCTTAATTGTAAAAAAAAAATGATATCATGAGGGCCCAGGGAATGGGGGAAGCCTAGGGATGGGATAGAGCTTGGGGCTGGGTAGAGTGGAGGGGTGGGGTACTGTGGGACTATTATATTGGAGACGAGAAGGTGAATGAAATAAAAATATATAATAAAATGAAAAGAAAGAAACTGCTCCTTTGTTACTATGTCATTAGGGCCCCAGGAGACCCTTTTGGGCCCAGAATGTGAGCAGGGTTGATGGTTTCCCCTGTGCTCTCTGCACTGTCTGCACTTTTGAGAGTCCTGATCTTTCCCCCGTGGGATCTGGGTACAGAAAGCTGTTGCACAGGTCCGCTCCAGGCACAGGCAGAAACCAGAAGCCACTGTGTCTTCTTAAAACAGTATATACCAAATAAAATAGAGGACATTTTTCCTATTCATAGTATGTTAGTTATATTTTTCCTTCTCATGTAACACGATCAAAATTTCTTAGATGATTTATATCTATTGAGGTCATTATAAGATACTCATATTCACATAGTACACATTGTTAATTTAATTGATTTAATTTCAGGCTTGAATAAGAATAGCCCCATAGACTCATGTGTTTGAATACTTGGCCCATAGGGAGTGACACTATTAAAGGGTGTGGCCTAATGTGGGAGTCTTATTGGCTGCCTGAAGATCAATATGTACAACTCTCAGCTCCCTCCCCAGCACATTTCTGCTTACATGCTGCTATGATTTTCCTTATGATTATAATGAACCAGACCTCTGAAACTGTAAACTAGCATCAATTAAATGTCTTCCTTTGTAGGGGGTTTCCATGATTACACTGTCTCATGGCAGCAGCAATACCCTAACTGGACAGAAGTTGATACCAGTGACTGCAATATTGCTGTGATAGACCTGGCCATGCTTTTGTTTGGAGGAATGTGGACGTTGCAACTCTGGATTAGAAAAGCATTTGGATGTTTAAGTGGGGCTTCATGAGCCATACTAGTAGGAACCTTGAAGGAAGGGAAGAAGCAACATAATAATTTATCATTCTATTCTGAGAGGTAGAAAATTTAGAAGATACAAAAAATTTCTAAAGTTTTAAACTTTGCTTTTCATGGTCAATGTGAACCATGAAAAGGTGGGGAAATAGGAGTAAAATTATATTAAAACCTGAGACTTCTACTTTGAGCAGCAACACATAAACTAATCAAACGTTCATTACTGGTTTCTACCTTATGAAATTATATTTTAAGTATTTGCCCAAAATTATGTCATTATATACAGATTCAGATGAAAAAATATAGAATTTGTTTTTATATGTAACTCCAGTAAGTGAGAACAATGAACATGCCAAAAATATGTATGTATTTTCTTCAAAGTCTAATTAATTATGATACTACTAATATAACACATAAGTACTACAATGTGCAAATAATGATAAATATCTACAATATGGTTATAGGTTCATAATTACTAATTATTTCTCCTAGCATTACATTTCCAAAATTGTAACTCCAATAAATTTTTATATGTCTTGACATTCTTTAGGAAATCTCCCATAGTTTGCTTGTCCATTTCAGATAGCAAAATATGTTAAATTGAAAGCCATATTTTAATCTCCCACCTACAATTCACAAATTAAACTCAGTTGTTAATTTAACACAGTGAGTGTCTTGAGATGGTTGGAGCCTGAGTCTTAGTAAATATTATATATTATTTTACTTTACCTATTGCCCAGATGACTGAAAGAAAAATACAAAATGATGGGTATTGTAGACAAAATAATTTGTCCTTAATTGTCTATGTTCAAATCCTAAGAACCTGCATCAACGAGCTTACTTAGTAAAATGGAACTTGTTGGCAGGAGTGAGAATATATCCTTCCACGTGAAGAAATTACATACAGTTCTGAAGGATAAACATTTTAACCATATGAGAACGTTTGCACCATGAACATAAAGAAATGTAATGATCAGAGGTTCAAAGGGGACAAAAGAAGAATTATAAAGCATTCTGCTGGATCTCAGGTGGAGGGATAATGTAATTGGACAGGCACAGCCTATGGGGGTCAGAAGTTTCCTCCAGCTCATTACTTTCAAGAAAACAGAAATCTAAACATCCCCACTAAGTACACATGAACTTTCCTAACTGAAAAATTATCAAGGACATAGGTTAATTTTGCCCTAGTATCTCCAGAAAGGAAGTAGTCTGATCAAAACCTTGATTTTTAACCTAATGCATACAGATTTCTGAACAACACACTTATAATACAAACTATGTACATGTCTATTATAAAATTACATTTTTCAAGATCAATCAAATGCACATAAAATGTAGGCATACTTAACAACTACTGTTTACATGTGTACACAATTCTTACCTATGCATAAATATTTTACATGATACACAACACATAATATCTATATAAACACAGTTAAACAAACATATATGGAAATTTCTCTCAATATATATTTATGTATCAATTACATTATGACTCATTTGAATACTGACAAAATTCTCAGTTTCTGTCTACATTTCAGAATTCCCTGACAGATTGTTTTCATATTAGATAGAAAGTGAGATTATGGATATTTTTACCACTTATTCCTAAACAGTAAACTAGACAGATCCTGTTCTTTACACTGGTAAATACTTTATTTTGTTTATTTTGAACTAATTTAAAACTGTTGTCTCCCTGTAAAGACATTTACCTGCAGGAATGGATGATTTAATGATGCTTTTGCTCCTGATTGGAGCTAGTTGGGTTGAGAGTAAGGTACAGAATGAGGAGAAGAAATGCCATAATAGTTCATAATATACTGAAAAATTCCTTGCTTCTCTGTCTTAAAAAATTCAGTGCTGCTCTTCATGGACAGATGACACTGACTTCAGGAATTTAATTCTCTTTGGTAAAAGTTAGCTTTTATAGGAAGAACTGTAAAATAAAATTTTTCAGCTACAATGTCCATAGTCTAAAGATCCAGAGAAAGCAGGGCAGATTTTTCCATTTTAAAATCAGAGTTTTTATGCTAACATTAAACATGAATATATATTAGAGGTGTTATGTTTGTAAAACTTGTAAAATACAATTAATCATATAATTAATTTTCTTACTGCATATCAAATTTTCTTTCAGTGTATAATAACTGAGAAGACAGACTGTAAATATTGAAAGGCTAGCAGTAAGCCTGGATCATGTATGCCCTGGCTTGCTAGCTTGATGGCCCATCCATTGAGAAAAGAAACACAAGAGCAACTGTTCAAGAAACTTTCCCCCACCTATGTGGAAAATATCATGGAAAGTCAGTGCTTCCAGTGGAACACAAAAACATTTAGGATTCTAGAAGAGAGTTAAGAAAACTACCATCTCCTTTTACCTAAGTCCAAGTAACTACAAGCCCCATTGTAAACTCCAACTGCAGTGCACATTTTTATTAATATAAGAGTTAGAAAAGTCTGGGGAAGGTTCTCTAGGGAGCTGGGAAAAAACATGATAAAGTACATAGATTGCATGAACTGAAGTGTCAGAAGCCAGCCTAAAGCTCTCAGGCAAATTACTCTTTTGACTACAAGTTCCATGTTTTTCTCCTGTTCTTCTGCACTGGAGAAGGTGAAAACAGGCGGCTTCAGGAATGTAAAACCAGACATTCATGAATTCCTTAAACTGTTTTTCACAATGTAGCATAAATTTGAGAGTTCATATAAAATTTCTGTATATGCCTCTTGCATTGGAAAATAAATGGCAATGCTAAGCTAATGTTTTCATTGTCTATCCTACAAGATGACAACAATGGAACGCAGCAAAACATTTTTTTCCAAGCATAGCAATAAACTTGTCATATGAATGGATGGCATAAAAATTTCAATTCATTCGTTTTAAGATTTTCATAACTTCTTGTCTGGGGAGAGACCAATATGAACACTGCTGGGAATCAAACAACAAGCTTGAAAATATACTAGAAAAACTGAAAAGGCTGTGGAAAGATTGGACATGAAAAAGTAAGATTTAGAGAATCAATCAACAGGAAACTGTCCAACATGCTTTCCCTGAAGAGACAAGCCTGCTGTCTCTATTATCTCTCTTGGAGCCTCTGTCTGTAGGTCAAACTTTCTTTACTTTTTGATTCCCTTTATTTTTGTTTTTACCTGCAGCTGATTCTGGGCAGGTTGCCATCAGCCTATTTAGGCACTTTTAGATCTCTGTCAGAAAAGAGAAAAGCAGTTGACTGCATTGAACTAGAAACTATTAAGACATAATTCATGTGAAACAGGATAAGAAAAATCTGGGGTGAAGGATAAGCTTCTGGGAATAGGAAAATGACAAACACTCCAGGTTCCAAGGTCTACATATCCCAAAGTACATTTGCCCTTGTTCACAATAGAGAGTGAATTCTTACATCACAGAAAATCATACAAAACAGTTTCTCATTTGGTTTGTTGTCATTTACTGGACCATAGAGTCATGGTAAAATAATCACTTAGCTCCGGGTATCTGTACACTATGTTACTGCTACTGCATGAAACATTAACCCTCTTATGGTCTTCATATATATTGTATTGCATCTTTATAATAATTTAATAACGTTTTTTGAATCTTTTCACTTTCTGATCTCCCCAAAAAAATAGTTCAGGGCTTCCTGTTGGTGAAAGTGGTTTTGTTTTTCTTTTGTTTTAGAAGTAGTTAGTGTTGTTGTAGTGGTGGTGGTGGTGGTGATGGAGGTGGTGGTGGTGGTAGTGGTTATAGTCTCTTGTTTTGTTGCTTTGAGATAGGTTTTCTCTCCCAGACGATCATGAAACTCACCCTGTTGACCAGGCTGTACTCAAATTCAGAGATCTGCCAGACTCTGCATCCTGAGTGCGAGAATTAAAGGCTGACATGCCACTATCACCTGGGTACAGGGGTGTTGGTTTCTAAAGTTAGTATATTTTCCATGATTCTTCTCTCTGGAAGTATTCATACATATAATTAACATTTAACTATATTCTATATTTGCCTGTGTATATATGACACCATGGGCATGTGTGTTTGCATGTATATAGGTACATATATGTGTATGTGAATATAGATATGTACGAAGCTGAATAATGAAGCCATGGGATGATTTATATTATAGGTGTCTCTGCATTTTATTTTCTGTAATCTACCTATCCTGTTTGCCTCAGACATTCCCCATTTCCACCTTTTCTATAATGTCTGACAGGCCTTGAAGCCAGGAAGTCATCGTTGTCAGTTCTGTAAATAATATCTTCTATTTTAATTCTTATTTGATGGTGGCAGATAAAGTTGCTTGGCAAACTGGCCCATTTAGATCAATTTAGAGATATATTTTTTGGGATTACCTACAGAGATTCTCAAGATTGAATCATGTGGAATAGGAATAGGTACCCTGAATGTAAGCAGTGCCCCTCTTGTATTAGCCTGATAAAAGTCTGTCCAAAGCTTGTTGCCTCTCTGATTGTGTGTCACTTTGTCACCACCATGACAAGTTCATGTACACAGTTTCCTATACTTTAACTCTCCTATCATTTCTTGGTGACATCAGAATCCAGCTTCTTCAGCTTTCTAACTTAGACTAAACACAAGTGACCTCTTCACCTAATCTGCCATTGCCTTCAGAGCCAATGAGAAAGCTGAGACATACATCCTGGTTGACTGAGCTGCTAAGGGGTCTCAGACACCCCAGTGTGAAGTTAGCTATTATTGGTTTGTCCACACCTTATCCTATCAGCCAATTTTAAAAGATGACCTTTAATGTTTCATCATTTAGTTATTTCAGTTCCCATAGAGAACAGCACACAGGCAGAAAGCTCTGTATCTGACACATTTCCCCAAACATAAGCCTAGTTTGTAAAACTGTTTTAGTTTAAAATAATCTTCTGTAAAATATAAACATTAGTTCAGTATTACAATTTAGCTGTTTTAATTATGTATTGTATTATTTGAAAAATCTGAGAAAGATCATCAGGTTCAGCTTTATCTTTATAAATATAGGAACCCATGAGTGCATTCTATCTTTCTTTGAGAGTGATCAAAAAAGTTAAGCAATGAATTCTAACTATTCTGTATGATATACATTTATCTTTTTAACAATCCCTTTACAGATATACTCAAGTTAATAAAAAAAATACCTGTAAAAAAAAAAGACCAAACTTGAAAGTATCCTTTACATATATATGATACAGTGTTTCTATACAATGTACATATGAATGATACAATGTTTCTATTACAACAATTTACATAAGCATGATACAATATTTCCATTACAAACTTCTCTTCTTTGCTGTCTTGCCTCATAACTGAAAATAAAAATAGAATGTTGCCAAGTTCCTTCTCCTGGGAGAAAGATGGCAAAAGCATTACTAATCAGAGTATAATGACACTACAAAAAAAATCTGAATTTTATACTTTTCACCACAATTTGTGGAGAAGCAGAATACATGAGTTCTGCCATCTGTTTGGGAAAACATACAGAACTAATTAATAAACAAAGGAAAAACTTCCTTAGAACACATACCACAGATAAACCATTTCCTAACTTGCTTTTTAAAATTGTCAAAGCACAGGTGTTCTTATTGCAAAGTGCTACATATATAAATAAGAGCAAAGTATAATACTGCTTTGAGTAAGACATATTTCTGGGCTGGGAACAACAGACTTTTGTTTGTGTGCAGAATCCATGCTCACCTGTTAATGATTATTCAGTAATCATATTCTTTAATGTAGATAAGTACTTGTCTGAAAAAACAGTAAATGTAAAAATTAGACAGCATTATCTTAAATAATTATCTTTCAGCACTAAATATATTCTCAGTTAAAACATGTTATAAATTAAAAAAAAATCATAAAGCTCAACCCTTAGTTGAGAAGATACTAAGAGTATATTGATTTTGTGAGTAGTGCTGTTGGTTTTCTTTAACTATGTGCATTTGTATGTTGACTACATTTCAGTCAAAAGTCCCACATAAATTAATATATGGACAGATAAAATTATTGGTATTAGCATCGAATGTCTGATAGAATTCGGCAATAAACACATCTGATCCTGGGCTTTTTTGGTTGGGAGTCTTTTAATGACTGTTTCTATTTCTTTATGGGTTATGGGACTGTTTCCATGGTTTATTGTATCCTGATTTAACTTTGGTACCTGGTATCTGTCTAGAAAATTAACCATTTCATCCAGACTTTCCAGTTTTGTTTAGTATAGCCTTCTGTAGTAAGATCTGATAGTTTTTGAATTTCCTCATTTTCTATTGTAATGTCTAACTTTTCAACTTTGATTTTGTTAATTTGGATACTGTTTCTGTCCTCTCTGGTTAGCTGGCTAAGGGTTTATCTATCTCAAAGAACCATCTCCCAGTTTAGTTTGTTGATTCTTTGTATAGTTCTTTTTGTTTGCACTTGGTTGATTTCAGCTCTGAATTTGATTATTTCCTCCTGTCTCCTTGACTTGCCTGTATTTGCTACTTTTTTGTTCTAGAGCTTTCAGGTTTGCTGTCAAGCTGTTAGTGTATGCTCTCTCCAGTTTCTTTTTGGAGACATTTGGAGTTATGAGTTTTCCTTTTAGCACTGCTTTCATTGTATCAAGTTTGTGTACGTTGTGCCTTCATTTTCATAAAATTCTAAAAAGTCTTTAATTTCTTTCTTTCTTTCTTCCTTGACCAGGTTATCATTGAGTAGAGCATTGTTCAGCCTCCATGTGAATGTGGGTTCTCTGTTGTTTTTGTTGTTACTGAAGATCAGTCTTAGTTCACAGTGATCTGATAGGATGCATGGGATTATTTAAATCTTCTTGTATCTATTGAGGCCTGTTTTGTGACTAGTTGCATGGTAAGTTTTGGAGAACATACCATGAGGTGCTTTTGTTTTAGGGTGAAATGTTCTATCGATATCTTTTAATTACATTTTGTTCATAACTTATTTTAGTTTCAATGTGTCTCTGTTTAGTTTCTGTTTCCATGATGTGTCCAGTGATGAAACTGTGGTATTGAATTTTCCCAGTATTATTGTGTAAGCAATGTGTGCTTCGAACTTTAGTAAAGTTTCTTTTATGAATTTGGGTGCTCTTGCATTTGGAGCATAGATGTTCAGAATTGAGAGTTCATCTGGCAGATTTTTGCTTTGATGAGTATGAAGTGTTCTTCCTTATTTTTTTTTTATATCTTTTGGTTGAAAGTTGATTATTTTCAATATTAGAATGGTTACTCCAGTTTGTTTCTTGGGACCATTTGCTTGGAGAATTGTTTTCCAGCCTTTTACTCTGAGGTAGTGTCTGTTTTTGTCACTGAATTGCATTTCCTGTATGCAGCAAAATGCTGGGTCTTGTTTACATATCTAGTCTGTTATCTATGTCTTTTTATTGGGGAATGGAGTCCTTTGGTGCTAAGAGATATTAAGGAATAGTGATTGTTGTTTTCTGTTCTTTGTTGTTAAGGTGGAATTATGTTTCTGTGGCTATCTCCTTCTGTGTTTGTTGCAAGAAAATTACTTTATTGCTTTTTCTGGGTGCAGTTTCCCCCCTCGTATTGGAGTTTTCCATCTATTATCCTTTGTAGGGCTGAGATTGTGGAAAGATATTGTATAAATTTGGTTTTTTCATGGAATATCTTGGTGTCTCCATCTATGATAATTGAGAGTTTTGCGGGGTATAGTAGTGGGGTTGGCATTTGTGTTCTCTTATGGTCTGTATGACAACGGCCTAGAATCTTCTAGCTTTCATAGTCTCTGTTGAGGAGTCTGGTGTAATTCTGATAGGTCTGCTTTCATATGTTACTTGACGTTTTCCCCTTACAAAAAGTCCTAAAAATCTTAGTTTAAAATAAACTCAAGGCAATAATTTCTATACCTCATATTACTATGAGTCGTGCATTCTACTATGGAAGAGCAGCCCTGAAAACTGCTGAGCAGTTGCAGAAATGTTTATTATATTCTCCAGGGATTCAGAATAAGGCTTCCCAAGTCAAATCTGACCCATGGGTAGTGAGTGAGCATGACAGTTTCCACATTTATTCACTGCAAAATAAAAAAGAGCAAGTGGAAGTATTGTAGGCCGCAGTTTTACAATAAAGTGGTTTTGGTTTTGAAATGCTAGTACAAAGTGACTGTTTTATTCTATAAAGGAACTTGCCCCTAACTATTCTTTTAACTCACTTTGTAGAAAACTGACATTTTTGTCAAAATAATTTAAATAAATCATTTTATCATTAATTTTCCATGTTGTAGAACATTTTACTGTATAAATATGAGCCTCTAAATGTCCACAACTATCAGAGAGAATTATTCTTTTCAGAACTTACAAGGAAATATTAAGCTATGATAATATCATCCTACTGTAATTCCTTTAATATACATTTTTATATATAATGACACATATGAAGGATATATATATATATATATATATATATATATTGTGTAGTAAATCTTCTTATCTGAAAATATTTAAGTGGAATTTTTACTGAAAATTTTTCACAGAACTAAAATCAGAACAAGAAAATGAAATTTATCCCTTAGCATTAAAAAATGATTTGAAGAAGAAAATGGTTCAAGAAATCTGTTCCTTTCAAGCATTCTTTTGTGACCAAGTGTGGCAGTTAATTGGAAATGCAATCAATAAAATGGATTATGACCCTCAGTTGAAGAGTTAAGTAGAAATTACAAGGATTTTTACCCATTATTGAAAACAACAGAGTATATGAAACCTGAAAATAATAAGGATGCAAATAACATTTGAGAAGAGCAATATCTCAGTTTTTTTTCTGGAAATCTTATGATATGTGAATATATGATATGAAATGCTGGATCTCCTAATTACAAAACAAACTATCATCAATGAGCCACTATTTTTCCAATCATTTCTCCAGAGTATATTGTTTGCATGCAACTTAGTCAAGAAACTATTGTAGTAAGGATAATTTAAGCTTATTCTTGAGAAGTTTACAAATAAATGAGACTCAGACTACAGTTACTTTACTTGGCTTTGACAATTACTGTAGGTCACCCCAATCTACTTTTTTTATAGTGCAGGCTTGGCTACCTCCCCTTTAGTGTACCTCAGATATTTACCATTTCTCCTGGCCACATGTTCTTCATTCCTCTCTCATCATGGTGGCCTCCTCCTCCTTCTCTTTATTTCTCTTTCCTCTATGTCTCTCCTCATGCTACCGGGTCATTCCTAACCCACCTACCATTAACCCATCCATTAACTGTCTCTTTTAAATCAAGGAACATCTAAAGCTTGTAAACATGAAAAGTCATTCAGTAGACCTAGACCTTTGAGTATAGAAATTAGTATTACAATAAATAGTGACAAACCTAGCCTCCACAAACTGTATTCTGGTACTTTCCTATCTATAATGAAGGAATGTAGCATGTTAGATGCTATAGTGGCCTGATTCCTGTTGGGATTATGTTTGTATTATACGTTTCAGTGTAGTCTAATTGCCTTCCTTGAATCTCTAGGACAGACTGCTCAGCTGTTCCTCCAGGATACTAAATAGTTTATTTTTTGTTATATGATTGTACTTCCCCAGACATCAACACATATCTAATAACTTAATGCCCAGTGAATACAGCCACATACCAAAGCATATCAATTACACTGGAAAACGTTCATCAGCAAAAGGAGTAGAATCTTTACTCATTCAAACATGTCCGTTTCCAAGAAAAGTCTGCGCGACTTTTATTGTTAATGTCTTTGACTTATAGCAGTGTCCTTTACCCAAGTGCTTAGATTAGAGATTATGAAGTTGGTACTGTGTTTTCAGTGAGAAAATTGATTTAATTGTGTCTCAAAACAAGCTGACCTGAGTAGTATAAAGGAGTGTCGACTAATTTTGAACATATGTTTTGGCTTCAGAATGATGAAGGTGCTTAATTAAACTTGGGAAATGCCATCCTTGATATGGTCTATGCCCCAGATTAATGATGACTATTTTGTTTTCTTTCCCAAAGCCAAATGTCACAAGAACAAAGATTAAATGACAGAAATAATATATCTCTTGTCAATAAAGATCCCATTAGAGCAATACTGAAATGTTATATTAGCACTTGTCATAGTGAACTTTTATCATTCATCTATGATTTAAAATGAAAGTTTGAGGTTAGTGTGAATGCAAATGATTAAGGAGCCTCAGTAATACAAAAGTCAAGATTCTATTTTGTCTAAAACATGAAAGAATAGTAAACTGTATCTTCTGTTGTCTATGAAAATTTCTATTTACTAACATGGAAATGACATGGTTAACATACACAAAATTTTATTTTAATTTACAATAACTATGCACATTTTGCACTTGTATTTTATACACACAAATACATAAATATCAAATTAAAGATAGGTATTTTGTCATTTTATATATATATATATATGTATATGTATATCAGTTAATTTGATATCCTTAATAGTCTCTCATTACCACTTTAAAATACTCTAGATATTTCAGTATTTTAATATGTTGCTTAGAAATTTGAAATTCTTTTAGTGATGACAGACATAGAAATTATTATCTTTAAGTAAATTTTAAATGATTCACAAAGAATTTGGAGTGTATAATGGGACTTTCTCTAATATCAATTAGTTCACTCAATATCCATGGCTTCACATTCCTCAGTTTACTTTTTAAAAGTCTACAGTACCCAAAGAGAACACATGGACAGACCCATGGCTCCAGCTGCATATGTAGCAGAGGATGGCCTTGTTGTTCATCAAGGGGAGGAGAGACCCTTGGTCCTGCCAAGTCTTGATACCTAGTGTAGGGAAATGTCAGGTTGGGGAGGAGGAGGGAGTGGGTGGGTAGGTGGGGAAACACTCTCATACAAAAAGGGGGGGTGTTAATAGGGGATTTATGCATTGGAAACTGGGAAAGGGGATAACATTTGAAATGTAAATAAATAAAAACTAATAAAAAAAAGTCTACAGTAGATCGAGAACTTTAAGCAAAATTATGGAGTCCAGAAATTCGTAAATTGAATTCTACATCATCTGTTTGTTAAAGATACTAAATCAAATTAAAGAAGTGGTGAGCCCCAGGTCATATCTCACCCATCAAATATTCCATATTGTGAAAGGAATTAAAGAAAAGCATAGGTCCAGGCAAGGTGGTATATCCCTTTAATCCCAGCACTCAGCAGATAGAGGCGAGAAAAGTTCTAAGTTCAAGGTCAGTTTACAGAGCATGTTCCAGGACATCCAAGCTTAGGCACTGAATGAATCCATGGAATTGAAACCTGTATAAATGTAATTGAATGAAGTGTCCTTGGTCCAATCCCAGCAAAGAACAGAACTGGTCAACTTGGGCCGTGTGGTTCTGGCATTAGAATAAAAAATGGTATTTCACTCTGCAACTAAAGAAAGCTGCTGAGGCCAGGCATGTGGCAGAACTGTGGAGGCATAGAGCAACCATTGTGTGAAGGTGTGAATGTGAAGCCTAGATTGCCTTGGAGAACCCAAGATGTTAGAACTACCAGAGTTTTGGGATCTGCTGAAAGAAAACTGCTAACAAGGACTAGAATCCCACCAAAAGAAAGGGGTGTGTTGAATTCAACAAAGCTGAAAAGAGATAGAGATGTGAAGAGAATTTTGACATCAGACATATAGATGCAGAATTTGGAGTTTGTTTACTTAGTTTTACTTTGGCCTCACATCTTTGCAGGGTGTTCTTTTCCCCACATTTTAGAATTGTAATATATACTGCCATGGTACACTGGAAGTATGTAGCCTTTTTCTTTTTCATTTTGATTTTATAGGGGCTTGTGTTAATTAGATTGCATGAATCTTAGAAGAGACTTTGAAGTTGGACTAAATGAATTTTGTTTTATGTTGGTGCTACAAGCCTGTAGGGCCAAGGAAAGGAATGTGGTGATTTGAGTAGGTTTGACTCCCATAGTTTTATGTATTTGAAGGTTTGGTCCACGGAAAGTTGCACTATTAGGAGGTATGACCATTTTTTGAAATAGGTATGACTTTTGGAGGAAGTGTTTCACTGAGAAGATAGGTAGGCTTTGAGGTCTCCTATGAAAACGTTCCACCCAACATAACGCATCTAGTTTCCTCCTGTCTGCCCTGCCTATCAAAATGTAGAATGCTCAACTCCTCTAGCATCAAGTGGGCCTGCACGATGCCATGCTTCCCATCACGATACACTAAACCTATGCAACTGTAAGGTAGCCCCAATTAAATATTTTCCTTTATAAGAGTTGCCTTGGTCATGGTGTCTCTTTACAACAATGAAAATGTAACTGAGTCAATGATACCAAATGACCTAAAGAATTATTCTTAAAATATTCCTTGTGAGCTACACATATTTATCTGTGTGCAACACATACTCAAAATGGAACATGTACATGCACATGCATGAGATGTGCATAGATAGGAAAAATAAAATAGTATGTAGCAATGCTTGTGATCTCAAGTGTCCACTGAATTTCTCTGAATGCAACTCTCACAGATGAGGCAAATTGTATTATATGAAGTTAATCAGAGTACAGATAGATCTACTTTAGATTTTGAATCAACAAATGAGATGAACTAAACCAGTAAGCTAAGATCCAAACAGAAAGAGCATTCAATCATCCAATGATGATATCTCATCCTAAGTATGTGAAATATCCTTTCTTATTTCTACAGGACAATACATTTCTCTATATTTTACATTGCAATGTAAAAATTCAGATGTTACAGAATACAATTTGAATGTTACCACCAGTGGGGTAAAATAAATGCCACCATTAACTTTAAGAGAAAGATTTCCTATCTTTTAGAACAGTATGGTCAGTAAACAAAACAGAAAATTTATACAAGTGACTAATCGCACTTCTCAACAACTGATATCTGGAGCATGAATAGTTTGGAAGACTTTTATTTTTCTTTAAATAAACTCTGGGCATTTTTGCACTTGTAAAGAGTAATATTTCCTCAGACATCCCAATACACTCTTCACCTAAAAGTTACCAGTTTAATGAGCTGTCAAGAGTAAACCTATTTCAAAACTTTTCTGGGGCACCATTTTAATGAAATAATGGGTTGGTAGGTCCACAGAGATGTTGCCATGACAACATGCTCATAGAAAACCAATGGAATTGAACACTTGCAGATAATATAAGTAATATAAGCTAACTTTCTCTTGTCACTGTGAATGAATAAGGTGAAGACATTCAAAACCATTAGCAGTTTATTTTTTCAGTTTATGCCTAGACATATATTTCTTGTTCCATTTTCTTTACAGAGATTCCATATTAAATCTGTTATTAGCAGATACAATAAATAGGTTTATATGGTAAAATTAATATAGTTTATTTTGTCTCTAAAATGGTTTTAGGAGGAAATGTTATATCTATTAGGGTAAACAATTTGTCTAATCTAATTTTGTAATAACTTGTGAAAGAATGGAGCACAAAATGCCTATTTTGCATACTAATAGGAATAACCAAACACAAATGATTGAAGTGGAATGATTTGTATTGAATTGGATAATAGAAAATATTTGTAGACACTCAAAATTATTTTTGAATTTAGCTAATCCTAAAGGGAAAATATAAAGAATATTTGAATGTCGAGTATTATTCCAATGTTCTTATGTGGAGTACTTCATTTTCACTGGCAGAATGGTATAAAATATTTCTTTGCACTTATAATATTGAAATATGTAGATTTATTGAAGGCATTATGTTAAAAGTAAGCTGAGGCTCTTGAGAGACTCACAGCTCCTGGCAAAGGGCTTTCACCATATAAAGTGCACAATCCTGTAAGTTAAGAATTAAGTAGAACAGGAAGACTAGAGAGAGTTAGAATCTGATGTAAGTCTGTCATGGTCTCAGTGAACATAACTAGAGGGTTAAAATTTCATCATCTTTTCAGTTTCTATTGAGACAAAATCATTGGTCCCACTTTACTCTTGACAAGATGGCACTAATGTGTGAACAAAAGGAAAAACGATCAAGTGGTCTCAAATTTATCTGGGATTCTGACATACACTATGTTAGAAAAGATTTTTAACAACTTAATTTTAGTTTTTATTTTGCTGCTCGAAAATCGTTTTTCCATACATTTATTTCATATATTATAGGACGTATTTTATAATTGAAACGTATAGCAACTTATTTTGCCATATATGTTCTAGTCCACATTTAAAATGCAAGAGAATCTTACCATATAATATTCAATGACAAAAGTCATCTCAAAGACTCATGAATATAAATTCCATGCTCAGTACTTTAGTACACATGGTACTAATTTAGTCTAACATGAGAAGCAGTGTCATATAAATAAATCTTATCTAGTAATATAAGTGTGTACTGATGGAAAAAATTAGAAGTATTTTTTTAGATTATTTACATCAAATGCTGTCCTTTTCCAGATCTCCTCATTGCAAACATCCCTCATATCCCCTCTCCCCTTCTCTACAGTTCCTGTTCTCTTTCCTAGGTTTTCCATCTCAACGGTTACATCCATTTGTATTTTCTTTATTGCTTCTATTTCTAATTTGATATCTTGGATCATTTTATTCATTTGCTTTGCCCGCATGATTGTATTTTCCTGTATTTCTTTAAGGGATTTAACTGTTTCTTCAAGTGCTTTTACATTTTTAATTGGGTTTTCCGAAAATTCTTTAAGACAATTATTTATGTCCTTTTTAAAGGCCTCTCTTATCTTCATGAGTTGGGGTTTAAGATCACTGTCTCATTCTTCATGTGTGTTAGGATATTCAAGACTTGTAGTAGTGGGAGACCTGGATTCTGGTGGTGCCATATTGCTTCTGTTGATTATTTTCTTGAGCTTGCATTTGGCCATCTGGTTGTCTCTGCTCTTCACATACCTGGGTGTCTTCAGTTGGATGAGGTCTCCTGGGAGAGAGCCAGCTGTGTGATGGAATGTGTTGTTCTGATTTTGACTGCAGGTAAAGGTGCAAACCTGAAAGAGGATGGAGGTTAAACAGGGCATGGCAGATCCAACAAATTATGGGACTTCTAGGTTCCCAGCAGCCAGGGTAATTGGGGTAGGGGTCTCAGCTGTGCGTTTCAGGTTAGAGCAGCCCTCCTGGGAATTGTGATGGGGTTGAGTAAGTTGTGCTGACCTACAATTGCAAGTGTAGGTGCTGACTAGAATGTGTAGAAGGAAGGGGTGAGTGGGTGGTTGGGTAGGTGAATACCCTCATAGAAGCAGGGGGAGGGGAAATGAGATAGGGGATTTATGGGTTGGGGATTTGGCTCAGTGGAAGAGTGCTTGGCTAGTAAGCGCAAAGCCCTGGGTTCGGTCCCCAGCTCCGAAAGAAGAAAAGAAAAAAAAAAGAAAAGAAAAGAAAAGAGATAGGGGATTTATGGATGGGAAATCAGGAAAGGGGATAACATTTGAAATGTAAATTTAAAAAAATTAAATAATAAAAAACATGGATAAGATTTTCTAGAAGTACATCCAGAGCATGTCAAATACAGAGGTCAATGCTAGCAGCAAACCACTGAACTGAGAACAGGACCCGCTTTGGGGGAATTAGAGGAAGGATTGAAAGAGGTGAAGGGGCTTGCAACCCTGTAAGAACAACAATGCCAACCAACCAGAGCTTCCAGGAACAAAACCACTACCCAAAGACTATACATGGACTGACCCCATGGCTCCAGCTGCATATGTAGCCTTGTTGGGGCAGCAGTGGCAGCCCTTAGTCCTGCCAAAGTTGGACTCCCAGTGCAGGGTAATGTCAGGAGGGGGAGGGCGATACGGGGGTGTGGATGGAGGGGAACACACATATGGAAGAGGGGGAGGGCATGGGGTCTTATGGACAGGAAACCGGGAAAAGGAATAACATTTGAAATACAAATAAAGAAATATATCTAATGAAAAAATTTTCAAAAAAAAGAACGTGTAGAAGAATTTTAAATCCAATATTCCATTAATTCTTTACAAGCTTGTCTTCATTGAATATTCAATATGTGAATAATATTAAAAAGTTTATATTTGTAGTGGCATTTTGTATTTTTTTAGTAAAGTGGATATATTTGCATACATATGCAAGTTTATAATGCATTTTGTGTATAGTTGCTACTTTAATAAAAAAATGAACTAACAAGTACTAAATTTTAGACTCTAATTTTACAAAATAAATGCAAAAACAGTATTTTATTATATACCCATTTAAAATTTATAACATCTCTAAATTTGGTACAAGCCATATGGAAAGCAAAATTTACTATAACAAAATAAACCATATTATTTTGTGTATATTGTTCTAAATATACATAAAAACAATCTGGCTGAAATTTAAAATATTTCTATATTTTACATTATAGATTTATAGTATAGTTAAATAAGTTATCTAAAATTTGGTGATATATTATTTTCTTTATTTTACTGACAAAAGTGCTGGAAACAATATTTTGAGAAGAGCTACTTATTTAAATGTAATATTGTAATATAAGGAGCTAAAAATATGTCTACTACTTTAGTATAAAATTCAAGGAGGTGGGTCTGACACAAGGTTTCTATTCATGAACGAACAGATTTACTGTGCTCAGCAAGCACAAGCAGACCTCGAAACAGCATTTATGAAATGACTCAGCCTCCCAGCCAGTCAATCTTCTCTCGAGATGTTTTGGGATTGTTGTGCGGCTAAGCCTTAAATCATAAATTCTAAGCACAGTTGTTTGAATTAGTAGCTTTTGAATGGAATTTCATGAATTAGCATACATCTTTTATTTTCTTTTTCCAAACCCTATACATTATCTGGGGTTTGATAACACACAAGATGTAAAAGTTTGATTGTTATAATTAATCCACTTCCTTTTAGAGAACCTTTAAGAAAAATCAAAATGTTAAAAGAGATCATGTATACGGGTTTCCTTCTTTGTAAACGAGGAATTGTAAGGCATGTAACTTAGTAATCACAAAAAGCAGTTTAGTTTAACCTGAAAAAAATTCCTGGTAATATTCCCCCTTTAATTCTTCACTTCTTGTTTACTGTCATTTTCTGCCATATGATTTTGGGGGGTTTAGGTAGGTATATTGGTGTTTTAACCTAGCAAACATTGCACACTTGATTTGTAGTGATACACACGTAGCAATACATTTTTAGGGGGAAGTATTGCAAAATTATTTACTGGAATAAAATAAAAGAAAATAATTTTAATGACCACATATATAGAGATGTCAACACATACACACACACACACACACACACACACACATACACACACACACACATACACACACACACACACACACGAACACACTGGTATGCACACATGTGATTGAAATATATCTAAAGTACAATATTAATATCATCAGCAATACATAGCAAAGAATATTTCAGACATCCACAACTACATGTGGAACATGTCAATATTGTCGGCCTGGATTTTATAAACTTCTGAAGGCCTGTTGAAAGGAAATTATCACAGAGAAGACTTAGATACACCCTTTGTCTATAATTCTTTCCTACAGACTAATGAAACAATATAAGTGTTTCAAAATCATATTCATGTGTCACATTTCTGTGAACTATGAATAGATTTCTATTTCGTCTTGGGCATGATTGAATAATGGGAAAAAGAGAATAATGTAAAGAAATTTTGATGGGATACATGACAGTATTTTATGTTCTCCACAGTTCTACGTATCTCTCTATGCTTACCCACTATTTGAACATTTAAATACCATATTTGAATGTATTGTTCATATGAGGATGCTAAAAATACAATGAGTATTTATTCCATCTTCTGCAGTCTTGATTACATTTTTCATCAATATGTTAAAGTTTCTATGATATTAGTATGTTTGTCTGTTATATAGAGTAAAGCTACTGATTTTTGTGTGTTAATTTGGTATCTTGCTACTTGCTGCAAGAATTTATAACTACAGAATAGATATTTTCTGGTGAATTCTTTATAGTCTTTAATATATAAAATTATATCTTTTGAAAATGAAAGTCCTTGGACATCTTTATTTTATATTGGTATATTCTTCAGGTTTTTTTATAGCTCAAATTCTCTCATTGTTCATGCTTTCGGTGAATATGCTTTGAGTTTATATCTGTTTGTTTTAAATCAATTGTGGTAAAGCTATATATTCCTTTTTGTTTAAGTTGAGGCTGGTTTGGTCAAGAATTTTTGCATATAATGAGGTGACCAGGATCAACAGGTTTTTGTGTTTCAGTATGTTTTTCTGGTAGATTGCATTTATTGATTTACTTACATTGAACCATCCCTGAATTCTAGGATGAAATGAACTGATCTTTGTGAATTATCTTTTTCACTGGATGTATTTTGTTAAGAATTGTACTTTTGTTCATAGTAAATATTTGCATATAATTCTCTTTTCTTTTTAGTTTGGCCTCTACAATAGTGGCCTAATAAAAATAATATGGAAACACTCGCTATTTCACAGAAAAATTGGAGGGGTGCTGGTATTAGATCTTCTTTGAATGTCTACAAGTGTTTTGAATGACTGTATACAGCAATTGAAAAAATCTTCAGTGTTATTTGAAAATAAACACACAGACACTCAAACACAAAACAAAATAAACACCCTAAGAACCAACAAACAAAAAGCAGATGGCTAAAATATCCCTACATTAAAAATTAATTTCTAGAGACACCATGATCCCAGCCATATTTCAAGGTGTAATAGAGTTCTAACAGTTTTATAAAAAGCCACAAGAACTGACATGTTGATCAATACAATTTAATTGAGCTCCCAGTAATAATTCTACATGCATTATTTTTTGATAAATAAACCAAAAATGTCTTGATAAAAGGCAGCATATCTAGTAAATAATGCTGGTCAAACTGAATAGCTGCATGTAAAAGTAAATATATCCATACATATCACCCTGAAAAGACAATTTATCAATTCCTGCACTCTACATACCACCAGATACCCTGAATCAAATAGACGAGAATGTGAGAAATGATTTTGAATTCAATGACTCAAGAATTTCTTTTCTGAATAGGATACTGAAAGCACAAGAATTATGACCAACAATTAATACACAGTGCTTCACAAAGCTGAAAGGATTCTGTTTGGCAGAGAGCACCATCATTCAAGGATTGTGGCAGCCTAGAGAATGGGGAATGTCTTGGCCAATTATGCATCTGACAGTCTGTATATAAAATATGTAACACTGAATATCAAGAATACATTACCCGAAGTAAAAATGTATGTGTAGACCTTTGTAAAAACTTCTCAAAAGAAGAAACACAAGCCCTTCTGGAATGCATCTGTGCCATGGCGGATTGGCAAGTCTGCCCCTCTAAACACACCACAGTTTACCAGACTTCTAGGTGATCTGCTGTAGCCAGGGCAACAGGTAGGAAAACACCCTAAATAACCACAACACTTGTGATCTCCAAGGGGCCCAAAAGATGCTGGACCACTCCAGTCCATGAGAACTCAATCTCCCTTCAGGTCTGGACCTCTTCAATGGCTGATCAGCATATCTGCCCCTCTCAACAGTTCAGAGTCTACAGATCTCCTAGGAGATCTCTTGCAGCCAGGAACACAGGTCTCTCAGGGGATTTTCTGCAATCAAGGACACAGGAGGCAGATTCCAGATGGAGAAGCCCAGGCCACTTAATATCAGAGATGAGCAGATGGCAAAAAGCAAGCTCAATAACATGAGCAAGATAAGACAAGATACTTCAGCACCATCAGATCTTAGTTCTTCCACAACAGTACGCCTTGGATATCCCAGCACACCTAAAAAACATGATTGTGACCTAAAATATAATCTCATGTAGAAGACAGAGACATTTAAGGAGGATATAAGTAACTCACTGGTAGAAGTATAGGAAAACACAGTCAAACAGGCAGAATCCATTAAAGAGGAAACAAATCCTCCAAAGAAACACAGGAAAACAGTGTCAAACAGGTGAAGAATTTGAACAAAGAAGTACAATACCTAAAAATGGAAGTAGAAACCATAAAGAAATCACAAATGGAGGTAACCCTAGAAATGGAAAACCTAGGAAAGGGGTCAGGAGCTGCAGATGCAAACATCAAAAACAAATATAAGAGATAGAAGAGAGAATCTCAGGATTAGAAGATACCTTAGAAGATATTGAAGAAATAGTCAAAGAAAATACAAAACATATAAAAAAAACACCTAACCCAAAACATCCAGGAAATCCAGGACACAATGAAAGCAACAAACCTGAAGTTAATAGGAATAGAGAAAAAGTGAAGATTCCCAGCTCAAAGGACCAGATAATGACTTCAATAAAATCATAGAGGAGAACTTCCCCAACCTAAAGAAAGAAGTGGCCATAAATGTATAAGAAGCCCATAGAACAACAAATAGATTGGACCAGGAAAGAAAATCCCCTTGTAAATAATAATCAATATACTAAAATCACAGAACAAGAAAGAATACTAAAACCTGTAAGGAAAATGGCCAAGTATACACAAAATTGAAAATGCCAAGAAGTGCATGGTAAAAGGGGCCTGATATAGCTGTCTCTTGAGAGGCTCTGCCAGAGGCAGACAAATACAGAGGCAGATGTTTGCAGCCAGGAATTGAACTGAGAACAGGGTCCCTAATTAAGGAGTTAGAGAAAGGACTGAAGGAGCTGACAGGGTTTGAAACCCCATAAAAGAAAAACAATGTCAACCAATCAGAACCCCAAAGCTCCCAAGAACTAAACCACTATCCCAAAAAAACACCAGGATGGCCCTGTCGGACATCAGTGGGAAGAGAGGCAGTTGTTCCTGTCAAGGCTCGAAGCCCCATTGTAGGGGAATGTCAGGGTTGGGAGGTAGGAGTGAGTAGGTGGATGGGTGGGGAAGCACCCTCATAGAAACAGGAGGAGATATAGGGTTTCTGGAGGTAAAACTGGGAAAGGGGATAACATTTGAAGTTTACATTCAAAATACCCAAAAAATGTCAGAGAGAGAGAGAGAGACAGAGAGAGAGACACAGAGAGAGAGAGAGAGACAGAGAGAGAGACAGAGAGAGAGACAGAGAGAGACAGACAGACAGACAGAGAGAGAGAGAGACAGAGAGAGAGAGAGAACACAAACACAAACATTTTTCCAGGCTAGTAAACTATGCAAAACTCTGAATCATCATGGACAGAGAAAACAAAATATTCCAGGACAAGATCAAACTTAAATAATATTTATCTACCATCCAGCCCTACAGAGGATTCTAGATGGAAAATTCCAACACAAGAAGGGGGGTACCAAAACAAGGTACCAAAGGGGGGTGAAAACAAGAAATTAATCATCTCAACAATAACAAAAGGAAAGAGTCACATATACATAATGCCACCTACAACAACAAACATTACAGAAACTAACATTCATTTGCATTTAATATCTCTCAGTATCAATGGAATCAATTCCCCAATAAAGAGTAATAAGGTAATGGACTGGATATGCAAGAAGGACCCAGCCTTTTGCTGCAGGCAGGAAACTTCCTTGACAAAGGCAGACTCCACATCAGAGTAAAACGTTGGAAAAAATTCTTCCACACAAGTTGTTCCAAGAAACAAGCAGAAGTTGCCATTTTAATATCCAATAATGCAGACTTTCAACTAAAAGTTATCATATTCATTAAAGGTAAATCTACCAAGAGAAATATCAATTTTGAATATCTATGCCCCAAATGCAAGGGAAACATCATTCATAAAGTAAATGTTACTAAAGCTCGAAGCATACCTTGAACCCCACACAATAATAACGGGATGATTCAACACCATCTCACTAATAGACAAATCATTGAAACAGAAAATAAACAAAGACACAATGAGTTAGTAGAAACTCTGACCCAAATGGATTTAGCAGATATTTACAGAACATTACATCCTGAAACAAAAGAATATACCTTTGTCTCAGCACCTCATGGTGTATTCTCCAAAATTGGCCATATGACCAGTCACAGAACAAGCTTGAACAGATACATGAAGATTGAAATAAACCTCTGCATTGTGTTCAGAAAGCACACATACTCGAGAAAATTGAACAATTCTCTAATCAATAATAACTTAGTCAGGGAAGAGATACAGAAAGAAATAAAAGACTTTCTAGAATACAATGAGAATAAAGACACAACATACCCAAACTAATGGGACAAAATGAAAGGATTGCTAAGAGGAAAATTCATAATATTAACTGCCCTCATAATTGGAGGGATCTTACACTAGCAACCCAACAGCACACCTGAGATTTCTAGAAGGAGAAAAAGCACACTCAACCACAAGGAGAAGAGGACAAGAAATAATCAAGCTAGGTGCAGAAATCAACCAATTAGAAATAAAGAGAATGACACAAAATATCAACAAAACCAAACACTGGTTCTTTGAGGAAATCAATAAGATTGCTAAACCACTAGCCAAACTAACTAAAGGACACAGAGTTAGTATATTAGCAGAATCGGAAATGAAAATGAAGACATAACAACTGGTAATAAACAAGTATGGTTAGATACAAGGGATATATATTTTATAATGATCTCTAATGCTAGTGTAGTTTTAAAATTGAGAGATATATTAACTATACTGGGGGATGGTGATTCACACTTGAGGTCTTGAGAGAGACTATGGAGGTCTGCTATAAAGAGATTCTTAAAGATGAAAACAGAAAATAATGTTTAAGTGATACTTTCTGTAAGATTGTTTTGAACACAAGATTAAAATTGCAATTAATGTAAGGAATATATTTTAGAATTTAATTATTTTTGTTTCCTTTGCAGAATATATCATATATAATTAAACAATTCAAAAATCTATAATATAATTTATTGACTTCTTGTTTTTATTAGTTACAGAAATTGTTATATCTCATTATGTATACATTTATATAAGTTCATAATATTTACTCTATCACTTGCAATTTTTCCTCATGCAAATTGTTCTTATCTCGTACAAAGATTTAATCTTTTCTTAAGTTGTATATTAAATATCTATAGCACCTGAAACACAACTCCGTTTAGATTCATAATGTGCACAATTGTGTAATGTATAGCTAACATAAAAATGAAATTAATTTCAAGAAAAATCATTTAATGATAATGTGGGATGCAAATATTTTTCCACGTGTGGGAATTACACCTTACTACATTACACCAAAGAAAAATGAGCAAAACATTTTTCTTTTGAGGATAATTTATAATGTCAAGTCATGTAGAAAAGTAATGAGATTAATAATAGAAAGTATAGATTTATTCATCGTCTAGATGATAAATCATTGCAAGTCATTAGAATCATTTATTTCTGATACAGTGAAACCATGTGATGCCTGAGAGAATGGATGATACTATTTAGAACAGTCCATGTCTAGTTGATGAGTTAAAATGAAATAAGAGTTGTTAGCAGTGTTCTTAAATTGTTTAACATTAATAGGAGTCTGACAACTTTGAGTGGAATGTAAATCATGTAAGGAATGAATGCTTCATTTAAAGATCCCAGTGTGATACATTCTAGGAGAGCTAGTTCTCTTAAAATTCCTGACACAGATTGATCAAGTACCGGCATAAAGCATATCATTTGCCTTAGCAAGATAAAATAAAATAACAAAAATATATGAAGTTAATTTCTAATGGTGAAAGCGGTTTGCAAGTATAAACTGTACAGTAGTTTAACTCATTCGTTTGTTTTTGAGGCAAGTTCGCATTCTGTCATCTTGACAGTCATAGAACTCACTATGTTAATGATGCTGGCCCTGACCTAAAAGAGATCTGTCAGCTGAGTGCTGGAAATATGTATCCTAGATCAACTCTAGGTTTAAAATTCATCTAATCCACAGGCTCGAAACTCAAAAGCTACAAGGGTATTAATGTTATTTTTTTCCTCTATCTGTATTCTTGATGAATTATTTTTTTAACTGTTTAAGGTTGTGAATTACTGAAAGTTTTGCAGAGAATTTTAACATATATAAACTGTGTACATTTATTTCTTCATATTCATTTTCACACATTCATTCAAAGCTAATTAAAATGTGGATAATATAAGCACCAAGAAAAAACTTTTTCATTTAATTTTGTTGTTGTTTAGTAAATGTGTAATGCATTGCACATAATAAGCAAAGAATACTATTTTTCCTTTGATTATTCTTTCATTTTTTTGTAGTGAGGATTACACTTTAGGACTCACCCTTATAAGTCACATACTTAACAACTAAGCCATATTTTCAGTAAATTAAAACTTCTTTCTTAATTTATTGATCAAAGCTGAGTGAATTTTCAGATATAAGCAGAAAGACACTGACAAAGGCAGTTCAATTTCTTTTTTTTTTTTTTTTTTTGTTCTTTTTTTCGGAGCTGGGGACTGAACCCAGGGCCTTGCGCTTCCTAGGCAAGTGCTCTACCACTGAGCTAAATCCCCAACCCAGGCAGTTCAATTTCTGACTCTTAATTACACTACAGAACAATAGTATGTACTGACTAGCATGGTTGTGCTATTAAGAAAGACACATAGCAAACTGAGGATGCTGAATGTAAACACATAGATACCAATTTTTCATCGAAGAATAAAAAAATGCATAAGAGAACAAATATATGAAGATTCTTATAAACACACTGTGCTTGGCAAGCTAGATAGAAAAATGAATAGAAAAATGAAATTATATTCATATCTCTAACATTGAACAAAGACTTAGATCATGAGATCCAATAATTTAACTGCCGGAGAACAAGCAGGGATTGGCATAGGCAAGTACTTTCAGAATAATCCTCTACTAATACAGGAATAGCCTAAAGAACAGACAAATAGAATTAAGTGAAATTTCTCAATCCCCCAGTGTAAGGGAATATCATGGCGTGGAGGCAGAAAGGGGTGGGTGGATCAGTGGAGGAAAACCCTCATAGAAAAAGGGGGAAGGGAGGGGATAGGGGGCTTATGGACTTGAAACCCAGAAAGGGGATATCATTTGAAATGTAAATAAAATTATCCAATTCAAAAAATAAAATATATAGCAAAAAAAATAGGAATTAAAACAATGCCAGTGAGGAGAATGGACACAGAATGTGACAGATTCTCTGCTAATTGGGTATTAGACAATACTTACTATATACTGATATTATATAAAATAAAGCTTAAAAAAATACAACATTGAGTCATTAAAAAGGCTAATGTATTGCAGAGACTATTCTCACATAAAGAAGCACAGGTTTTGCCTCTAAATATTTTAAAGTGAGAAGATAACATTATTTGTCAAAGAAATATGAATTTAAAGTACTTTGGGAGCCCTTCTTTTCCAGCTCTAGTGGTGAGCATGAAGATTTAAGCATATGGTTAATCCCTTCCACCTAGAAAACTTGTTTACACAGGGTCCTGATGAATTCTCAGAATTTATTTGACTACTGAGAGACTTCTGTAGTGAGTTATATCTACCTGCTTCCCTTTACTTTCTTTGTGCTGATTTTTAAAAATTAGAAAATTGCAAAAGATTGTGAGGTGAACCTACAGCCAGTAGGGAAAAGACACAATTACCACCTATCCTCCCCTCTAAGAAAGCCATGTGACTCTTGACCTTGGATGTTTTCTCTGTGGCTTTTGTCAGTCCTCCAACTCTCTGACCAAATGGAAATTTATTCATTATAAAGAAACTCATTGCAGTGAGGGCTGTCTTTCCTACCTGGAATTTAATTTTGTGTCATACATAATGGAATATTTTACATTTGACAAGAAAAGTGAAATTATAATTTCTGCAGACAAAAAAAATTGTACACAAAAGAAAAATAATTACTCTCGACAAAAGAAGCCATGCTCAGAAGATAAATATACCATCGTCATTCTTCTAAACTTGCGTACGTACGTATGTATGTATGTATGTATGTATGTATGGATGTAAGCGTGCATGCATGCATGCATGTATTTGAAGTATGGGATCCCTAATACTCCCTATTAAAATATAAATGTTAATATCAGATTTTCATTTTTTGGAGACCTGCCATATAAAGTGATAATGCTATCTGAGGTGTTTCTATCTACTTCTCGTTCATGGTAGAGACATTGCAATCTACCCTTAAAGGTGCTAGGAAAGATGAGTTATCTCTTAAGGAGGTAATGCATTTTTCCTCACCAGAAGCCTCTTAGTTCAGAATCACAATGCTGCTTCCAACTACATCACTTGGCATCCTCCAGTATGAAGCATGCCAACTTTTCTGAGATAAGACTAGGAACTTTATATCTTTCTTTTCTGCACCCACTTTTCAGGTACTAGCCAAAGAGTAAGCATATTTTCCACAGTAGTCTCCGTTTGCATAGTTTCTCTAAAGCCAGCATATCTCTCTCTTTACCATGTAGTTGTTTGTCAATCTTCACCACAGCGGCCATATTTTCTCTCTTCGTTATTTTCCTTTCCTGGAACCTACTTTGGAATAGAGTTTTCTTGCTTTTTTTTCCTTCTTAAACTGTAAGACACCTGTTTCAAAATTTTCTTTTGAATCCTTTTCTTCTTATTTTATTAATGAGATTAAGAACTCTCCAAAAGGTAACCTCAATTTATCCTGTAAGTACTACAGTATCAAAATACAGCCAGATAAAATTCTCAATGAAGTAGAGATCTGCAGCATCTAAAGAAGAAAAGGGAAAAGTTTAAACCAATACAGAAGACATTCTGTATATTTTTAGTTTAACTTGAGAAAATGTTATTAAGTTTTGCAAAGGAACACTTCATCTACTATCTTTTAATAAATGTGCACTGTAATAGAGGAGAATATATCCTAATAAATGATAAAACAGTCTTTATTATTATTTTTTTTTATTTTCTTTTTTTTTGGAATTGGGGACCTAACCCAAGGCCTTGTGCTTGCTAGGCAAGCGCTGTACCACTGAGCTAAATCCCCAACCCAGTTTTTATTATTTTTATGAAAATTTGTTGTATACAAGTTAAATACATAAACACAGCTATTATTTCACTATGTATGAAAGATTATATTTATACTTATTTAATGATGGATAAAATAGTAATTTTGTCCCAAGTTAATTATGTACTATGTGTCAGTGTTATTTTTAAATTGATTTACTAACTCAACAATCATATGCAAAGAACATAATTTCATAGAACTTTAAGACACTTAATTCTTATAAATACTAATGCATTGTGATGAATAATAATGATAACATAATAAAAGTCTTTTGTCTTTGATTTTAAAACTTGCCATAGGGAGTGTGGTAAGAATAAGGTATTCTTATGATATTTGCATAAATATATTATTCTTATCCATCTCTTTCCTTTATTGTCTCACCCAGGTCTCCTGCCCCCATTTGTTGGTCTACACCTCCCTGAGAATAACATATGTTATGCGTCCATGGTACATATACTATATTTCTACTACCTTCTCTTTATACTTTTCTAGACACCCTGCTACTTTCAGTATTTTTCATTTTCATATACATTCATTAGACTGTTGCTCACCACACCATTATAGCATGGTATGAACAAAAGCATCTTTGACTTCAACAGATCATCTATTTCTGCTTGCAAGTGGGCATCAGAAGCAGCTCTGTGAACTCTGACATCTCCTTAAACATGGAGGGATGCAAAAGGACTCAGTGCACCTCACCCACATTTCCAGATGTTTTTCTCAGCCATTTGTGCCCAATTCTGCATTAACTGCACCTGGCCTTGCTCTCATGGAGTGTTGTGTGAACACTATGCTCCCATGTAGGGCACCATCTGCTGTGTGTAATTTTTTTTTTATTAACTTGAGTATTTCTTACATACATTTCGAGTGTTATTCCCTTTCCCGGTTTCCGGGCAAACATCCCCCTAATCCCTCCTCCTCCCCTCCTTTATGGGTGTTCCCCTCCCCATCCTCCCTCCATTGCCGCCCTCCCCCCACCAGTCTAGTTCACTGGGGGTTCAGTCTTAGCAGGACCCAGGGCTTCCCCTTCCACTGGTGCTCTTACTAGGATATTCATTGCTACCTATGGGGTCAGAGTCCAGGGTCAGTCCAGCTTTAGGTAGTGGCTTAGTCCCTGGAAGCTCTGGTTGCTTGGCATTGTTGTACATATGGGGTCTCGAGCCCCTTCAAGCTCTTCCAGTTCTTTCTCTGATTCCTTCAACGGGGGACCTATTCTCAGTTCAGTGGTTTGCTGCTGGCATTCGCCTCTGTATTTGCTGTATTCTGGCTGTGTCTCTCAGGAGCGATCTACATCCGGCTCCTGTCGGTCTGCACTTCTTTGCTTCATCCATCTTGTCTAATTGGGTGGCTGTATATGTATGGGCCACATGTGGGGCAGGCTCTGAATGGGTGTTCCTTCTGTGTCTGTTTTAATCTTTGCCTCTCTATTCCCTGCTAAGGGTATTCTTGTTCCCCTTTTAAAGAAGGAGTGAAGCATTCACATTTTGATCATCCGTGTGTAATTTTTAAAACATGCTATCTCCTTCCTTGGTGTCACACTCTGGACTTAACTCTGATATCAGTCACCAGCAACATCCATCTTACTCAGCCCCGATGCTAGCTTTGCCAGACTGCCCCAGTCTCAGTCAGTTCTGCCAAGCCTCCTGGTCTAATGCTTTTCTCATGAATGTCTTAAGCTGTGATTGCTCTCCCTGAGTCAGCAACCCCACAGTTAGCTCTGCCAAGCAACCAATGTGCCTGGCTGTGCTTTTTCTCCTGCCCACGTTAGTTGCCAAACACACACACACACACACACACACACACACACACACACACACACACACACACACACACAAACAAACAAACAAACCAGGCATCCTTAATTTTTAAACTAGCTAGATAAAACTCAATGGCTGAGCGAAAAATATCCTACCCCATCCTCCTTAGTCTCCATTGCCTATGGAGGCTATAAACTATTGGTGCCCCGATACCTACATGACTGCTGTTTCCTTTGCTTCACCACCTCTCTCCACCTCCTCTCTTCCTCCTGCATCCCAGAAGTCCCACCTTTTTACCTTTGCCCAGAGATTGACTTCTGACTCATTTATTGATACAATCAAGAACCAATTAGGAAATCAAAGTCTTTCCCTACAGACACATTTATTTCCTTCTACAATGTTAAAATTTATTGAAAAGCAGTAAACTCACAAGGTTCTGGTTTCACTGCATCAATTTGTTAGATAATATTACCTATCTCGTTAACTTGGTCTAGATGAATGAAGCTTTTCTATTCTAACCTAAACGATTAATATTATTTTTCCTATCACATGACACGTAGTATGAAATGCATTTCTCTTACATTCTTCATACACATGCACACACACACACACTCTCCCCCCTCTCTCTTACACACGCACACACACACACACACATGCACACACACACAAACAGAGAGAGAGAGAGATTACAGAATAATATAAGTTAAAGAGGCTATAGTAATATTTAAGAGGTTTAAGAAGTAAAATGATAAATCTTTTTCCATAAGATCATAAAAGACCACTGATTGATAGAGAGTTACTACTCTAGCCACCAGAGTAAGAGTTTGAGAAAAATCTTCAGAGAATAGCTGGAAGGTTAAAAACTGATTCAGGGTCTAAGAACAAGAAACAAGCCCAGTTGCACATACATATGGGTGACAGAGCAATTAGGTTGGTTAGATCATGTGAAAAGTGAGAGGCCCAGTAGAGTTGAACCTCTAGGGTCAGTAGGGAGGTTCTCAACTTCTTTGTCCCTAACCCAGACACCAAGTTTCAGATGAGATTATTATTTGGAACAATGTCATCACACGTCAGCTTTTCATCAGTTTATGGGATCCTGGAGATGCAATTTTTAAGGAGAGGGCATTAGTTGATTATGTCTCTCAACATAAGAAATTCTCACTAGATATGCCTTAACTCCAAGACTTTGTCCACATCTTCTGATCAATGTTTTATCTTATCATACTAGTATTTTAATGAAAATATGGCTAATAACATCCCATAATCTCAATTACTGAAAAGGTCAGAAGAGTAAAAATATTTTGTACTAACCTGTTAATATATATCTTAAGACACACACACACACACACACACACACACACACACGCACGCACACACACATACATACACACACATACACATGCACACATGTACATGAACACGCACACAAATGTATGTTGAGTACTGCTCAGACATACTAGCACAACTTTCATTGAGAATACCACACTTAGGTGTGTCTCTTTCTTTTTTGGGGCATCCATCTTTCTATTAATCCTTGAATTCAAAAATGCTAAAATATGATTCATCCTAGTTCATAATGGAGCCAGCCCTTAATTAAAATCATGAATCCTGACTTTGGGACTGGAAAGATGGTGAAATTAATACTGGCACTTACTGTCCTTCCAGAGGACAGGGGTTTTATTAACAGCATCCATTTCAGACTGTACATGACTCATAAATTCCTGTAAACTTAGTTCCGTAAGGCCTATCACACTTTTCTGGACACTCTTGAGACCCAGGCAAAAGTAACATATATGCAATTATGTTTAACAACGATGATGATGATGATGGCGGCAGTGGTGGTGATGATGATGATAGCAGTGGTGCAGGTGATGATGAGGATGATCCGTAGGAGGGGGAAGCAGGAGGACAGAACAAAAAAGAAATGGCAGAAGAAAAAGATGATGAAGAGAAGGAGAATGATGAGATGGGAGAAGAGGAAAAGGGAGGGGGAGCTTGAATGATTAATCTTGGAGTCCTCTAGACAAACTTTTCTAAAATAAAAATTCCCAAGATCCTGTTGTTGCCCAGTGTCCACTCTCAACTTCTTTAACTTTACCATTATCTCTTGCCTCCTCCTCTGGATCCTGTTGTTGTTTAAATGTTGTCATGTCTTTTTTAGTAATGCTGCTTGCAGTTTTAGTTAAAGCATATAACAATTCAGCTTTTTCATTATGTAGTTCTGATACCACACATATTCCCCAACACACAATATGCATTATCAAAATATCCATTTAGGGCAATAGGTATTACATAAACTTGTAAATATGTGCATTTATATTAAGGTATAGATTGCAACTAATAGAAAGCATTTAGACAAGACAAGGTACTGTGTAATCACATAAGATTTATTGTTATCTCAGCTTCCTGAAGTTTTCTTCTAAGATACCACGTTTTAAATCTGGGGGCTATATTGGAACCCTTTAAGTACACTGCCCATACACTAAAACTGTACATGGTATTTGCACTGTAGCATACCTAAGTATTCCGAGAGACATTTACCAAGAGTAAAGAAAGCACTGACACTACTACAAAATTTGTATTTTTTATTTGATATTTTATATATTTACATTTCAAATGTTATCCCATTTTCCACTTTCTCATTCCCCCTTTCCTCCCCCTGTTTATGAAAATGTTCTCACTCCCACCCACCCATTACCATCTCAACACTCTGGCATTCCCCTGCACTGGGGAAACAAACTTTCACAGAACCAAAGGTTCTCCTCCTATTGATGTCAGACAATGCCATTCTCTGCTTTATATGCTGCTGGAGCCTTGAAGATTTTCAATGTATCCAGATCAAAAGCTTCTGTGAATATGCTATTGAGCTTAATCTTAATACTTAATTTTTATTGGACATTTTTATTTACATTTCAAATGTTATTCCCTTTCCTGGTTTCCCAGAAATAAGCCCCCTATCAAATACCCCTCACTTCTTCTCTAAGGGTGTTCCCCTCCCCAACCAACACCCATTCGGCCCACCTCTTCCAACATTCCCCTACCCTGGGGGGGTTCCAGACTTGCAGAATCAAGGGCTTCTCCATCCATTGGAGCCAAACAAAGCCATCCTCTGCTACATATGCAGATAAAGCGAAGGGTCCATGTATAGTCTTTGGATAGTGGTTTAGTCCCTGGGAGCTCTGATTGGTAGACAGTGTTGTTCTTATGGGCTTGCAAGCCCCTTGAGCTCTTGCAATCCTTTCTCTAATTCTTCCAAAGGGGACTCTGTTCTCAGTTCAATGGTTTGCTGCTAGCATTTACCTCTATATTTGACATGCTCTGTCTGTGCCTCTCAGGAGACAATTATATCAGGCTCCTGTCAGCATGCACTTCTTAGCTCTGTCAATATTATCTAATTTTGGTGGATCTATCTATCTATCTATCTATCTATCTATCTATCTATCTATCTATCTATCTATTATATATAATAATATATGTATTATATATAAATATATGTATATGTATATATACTCTCTATACTCATGAGGGGCAGGCTCTGAATGGCCATTACTTCAGTCTGCTCCATTCTCTGTTTCCATATCTGCACCCATGGATATTTTTGTTCCCCCTTTTAAGAAAGACTGAAGCATCTGCATTTTGGTCTTCCTTCTTCTTGAGCTTCCTGGAATCTGTGGATTGAATCTTTGGTAATTCTAGCTTTTGGGCTAATATCCACTTATCATTGAGTATATACCATGTGTGCTTTTCTGTGATTGGTTTACCTCACTCAGGATGACATTTTCTAGTTCAATTCATTTGCATATAAATTTAATGAAGTCATTATTTCTGGTAGCTGAGTAGTACTCCATTATATAGATGTACCATATTTTCTGTATTCTTTCCTTTAATGGAGGGAATCTGGGTTCTTTCCAGCTTCTGGCTATTATAAATAAGGCTGCTATGAAGTTATGTCTTTGTTGTATGTTGGAGCATCTTTTGGATACATGCCCAGAAAAAGTGTAGCTAGGTCCTCAGATAGTGCAATGTCCAATTTTTGAGGAACCTCCAGATTGATTTACGGAATGGTTCTACCACTACCCAAAGACTATACATGAACTGACCCTGGGCTGAAACTGCACAGTTAGCAATGAATAGCCTAGTTAGTGGAAGGGGAAGCCCTTGGTCCTGCCAAGGCTGGATTCCCAGTGAACGGGATTGTTGGGGGGAGGACAGTAATGGGGGAGGATGGGGAGGACAACACCCATATAGAAGGGGAGGCGGTAGGGGTTAGGGGAATGTTGGCCTGGAAACAGGGTAAGGGAATAATATTTAAACTGTAAATAAGAAGTACCCAATTTAATAAAAATGGGGGAAAAAAAAGAATGGATCGATTTGCATTCTTCTACATGCTGACCTCTCGTTGAACCAGCATCACTTGTTGAAAATGCTATATTTTCTCCACTGGATGATTTTAGCTCCTTTGTAAAAGAACAAGTGACCAAAGGTGTGTGTGTTCATTTCTGTATCTTCAATTCTATTCCATTGATCTACCTGTCAGTTGCTGTACAAATATCATACAGTTTTTATCAATATTGCTCTGTAATACAGCTTGAGGTCAGGGTTGGTGATTGCCTCAGAAGTTCTTTTATTGTTGAGAATAGTCTTCACTATCCTGGGTTTTTTGCTATTCCAAATGTATTTGCAAATTTCCCTTTTTAACTCTAGGAAGAATTGAGTTGAATTTTGATGGAGATTGCATTGAAACTGTTTCTTGCTTTTGGCAACACCATCATTTTTACTATATTAATCCTGCTTAGGCATTAACATAGGAGATCTTTTCATCTCTTGAGATCTTCAATTTCTTTCTTCAGAGACTTGAAGTTTTGTCATACAGGTCTTTCACTTGCTTGCCATTTCTCTAATTTCTTTCTTTGCCTGTCTATCCTTTGAGTAGAGGAAGGCTACTGATTTGTTTGAGTTAATTTTATACCCAGCCACTTTACTGAAATTGTTTGTCCTGTTTTTTAGTTCTTTGGTGGAACTTTTGGGGTCAGTTGAGTATACCATCTTATCATCTGCAAATGGTGATATTTTGACTATTTCCTTTCCAATTTGTATCCCTTTAACATCCTTTTGTTATCTGAGTAGAGAGAGAGTAAACAGCCTTGTCTAGTTCCTGATTTTACTGAAATTGTTTCAAATTTCTCTCCATTTAGTTTAATGTTGGCTATGGGTTTGCTGTATATTGCTTTTACTATGTTATGTTTGGGCCTTGAATTCCTGATCTTTCCAAGACTTTTAACATTAAGGGGTGCTGAATTTTGTCAAATGCTTTCTCAGCAACTAATGAAATGATTATGTGGTTATTTTCTTTGAGTTTGTTTACATAGTGGATTACATTGTTGGATATTTGTATATTGAACCATCCCTGATTCCGTGGGTGAAGGAAGTCTACTTGATCAAATTGGATAATCATTTTGATGTGCTCTTGGATTTGGTTTGCAGGAACTTTATTATTCCTATTATGACTCCTCTATTATTCCCTTATTTATTTATTGTTTTTGAGTCGATATTCATAACGGAAATTAGTCTGAAGTTCTCTTTGTTGGGTCTTTGTGTGGTTCATGTATAAGCATAATTGTGTCTTCATAGAAGAAATTGGGTAGTGCCCTTTCTGTTTCTATTTTGTGGAATATTTTGGACAGTATTGGTATTCTATGAAGATCTCATAGAATTCTGCATTAAATCCATCTGGTCCTGGGCTCTTCTCTGTTGGAAGACTTTTTATACCTGCTCTATTACTTTAGGAGTTATGGGGTTGTTAAGATGGTTTTTCTGATCCTGATTTAACTTTGGTACCTGTTATTTGTCTAGAAAATTGTCCATTTCCTCCAGATATTCCAATTTTGTTGAATATATATTTTTGTAGTAGGAGCTGATGATTTTTTTAATTTCCTCAAATTGTGTTGTTTTATCTCCCTTTTCATTTCTGATTTTGTTAATTTGGATACACTCTGTGTGCCCTCTGGTTAGTTTGACTAAGCGATTATCTATCTTGTTGACTTTGTCAAAGAATCAGCAATCAGCTCCTGATTTTGTTGATTCTTTCTACAGTCCTTTTTTTGTTTCTATTTGGTTGATTTCAGCTCTGAGTTTGATTGTTTCCTTGTTTCCTGCCTTCTACTCCTCTTGGGTATATTTGCCTTTTTTTTTTTTTGTTTTGTTTTAGAGCTATTATATACTCTCAAGCTGCTAATGTATACACTCTTCTAGAGGCACACAGAGCTATGAGTTTTGTTCTCAGCACCTCTTTCATTGTGTACCATAAGTTTGGGTATGTTGTGCCTTCATTTTTATTAGATTTGAAAAAGTCTTTAATCTGTTTCTTTATTTCTTCCTTTACCAAGTTATCATTGATTAGAACGTTGGTCAACTTCCATGTATATATGGACTTTCTGTTGTTTTTGATATTATTGAGGACCAGCCTTAGATCTTGGTGGCTGATAGGATGCATGGGATCATTTCAATCTTCTTATATCTGTTGAGACCTGTTTTGTAACCAATTATATGTTCAATTTTGGAAAACGTACTAGGTGCTAAGAAGAATACCTAAGAAGAATATTCTTATAATTCAGAGTGAAATGTTCTGTAAATATCTGTTAAGTCCATTTGGTTGCTAACTTCTGTTAGTTTCTCTATGTATCTATTTAATTTCTGTTTCCATTATGTGTCCATTAATGAGAGTGGAGTGTTGAAAACTCCTATTATTATTGTGTGAGGTGCAAAGTGTGTTTTGAGCTTTATTAAGGTTTCTTTTATGAATGTAGGTGCCCTTGTATTTGGAGCATAGATATTTAGGATTGAGAGTTCTTCTTGGTTGATTTTTTCCTTTGATGAATATGATGTGTCATTCCTTATCTTTTTTGATAACTTTTGGTTGAGAGACAATTTTATTTGATATTATAATGACTACTCCAGCCTTTTCCCTCAGACCATTTTCTTGGAAATTGGTTTTCTACCCTTTTATTCTTGGATAGTATCTGCCTTTGTCTCAGATGTGTGTTTCCTGTATGCAGCCAAATTCTGGGTCCTATTTATATACCCATCCTCCTAGTCTATATCTTTTTTATTGGGGAATTGATTCCAGTGATGTTAAAAGATATTAAAGAATGGTGATTGTTTTTTCCTGTTATTTTTGTTGATAGAGATGGAATTATGTTTGTGCTTTTCTCTTCTTTTGGTTTCATTGCAAACAGATTACTTTCTTGCTTTTTCTAGGCTGTAGTTTCCTTCCCTGTGTTAGACTTTTCCTTCTATTATCCTTTGTGGGGCTGGATTTCTAGAAATATATTTATTAAATTTGGTTTTGTCATGGAATATCTTGGTTTCTCCATCTATGTTAATTGAGAATTTTGCTGGATACAGTAACTTAGGCTGACATTTGTGTTCTCTTAGGGTCTATATGACATCTTTCCAGAATCTTCTGACTTTTATAGTCTTTGGTGAGCTGGCTGGTGTATATCTGATAAGTCTGCCTTTATAGGCTTTTTGACCTTTTAACCTTACTGCTTTTAATATTCTTTCTTTGTTTGTGCATTTGGTGTTTGGGCTATTATGTGATGAAAAGAATTTCTTTTCTGGTCCAATTTATTTGGAATTCTGAAGGCTTCTTGTATGTTTATGTCTCTTTCTTTACATTAGGGAAGTTTTCTTCTATAACTTTATTGAAGGTATTTACTGGCCCTTTAAGGTGGGAGTCTTCACTCTCTTCTACACCTATTATCCTTAGGATTGATTTTCTCATTGTGTACTGGATTTCCTAGATGTTTTGGGTTCAGAGTTTTTTTTTTTTTTGTTTTTGTTTTTGTTTTTGTTTTGTTTTTTTTGTTTTGTTTTTGTTTTTGTTTTGTTTTTTTTTTTGTTTTGTTTTTGTTTTACATTGTCTTTGACAGTTGTTTTGATGTTTTCTATAGTATCCTCTGCCCCGGACATTCTTTCTTTTATCTCTTGTAGTCTGTTAGTGATGCCTGTGATATGAATCCCAATCTCTTTCCTAGGTTTTCTATCTCCAGGGTTGTCTCCTTTTGTGCTTTCTTTATTGTTTCTATTTCCAATTTTAAATCCTGGATGGTTTTGTTCAATTCCTTCACCTATTTTGTTGTGTTTTCCTGTAATTCTTTAAGGAATTTTTGGTTCCTCTTTAAGGCCTCTACTTTACTTGTGTTGTCATGTTTTTCTTTAGGGGAGTTATGTCCTTCTTACAGTACTCTATTATCATACGATATGATTTTAAATTAAAATCTTGCTTTTCCAGTGTGTTTTGGATATCCAGTATTTGCTCTCATAGGAGAACTGGGATCTGATGTTGACACGTAATCTTGGTTTCTGTTGCTTAGTTTCCTGTGCTTGCCTCTCATCATCAGGTTGTCTCTGGTGTTACCTTGTCTTGCTGTCTCTGACCTTCCTGTAGGACTGTGTGTCAGCACACCTGTAGACCTATTATTTTCAGTCGGATCTAGGAATAGAGAACTCCTCCTGGATTTGTGTGACCTGAAGCCTCCAGCTGGGTTGCGTGGTGCAGAAGAGTTGGTCTCACCTCTGCTCTCACGCCTGTTGACTGACTTTAGGCTCTGGGAGCAGGGAGAAACCGGAAGTGTCCTCCCATGACTTTTCCTAGGTCCCCGTGCCCAGAGGGTACAGAAGGCACTTGGCCTTTTCCTCTTGGGTCAGGAATGTGGACAGAAAGTAGTTGTTTCCTCTGATTTCTCAGGAGTGTCTGCACTTCTGAGGGTTCAGCTCTCTCTCTTCCATAGGTTTTGGGTGCATGGAGCTGTGAGACTTGTGTAATTCAGTTCTGGATGCAAGCAGGAACCAGCAGGTCCCTGCTGCTGAATGCTCCTATATTCCTGTATCCAGACGCCACTATGTAGGCTCCTCTTGGGTCAGGAATGAGAGCAGAATGTGAACAGAAGTAGTTGTCTTCCCTGAGCTCTCAGGATTGTCCCCTCTCTCCCACAAGGGATTTGTGTGCAGGGAACTGTGGGACTGGTTCAGTTCAGTTCTAGGAACAGCCAGAAAACAGAAATGTCCTGTCCCAGAAGATTTTGTGTGTCCTGAAGCTACCAGGTGGGTCGCTTTGAGCACATAAGTTGGTCTTACCTCTGCTCTCAGGTGTGTAGGTATTCCTGGAGAACGTCTTTTAGCTCTAGGCACAGACAGAAACCTGAAGGGTCCTGCCTCTGACTCCTGACTGCTCCTAAGTCCCTGTGTCCCAGGAGCAAAGAGGGCACTAGATGGGTTCCTCTTGGGTCCGGAATGTGGGCAGAAAGTAATTGTCTCCTCTGAGTTCTCAGGATTGTCTACACTTCTACCCCATGGGATTTGGGTGCGGGGAGCTGTGGGTCTGGTTGAGTTCAGTCTACTTAATATTTTTAAACATTATAAATATAAACTTTTGAAAATAGTGTGAAGAAAATTCTTTTCCTTCCAAATGTTATTTAGGAGTTGATAATGTCCATCATTTTATAATTTAAAAGTTAAGTCAGCCAAAAATCAAATAAATCACCAATCCATTAAGTTTACATAAATCTGGCTTTACTTGTCAGATGAAGCAATAAGAAGAGATCCTTATACAAACTCTAGAAATGCAAAGCCTGGGCTTAGCCCAGAGTGCTTTGTCTGTTTGCTTGTTTGTTTGTTTGTTTTTTCTCTGTTCTAACTATCCTTAGGCCTAAGCCTGGAGGCTCTGGCTTCCAATCTAATAATTTAAACTGACTGATTTAATTCAACTTCTCTCAGCTTTTGCCAGAATAGCCCTACTCGGTTACATACTGTTTCTGGCAATATGACCTAATCTCACTTATTCTCATTCTCTGGCTTATCTGTTTGCACCTGTTCTCTCTGTAACCTGTCTCTGTAAAACTGTCTCAGTAAAACTGCCAGACATTCACAACACCACACCTTTTTCTTTCTTTCACTGCTCTTAAGTAACCAATCTTTCCTGTATTGTTCTCACTGATTTGGCTATATTCTATTTCTGACTCATTCTGTCAAATCTTTCTCTGATTTATCACTTTGCCTGTGCCTCAATTATAAGTTACTTTCAAATATGGTTGCTTTCTTTTACAACCTAACCTTACCTTCATGGTTAGGAGTTAATGATGTATACTAAAAGCATGTCTGAATTCCAGCCAGATCATACTATAATCTAGGACATGGCTCCATTCCAGTTGGATCATACTTACTTAGAAGATATATGGAAATGACCCCTTGAAAGAGAAGCCATGCTGTTGGATTAAAATTCCCCTAAAAGTTTGAAATCTCAATCTTCTTTGGCTTTATACCATTGGTTGTAATGGAAGACATTACAGACGTCACTTGGGGAACTTTTAATGATTGTATCTCCAGGTCTCAATGCTACAGCTTGATGTGGACATCATGTTTATTGGATCTTCTTAAAGGTCTTCTTAAAGATGTCAGTTTACAAATAAAGTTTTAAATTTATATTCTGTACCAAATGCATATTCTATTAGTACTCAAGTTCTTCTTGACCAAGGCTGACTAATAAAAAATTATTTTCAATGCAATTGCTATAGTCATTGATGTATGCATGCTTGGCTCTATATGCAGTTAGAATATAAAGTGTGGATTGCAAGGGAATACAATAGTCTAGTGGCAATATTCTACACTCATGTTAGAAGTGAAGAAGACAATGTAGAAAAGTTTTTCTATTTGTTTTAACGTAACTTATAGAATTATGATGTCACACTGCAATACCAAAATGACTATTTTCTTACTAATAGTTCTTGGTTCAATGAGAGTTTTATACATAGTACAAAACACAGATTAAAACATGTTTAATTCCAGAAGAATGGAATACGTGTGTGTGTGTGTGTGTGTGTGTGTGTGTGTGTGTGTGTGTGTCTTTACTAGTTTAAGACCAGGATTACTGTTATACATACATTTGGGGCCAATCTGAAGACAGTACCCTCCAGCCCAAGGAATTGAATGAAATTTCTTAAAATCCAAAACAAAAATGAATAGATGAAGCTAAGTATATGGCTCAGTTAGTGGAATGCTTGCCTGGCAGACACAAGACCCCATATAAAACAGACCCCATATAAAACAGTGCCATGATACAGACCTATAATCCTAGTAGTTAGGAGGTAGATACAGGAGGATTGAGATCTGTTCGAGGTCCCCTAGTCTCTGATACATGAGCCCTAGTCTCAAAAACAAAAACCAGGTATATTAAAAATGCCTTTCCTCTTGCTGTGAACAAACATGCCAGAACCCAGAATGTACTATGATGCTGTTCAGATACTCCCAAGTGGCCTTTATTTCCCAAAACTTCCCACAAAAAATATCTTATGTCACTATGGTGCTAATTCTTTGAGAAAAAACTGATAAATTCACAAATAATCCTTTGTAAGTCATTCTCTTGCCTCAAGGCTGCCCATGTTGAACAGAATTAGCACTTTACATTGACCTAGAGAATTGTCAGTGCTTCTGTGTTAACCTCTGCTTAGCCTTCCATTAGAGGTCCGTACACCACAGGGCTCCTGAATTAATCTGCTGACTGGCCAGTCTCAGAATCCTGCCTCCACAAACAGCATCGACTCCCACTGGGAAGGACATGTGAAGAGACTTTTAGGAAATGAAAAACAGGATGCCTCTTGTTGTAAGACTTCCTGGTTCTTGTTGCTTTAACAAATTACAAGCACAGTGACTTCCTGTGGCCTTCCTGTCTGCCAGCTGTTGGTTACAATTCACTGGTTTCTCTGGGCTAGGTCAAGGTATTGCCATGACTAAGTTCTTTTGTGGGCATTCGGTGGAAAGAAATGATCCATGGCTTCTGAAGGCTGTCTGTGTTCTTGGCTCGTGGCCTTTTCCTTCCCAAGTGACTGAGGTGTCTTCCAAGCCTCTTCCACACAAAGTCTTCTGTTACTTACCAGTTAAGGAATTTTGTGAAGAACCTACTCAGGTTATCAAGGATCTTATTTCAAATTCATCTGATAGCCAGTGGTGGTTTGAAGCCATGGAGTAGTGATGCATAACTTTAATTCCAGCACTGCGAAGGTCATTCCTTCAGTTTCTGATCTAAACTTTGCTTCCATATCCCCTCCTTTGGATATTCCCCCCCCCTTTTAAGAAGGAGTGGCAGCATCCACATTTTTGGTCATCCTTCTTCTTGCGCTTCCTGTAGTCTGTGGATTGCATCTTGGATAATTCGAGCTTTTAGGCTAATATTCACTTATCAATGAATGCATAACAAGTGTGTTTTTCTGTGATTGGGTTACCTCACTCAAGATGATATTTTCTAGTTCATTCCATTTACCTATGAATTTCATGAAGTCATTGTTTTTGATAGCTGAGTAATATTCCATTGTGTAGATGTACCACATTTTCTGTATCCATTCCTCTGTTGAAGGGCATCTGGGTTCATTCCAGCTTCTGGCTCTTATAAATAAGGCTGCTATGAACATAGTGGAGCATGTGTCTTTGTTGTATGTTGGAGCATCTTTTTGGCATATTCCCAGGCTGTTTTATTACTTTATACCTGAACTTGATAGAGCTGAGAATAGGACTTATTCGATAACTAGGTTTAAGTATATCAATGCAAGGAAAACACTTTAGTCAGGAACTTTCACGTGTCAACAACTGCTAGCTACTATCAACAACTGCTAGCTACTATTAAAACACCGTCATCCAAGGAGATGGAATGTTTAACAGAAAATAGGCTTTAGCAATTCATACTGGTCCTCAATAATTATAGGTGAATATTTCAAGCCAACTGCAAAACTGATCAAGAAATGCAGCTTGAAGAACAGGACAATAAAATTTAATCTTGCTACTTGATAGCCTCGGAGGCATTCTGATCATTTTAGAGGACTTTCCAGGCCTCAGAGGTAAGGCCCAGGCCAGCCCCATGGCTGTACTTCCAGCCCATGGTCTGGTCATAGTCCTGCTGCAGACTCTGCTGGAGCATGTCTGAAGACTTCTTGTCCAGGGCCATGTTGGAAGTGATAGTCATGCTGGGAAGACAGTTGAATGATGGGGACAGATTCTTAAAGTCACCAATAAGTTTCAGGAATTTTAGCTTCTGTGCTTCATTTTCAAAGCTGGCAGTTTACCACTGGCTAAACTGGGTTTCCATCTACTCTTTGGGTTCTGCAGCCTCTGTCTTGCCAGACTCACAATCGATCTCTTGTTGTAAGGCCTTCCATCTCACCTGATCTATGCAGGTCTCATCCATAGTGCCTTTTTCCCCAGTACCACCTCCAAGTCTGTGTCTGACTCAATGTTTTCCTCCAGCCAGGGGTCTTCCTTTACTTTTCTCTTTTCTCCTCTTCTTTTTCTTCATTTTCCCAGCCAGCCCTTCACCAACTGGCTGCTCCATCTTTTTCTTGGATTTTACTTTCTTCCTCCCAGGGTCTTCAAACTGTCTACCCAGATGAACTCCAATGTCTCTCTTCTGACTTACTTCTTACTCCCTTTCTTCAAACTGTTCTCCATGGAGATCCTGGAGTTGACCAGGAAGATGTCTCCTGTCTCCCTCCTGGTGAGTCGTCCTCCTCCTCCTCCTCCTCCTCCTCCTCCTCCCCCTCCCCCTCCTCCTCCTCCTCCTCCTCCCCCTCCTCCTCCTCCTCCTCCTCCCCCTCCTCCTCCTCCTCCTCCTCTTCCTCCTCCTCCTCCTCTTCTTCTTCTTCTTCTTCTTCTTCTTCTTCTTCTTCTTCTTCTTCTTCTTCTTCTTCTTCTTCTTCTTCTTCCTCCTCCTCCTCTACTTCTTCTTCATGCTGTGATCTCTGGGGCTCCCCTGCTTCCTTTTGTGCCCCAAAGCCGCCTATGCCTCAGCCTCTGGCCCTTCTAAGTATGAGCACAGAGCACCCGCAGCCTCATGGATCCTAGTCCTGAGGAGGAAAAGTTTCCATGTCGGGAAGCTTCTTGTCCTTCCTGTGCTTTTTGGACTTCCTACCAGCTTTGCTTACCTCCTTGGCATGCTTGCCGTCTGGGTAGGTCTTCATCCTTGAGCCTTGTGAGGCAGCCTTGTGAGAACTTCTGCCTCTTCTTTTTCTACTCTCTGTGAGGCCTTCTGCTGACTGCTCAAGGACCTGCCTTCTAGGGCTAGGTGACTTTATCTGTCTTGTCCACGTAGGTCCAGTCCCCAGGTACTCCTACAAGTGTGTTCTACATAATTTGGTTTTCTTCTTTCTCTTGCTCAGTGCCATCTCACAGACTTGCATCTCAGCAGTTAGAAGGGGATGTGACCCTTGGAGGAGAAACATCTATAAAATAATCATTACTGTTTAAGACTGAGTATTGAGTTTCTGGTTGGGACACATTTGCAACCACCTTCCTTTTCTTCTTTTTCTTCTTCTCTGGGAGTTGTGGGCCCAGGTCTGCTCTGAGTCTTGTTGTCCATTACTGGTCTAGGAGCAGGCCAAGCATCCACACTTAAGCCTACATTCTCCAATATGGAATCACTTATTATAGTATACTTTTGCATACATGTTATTAAGTATACATTAGTTTTATATCTGAAAAAGTAACAATTATTGGGAAAATTCAGATTCCAATTACTGTCTCCTAGAATACAGTAATTCTCAACTTTATAGATGCTGGCTATATAGAAGAAATTGCTAATAACTGTCAAATAATCTAGATATAGAAATCTATTACATAGAGCTGGGTGTTATGTGTAAAGTTTCTTCTCCTCTGTTAGTAGGCAGAGTAATTTTCAGCGTTATGAACATTAGCCAAAAGAAATGAAGTTTCTTATCAGGAACCAGATTGATTTCATCATTTTTAAAGACCCAAGTGGTGTCTTTAGAAATAAGTCTTTGCCATTGGGTTTTGAAAATAATCAATAACCTTGGCAATTGATTGATAGTGTAAAAAAATCAACACTGAGATCTACAAATGGACAATATAAAGAGAGCAAAAAACTTTAAAGCATTCAGTCTTCAATGGAACACCTTCATCTAGTTCCTCCACACAAGGATCTTGAATCCATGCAGAAGATAAGCCAAATGGTTGAAAGAACCAGGAATGATGGATAACTCTAAGGAGACACTGTAGTAAATAAACAACAGAACTAATACATACATGAATTAACAGAGATTTTGACACTATGCACAATATGTACATAGTGTAAAATGAGACAAAATTACAGCACTATATATGAAAATTGGATACAAAGTTCCACTCCTCACCAAAGAACTCACTGCAATACATACTGTGTAGCAAAGGAAAAAATTGCCTTTCTTTCAAGTCAATAATTTTATAAACAACACTCCAGGACAGATCTCATGTATACAATAATTGGAAAACAACAAAAAGACACTGTATTTTAAACAAATTGTCTTTCATCACCTGGAATACTTCCAGACAATAGAGGAACAATGATGATTCAGGTAACATACTAAAGGACCCACTCAGGATAGGCAGCTCAACTACATCAAAATATAAACATTTTTCCCTCACCATTCTGATACCAAGATTTCAGGTCAAGCTCTTATCAAGTGCCTAACACCCTCTTCCATAAGGAGACTTATCTGCTAGAAGAAAGAATGGAACTCACGGGGGGAAGGAGCAATTTATGAGGTTTTTAACCCCATTCTTCAAGGTTCTAGTTTCATGATATCCATTCCACTTATTATCTTTCCCACATGCTTCAAATTCCAAGCTTCTTAGAAGGCATAAATATTTGGTTCATTTCTTCTGCTATGTGAGTATCTTCATTGTTAAAGTTATAGAAGTTTTGATACGGTTGTAAATGTTTATTAAGAGAGAAAATAAAACCTATCAATATGTTAGCTGAACCCAAGACTTACTTATCAATAAAGTATTTTATTTAATCAATTATTTTTAATAAAATGATGTGTGCATGTAAAATACATAGCATGAGTTGGTAGTTTTTGTATATACTGTAAAGTGATTTACCCAAGATAAATATCCATTATTATCTCTTGTCCACATTTAAAATATGTATCTTCCATTGATAGTGAGATTCTAAGCTGATGCAACTATTTTGTCAATCAATCTGGCAATTCCTAGAAAATTAGTAATAGTTCTATCTGAAAAGTCAGCTATACCACTCCTGGGCCTATACCAAAAAGATGCTCACCATATCACAAGGACACATACTCCACTAAGTTCATAAAAGCCTTATTTATAATAGCCAGAGCTGGAGAAAACAAAAACAGATGTCCCTCAGCAGAGGAATGGATACAGAAAATATAGTACATTTATACAATAGAATATTATTCAGCTACTGAAATCTAAGAAATCATTAATTTTGGAGGCAAATGGATAGAACTACAAAATATCACACTAAATGAAGTTACCCAGACCCAAAAGAACATGCATGGCATGTACTCATCCATAGTGGATATTGGCTAACAGGCTCAAAATAGGAATGCTACAACTTACAGACCATATGAAGCTCATCAAGAAGGAAGGCCCAAGTATGGATAAGTCAATCCTACATAGAAGGTGAAAGAAAATAATCACAGGAAGCAGAGGGAGGAAGGCCACTGTAGGAGAGAGGGGATGTGGAAGGAAAAGGGGGGGGCAAAACCAGGTATGATGGGGGGAACAGGAAAGAAGGCAGAGAGCCAGGAGAATTAATAGAAATTCATAGCAGTGTGGGGTGGAGATTGAGGTGAACTACTAGAAAATCCCAGACATCAGGGATGAGAGAAGCTCCCAGGACACAATAGGGATGACATTAGCCAGAATTTCCAACAATGGTAATATATAACATAAAGAGACCACCTACAGGAATGGGGCCACTCATTCATCTCAAAAATTTTAATCCAGAATTGTTTCTGTTTAAAAGAAATGGAGGGACAAAAAAATGCAGTGGATACTGAAGGAATGGTCATCCAGAGATCGTCACACCTTGTGATCTATCCCATGTGCAGACATCAAATTTTGACACTATTGCCGCTGCCAAGGAATACTTGCAGACCAGAGCCTGGTATGTTTATGGGTTTGCCATCACCTAAGACTGATGTAGATACTTACAGCCAACCAAGGACCTCTAAAGAAAGTTACGGGGAGGACTGAAGGAACTGATTGCACCCCCTAGAAAGAACAACAGTATCAACTCGCTGGACCACTCAGATCTCCCAGAAACCTACCAAAAGGCTTACTATAAGCAGGTCCGTGCAGCACCACCAACCCCAGCTACAGAGGTAGCAGAGGACTAGCATCAGTGGGAGGGAGGGACTGTGCTTGGTGCTATGGAAGATTGATGCTTCAGGAGAGGGGGATAATAGTGGGGTAACGTAGTTAGGGGAGAACCCTTTTTTGGGGGAAAGGAAGTGGGGTTGGGGTGCAGGGTTTGTGGTGGGGGGATGGGAAGGGGAACATTTGAAATTTAAATAAAAATAATTAAAAATGTTCAAGCAAAAAAAGTGCATCCTCTTTACAATAAATTGGGTGATAAATTCAATATAGTTAATAAGGCATATAATAAATCTACTGTATCTATTTCTCCTGTTCAAATGGTACTTTGTATTCATAACAAAGACTATTCATTTTGTATTTCCTAAAGAGTATCCTAACAAGCCTGGCATTTTTCTGTCATTAGCTTATTGTGTATTAATTCTTCATATCTGATAGATCATTCAGCATTTGTCTGTTGTCTGAATTATTTAAGGGAACTATATTTTTCTGATCAGACCACATTCTTATAAATGTTAGAATTTTCTTTTAATGCAGTTGATCCTTGTATCACTTTTTCTACAAAGTTTTGCAGTATTAACGTTAATATCATTATTAAAAGTAGGTAAAATACAAAGTTAGATTGTTCAGAAAGCTGTGAAATACATGTATTGTCTTATATACAACAAAAATCTTCAAAATATGATTGAGTAATTAAAATATTATTTACCTTAAAAATAATATTTTATGGAATTTGATAAAAATTATTTTAGAACTATGCATGACTTTGCATCCCTGTAAATACATAAAATCTTGTGTTATTTTTAAACCAATTCCATAATTAAAATGGTCTCATAAATATTTTATTTATGTATTCATTCAAAATGTTCAGGAATGGAATTTCCAAATAAGGGCTGTCAAAGCAAGGGTTGTCACATATATAAAATTCTATTTATGTAATTATTTATACTACATATTCTTAAATTACTTAAAAATGTAATTTGTGTTATTAACAACCTTATATAACACACAAAGAAACATATATATATATATATACATATATATCTTAAAGAAAATACTAATAATAAATCATTTCAGGAATATATCAATCTAAAAATTATTTCTAAAGAGACTCAAAATTCAGACAACAAAATATGAGCAGAAAATGGAACTTAAACAATACAGAAATAGCAGTTAATCTAAGCAATTTTTACATGGAATATATATTTATTCCAAAATCTGTGGTGACTTGATTTGATTTACCTATTTGTAAGCCAGTATTATCATAAATTTTCTGCTGTAAATTTTAATTTTAGGTCTATTATACAGTGTTATAGGAACTTGATGATGATAAATTGCACCCCATGCTGTTTATAGAGTGATTCTGTTGAATTTGAATATAGTTCTACATTTAGTTTGCTTTCTAATATACAAACATTTTAAGTATTAAAGTCTTATTTGAGAATGTTTTACTAAATAAGGTATTCTGCTAGTAAAGCAAATTCTAAAGTCCAGAAATTATAATGTATAGTACTCAAAATGGAATGCTTAATTGACAGATATCACAATTAGATTCTACCTTGATTTGGAAATATATAATAGACTCATTTCACTGATGAATAGCAATGTTTAAGGCAGCAAATGAATAGTGTGCAACTGGTTGAGTACTATCAAAATAATTTTTTATTTACTGTAGCAAAAGGTAAACAACATTAAACTATCATTTCGTTTTACTTTTTTGGATCATTTTATTTATATTTAAATGTTATCCCCTTTCCCAGTTTCCCATCTATAAGCCCCCTGTTCAAACTGCCATCCCACTGCTTCCATCAGTGTTTCCCTACACAACCACCCAAACACTCCTGCCTCCCTGCCCTGACATTTCCCTATACTAGGGGATCCAGCCTTCACAGGACCAAAGGCTTCTCCTCCCATTGGTGCCCAACAAGGCCATCCTCTGCTATATATGCAGCTGAAGCCATGGGTCTGCCCTGTTTACTCTATGGATGGTGGTTTAGTCCCTGGGAGCTGTGGTTGGTTGGTGTTGTTGTTCTTATGAGGTTGCAAACACCTTCATCTCCTTGAATCCCTTCTCTAACTTCTCCAATGGAGAAGACATTCTTAGTTCATTGGTTGACTATAAGCACTTGCCTCTGTATTTGTCGTGCTCTGACAGAGCCTTTCAGGAGACAGATGTATCAGGCTCCTGTCAACATGTATTTCTTCACATCAACAATGTTGTCTGTGTTTGGTGTCTGTATGTATATAGGCTGGATCCCCAGATAGGGCATGCTCTGAAAGGCCATTCCTTCATCTTCTTATCCAAACATTATTTCCATATCTCTCCTAGGAACATTTTTGACCCCTATGTTAAGAAGGACTGAAGCATCCATACTCTGGTTGCCATTCCTCTTGAGCTTCTTGTAGTCTGTGGATTGTATCATGGGTAATTTGAGCTTTTGGGCAAATATATACTTACCAGTAAGTGCATACCATGTGTGTGTGGGGGACTTTATTTTTTCTTCTGTGACTAGGGCTTGTACCAACTTGCAATCTCACCAGCAATGTAGGAGTAACGCTTTTCCTTGGCATCCTCTCCAGCATCTGTTGAACCTGAAATTTTGATCTTAGCCATTCTGAGGTACGAGGTAAAAACTCAGGGTTGTTTTGATTTGCATTTCCCTGATGACTAAGGATGCTGAACATTTCTTTAGGTGCTTCTTAGGCATTCAATATTCTTCAGCTGAGAATTCTTTGTTTAGCTCTGAACCCCATTTTTTAATAGTATTATTTGCCTCTCTAGAGTCTACCTTCTAACATTTTGGATATTAGCCCTCTGTTGGATGTAGGATTGCAAAGATCTTATTCTAATCTGTCCCACTTGTTGATTCTTGAGGATAGAGCATAAACCATTGGTGTTCTGTTGAGGAAATTTTCCCCAATGCCTATGTATTCAAGGTTCATCTCCAATTTTTCTATTATTAGATTGTGAATATCAGGTTTTGTGTGGAGGTCCTTGATCCACTTGGACACGTGCTTTGTAAAAGGTGACAAGAATGGATCAATCCAAGAGCACATCAAAACAATCATCTACAATGATCAAGTAGGCTTCATCCCAGGCATGCCAGGATGGTTTTATATACAGAAACCATCAACATGATCCATTATATAAACAACGTGAAAGAACAAAACCACATGATCATTTCATTAGATGCTGAGAAACCATTTGGCAAAATTCAGCACCACTTCATGATAAAAGTCCTGGAAAGAATAGGAATTCAAGGCCCATACCTAAACATAGTAAAAGCCATATAGAGCAAACCAGTCGCTAACATTAAACTAAATAGAGAGCAGCAATCCCACTAAAATCAGGGACTAGAGAGGGCTGCCCACTCTCTCCCTACTTATTCAATATAGTTCTTAAAGTTCTAGCCACAGCAATGAGACAACAAAAGAAGATCAAGGGGATACAGATTGGAAAGGAAGAAGTCAAAATATCACTATTTGCAGATGATATGATAGTATATTTAAGTGATCCCAAAAGTTCCACCAGAGAACTACAAACATGATAAACAATGTCAGCAAAGTGGCTGGGTATAAAATTAACTCAAATAAATGAGTAGCCTTCCTCTACAGAAAAGAGAAACAAGACAAGAAAGAAATTAGGGTAATGACACCCTTCATAATAGTCCCAAATTATATAAAGTACCTCGGTGTGATTTTAACCAAGCAAGTAAAAGAAATCTGTACAATAAGAACTTCAAGCCTCTGAAGAAAGAAATTGAAGAAGACCTCAGAAGATGGAAAAATCTCCATGCTCATGGATTGGCAGGATTAACATACTACAAATGGCCATTTTACCAAAAGTGATCTACAGATTCAATGCAATCCCCATCAAAATACCAATCCAATTCTTCAAAGAGCTAGACAGAACAATGTGCAAATTCATCTGGAAAAACAAAAAACCGAGGAGAGCTAAAACTATACTCAACAATAAAAGAACTTCAGGGGGAATTAGTATCCCTGAACTCAAGTAGTATTACAAAGCAATAGTGATAAAAACTGTATGGTATTTACCAATACAGAGACAGAAAGATAGACCAATGGAACAGAATTGAAGACCCAGAAATGAACCCACACATCTATGGTCACTTGATCTTTGACAAAGGAGCCGAAACCATCCAATGGAAAAAAAGATAGCATTTTCAGCAAATGGTGCTGGTTCAACTGGAGGTCAACATGTAGAAAAATGCAGATCGAACCATGCTTATCACCCCGTACAAAGCTTAAGTCCAAGTGGATCAAGGGCCTCCACATCAAACCTGATACACTCAAACTAATAGGAGAAAATTGGGGAAGAGTCTGGAACACATGGGCACTGGAGAAAATTTCCTGAACAAAACACCAATGGCTTAAGCTCTAAGATCATAAATCAACAAACAGGACCTCATAAAGCTGCAAAGCTTTTGTAAGGCAAAGGACACTGTTGTTGGACAAAATGGCAACCCACAGATTGGAAAAAGATCTTTACCAATCCTACAACTGATAGAGGGCTTATATCTAAAATATACAAAGAAATCATTAAGGTAGACTGCAGGGAGACAAATAACCCTATTAAAAATGGGGTTCAGAGCTAAACAAAAAATGCACAGCTGAGGAATGCCGAATGGCTGAGAAACACCTAAATAAATGTTCAACATCTTTAGTCATAAGGGAAATGCAAATCAAAACAACCCTGAGATTTCACCTCACACCAGTGAGAATGGCTAAGATCAAAAACTCAGGTGATAGCACATGCTGGTGAGGATGGGGAGAAAGAGGAACACGCCTCCATTTTTGGTGGGATTGCAGACTGGTACAACCATTCTGGAAATCAGTCTGGAGATTCCTTAGAAAATTGGACATTGAAGTACCTGAGGACAAAACTATACCTCTCTTGGGCATATACCCAAAAGATGCCCCAACATATAAAAAAGACACGTGCTCCACTATGTTCATAGCAGCCTTATTTATAATAGCCAGAAGCTGTAAAGAACCCAGATGTCCTTCAACAGAGGAATGGATACAGAAAATGTGGTACATTTACACAATGGAATATTACTCAGCTATCAAAAACAATGACTTTATGAAATTCATAGGCAAATGGAGGGAACTGGAAAATATCATCCTGTGTGAGGTAACCCAATCACAGAAAAACACACATGGTATGCACTCATTGATAAGTGTCTATTAGCCCAAATGCTTGAATTACCCTAGATGCACAGAATACATGAAACTCAAGACGGATGATCAAAATGCGAATGCTTCACTCCTTCTTTAAAAGGGGAACAAGAATACCCTTGACAGGGAATAGGGAGGCAAAGTTTAGAATAGAGGCAAAAGGAAAATCCATTTAGAGCCTGCTCCATATATGGCCCATATATTTACAGCCACCAAACTAGATAAGATGGATGAAGGAAAGAAGTGCAGGCCTATAGGAACAGAATGTAGATCTCTCCTGAGAGACACAGCCAGAATACAGCAAATACAGAGGTGAATGCCAGCATTAAACCACTGAAGTGAGAACGGGACCCCCGTTGAAGGAATCAGAGAAAAGACTGGAAAAGCTTGAAGAGACTTGAGACCCCATATGAACAAAAATGCCAACCAACCAGAGCTTACAGAGATTAAGCCACTACCCAAAGACTATACATGGACTCACTCTGGACTCTAACTGCATAGGTAGCAATTAACAGCCTAGAAAGAGCACCAGTGGAAGGGGAAGCCCTTGGTCCTGCCAAGACTGAAACCCCAGTGAATGTGATTGTTGGGGGAAGGGCAGTAATGGGGGGATGATGGGGAGGGGAACACCCATAAAAAAGGGGAGGGGGAGGGGTTAGGAGGATGTTGGCCCGGAAACCGGGAAAGGGAATAACAATCGAAATGTAAATAAGAAATAGTCAAGTTAATAAAGAAAAAAAGAAAAAAAAAGAAAAAGAACATTTATAACAAACTGTAAAAGTACAGTGTGGAATCTTAATGTCACCTGCCATATTGTCCTGCCACAGCTTCTCTCCCTGTCTTTCCTGTCTCTCTCTCTTTTCCATTCCAGTCTCCTCCTCTTCCTTCAAACTTTTCTCCTGTCCATCCTTCCTTCTTGTCCAATGATAGGGCTCCTTCTATTTTGTACCTGTCCCACCTGTAACATCATCCCACATTTCACCATTTCTGTCTAATTAAAAAAAAACTTTCCTCTCAAATATAAGCTGAGTACAACTATTATCATTTTGTAATTAAAAGCATAAAATATATCTTAACACCCAGTCCAATGCTTTATCAGTTAAACAGAACATTTAGTTATCCATTCCAGCTTAAGAAAGGAAAAAAAATAATGGATCATTTTGCATTCTTCTACATGCTAACCTGCAGTTGAACCAATGGTTGAAATAGCACCAATGGTTAAAAATGCTATTTTTCCACTGGATATCTTTTGCTCCTTTGTCAGAGATCAAATGACCATAGGTGTTTGGGTTCATTTCTAGGTCTTCATTCTATTTCATTGACATAACTGCCTGTGTCTGTACCAACACCATACTGTTTTTATTACTATTGCTCTGTAATACAGCTGGAAGTCAGGGATGGTGGTTCCCCCAGAAATTCTTTTATTGTTGAGGATTGTTTTCCCTATCCTGTTTTTTTGATATTCCAAGTGAATTTGAAAATTGCTCTTTCTAACTCTATAAAGAATTTAATTAGTATTTTGATGGGAATTGCACTGAATCTGTAGATTGCTTTGGAAAATGACCACTTTTACTATATTGATCTTGCCAATTCATGAGCATTGGAGATCTTTCTATCTTCGGAAGTCTTCAGTTTTTTTTTCTTCTGAGACTTGAAGTTCTTGTAATACAGATCTTTCACTTGCTTGGTTACAGTTACATCTAGGTATTTTATGTTACCTGTGACTATTTTGAAGAGAGTCGTTTCTCTAACTTCTTTCTCAGACTATTTATCCTGTAAGAAGTGGAAGGTTACTGATTTGTTTGAGTAAATTTTATACTCTGACACTTTGCTGAAGTTGTTTATTCGACTTAGTAGTATTCTGGTGGAACTTTTGGGATCAGTTAAGTATACTATCATATCTTCTGCAAATAGTGATATTTTGACTTCTTCCTTCCCAATTTGTATCCCTTTGACCTCCTTTTGTTGTCCTATTGATCAGGCTAGGATATTGGTAATATATTGAATAAGTAGGGAAAGAGTGGGCAGCTTGTCCAATCACTGATTTTAGTGGGATTGTTTCAACTTTCTCTCCATTTAGATTGATGTTGGTACTGGTTTGCTGTATATTTCTTTTACTATGTTTAAGTACAGACCTTGAGTTCCTGATTTTTCCAAGACTTTTATCATGAAGGGCTATTGAATTGTGTCAAATGCTTTCTCAGCATCTAATCAGATGATCATATGTTTTTTTTCTTTGCATTTGTTTAAGTAGTAAATTATGTTGATGGATTTCCATATATTGAACCGTAACTGCATTCCTGGGATGAAGGCTACTTGATCATGCTGGATGATCATTTTGATGTGTTCTTAAATTCAGTTTGAGAGAATTTTATTGAGTATTTTTGTGTTGATATTCATAAGGGAAATTGGTCTGAGTTCTCTTTCTTTTTTGCATCTTTTTATGGCTTAGTTATCTGCATAATTGTTACTTTATAGAAGGAATTGGGTAGCATTCTTTCTGTTTCTATTTTGTGGAATAATTTGGACAGTATTGGTTTGAGGTCTTCTATGAAGGTCTGATAGAATTCTTCAGTAAACCCATCTGGTCCTGGGCTTTCTTTGTTTGGGAGACCTTTAAAAACAGTTTCTATATCTTTAAGAGTAATGGTACTATTTAGATGGTTTATCTGATCCTGATTTAACTTTGATTCCTGTTATCTGTCTAGAAAATTTTCCATTTCCTCTGAATTTTCCAGTTTTGTTGAATACAGGCTTTTATAGTAGGATCTGATGACTTTTTTTAATTTCTTCATATTCTTTTGTTATCTCTCCCTTTTCATTTCCAATTTTCTTAATTTCGATACACTTTCTGTGCCCATTGGTTAGTCTAGGTTTATCACTCTTGTTGATTTTCTCAAAGAACCAGCTCCTGGTTGTGTTGATTCTTTAGTTGTATTTGTTTCCACTTGTTTATTTCAGTCCTCAGTTTGATTACTTCTTTCTGTCTATTCCTGCTAGGTGTAATTCCTCATTTTTTTCTACAGATTTTAGGTATGCTATGAAGCTGCTAGTGTATGATCTCTCCAATTTCTTTTTGGAGGTGCTAAGAGCTGTGAATATTTTTCTTAGCACTGCTTACATTGTGTCCCGTAAGTTTGCCTATGCTGTGCCTTCATTTTCATTAAATTCTAAAAGTCTCTAATTTCTTTATTTCTTCCTTGACTAATTAATCATTGGGTAGAGCATTGATCAGTTTTCATGTGTAGGTGTTTTTTGATTTTGTTGTTATTGAAAATCAGCCTTAGTCTGTGGTAAATGTATTATTTCAATCTCCTGTTATTTGTCAAGTCTTGTTTTGAGACCTGCTTATATGGTCAATTTTGTAGAAGGTACCATGAGCTGATGAGAAGAAGGTATATCCTTTTGTTTTAGGTTAAAATGTTGTATAGATATTTGTTAAAGCCATTTGGTTCATAACTTCTGCTATTTTCTCTTTGCCTCTGTTTAATTTCTGTTTCCGTGATCATTCCATTGATGAGCGTAGAGTGTTGAAGTCTCCTATTTTTGTGTGAGGTGCAATGTGTGCTTTGAGCATAGTAAGATATCTTTTATGAATCTAGGTGCCCTTGCATGTAGAGCATAGATATTCAGGATTGAGAGTTAATTGGGGTGGATTTTATCTTTTGATGAATATGAAGTGTCCTTCCTCATCTTTTTGTAGATTTTGCTTGAAACTTTTTTTTTTTCATCTTTGTTAACTTGGGTATTTCTTATTTACTTTTCGATTGTTATTCCCTTTCCCAACATCCCCCTAACCCCTCCCCCTCCCCTTTTCTATGGGTGCTCCCCTCCCCATCATCCCTCCATTACTGCCCTTCCCCCAACAATCACATTCACTGGGGTTACAGTCTTGGCAGGACCAAGGGCTTCCCCTTACACTGGTACTCTTACTAGGCTATTCAATGCTACCTATGAGGTTGGAGCCGAGGGTCAGTCCATGTATAGCCTTGGATAGTGGCTTAGTCCCTGTAAGCTCTGGTTGGTTGACATTTTTGTTCATATGGGGTCTCAAGTCCCTTCAAGCTCTTTTAGTCCTTTCTCTTTTTCCATCAACGGGGGTCCCGTTCTCACTTCAGTGGTTTAATGCTGGCATTCACCTGTATTTGCTGGATTCTGGCTGTGTCTCTCAGAAGAGATCTACATCCAGTTCCTGTAGGCCTGCACTACTTTGCTTCATCCATCTTATCTAGTTTTCTGGCTGTATATATATATATGGGCCATATGTGGGGCAGGCTCTAAATGGGTGTTCCTTCTGCCTCTGCTCTAAACTTAATCTCCCTATTCCCTGCCAAGGGTATTCTTGTTCCCCTTTTAAAGAAGGAGTGAAGCATTCACATTTTCATCATCCCTGTTGAGTTTCATGTATTCTGTGCATCTAGGATAATTTGAGCATTTGGGCTAATATCCACGTATCAACGAGTATATACCATGTGTGTTTTTCTGTGATTGGGTTACCTCACTCAGGATGATATTTTCCAGTTCCAACCATTTGCCTACGAATTTCATAAAGTCATTGTTTTTGATAGCTGAGTAATATTCCATTGTGTAGATGTACCATATTTTCTCTATCCATTCCTCTTCTGAAGGGTATCTGGGTTCTTTCCAGCTTCTGGTTATTATAAATAAGGCTGCTCTGAAGATAGTAGAGCATGTGTCTTTGTTATATGTTGGGGCATCTTTTGGGTATATGCCCAAGAGAGCTGGGTCCTCAGGTAGTTCAATTTCCAATTTTCTGAGGAATCTCCAGACTGATTTTCAGAATGGTTGTACCAATCTGCAATCCCACCAAAAATGGAGGAGTGTTCCTCTTTCTCCCCATCCTCGCCAGCATGTACTATCACCTGAGTTTTTGATCTTAGCCATTCTCACTGGTGTGAGGTGAAATCTCAGGGTTGTTTTGATTTGCATTTCCCTTATGACTAAAGATGTTGAACATTTATTTAGGTGTTTCTCAGCCATTCGGCATTCCTCAGCTGTGCATTTTTTGTTTAGCTCTGAACCCCATTTTTAATAGGGTTATTTGTCTCCCTGCAGTCTACCTTAATGATTTCTTTCTATATTTTAGATATAAGCCCTCTATCAGTCGTAGGATTGGTAAAGATCTTTTCCCAATCTGTTGGTTGCCATTTTGTCCAACAACAGTGTCCTTTGCCTTACAAAAGCTTTGCAGCTTTATGAGGTCCCGTTTGTTGATTTATGATCTTAGAGCTTAAGCTACTGGTGTTTTGTTCACGAAATTTTCTCCAGTGCCCATGTGTTCTTCCCCAATTTTCTTCTATTACTTTGAGTGTATCTGGTTCCATGTGCAGGCCTTGATCCACTTGAACTTAAGCTTTGTACGGGGTGATAAGCATGGATCGATTTGCATTTTTCTACATGTTGACCTCCAGTTGAACCAGCACCATTCGCTGAAAATGCTATCTTTTTTCCATTGGATGGTTTTGGCTCCTTTGTCAAAAATCAAGTCAGTATAGGTGTGTGTGTTCATTTCTGGGTCTTCAATTCAATTCCACTGATCTATCTGTCTCTGTAAGAATACCATGCAGTTTTTTTCACTATTGCTCTGTAATACTGCTTGAGTTCAGGGATAGTGATTCCCCCGGATGTCCTTTTATTGTTGAGGATAGTTTTAGGTATCCTGAGTTTTTTTTATTCCAGATGAATTTGCAAATTGTTCTGTCTAACTCTCTGAAGAATTGGATTGGTATTTTGAAGGGGATTGCATTGAATCTGTAAATCGCTTTTGGTAAAATGGCCATTTTCAGTATATTAATACTGCCAGTCTATGAGCATGGGAGATCTTTCCATCTTCTGAGATTTTCTTCTATTTCTTTCTTCAGAAGCTTGAAGTTCTTATCATTCAGATCTTTCACTTGCTTTGTTAAAGTCACACCAATGGTCTTTAATATTATTTGTGACTATTATGAAGTATGTCACTTTCCTAATTTCTTTCTTATCTTGTTTCTCTTTTGTGTAGAAGAAGGCTACTGATTTATTTGAGTTAATTTTATACCCAGCCACTTTGCTGAAGGTGTTTATCAGGTTTAGTAGTTCTCTGGTGCACCTTTTTGGATCACTTAAATATGCCATCATATCATCTGTAAATAGTGATATTTTGACTTCTTCTTTTCCAGTCTGTATCCTTTTGATCTCCTTTTGTTGTCTGATTGCTCTGGCTAGAACTTCGAGAACTATAGTGAATAAGTAGGGAGAGAGTAGGCAGCCCTGTCTAGTCCCTGATTTTTTGTGGGATTGCTTTAAGTTTCTCTCCATTTAGTTTAATATTAACTACTGGTTTGCTGTATATGGCTTTTACTATGTTTAGGTATGGGCCTTGAATTCCTATTCCTTCCAGGACGTTTATCATGAAGGGATATTGAATTAGTCAATTTTATTGGACATTAGAATGAATTCTTTTGCTTGTTTTTTCTTTGCTTGGAAAATTATGTTCTACCCTTTTATTCTGATGTGGTGACTGTCTTTTTAACTGAGGTGTCTTTCTTATATGCAGCAAACTGCTGAGTCCTCTTTCTGTATGTATTCTGCTAGTCTATGTCTTTTTATTTGAGATTTGAGTTCATTGGTGTTAAGAGATATTATGGAATACTGATTGTTGTTTGCTGTTATTTTTGTTGTTAGAATTCTTGTGGAGTTATGTTTGTGTGTTCCTTTTTGGGGGGCAGGGTTGATGCAAGAATTTCTTAATAACTTCATGTAAATAAACACTGTATTTTCTAAAACATTGTATGGATCAAACATTTTTTCTTTTTCTTTTTTTATCTGAATATGTATGTTCTGAATATGGATTGTCTGTACATTAAAATTCAGAAATAGTAATACTCCTCCATTTTTGGTGGAATTGCAAGCTAGGACAACCACTCTGGAAATCAGTCTGGAGGTTCCACAGAATACTGGACATAGTACTACCTGAGGACCAAGCTATACCATTCCTGGTTATATACCCAAGAGATACTCTAACACATAACAAGATCATATGCTCCACTGTGCTCAAATCAGCCTTATTTATAATAGTTAGAAGCTGGAAAGAACCCAGAAGTCCTTCAACAGAAGAGTGGATAAAGAAAATGTGATACATTTATACAATGCTACTTAGCTATTAAAAACAATGATTTCATAAAGTTCATAGGCAAATAGATGGAACTAGAAAATATTCGCTAGAGTAAAATAACCCAATTCCAAATAAACACACATGTTAAGCACTCATTGATAAGTGGATATTAGCCCAAAAGCTTGGAATACCTACCATACAACTTACAGACCACATGAAGTCCAAAAAGAAGGACGACCAAAGTATGGATGCTTCAGTTCTTCTTAGGTCTGGGAACATAACACTCACTGAGAAAATACGGAGACAAATAATGGAGAAGAAACTGAAAGAAATTCCATCCAGAGACTGCCACACCTGAGGATCCATCTCGCAGTCACTAAACACAGACACTATTCTGGATCCCAAGAAGAACATTCTGATAGAAGCCTGATATAGCTGTCTCCTGAGAGGCTCTTCCAGAGCCTGACATAAACAGAGATGGATGCTCACAGCCAACCTTTGGATTGAGAATGAGGTCCCAATGGAGGATTTAGAGAAAGGACTGAAAGGGTTTATGGTGTTTGCAGCCCCATAGGAAGAACAACAATATCAACCAACTAAAACTCCCAGAGCTTGCAGTGACAAAACCACCACCCAAAGAGTACACATGGAGAGGCCCAAGTCTCCAGCTGCATATGTAGCTGAAGATGACCTTTTTGGACATCAGATTGAGGAGAGGCCATTGTTCTTGTGAAGGCTGAATGCGCCAATGTAGGAGAATGTCAGGGTGGGAGACAGTAGGGAATGTGTGGGTGGGTGGCAGAGTACCCACATAGAAGCAGGGGGAAGGAGGTGGGATAGTGGTTTCCAGAGGGGAAACTAGGAAAAGAGATAAAACTTGAAGTGTAAATAAAGAAAATATCCAATAAAAAATAAAATAAATTAATGACGTTCTTACCCAGAACAAAGCATTAAAAAATCACCTTATATTATTTAAATATCAGTTATTTCTACATGTGGTTCTGGTAGAAATGATAGTAAATGTTATTGTAAGATCTCTGGTTACTCATTCATTTAAATATTTGCACACAAAATTTAATTATAGATGTAGCATTCTTCTGTTTAATTGGTATATACAGACATAGGATGTTCTTTCCCTGAAAATAAATATTCTAGAGTTAGATTTTTTTGTAATATTATATTTTCACAATATTTTCCTACACTGAAAACATTATAAATATTAAATGACTTGTTTATCTCTGATAACTCATAAAATTTAAAGTATGGAAATAGAAATGTATCTATATCATAAAATTCCATACTAATACATGTATAATACCTAGAAAAGTAAATTAAGAAATATATTTCAAGCTATTGTATTAAAATGAGTTCAGATTGTTGCAATTCATTCTTTGACTTAGTTATATGTATTTTCTGAGTGCATTCAATGAAATGGATTGGTTAGGATGCAAGGTCACTCTTATAGTTCAATGAATGTGATAGATGTTCACATAAAGCTTCCAAGAATTTGATGAACAAGTCCATTAAGTAATCTATGTCTTTGCATCACAATAGATTTTTTTCAGGTGTTCATGAAAACATATATCATGAACTTTGACAAAAATTAATTTTGCTACTTTAATGAATCTGTATGTTTATGTGTCTGTGTACTATATGTCACATGTGTGAGTGTTCCTGCAAAAGTATGAAGACAGGATATAAGCCACTCTAATATAATAGCATGTGCTTTTGATCCCCATGATATGGATGATAGGCACCAAATTCGGGTCTCCTGAAAGATCAGTCTCTGCTATTTGTATATGTAACTTGTATTCTTTGGAATTATCATCTCTGAGAAATATGCTGAATACACTCACCCTTTCTAGTTCTTTCTGAACTCATTCTGGCTGGTTCAACTCAGCTGCTCTGGCTTAAATGCCTCTCCAAGCTGATTAACTCTGGCTTCTTTTAACTTCACACTGGGTTTCTCTGTTTGACCTCAAAATAACGCTAAGAATTTGCTCTAATCTCCTGGCTTCTGTTTTTTTCTTTGGCTTCAACTGCCTCCGCTGACACGCACTGAACTGTGCCAACTAAAGAACAGCTCAACTCCCCTGCTTTGCACTCACTGCACTTATTTCCTAACTAACTGAGCCCCTCTTCCTATACTGCTCTTAATAGCCTTTATCCCGATGGGGCATATCCAACCTTGAGCTCATTTGGTAAATCTTTTTCTGATTCCTCACTTCCTCTGACCTCAATCGGATGTAATTGTTTGGGATTAAAGTTGTGTACTAAAGGGTTATAGCCAGAGAGATTAAAAGTGTGTACTAAAGTTGTGTCTGCATTCTAGTTTGATCACCAGACCAACAGATCTTTGGATGTAATCAGAGCAGCCATAACGCTGGATTAAAATTCCTCTACAGCTATGAACCAGTGACTCATACTTACATGTCTACGAAAACTATAAAAAAAGAAGAAAGAATGGAAAAACATTAATTAAAATCAAGAGATTGTATTAACTATTATAAAAAACAAACTTGTTTAAATAGCCAAGAAGATTGAATAATATAATATATACAGTTAAATTCCAATGAATTTTGCTAAACTTAATACATTCTCTTCTTTAGACTTGTTTATAACATGAGAGTTTTCTAGAGATTTATTCAAACAAACACAATACCAGCATGGAAAAATGAAGAATCATTTTTGTATAGGTGCTCAGTTGGTTTTCAAAACTGTGATTGCTTTTCATGGAAACTTATAAAAGAAAAGTATATGTTAAATTCTTAAATATATATTAACATTTTGTGATTTCAAAAAGGGAACCTGCCAAATGTCAATATTTTTAAATAGTAAGAATATTTTCTATGAAATAATATATATAACAATTACTTTTACAATTCTGATATTAAATTTTAAAGTAATAATTTTAATTATATTTAGCAATATATATATATTCTTAAGTTTTGCAGATAGAAAAGTGATATGTGGAAGTAGTTATGAATATGGCTAGCTCCTTGAGAGAAAATTAATATTAATTTCCAAAAACAAGTAAAACTGTAAAACTTTCATTTGCTTACATTCCTATACCTATGCATATTTCGTGGTTTCATAAGCCTGACTTTTAAGTTTGTATTGTGATTCTAAATAATTGCTGTATCGATTTCCATATATAGCTGAAATTTATACGATTTCACAAAGACAAATTTCAGTCATCTGAAATTCCTCAGCCATATTTTCCTGCACATACATCAATTGTGCACTGCAGCACTGAATTCATTCCAAATGAGCTAATCATAAAATGATACCATAATGAAGCTCATGTCACAAAATGTCATCAGCATGCTTATGTTAATGCAAACCCAGACAGTTGTAATCATTAAAGTGGCAAATTTGGAAATGCAATTGAACTTAAAACTGAGTATCCTCACTTGCTCTCACAGTTCAATTATAATGACAAAAATGTGAATCAGTAAATACTACAGTCAACTAAAACTAAAATGTAATACAGTGATAGAAGCCATATAAGAAGAAGGGACAGCGACAGCACCTCAGTAACATATATAACACATATATACAGTCCTCTGGATTTAATATTCAGAACTAGAAAAAGAAAATTAACATACCTATGATGTAGAAAGAATGAAGACAATGTAGTGCTATGTCCCTTTATTTTTACTCTATGTAATTTTATTACGTTTTTAGTAAAAATAAAATTAAATAAGTTTTCTTCTTCCTTTGCTTTCTGTGGCTCCTTGAGGGTCATTTTTATAAACAGCAACAACAAAACACTTCCCCAGTCTGTTCAGAATATTCGACTAAAATTTATGAATTGCTATTAGTGAAGGAAAATTTGAGCAAAATATAAAAGGACATCAAATGATATTGAAATATTGATCTTATCTGTACTATTTTCAGGAATCTTAAAAATAATTTCAAGAAGCATTAGTATATAAGTTACAAGTTAAAGAAAAGTTTTTTTTTCTTTTCTTTGTTTTTCAGAGCTGGGGACCGAACCCAGGGCCCTGCGCTTGCTAGGCAAGCGTTCTACCACTGAGCTAAATCCCCAACCCAAGAAAAGTATTTTTAAAGAATACTATTAACCAAAGAATGTTAAAGAAAATTTATACAAATTTTTCACAAAAGACAATGTTAAAAATATTCAAAAATATACAGCAATTATGTAAAAGTGCATATAGAAAGTAGTCAATGGTCAATATGTAAGGAAGAACATTACCTCGAGTATACAATTCCTGCCAATATTTTTTATGATTTTTCACTCACAGTATATTGATAATTATTCAAAGGCAAGAAAGTTTTAAGAACTCAATTAATGTAGAACCAAAGTAGTATTTTGAAATACTAATCATGGCATTTCAACAAAGGCAAATTTCAGCAAGGACAAACATATAGCAAAAGTATAAATAATTATAAGCATTTTGAAGACTGCTGTTAATAAATAATTCATGTGCTAAATTCTGGTTTTGACTTTATGATATTTTGGTTTTATTCCTACAAACCATGTTAAGCAAGCAGGTTGCATGGTGTTACTCTCATTCTCTCTCTCTCTCTCTCTCTCTCTCTCTCTCTCTCTCTCTTTCTCTCTCTCTCTCTCTGCTTGTCTCTGCCTTGTCTCTCTCTGTCTCTGTTTCTCTGTCTCTCTCTCCCCTCCCTCCCTTCCACACTCCTTTCTTCTATCTTATTTTCTTTTTAAATTAATTTGAATGTATTTATTTATTTATTTAAATTTATTTTTACACTCCAGGTTTTATTTTTATTTCCTTTCTGGTCCACCATCCGAAACCCTGCCTGCACTCCCCCAACCCTGTCTCCATAAGGATGTCACAACCCCACCTACCCCAACAGACTTCTAAATTTCTTGGGGCCTCCAGTCTCTTGAGGGTTACGTGCATCTTCTCTGACTGAATCCAGACCTGGGAATATATGCTATATCTCTGCTATATATGTGTTTGAGGCCTCATCTCAGCTGGAGTATGCTGCCTGGTTGGTGATCCAGTGTCTAAGAGATCTCACGGGTTGAGACTGGGGGCCCACCTGCCTTCCTCCTAAGCTTCCTCCAGTTTTTCTCTAATTCACCCAGAGGGTTCAGCAGCTTCTCTTCATCGGTGGCTTGGAAATATTTGCATCTGAATCTTTCAGGTGCTTGTTGTATCTTTGGGAGAGCAGTCATAGTAGGTCCCCATAGCTTCAGTTATGGTGTCAGGTCTTGAGGCCTGCCCTTGATCTGGATCCCACTCTGGGCATGTCTCTGGACTTTATTTTCCTGAGGCCCTTCTCAATTTATATCCCTGCATTTCTTTCAGACAGGATGAATTATGGGTCAGAGATTTGGCTGTGGGATAGCAACCCATCTATCACTTGATTCCCTGTCTTTCTGCTATAGGTGGAACTTCAATAAGTTCCCTCTCTCCACTGTAGGGCCTTTCATCTAGGGTCCCTTCCTTTGAGTCCTGAGAATCTCTCACTTCCTAGGTCTCTGGTACATTCTACAGGGTCCCCCCCCAACCTCCTTCCTCCGGAGGTCACCTGTTTCCATTCTTTCTGTTGATCCTCAGGGCTTCAGTCCTTTCCCCCCACTCAATACCAGATCATGTTCCCCCTTCTCCTCAATCTCATTCCCTTTCCCTCCCCTATCCTACCCTACCTCTTCCATTATGGTTGCTTTCTTCTCCCTCCCAAGAAGAACTGAGGCTACTTATGATGAGTTACCTGAATGAGCCATGTCCTTAGGCTTCGTGTCCTTTTAAGGTATTATGAATTCAAAACAACATAAAGAATGTTAATGTGAAGTATTGCCCTGAAACTTATTATGTGAAACACTAGGTGAAGGGTATTGATGTTTACGACAATCAAGCCCTACACATTTAAAGATATTTGTTGGAATCCAGTCAGTCTTATTTGATATACAATATTTATTTGTAGGATAATCCATCAGTATATGTACAAACTAATTGTACAATGACATAACTACGTGTTCTGTGTCCCATGAAGTTATATTGCCTAGTGATGTTATACACATGGCAAAAACTGCTCCCTAATTTACCTCATCTTATAAGTACTTAGAGACATTTCTTTTTATGACTATATGCAATAGTAAGATGAAAAATTTCACTAGCCTCTGAGAGCTCATGTGTTTGTTTAGTAGAGAAATATCTTCCTCAGCACTCCTGATTGGTCAGGAATCTGGATGGTAGGATTTCACTACAAAGAGCAGACTGTGCTCAAATATGCTGATGCCTCTGAAATAGAAAGGTTTGTGGTAGAAGGTGACTGGGAGGGAGCAGTGGGAAAAAAGTAAAGTGAATAAGTTAAATAATAATAATAATAATAATGGAAACAAGTGACGACATATATGTAAAAAGTCAGGATAAATTTTGTTAGAAAATATTGGATTTCTATAAAATGTTCCCTTTTGTAGTTGGCAGGTATAAGATGACTTGAAGTAAGCTTTCTGTAAATAAAGTTGCATTTTCCTTGAACAAAAGCTTTCTTTGCAAACAAGCAACTAGCTAGGAGAAAATGACTGTATAATTAATAATTAAAATTGTATTTAAAATTTTTAATAAATATACAAAATGGAACAAAAACTCAACAAGTTGAGAAAATATCAAAAGACTGTCTTGCAGAGGGAATGAAATGACACGGTTCCATTGTCAAAGACGTTTTTCTCTATGCCTGACCACGTGCATAATATCCCTGAGACATACAAAAGGGTAAGCAGACTATTCATTCTGCCCAGTTGTCTGTGTGATATCATTGACAATGTAAGGTATTTGTTCCACTCCATGGAAAGGACCCTAAATCTATCTCAAGGTTGGTTGTTTACTCATAAATCACCTATGTCACGATTGTACCAGTGAGTATATCTTTCTGCGAGGTCAAAATGAAGTCTCAAAATGTTCTTAGGTGGTGAGATTTATTAAGTTTCTCCTCTAGTGACATATAACATCTTCCATTGCTATGAATACTAATGGGCAGAAGTGAAACTGTTAGCTGCATTTCCCAAAAGCAAGGGCAACAAGTTTTAACAAACATGTTACCGTATCTAAAATCAAATCTTGATCCTAAAGAAGTGATAGTGAGTTACTTCAGTAGTGCACTTTCACCATAGAAGAGGATATCTAGAATAAAAACAACAGAGAAACTAACAGAGTTAATAAGTGTCATAAAGCAAATGAAACCAATACACATCTATAGAATATTCTATCCTAAAAGCAAGGAATATATTTTATTTGGAATAGTCCATTGAACTTTTTACAAAATTTAGATGGTATCTGGTATAGAGAAATAAGTAGTGTGTGTGTGTGTGTGTGTTTGTGTGTGAGTGTGTGTGTGTGTGTGTGTGTGTGTGTGTGTGTGTGTGTGTGTATCATCCAGCACATAATGCTAAAACATTCTAAATAAATACCACAACCTGGGTTATGATATATAGATTATGAAAGAATAGTAGGGGAGAGACAGAGAGGGAGAGGGAGAGGGAGAGGGAGAGGGAGAGGGAGAGGGAGAGGGAGAGGGAGAGAGAGAGAGAGAGAGAGAGAGAGAGAGAGAGAGAGAGAGAGAGACTGGAACTACCTACCAGAGTTAGTATTACTGTTAACAAGTTCTAGTCTTTGAGTTGTAAGAAAACTCATCTCAAATACTGTATGTAGAAAAAGTTTAAGGAATTAAATAGTATAGGTGTTATTCAAAGCCAAGCACACTATGTAGTGGATTCTTCAGATGAAAGTTGACAAAGTTATGTGAACATATTTAAAATCATACTAACTCGGAACTGAGTTGATCAAAATGGAAGGGGCTCTGATACCTATGCTGTAGCAGTAAATATTAAAAAAAAGAAAAAGAATCTACTGGCTACTCTCTGGACCCTGCAGTGATCTCACAGCCATGGCTAGCCCCACATTGTCACCAACAACTCTCGTCCCAGCAGCAGCCACCAATTTCCATCCCTTGTTTCACTAGCTACTCTCTGAGCCTGGCAGCAAGCTACACAAGTATCCATTACAAATTTAAGATTATGGGCCTGAGAATTAGGGTTTTATTTTCTAATTGAGAGAAAGGTGGCACCATGATGAGTCACGTGGTAGCTCAAATGTAAGAACCTTAAACAAAAGAAACACAGGGGGAATCTCTGCTCACAGACTCTAGGTCCACTGCTGTGAAAAGAAACGGGCTGCCTTTGGTCAAAGAACAGAGATTGTGGCTTAATTCAAGCACTGGCTTATTTGTTTTAAAAATAGATTTATATAGAGAGTTTGTCTGAATCATGTGGGGAATTTTGCCCACGATTCATAACTAATATAAAAAAAAAGGAAGAAGAAATCTATAGCACCAGGCAGAGTGCATAACAGACACATATTATCAAAATTGTTAGTGAGTAGAAGCCTGATGCTCCAGGTATGGAACTTAATAGATAGATGGTGTAAAGATAATACTCTAATAACTCTTACAGGATAGTCATATTCTAACATGGGCTTAAAGGGAACTTTGGATATATTCTGGTTTGACAAGCTAGTCAAGACATAACACAAAGATTTTAAGTCTTTCTCAAGCTAAGATAGATAACAGAATGTACTGTTTGACAAAAATGGTGGGCTAGGTGTTAGGTATTAGTAATAGCTATGCTTAGCTCCTATTTGAGTGAAAAGTTTGTTCTTCAATTAGACAGAAAGGATGAAATGTGGTTGTATTCTGTATGTAGGTGAAGGCAGGCACAAGATAAGGCCAGGCCTGTGACTGGGCACTGAAAAAGTAAGGTGAGTTCAGAATTTTGAATAGAGGAGAGAAAGAGAGACAAGAAAGATGAGAAGAATCAATATGGGGGAGGAGAAGGATGACCCAGATCTGTGTGGCCTGAAAGGGCACAGGTAGTTATGAATATCTCATAAGGGATGGGATTATATAAGACATTTTTCTTATCTAAATGGGCAGATTATATCAATATTAATTGGTTCGTAGTTTATTGTATGGACATTTTGTGGAATGAGCATTTACTGATATAAATTTGATTGATAAATTACAAGCTTATTGAATTTGATTTTGACCGGTTACGGGGAGCCGTGGCTACAACCACAGGGGGCAGATGCTGGGAAGGTAAGCAGAGTCTGCAGCAAGAGAGTTACAAGATTTTAGCTGCTGTCAGGCTTCAAGAGTAGCCAGTGACATTGTGGGGCTAGCCATGACAGTGAGATCACTGCAGGACCCAGAGAGTAGCTTGTGACAGCTTGGGATGGAAAAGTGAACCTTAGAAAGTCCATTGAGATGCATTGTTGATTAAAATGAAAATACCCTGCAGATGCCCTGTGGCCCACAGGAGTTGGGACTAGTATGGATTAGTAGATTCCTTTTTACATATTTACTGCTACATTATGCCTTTCTCAAAACTTCATTTCAATGGGGTCAACAAACTGATAGACGGCTGAAAGAGGTTTGTATTTCGGTCATTAAGGTAACTCTTAATAGTGTCATCATTGTTGGTGTTACAGAAAGTGTTTCCTTTAATACAAATAAAGAACGTTGTGTTCCTCCATTACTTAGAAAAATTCGATAAGGCCTAGAAAGTAATTACAATATGTGTGATCAGAAGTGACAGATCCTGCCTAGGAGCACTCAAGGTCAAATGACTGAAATAAGTAATTTAGAGAAATGTAGACATGACTAGAGGTGGAATGTGAGCTGCTATAAATAACATAAATACAACGACACAAAAATTAACAATGATTGAGAATGCAGCAGTAGCACACACCATATGTAATCATGAGAAGGAATAGTGCATCATAGGCTAAGTAAGAGCTCTCACTAGCTCTACTAAAGCCATAATAATTCTGCCATAGGAGAAACTTTTCTGCCTTTACTTTGTGCCACCTCCTTTTAGAAGCTGAGGTATTTAAAAGCTTTGTGTTACTCATATCCATTTTAAGTATGCCTTTGTAGTGGACAGTAAAAAAGACAGAAGAGACATTCTGAGGGATAAGAATAGCAGGGGAATAGAAAAGATCAAATAGAAAAATGGACCTCAAACTCCTAGAAAGAAATTCGTCAAGAATGCTAGATACTTTATAGATCAAGAAGCATGAAAACCATATGTGATAATCCATATTATTCAGCAAAAAAAAGTTTAGAAAATTCAAAAATAAATGACAAGAAATCATCAGTGGACCAAGGCAGAATATCAAGTGAAATTGAGAGTCAAAAAAAGAATGACCTAAAAGAATCTCTGGGCCATGAGATGAGCAAGAGAAAAAAATATAGAGACAACGTTCCTTTGCTAGGAAAATTGTGGCTGACCTCACAAAAAGATACATGGTTCTTTAGTGTTGGACTCAAGCCACAGCATTCGTGCCAATGTTTTAAACATTTTCCTACTTGTATTGTTTTTCTTAAAAAAAAAGTCCTTAGCTGAAACAAATGTTATAGTAACAGAAAAGTACTATCAAATATTTGTAGACACGAAGAAAATATATAGGGACATAGAAAAATAGGAATTAGCAATAAAATATTTCCCTTAGTCTGAAAACCAATCCTAGTATTTTATAGACTCATGCTATTCCTAAAGAAAAGAAAATCTCACACTTCTCTTAGAGTTATCCCTCAGGGGGAGACATCTTGGTTAGGTCCAGTTAATTGCCTCTCAGTTCACCTCTCCGATAGCAATAAATCAGTTAATATTTGTATAGGAAAGCATTGCCATTCCCTTTGGCTTGAAAATATTTATTGAAATAGATTATTATATCATTATAACTGAAAGAATTTCTGACTTGCATATATTACATTTTTTATTTTTGCATTGTATTTTGTCAAGGTTTATATTCATTACTGAGCTGGTTGATCTCTTAAGGCAATAGGTAGATATTTTTCTTTCTTCTTTTTTTTTTGTTTCCTTGAGTCAGAAACTTTATTTTCTCTTTGAAATAAGTGTTCAGAGTCTATATGTATCAATATATTACAAATGTGTTTGTTGAAGAAAATAAATTTACAAGAAGAAAGCAAACAAATAAGGGAACCACATCTGTTTCCTGGCTGACTAGACAAAATTCCATTAAAATGTGAGATTTAAGATATACACTCTAATACATACAGCACTTTCAGAAATAACTGTAATGAATTCAGACTTAAGAATTCAAAGTGTTTCTGAAGGAGTTAGTAGCCATGACTTCTTAATGAAGAAACGGACTAGCAGATATTTATACAATATCTGTACACATGAGACAAAGTTCTAATGATCTGCTTCTTTACTCTATTACAAAAAAATCTAGTTGAATTAACAATTATCATGTTCTACGAATTTTGATAAAAGGTACACACACACACACACACACACACACACACACATATATATATATATATATTCTTTCTTGTTTTTTTCTTTTTTTCTTAACTTGAGTATTTCTTATATACATTTCGAGTGTTATTCCCTTTCCCGGGTTCCGGGCAAACATCCCCCTAATCCCTCCCCCTCTCCTTCTTTATGGGTGTTCCCCTCCCCATCCTCCCCCCATTGCCGCCCTCCCCCCAACAATCTAGTTCACTGGGGGTTCAGTCTTAGCAGGACCCAGGGCTTCCCCTTTAACTGGTGCTCTTACTAGGATATTCATTGCTACCTATGAGGTCAGAGTCCAGGGTCAGTCCATGTATAGTCTTTAGGTAGTGGCTTAGTCCCTGGAAGCTCTGGTTGCTTGGCATTGTTGTATATATGGGGTCTCGAGCCCCTTCAAGCTATTCCAGTTCTTTCTCTGATTCCTTCAACGGGGGTCCTATTCTCAGTTCAGTGGTTTGCTGCTGGCATACGCCTCTGTATTTGCTGTATTCTGGCTGTGTCTCTCAAGAGCGATCTACATCCGGCTCCTATCGGCCTGCACTTCTTTGCTTCATCCATCTTGTCTAATTGGATGGCTGTATATGTATGGGCCACATGTGGGGCAGGCTCTGAATGGGTGTTCCTTCTGTGTCTGTTTTAATCTTTGCCTCTCTATTCCCTGCCAAGGGTATTCTTGTTCCCCTTTTAAAGAAGGAGTGAAGCATTCACACTTTGATCATCCATCTTGAGTTTCATGTGTTCTAGGCATCTAGGGTAATTCAAGCATTTGGGCTAATAGCCACTTATCAATGAGTGCATACCATGTGTGTTTTTCTGTGATTGGGTTACCTCACTCAGGATGATATTTTCCAGTTCCAACCATTTGCCTACGAATTTCATAAACTCGTTGTTTTTGATAGCTGAGTAATATTCCATTGTGTAGATGTACCCCATTTTCTGTATCCATTCCTCTGTTGAAGGGCATCTGGGTTCTTTCCAGCTTCTGGTTATTATAAATAAGGCTGCAATGAACATAGTGGAGCATGTGTCTTTTTTATATGTTGGGGCATCTTTTGGGTATATGCCCAAGAGAGGTATAGCTGGATCCTCAGACAGTTCAATGTCCAATTTTCTGAGGAACCTCCAGACTGATTTTCAGAATGGTTCTACCAGTCTGCAATCCCACCAACAATGGAGGAGTGTTCCTCTTTCTCCGCATCCTCGCCAGCATCTGCTGACACCTGAGTTTTTGAACTTAGCCATTCTCACTGGTGTGAGGTGAAAGCTCAGGGTTGTTTTGATTTGCATTTCCCTTATGACTAAAGATGTTGAACATTTATTTAGGTGTTTCTCAGCCGTTGGGCATTCCTCAGCTGTGAATTCTTTGTTTAGCTCTGAACCCCATTTTTTAATAGGGTTATTTGTCTCCCTGCAGTCTAACTTCTTGAGGTCTTTGTATATTTTGGATATAAGGCCTCTATCTGTTGTAGGATTGGTAAAGATCTTTTCCCAATCTGTTGGTTGCCATTTTGTCCTAACCACAGTGTACTTTGCCTTACAGAAGCATTGCAGTTTTATGAGATCCCATTTGTCGATTCTTGATCTTAGAGCAGAAGCCATTGGTGTTTTGTTCAGGAAATTTTTTCCAGTGCCCATGTGTTCGAGTTGCTGTCCTAGTTTTTCCTCTATTAGTTTGAGTGTATCTGGATTGATGTGGAGGTCCTTGATCCACTTGGACTTAAGCTTTGTACAGGGTAATAAGCATGGATCAATCTGCATTCTTCTACATTTTGACCTCCAGTTGAACCAGCACCATTTGCTGAAAATGCTGTCTTTTTTCCATTTGATGGATTTGGCTCCTTTGTCAAAAATCAAGTGCCCATAGGTGTATGGGTTCATTTCTGGGTCTTCAGTTCTGTTCCATTGGTCTATCTGTCTGCCTCTGTTCCAATACCATGCAGTTTTTATCACTATTGCTCGGTAATACTGCTTGAGTTCAGGGATAGTGATTCCCCCTGAGGTCCTTTTATTGTTGAGGATAGTTTTAGGTATCCTGGGCTTTTTGTTATTCCAGATGAATTTGCAAATTGTTCTGTCTAGCTCTTTGAAGAATTGGATTGGTATTTTGATGGGGATTGCATTGAATCTGTAGATCGCTTTTGATAAAATGGCCATTTTTACTATATTAATCCTGCCAATCCATGAGCATGAGAGACCTTTCCATCTTCTGAGGTCTTCATCAATTTCTTCTTCAGAGTCTTGAAGTTCTTATTGTACAAATTTTTACTTGCTTGGTTAAAGTCACACCGATGTACTTTATATTATTTGGATCTATTATGAAGGTTGTCGTTTCCCTAATTTCTTTCTCAGTGTGTTTCTCTTTTGTGTAGAGGAAGGCTACTGATTTATCTGAGTAAATTTTTTTTAATCTTTTTTTTTCTTTTCTATTTTTCGGACCTGGGGACCGAACCGAGGGCCTTGCGCTTGGTAGGCAAGCGCTCTACCACTGAGCTAAATCCCCAACCCCCTGAGTAAATTTTATACCCAGCCACTTTACTGAAGTTGTTTATTAGCTTTAGTAGTTCTCTGGTGGAACTTTTGGGATACTAAAACATACTATCATATCATCTGCAAATAGTGATATTTTGACTTCTTCTTTTCTGATCTGTATCCCCTTGACCTCCTTCTGTTGTCTGATTGCTCTGGCTAGAACTTCAAGAAGTATATTGAATAAGTAGGGAGAGAGTGGGCAGCCTTGTCTAGTACCTGATTTTAATGGGATTGCTTCAAGTTTCTCTCCATTTAGTTTAATGTTAGCAACTGGTTTGCTGTATATGGCTTTAACTATGTTAATGTATCAGACTTGAATTCCAATTCTTTCCAGGACTTTTATCATGAAGGGGTGTTGAATTTTGTCAAATGTTTTCTCAGCATCTAATGAAATGATCATGAGGTTTTGTTCTTTCAGTTTGTTTATATAATGGATCACGTTGATGGTTTTCCATATATTAAACCATCCCTGCATGCCTGGGTTGAAGCCTACTTGATCATGGTGGATGATTGTTTTGATGTGCTCTTGGATTCGGTTTGCCAGAATTTTATTGAATATTTTTGCGTTGATATTCATAAGGGAAATTGGTCTGAAGTTCTCTTTCTTTGTTGTGTCTTTGTGTGGTTTAGGTATAAGAGTAATTGCGGCTTCATAGAAGGAATTCGGTAGTGCTCCATCTGCTTCAATTTTGTGGAATAGTTTCGATAGTATTGGTATGAGGTCTTCTATGAAGGTCTGATAGAATTCTGCACTAAACCTGTCTGGACCTGGGCTCTTTTTGGTTGGGAGACCTTTAATGACTGCTTCTATTTCCTTAGGAGTTATGGGGTTGTTTAACTGGTTTATCTGTTCCTGATTTAACTTCGATACCTGGTATGTGTGTTTTGAGCTTTAGTAAGGTTTCTTTTACGTATGTAGGTGCCCTTGTATTTGGGGCATAGATATTTAGGATTGAGAGTTCATCTTGGTGGATTTTTCCTTTGATGAATATGAAGTGTCCTTCCTTATCTTTTTTGATGAATTTTAGTTGAAAATTGATTTTATTTGCTATTAGAATGGCTACTCCAGCTTGCTTCTTCTGACCATTTGCTGGGAAAGTTGTTTTCCAGCCTTTCACTCTGATGTAGTGTCTGTCTTTGTCTCTGACGTGTGTTTCCTGTAGGCAGCAGAATGCGGGGTCGTCATTGCGTATCCAGTTTGTTAATCTATGTCTTTTTATTGGGGAGTTGAGACCACTGATGTTGAGAGATATTAAGGAAGAGTGATTATTGCTTCCTCTTATATTCATATTTGGATGTGAGGTTATGTTTGTGTGCTTTTCTTTTCTTTGTTTTGTTGCCAAGACAATTAGTTTCTTGCTTGTTCTAGGGTGTAGCTTGCCTCCTTATGTTGGACTCTACCATTTATTATCCTTTGTAGTGCTGGATTTGTACAAAGATATTGTGTAAGTTTGGTTTTGTCATGGAATATCTTGGTTTCTCCATCTATGTTAATTGAATGTTTTGCAGGATACAGTAACCTGGGCTGGCATTTGTGTTCTCTTAGGGTCTTTATGACATCTGCTCAGGATCTTTTTGCTTTCATAGTGTCTGGCAAGAAGTTTGGTGTGATTCTGATAGGTCTGCCTTTATATATTACTTGAACATTTTCCTTACTGCTTTTAATATTCTTTCTTCATTTTGTGCATTTCGTGTTTTGACTATTATGTGACAGGAGGAATTTCTTTTCTGGTCCAATCTATTTGGAGTTCTGTAGGCTTCTTGTATGTTTATGGGCATCTCTTTCTTTAGGTTAGGGAAGTTTTCTTCTATGATTTTGTTGAAGATATTTACTGTTTTTTTTTGTTTGTTTGTTTGTTTTCAGAGCAGGGGCCCAAACCCAGGGCCTTGCTCTTCCTAGGCAATCACTCTACCACTGAGCTAAATCCCCAACCCCTTTACTGCTCTTTTAACCTCGGATTCTTCACTCTCTTCTATACCTTTTATCCTTACTTTTGATCTTCTCATTGAGTCCTGAATTTCCTGTGTGTTTTGGACCAGTAGCTTTTTCCGTTTTACATTATCTTTGACAGTTGTGTTGATGATTTCTATGGAATCTTCTGCTCTTTAGTTTCTCTCTTCTATCTCTTGTATTCTGTTGGTGATGCTTGTATCTACGGCTCCTTGTCTCTTCTTTTGGTTTTATATATCCATGGTTGTTTCCCTGTGTTCTTTCTTCATTGCTTCTATTTCCATTTTTAATTCCTTCAACTGTTTTTGTTTTCCTGGAATTCTTTCAGGGATTTTTGTGATTCCTCTCTATAGGCTTCTACTTGTTTATTTATATGTTCCTGCATTTTTCTAAGGAGTTCTTCATGTCTTTTTTGAAGTCCTCCAGCATCATGATCAAATATGATTTTAAATCTAGATCTTGCTTTTCTGGTGTGTTTGGATATTCAGTGTTTGCTTTGGTGGGAGAATTGGGCTTTGATGATGCCATGTAGTCTTGATTTCTTTTGTTTGGGTTCCTGTGCTTGCCTCTCGCCATCAGATTATCTCTAGTGTTACTTTGTTCTGCTATTTCTGACAGTGGCTAGACTGTCCTATAAGCCTGTGTGTTAGGAGTGCTGTAGACCTGTTTTCCTGTTTTCTTTCAGCCAGTTATGGGAACAGAGTGTTCTGCTTTCGGGCATGTAGTTTTTCCTCTCTACAGGTCTTCAGCTGTTCCTGTGGGCCTGTATCCTGAGTTCACCAGGCAGGTTGCTTGGAGCAGAAAAGTTGGTCTTACCTGTGATCCCATGGCTCAAGTTAGCTTTGTGCGGTGTTGCTTTTGAGTACTCTGTGAGGGTGGCAACCAGGAGGGCCTGCACCATCTTTTCTGGGAACCCCAGTGCACTGGGGTCCCAGATGGCTTCATGTATTTTCCTCTGGAATCAGAAATGTGGGCAGAGTGTAGTCTCTTCTGGCTTCTCATGCATGTCTACCCCTCTGAAGATTTAGCTCTCCCTCCCACAGGATTTGTGTGCAGAGAACTGTTGATCCGGTCCCTTCAGGTCCTGGTGGTTTCTGGAATGCAGGGGACCTGCAGCTCCAGTGCCCCTATCTTCTGGTTCCCAGAGGCTGTATACAGTTTCCTCTTGGGCCACAGATGTGGGCAGGGGTGGGCAGTATTGGTGGTCTCTTCCACTCTGCATTCTCAGGAGTGCCCACCTGTCTTGGCGGTGAGCTCTCTCTCCCTCTTTTTTCTTTTTTTATTGGATTTATTAATTTTCATTTTTCCTGGTTTTCTGGACATAAGTCCCCTATCTCATCCAACTCCCCTTCTTCCATAAGGTGGTTCCCCTCCCATCTACCCCCTTTCCTGCCCCCCAGACATACATACACTTTCTATATAACATATATATATATATATATATATATATGAGTGTGTGAATATGGGTACTATACAGGTATTTGTACTCGTGTGTGTGTGTGTGTGTGTGTGTGTGTGTGTGTGTGTGGTGTGTACACATATAAAGTAGATTTAATTTGCTAGAATAATCATAAGAAATCACTAAACTGCCATGTCTCCCATGTATGAATGATTCCCCAAATCCCTGTTAAAAGGCCAGATGAGGTGGTGGACACCATTAATGTCAGTATTCCTAAGGAAGATGGGTGGTAGAGATAGGAAACAGCATGGGAGCACTTGGGTCAGGCAGCCTTGCAGACACAGTGTAACAGCATAACCAAGAGAGATTCTTACTCATCTAGGTAGAAAGGGAAAACCTTCTCTCAAAAGTTTTTCTCTGACCTCCACATGCTGCCTATATGCTTGGTCTGTGTGTGTAGCGGGGAGGGCCTCATACATGTACAAATACACATTAATCGATAAGCATGTATAAGCCAAAATTATATTGTAAATCTTCCTTAATCAATGTGCATTTTGTTTATTGAAGTAGGGTCTCTCAGTTGAACATGTCAAAAGGTACTAGTCTTTATCACCAGGTTGTTCTAATGATCCCCTGTTTAGTCTTCCTACCATAGGATTTTCAGGTCAGCTACATATACTCAGCATAGACTTTATATCTAAGAGTCTGATTGCTCATTCTTACAGTTGTGTTGTAAGAACTTTATCAACTAAGACATTTCCTCTACCCTCTAATGTCTCCTATGAGGACTTTACTTTCATTGGTTTACAGGTTTTGCCAAAGTCATATTAAAATTTTCTGAGTCCTAAATCTAAATCGTGTCACATAGCTTATCCTTGTGACCTTATTTAAGAGGATTCTCTTTTAAGTCTCTATTTCCAAATGTCACATCATAACTAAGAAGTTTCTATTATAAAACATTAAGTGAAACATAAAATTTAAAATCCGTTTTCTTCCTGTTAGTGATTAAGAACCTTGACAAAATGACTGATGTCTCATTGGCTAAACTCAAATGGCAAAACTATATTTTAAGGAGTCATTTTGATTGTATGTTCTTATTAGAAAACATGAGGACATTACTGTGTGACACACGTTTACTTCACAATTTTATGTTCAAACGCATTGGAACATTGATGTGAACATACCATATGGACCAACATTGTCACCATAAGTGTATTGACCTAGGGTTAATTTGTAGTACAGCCACCACACTGCTATAGGGCCTGTCAGTGGATTAGCCTCGCCACAAGGCTTCTCATTGACTTTGGATTAATCTATATTAATTTTCCTTACAACATGATTGTTTTCACTGACATATGAGAAGTTCTCTCAATTTTTATATGTTTAAAGTCAAGTTTGTAATTACTCATCTAAGAGTTCTCAAATCTTGAGTAAGTGGCTCCAGTTGGAGCAAGTACATCACCATAGTATGCTGAAGAGTTGTGTCCTGTCCAGGTTCTTCCCAGCATTGTCTTACCCCTTTGCGCTATCGTATAATGTGAAATTTTTGCTCTATTACGTGCTCAAAACTCATGATGTTCTAGTCATGAGTATTATGAAATGAGTTCTCTGAAATAGTAAGAAAATGTATGTCACTTCCCTTCCTTGAATTGTGTATGGTAGATATTTCACTTAACTGATGATACAAATTCAAAAGACTATATTGGCGAATAAATATTAGCTGACTTGTTACATGAAATCTCCAACTTTGGTTAAGGGTGATGCTTAAAGTCAGCTCAGTCATCATTTTTCCAGGCAATGTAATAAAGCAGTGCATACTGTGGTTATGATATGACTTGGAAATGGTTTGGAAGAAAATATGTGTAAATAAGTAAGATTTCAAATGAATCAATTCTTGGACTCCAAATGAAGAAAAAAGATTCTAAAAATGCCTATTGTTTTAATTTGCTTTACTACTAGTTCTTGAGAATGTGTTGTGTATAATACTTACATCCTATTCCCTAACTTCTCCCAGTTTCACCTCTTCCATAATCACTAAACATGGTATTCTTTTTTCTTTCTGTTTTGTTTAACCCCATGAAGTCCAATGCATTCTGCCTGTATATTCTGATATATGGCCATCCAGATGACTTTTCAAGTCAACTGCAGGAAACAAAATGAAGCGAGATTTTGTTTCTTTTTTCTAGATTTACTTTTATTTTATTCATAGTCTGTGTGACAATAGAAGGTTATCTACAACTATGAATATACTCCCAATGCTGTACAAAAATATTTCTTGGTTTTGTCACTTCTATACATAATTTATTTGTATGTTTGTTCACCACTTAATCCTGCCTATAATCCCTGCCACTCCTGGCTATTCAACTGTTTAAGTCTATCCTTTTGTGACAATGAATCATACAGAATAGAAAAAGTACATGTACAGTTATACGATCAAATGGTTTCATCCAAATATCCAAGTATACCTGATAGTGAATGGGCAGTCTCTTTAAAAGGAAAAACAAAACAAAACAAACAAAAAAAGGTATTTGGAAAACTATACATCTATAGGAAAAAGAAATGAAAAATCTCTTTATATTACCCAGTCTGTGAATTCAACTAATATAATCAAAGTGAAATATGAGAGCTAAAAGTGTTAAAATACTGGATGTCTTTGAATTCTGATATTAGGTATATTTTATATTGATAACACAATTTCGAACAATATAAATATAAACACAATTATACCTATATAAAATTTTTGGTAATTCAGAAAATCAACAACTCCTTTAAATATAATTTTTCTTTTTGATTATGAATCATCTTTAGTACAACAAAACTACCTTAATGATTAAATATTCTAAGATTTATTTTAGATATCTCTGTCAATTCTTCAGGTTTTCATGTAACTATAGCTTTAAATATAGACTACATAATTGCTTTGACTTTTTTACAAGGGCAGAAGCCTTAGAAGTAAATCTTACTTGAGAACCTTGGACTTGTCTTCCCCAGCACTGGATGATTTACTTGTAAAAGATGAACATTATCACCTCTCAAGGGTCTCTAGTATAAAATAAAACATAGTGTTCTTTGTTGATCTTAGTAGGTACTGCTGCAGAGATTAGTGAAAAATTATTATCTTTCCTGACTTAAAGAGCTATTTCTTATGTTAATGATAAAGGAAAAGTAACATATTTCATATGGGGTATAAAAACTGTTAACCTTTATTGTATCCTTAAGGAATTATAGTAGCTATAAAATCAGTAAAAGGGATGAGATCATTTCTTTTGTTGATGGGATCCTTTCAAGAAGAGACATATGAAGACTTGAAAACTTGACAATGTCAAGGCTTTTCTTTTTGAAAAGATATCGTTAAATAACAGCTATCAGAAGGTTCCTTTTATAATGCAGTTATAAATTTAATCAAGTAAAGTACATCAAAGATGGCTGATTTTATGCAAATTTCATAAAAAAATAGGAAAACACATGAAATTTTATTTTAGATACTAACTGTATTTAAATCCATCCTAATTAAATCTACCCACATACACATGTTTGGTGCATGAAGTTTGTGAAGTTATAAATGACAGTTGATGATTGTATTATTTTTTGTTTTGTTTACTGCTTGCTTCCTTGGTTGGTGCATGTGTTGGGTTTCTAGAAAGAAGCTCTCTGCTGTGTAGCGCAGGCTATCTTGTAGAACAGGCTGCCCTAAAATTGACTTAGATACACCAACTTTATCACCTAAGTGATGAAATTAAATATGAATATCTGTGACTTAAAATGTAATTATTTAAGTTTGTTAAATTTAGATAATTAAACTCTGTGTTTGTATATGAGAAAGTATGCCTCTGAGTGTGTGCCTGCATGTGCCTGTGTGCTTTGTGTGTTTATGTGTTGTGTGTGTGTGTGTGTGTGTGTGTGTGTCTTTTTGTCTGTGCAGTAGAAGTTAGCCCCAAGATCTTTTATATTCTAGACAAAGGATTCAAACTGAGTCAAATTCCTAGACCCACATAAGCTTCTAAAACTAAACAGGTCATATGATATTTTCAAAATTTATACCTTATGTATTGCTGATTATTTCTGATTTCAAATTTTTGTTTGTCTCTTGCTGAAAATATAAATCAGATACTTATTTCAAGTTGTAAAACTTCATATCACCGTCATTTTATTTTAAACTTATTCTTCATAGATTTATCTTGCATTATATCAAATTGTTTTATTTTATTTTATTTTATTTTACTTTTTTATTGTTTTGATGGATCATCAAATGTTCTCTTTTTTTGGCATTTTTTCTTTATTAATTTTTTTCTCAAGTGTGCTTTCCCCTGCATAGCACCATCATACATGTGCACAGCATCCCTGCTGTTTGCACTGCCAAGTGTTTCATTCATAGGATGTCATACAGAACAGGTTTGCTTGGCCTTTCCTCCAAACTGATGAAAGGACTCTCAGTTGGTAGCATTTCCATGCTGGCCAAGATGCTTGGAAACTTATGTATGTAAAGCCCTACTGAATTTTTTTTTATTAACTTGAGTATTTCTTATATACATTTCGAGTGTTATTCCCTTTCCCGGTATCCGGGCAAACATCCCCCCTCCCCCTCCCCTTCCTTATGGGTGTTCCCATCCAAACCCTCCCCCCATTGCCGCCCTCCCCCCCCATAGTCTAGTTCACAGGGGATTCAGTCTTAACAGGACCCAGGGCTTCCCCTTCCACTGGTGCTCTTACTAGGATATTCATTGCTACCTATGGGGTCAGAGTCCAGGGTCAGTCCATGTATAGTCTTTAGGTAGTGGCTTAGTCCCTGGAAGCTCTGGTTGCTTGACATTGTTGTACATATGGGGTCTCGAGCCCCTTCAAGCTCTTCCAGTTCTTTCTCTGATTCCTTCAATGGGGGACCTATTCTCAGTTCACTGGTTTGCTGCTGGCATTCGCCTCTGTGGCTGTGTCTCTCGGGAGCGATCTACATCCGGTTCCTGTGGGTCTGCACTTCTTTGATTCATCCATCTGGTCTAATTGGGTGGCTGTATATGTATGGGCCACATGTGGGGCAGGCTCTGAATGGGTGTTCCTTCAGTCTCTGTTTTAATCTTTGCCTCTCCCTTCCCTGCCAAGGGTATTCTTTTTCCTCATTTAAAGAAGGAGTGAAGCATTCACATTTTGATCATCCATCTTGAGTTTGGTTTGTTCTAGGGATCTACGATAATTCAAGCATTTGGGCTAATAGCCACTTATCAATGAGTGCATACCATGTGTGTCTTTCTGTGATTGGGTTAGCTCACGCAGGATGATATTTTCCAGTTCCAACAATTTGCCTACGAATTTCTTAAACTCGTTGTTTTTGATAGCTGAGTAATATTCCATTGTGTAGATGTACCACATTTTCTGTATCCATTCCTCTGTTGAAGGGCATCTGGGTTCTTTCCAGTTTCTGGCTATTATAAATAAGGCTGCGATGAACATAGTGGAGCACGTGTCTCTTTTATATGTTGAGGCATCTTTTGGGTATATGCCCAAGAGAGGTATAGCTGGATCCTCAGGCAGTTCAATGTCCAATTTTCTGAGGAACCTCCAGACTGATTTCCAGAATGGTTTTACCAGTCTGCAATCCCACCTACAATGGAGGAGTGTTCCTCTTTCTCCACATCCTCGCCAGCATTTGCTGTCACCTCAGTTCTTGATCTTAGCCATTCTCACTGGTGTGAGGTAAAATCTCAGTGTTGTTTTGATTTGCATTTCCCTTATGACTAAAGATGTTGAACATTTCTTTAGGTGTTTCTCAGCCATTTGTCATTCCTCAGCTGTGAATTCTTTGTTTAGCTCTGAACCCTATTTTTTAATAGGGTTATCTGTTTCCCTGCGGACTAACTTCTTGAGTTCTTTGTATATTTTGGATATAAGGCCTCTATCTGTTGTAGGATTGGTAAAGATCTTTTCCCAATCTGTTGGTTGCCGTTTTGTCCTAACCACAGTGTCCTTTGACTTACAGAAGCTTTGCAGTTTTATGAGATCCCATTTGTCGATTCTTGATCTTAGAGCGTAAGCCATTGGTGTTTTGTTCAGGAAATTTTTTCCAGTGCCCATGTGTTTGAGATGCTTCCCTAGATTTTCTTCTATTAGTTTTAGTGTGTCTGGTTTGATGTGGAGGTCCTTGATCCACTTGGACTTAAGCTTTGTACAGGGTGATAAGCATGGATCGATCTGCATTCTTTTACATGTTGCCCTCCAGTTGAACCAGCACCATTTACTGAAAATGCTATCTTTTTTCCATTTGATGGTTTTGGCTCCTTTGTCAAAAATCAAGTGACCATAGGTGTGTGGGTTCATTTCTGGGTCTTCAATTCTATTCCACTGGTCTATCTGTCTGTCTCTGTACCAATACCATGCAGTTTTTATCACTATTGCTCTGTAATACTGCTTCAGTTCAGGGATAGTGATTCTCCCTGAAGTCCTTTTATTGTTGAGGATAGCTTTAGCTATCCTGGGTTTTTTGTTATTCCAAATGAATTTGCAAATTGTTCTGTCTAACTCTTTGAAGAATTGGATTGGTATTTTGATGAGGATTGCATTGAATCTGTAGATTGCTTTTGGTAAAATGGCCATTTTTACTATATTAATCCTGGCCATCCATGAGCATGGGAGATCATTCCATCTTCTGAGGTCTTCTTCAATTTCTTTCCTCAGTGTCTTGAAGTTCCTATTGTACAGATCTTTTACTTGCTTGGTTAAAGTCACACCGAGTTACTTTATATTATTTGGGACTATTATGAAGGGTGTCGTTTCCCTAATTTCTTTCTCGGCTTGTTTCTCTTTTATATAGAGGAAGGCAGTTGATTTATTTGAGTTAATTTTATACCCAGCCACTTTGCTGAATTTGTTTATCAGCTTCAGTATTTCTCTGGTAGAACTTTTGGGATCACTTAAATATACTATCATATCATAGGCAAATAGTGATATTTGACCTCCTCTTTTCTGATCTGTATCCCCTTTATCTCCTTTTGTTGTCTGATTGCTCTGGCTAGAAATTCAAGAACTATATAGAATAAGTAGGGAGAGAGTGGGCAGCCTTCTCTAGTCCCTGATTTTAGTAGGATTGCTTCAAGTTTCTCTCCATTTAGTTTAATGTTAGCAACTGGTTTGCTGTATATGGCTTTTACTATGTTTAGGTATGGGCCTTGAATTCGTATTCTTTCCAGGAGTTTTATCATGAAGGGGTGTTGAATTTTGTCAAATGCTTTCTCAGCATCTAATGAAATGATCATGTGGTTCTGTTCTTTCAGTTTGTTTATATAATGGATCACGTTGATGGTTTTACGTATTTTAAACCATCCCTGCATGCCTGGGATGAAGCCTACTTGATCATGGTGGATGATTGTTTTGATGTGCTCTTGAATTCGGTTTGCCAGAATTTAGTTGAGTATTTTTGTGTTGATATTCATAAGGGATATTGGTCTGAAGTTCTCTTTCTTCATTGGATCTTTGTGTGGTTTAGTTATAAGGGTAATTGTGGCTTCGTAGAAGGTATTCGGTAGTGATCCATCTGTTTGAATTTTGGGGAATAGTTTGGATAATATTGGTATGAGGTCTTCTATGAAGGTTTGATAGAATTCTGCACTAAACCCGTCTGGATCTGGGCTCTTTTTGGTTGGGAGACCTTTAATGACTGCTTCTATTTCCTTAGGAGTTATGGTGTTGTTTAACTGGTTTATCTGTTCCTGATTTAACCTCGATACCTGGTATCTGTCTAGGAAATTGTCCATTTCCTGAAGATTTTCAAGTCTTGTTGAATATAGGTTTTTATAGTAAGATCTGATGATTTTTTTGAATTTCCTCTGAATGTGTAGTTATGTCTCCCTTTTCATTTCTGATTTTGTTAATTTGGACACACTCTCTGTGTCCTCTCATAAGTCTGGCTAAGGGTTTATCTCTCTTGTTGATTTTCTCAAAGAACCAATTTTGGTTCTGTTGATTCTTTCTATGGTCCTTTTTGTTTCTACTTGGTTGATTTCAGCTCTGAGTTTGATTATTTCCTGCCTTCTACTCCTCCTGGGTGTATTTGCTTCTTTTTGTTCTAGAGCTTTCAGGGGTGCTGTCAAGCTGCTGACATATGCTCTTTCCTGTTTCTTTTTGCAGGCACTCAGCGCTATGAGTTTTCCTCTTAGCACAGCTTTCATTGTGTCCCATAAGTTTGGGTATGTTGTACCTTCATTTTCATTAAATTCTAAAAACTTTTTAATTTCTTTCTTTATTTCTTCCTTGACCAGGTTATCATTGAGTAGAGCATTGTTCAATTTCCACGTATATGTTGGCATTCTTCCCTTATTGTTATTTAAGACCAGTTTTAGGCCATGGTGGTCAGATAGCACGCATGGGATTATTTCTATCTTTCTGTACCTGTTGAGGCCCTTTTTTTGACCAATTATATGGTCAATTTTGGAGAAAGTACCATGAGGAGCTGAGAAGAAGGTATATCCTTTTGCTTTAGGATAGAATGTTCTATAAATATCCGTTAAGTCCATTTGGCTCATGACTTCTCTTAGTCTGTCGACATCACTGTTTAATTTCTGTTTCCATGATCTATCCATTGATGAGAGTGGGGTGTTGAAATCTCCCACTATTTTTGTGTGAGGTGCAATGTGTGTTTTGAGCATTAGTAAGGTTTCTTTTACGTATGTAGGTGCCCTTGTATTTGGGGCATAGATATTTAGGATTGAGAGTTCATCTTGGTGGATTTTTCCTTTGATGAATATGAAGTGTCCTTCCTTATCTTTTTTGATGAATTTAAGTTGAAAATTGATTTTATTTGCTATTAGAATGGCTACTCCAGCTTGCTTCTTCTGACCATTTGCTGGGAAAGTTGTTTTCCAGCCTTTCACTCTGAGGTAGTGTCTGTCTTTGTCTCTGAGGTGTGTTTCCTGTAGGCAGCAGAATGCAGGGTCCTCGTTGCATATCCAGTTTGTTAATCTATTTCTTTTTATTGGGGAGTTGAGGCCATTGATGTTGAGAGATATTAAGGAATAGTGATTATTGCTTCCCATTATATTCATATTTGGATGTGAGGTTATGTTTGTGTGCTTTCACTCTCTTTGTTTTGTTGCCAATACGATTAGTTTCTTGCTTCTTCTAGGGTATAGCTTGCCTCTTTATGTTGGGCTTTACCATTTATTATCCTTTGTAGTGCTGGATTTGTAGAAAGATATTGTGTAAATTTGGTTTTGTCATGGAATATCTTGGTTTCTCCATCTATGTTAATTGAGAGTTTTACAGGATACAGTAATCTGGGCTGACATTTGTGTTCTCTTAGGGTCTGTATGACATCAGTCCAGGATATTCTGGCCTTCATAGTTTCTGGCGAGAAGTGTGGTGTGATTCTGATAGGTCTGCCTTTATATGTTACTTGACCTTTTTCCCTTACTGCTTTTAATATTCTTTCTTTATTTTGTGCGTTTGGTGTTTTGACAATTATGTGACGGGAGGTGTTTCTTTTCTGGTCCAATCTATTTGGAGTTCTGTAGGCTTCTTGTATGACTATGGGTACCTCTTTTTTAGGTTAGGGAAGTTTTCTTCTATGATTTTGTTGAAGATATTTACTGGTCCTTTGAGCTGGGAGTCTTCACTCTCTTCTATACCTATTATCCTTAGGTTTGATCTTCTCATTGAGTACTGGATTTCCTGTATGTTTTGGACCAGTAGCTTTTTCTGCTTTACATTATCTTTGACAGTTGAGTCAATGATTTTTATGGAATCTTCTGCTCCTGAGATTCTCTCTTCCATCTCTTGTATTCTGTTGGTGAAGCTTGTATCTACAGCTCCTTGTCTCTTCTTTTGGTTTTCTATATCCAGGGTTGTTTCCATGTGTTCTTTCTTGATTGCTTCTATTTCCATTTTTAATTACTTCAACTGTTTGATTGTGTTGTCCTGGAATTCTTTCAGGGATTTTTCCGATTCTTTCAGGGAGTTTTGGGATTCCTCTCTGTAGGCTTCTACTTGTTCTCTAAGAGAGTTCTTCACGTCTTTCTTGAAGTCCTCCAGCATCATGATCATATATGATTTTGAAGCTAGATCTTGCTTTTCTGGTATGTTTGGATATTCCATGTTAGTTTTGGTGGGAGAATTGGGCTCCGATGATGCCATGTAGTCTTGGTTTCTCTTGCTTGGATTCCTGCGCTTGCCTCTCGCCATCAGATTATCTCTAGTGTTACTTTGTTCTGCTATTTCTGACAGTGGCTAGACTGTCCTATAAGCCTGTGCGTCAGGAGTGCTGTAGACCTGTTTTCCTCTCTTTCAATCAGTTATGGGAACAGAGTGTTCTGCTTTCGGGCGTGTAGTTTTTCCTCTCTACAGGTCTTCAGCTGTTCCTGTGGGCCTGTGTCTTGGGTTCACCAGGCAGCTTTCTTGCAGCAGAAAAGTTGGTCTTACCTGTGGTCCCGAGGCTCAAGTTCGTTCGTGGTGGGCTGCCCACGGGCTCTCTGCAGAGGCAGCAACCAGGAAGATATGCGCCGCCCCTTCCGGGAGCTTCAGTGCACCAAGGTTCCAGTTGGCCTTTGGTGTTTTCCTCTGGCATCCGAGATGTGTGTGCAGAGAGCAGTCTTTTCTGGTTTCCCAGGCTTGTCTGCCTCTCTGAAGGTTTAGCTCTCCCTCCCACTGGATTTGGGTGCAGAGAACTGTTTATCCGCTCTGTTTCCTTCAGGTTCCGGCGGTGTCTCAGGCAGGGGTCCTGCCACTCCTGGGCCCTCCCTCATGGGAGCCCAGAGGCCTTATACAGTTTCCTCTTGGGCCAGGGATGTGGGCAGGGGTGGGCAGTGTTGGTGGTCTCTTCTACTCTGCAGCCTCAGGAGTGCCCACCTGACCAGGCGGTTGGGTCTCTCTCTCCCGGGGTGTGGGATCAGAGAGCTGCTGATTTCTAATTATTTTAATACAGTAATCTACCTACCAGTATAATTTTCAAATAAATCCAATTATTGAAATTATGTATTTTATCACTGTTGTTCTGTAGTACAGCTTGAAGTCAGTGATGGTGATTCCCTCAGAAGTTCTTTAATTTGTGAGAATGGTTTTCGTTATCTTGATTGTTATTCAAGATGATTTTAGAATTGCTCTTATGATCTCTGTGAAGAACTGAGTTGTAATTTTGATGAGGATTGCATTGAATCTATAGATAGATGTTGGTAAGATGGCCATTTCTACCATGTTAATTCTGCCAACCCATGAACATGGGAGGTCTTTCCATCTTCTGAGATCATCTTCAATTTCTTTGTTCAGAAACTTGAAGCTTTTTGTCATAAAGATCTTTTACTTGCTTGGTTAGAGTCATACCGAAGTATTTTTTTATTAACTTGAGTATTTCTTATATACATTTCGAGTGTTATTCCCTTTCCCGGTTTCCGGGCAATCATCCCCCTCAACACCGAAGTATTTTATGTTATTTGGGACGATTGTGAAGGGTGTCATTTCCATAATTCGTTCTCAGCCAGTTTATTCTTTAAGTAGAGGAATGTAACTGATTCGTTTGAGTTAATTTTATACTCAGCCACTTTGCTGAAGTTGTTTATCAGGCTTAGTAGTTCTCTGGTGGAATTTTCAGGGTCACTTAAGTATACTTTCATATCTTCTGCAACTAATGATATTTTGACTTCTTCCTTTCCAATTTGTATTTCTTTCACTCCTATTGTTGTCTAATTACTCGGGCTAGAAATTCTGGTACTTTACTGAATACATTGGGAACGAGTGGATGTGCTTGTCTTGTCCCTGATTTTAGTGGGATTTTTTTCAGAGAGGAGGCCTGTGGTCCTTTGGAGACTTGATACCATAGCATAAGGTGCTGCTAGAGTGCTAAGGCAGGAATGGGTGTGTAGGAGAGCAGTTTCATACAGGCAAAGGGGAGGGGGGATTGGATGGGAGGGTTTTGAAGGAGAAACCAAGAAGGGGAACAACATTCGAAAGGTAAATAAATAAAATCACCAACAAAATAAAAATAAATAAATAAATCTTGAGAGCAATTTTGTCAACAGATCATACACAGGAACTTTGATCAGTGAGTCAAAATGAATGATTTCGTTATAACTGATAATTTCAAATATTTTGTTACAGTAATGGAAACCTAAAATGAAGACCTGATGTTCTAAAATTCCAAGACTAAAGAAATCTACAAATATAAACATACACAGTTAAGTATGTTTACTTAAATGTATATGTGGCATGATATCTATATACACGAAGAAACAGATTTATAAAGTGTTTATACTTACCTAAACTACGTAAATTTTTTTAAATATTGTTATAATGAAAATATAGAAGATACTATTGTAATTAAAATTATAAGTTTACTTCAAAAGCATTAGCTCAAATATAAAAAACTTATAAATATGTAAAAATATGCAAAATGAAAAAGTATATAGGATGTAATATGATTAAAAGTTGGAAATGGTTTTTAGTATATGACATTATAATTATTTAGTATTGTTTGAGTTGAGTCAAGTAATATAGTGATTCAAGTATATAATCTTTTTAATATTAAATTTAATTATTTAATTCTTTCTTTAATACATCTGTAATTTATGTTTCAATATGTTGAACATTGTCTCATATATTCATTTATTCAAAATTGTATCTAAAATATACTTATCTACAAATTTCACTTTAAGTTCATCAGTTAATTACAGATTATGTAACAATTTAAGATGTTATTTCTTTTGGCACTTTAGGACAACTGCACTGACAGAGGTAATACATTGGTAATGAATGATTGTGGGAACTAGACATTGTAGTTAAATGCTGGGATGTTGAGATACACGAAAAAGAAAGATGTTATTCATTTATGAATACCACAAAGTGGAAACATCAAGATTGCCTAACAAATTGAATATGTGGCTAGACAATCCAGGGACTGAGAACTTGCATTTTAAAGACAAAATATAGTACCACAAACTGAGCTTAAAATATATTCAAATATATTAAATAGAATGATAACTGCATACTTAATATATGTTAATTAATATTTCTGCTGTGGGGTTTTCTTCTTCTACATTTGTAGCCGTACATCTTTGTGATTAGGTGAGTGTCAGGGTGGGGAGGTGGAAGGAAGGGTGATTGGGGAGGGAGAACACTTATAGAAAAATGAGGAGGGGGTAGGATAGGGGTAGTTGTGGATGGGAAACCAGGAAATGGAATAACATTTCCCTTATGTATATTAACATAAAAATACTCAATAAAATTCTCACAAACTGAATCCAAGAACACATCAAAACAATCATCCATTATGATAAAGTAAGCTTCATCCTAGGGATGCAGGGATTGTTCAATATACAGAAATTTATCAACGTAATCAAACATATAAATAAACTCAAAGAAAAAAAAACCTGATCATTTCTTTGGATTATGAGAAAGCATTTGACACAATTTAACACCCCTTCATGATAAAAGTCCAGGAAATATCAGAAATTCAAGGCCCATTCCAAAACATAGTGAAATCAATATACAGCAAACCAGTAGCTAACATTAAACTAAATGGAGAGAAATGTGAAGCAATCCCACTAAAATCAGGGATTAGACAAGGCTGCCACTGTCTATCAAATTATTCTATATGGTACTCAAAGTCCTAACCAGAGCAATGAGGGGAAGTCAAAGTGATACAAATTGGAAAGGAAGAAGTCAAAATATGAATATTTGCAGATGATATGGTAGTATATTAATGTGATCCCAGAAGTTGCACTAAGCCTGATAAACAACTTCAGCAAAGTGGCAGGGTACAAAATTAACTCAAACAAATCAGTAGCCTTCCTCTGCTCAAAAGATGAACAGGCTAGGAAAAATTTATGGAAGTGATACCCTTCACAATAGTCATAAATAACATAAAATACTTCGCAGTTACTCTAACCAAGCAACTGAAAGATCTGTATAACAAGAACAAGTCTCTAAAGAAAGAAATTGATGAAGATCACAGAAGATGGAAAGAATTCCCATGCTCATGGATTGGCAGGATTAACATAGTAAAAATGGCCATTTTGCCAATGTCAATCTACAGATTCAATGCAATCCCCATCAAAATTCTAAATCAACTCTTCATAGAGTTAGAGCAATTTGCAAATTCATTTGGAATAGCCAAAGACCAAGGATAGTGAAAACTATCCGCAACAATAAAAGAACTTCTGGGGAAATCACCATCCCTGACCTCAAGCAGTATTACAGAGTGATAGTGACAAAAACTATGTGGTATTGGTACAGAGACAGGCAGGTAGATCAAAGGAATAGAATTGAAGACATGGAAATGAACTCATACACCTAGGGTCACTTGATCTTTGACAGAGGAGCTAAAACCATCTAGTGGAAAAAAGATAGCATTTTCAACAAATGGTGCTGGTTCAACTGGAGGTTGTATCATGTAGAAGAATGCAAATTGACCCACTCTTATTGCCCTGTACAAAGCTTAAGTCCAAGTGGATCAAGGACCTCCACATAAAACCACATAAAATAGAACTAATAGAAGAAAAAGTGGGGAAGCATCTCGAATACATGGGCACTTGGGAAAATTTCCTGAACAAAACACCAATGGCTTATGCTCTAAGATCAAGAAACGACAAATGGGACCTCATAAAACTGCAAAACTTCTGTAAGGCAAAGGACACTGTTGTTAGGACAAAATGGCAACCAACAAATTGGGAAAAGGTTTTTACCAATCCTATACCTTATAGAGGGCTAATATCCAAAATATTCAAAGAACTTAAGTTAGACTCCATAGAGCCAAATAAACCTAGTAAAAATAGAGTACAGAGCTAAACAAAAAATTCCCAGCTGAGCAATATCAAATAGCTGAGAAGCACCTAAAGAAAGGTTCAGCATCCTTAGTCATAAGGGAAATGAAAATCCAAACAACTCTGAGATTCCACCTCACACCAGTCAGAATGGCTAAGATCAAAATCTCAGGTGACAACAGATGCTGGAGAGGATATGGAGAAAGAGGAACACTTCTCCATTGTTGGTGGGATTACAAACTGTCACAACCATTCTGGAAATCAGTCTGGAGGTTCCTCAGAAAATTGGACATTGCACTATCTGAGGACCCATCTATACCTCTCCTGGGCATATACCCAAAAGATGCTCCAACATACAACAAAGAAACATGTTTCACTATGTTAGTAGCAGCCTTCTTTATAGTAACCAGAAGCTGAAAAAAATTCCAGATACCCATCACCAGAGGAATGGATACAGAAAATGTATTATATCTACATAATGGAGTACTACTTAGCTATCAAAAACAATGGCTTCATGAAATTCATATGCGAATGAATTGAAATAGAAAATATCATCCTGAGTGAGGTAACTCAATCACCGAAAAACACACATGGTATGCACTCACTTATAGGTGGATATTAGCCAAAGCTCGAATAACACAACATACAATCTACAGACCACCTAAAGCTGAAGAAGGAAGAACAAAGTATGGATGCTTCATGCCTTAAAAAGGGGAACAAAAATATTCATAGGAGAGATATGGAGCCAAATTTGAAGCAGAGACTGAAGGAATGGCCATTCAGAGCCTGCCCCACATGGGTATACAGCCCATATATATACAACCACGAAAACTCGATAATATTGATGAAGCTAAGAAGTCCATGTTGATAGAGGCCTGATATAGCAGTCTCCTGAGAGGCATAGCCAGAGCATGCTAAATACAGAGGTGTATGCTAGCAACAAACTATTGAACTGAGAATGCAGTTCACATTGGAGGAATTAGAGAAAGGATCTAAAGAGCTGAAGGGGCTTCCAACCCCATATGAACAACAATGCCAAACAAACTGAGCTCCCAGGGACTAAAGCGCTACCCAAAGACTACACAGGGACTGACCCATGGCTCCAGTTGCAAATGTAGCAGAAGATGACCTTGTTGGGCACCAATGGAAGGAGAATCCCTTGTTCCTGCCAAGGCTGTACTCCACAGTGCAGGGGAATGACAGGGGTGTGGGGAGGGATGCAAATAGGGGTGGTTGTGAAGGGGAACACTCTTATAGAAGAAGGGGAGGGGGATGGGATTTGGGGGTTTAGAACTATAAACTGCAGAAGTGAAAACATTTGAAATGTAAATAAAAAATCCAATTAAAAAAGAAAAATGTGAATGAAAATAATAAATTTAAAAATATCTGAAATTTAGGGAAATTGTGAAATTTAGGAGTTAGAGAATAGTAAAATTATGCTATATACATGTATGGGTATCACATGCAGATAATTTCCATTAATGTAATAAAAACTTTCAATGTCCAATAAAATATAAAATATAGAAAAAAAAGAAATATTTCTGCTTCCTGTTTTTTTTTTGTTAACTTGAGTATTTCTTATTTACATTTCGAGTGTTATTCCCTTTCCCGGTTTACTGGCCAACATCCCCCTAACCCCTACCCCTCTCCTTCCTTATGGGTGTTCACCTCCCCATCCTCCCCCCATTGCAGCCCTCCACCCAACAATCACATTCACTAGGGGTTCAGTCTTGGCAGGACCCAGGGCTTCCCCTTACACTGGTGATCGTACTATGATATTCAATGCTACCTAAGAGATCAGAGTCCAGGGTCAGTCCATGTATAGTCTTTAGGTAGTGGCTTACTCCCTGGAAGCTCTGGTTGCTTGGCATTGTTGTTCATATGGGGTCTCGAATCCCTTCGAGCTCTTCCAGTTCTTTCTCTGATTCCTTCAACGGGAGTCCTGTTCTCAGATCAGTGGATTGCTGCTGGCTTTTGCCTCTGTATTTGCTGTATTCTGGTTGTGTCTTTCAGGAGCGATCTACATCCGGCTCCTGTCTGCCTGCACTTCTTTGCTTCATCCATCTTGTCTAATTGGATGGCTGTATATGTATGGGCCACATGTGGGGCAGGCTCTGAATGGGTGTTACTTCTGTCTCTGTTTTAATCTTTGCCTCTCTATTCCCAGCCAAGGGTATTCTTGTTCCCCTTTTAAAGAAGGAGTGAAGCATTCACATTTTGATCATCTGTCTTGAGTTTCATGTGTTCTAGGCATCTAGGGTAATTCAAGCGTTTGGGCTAATAGCCACTTGTCAATGAGTGCATACCATGTGTGTTTTTCTGTGATTAGGTTACCTCACTCAGGATGATATTTTCCAGTTCCAACCATTTGCCTATGAATTTCATAAAGTCATTGTTTTTAATAGCTGAGTAATATTCCATTGTGTAGATGTACCACATTTTCTGTATCCATTCCTCTGTTGAAGGGCATCTGGGTTCTTTCCAGTTTCTGGCTATTATAAATAAGGCTGCTATAAACATAGTGGAACACGTGTCTTTTTTATGTTGGGACATCTTTTGGGTATATGCCCAAGAGAGGTATAGCTGGATCCTCAGGCAGTTCAATGTCCAATTTTCTGAGGAACCTCCAGACTGATTTCCAGAATGGTTCTACCAGTCTGCAATCCCACCAACAATGGAGGAGTGTTCCTCTTTCTCTCATCCTTGCCAGCATCTGCTGTCACCTGAGTTTTTGATCTTAGCCATTCTCACTGGTGTGAGGTGAAATCTCAGGGTTGTTTTGATTTGCATTTCCCTTATGACTAAAGATGTTGAACATTTATTTAGGTGTTTCTCAGCCGTTGGGCATTCCTCAGCTGTGAATTCTTTGTTCAGCTCTGAGTCCCATTTTTAATAGAGTTATTTATCTTTCTGCGGTCTAACTTCTTGAGTTCTTTGTATATTTTGGATATAAGGCCTCTATCTGTTGTAGGATTGGAAAAGATCTTTTCCCAATCTGTTAGTTGCCGTTTTGTCCTAACCAAAGTGTCCTTTGCCTTACAGAAGCTTTGCAGTTTTATGAGATCCCATTTGTCGATTCTTGATCTTAGAGCGTAAGCCATTGGTGTTTTGTTCAGGAAATTTTTTCCAGTGCCCATGTGTTCCAGATGCTTCCCTAGTTTTTCTTCTATTAGTTTGAGTGTGTCTGGTTTGATGTGGTGGTCCTTGATCCACTTGGACTTAAGCTTTGTACAGGGTGATAAGCATGGATCGATCTGCATTCTTTTACATGTTGCCCTCCAGTTGAACCAGCACCATTTGCTGAAAATGCTATCTTTTTTCCAATTGATGGTTTTGGCTCCTTTGTCAAAAATCAAGTGCCCATAATTGTGTGGGTTCATTTTTGGGTCTTCAATTCTGTTCCATTCGTCTATCTGTCTGAATCTGTACCAATACCATACATTTTTTATCCATATTGCTCTGTAATACTGCTTGAGTTCAGGGATAGTGATTTCCCCCTGAAGTCCTTTTACTGTTGAGGATAGTTTTAGCTATCCTGGGTTTTTTGTTATTCTAGATGAATTTGCAAATTGATCTGTCTGACTCTTTGAAGAAATGGTTTGGTATTTCGATGGGGATTGCATTGAATCTGCAGATCGCTTTTGTTAATATGGCCATTTTTACTGTATTAATCCTGCCAATCCATGAGCCTGGGAGATCTTTCCATCTTCTGAGGTCTTCTTCAATTTCTTTCTTCAGAGTCTTGAAGTTCTTATTGCACAGATCTTTTACTTGCTTGGTTAAAGTCACACCGAGGTAGTTATATTATTTGGGTCTATTATGAAGGGTGTCATTTCCCTAATTTCTTTCTTGGCTTGTTTTTCTTTTATGTAGAGGAAGGCAACTGATTTATTTGAGTTAATTTTATACCCAGCCAATTTGCTGAAGTTGTTTATCAGCTTTAGTAGTTCTCTGGTGGAACTTTTGGGATCACTTAAACATATTATCACATCATCTGCAAATAGTGATATTTTGACTTCCTTTTTTCCAATACGTATCCCCTTGATCTCCTTTTGTTTTCTCATTGCTCTGGCTAGGACTTCTAGAACTATATTGAAAATGTAGGGAGAGAGTGGGCAGCCTTGTCTAGTCCCTGATATTCATGGGATTGCTTCAAGTTTCTCTCCATTTAGTTTAATGTTAGCAATTGGTTTGCTGTATATGGCTTTTACTATGTTTAGGTCTGGGCCTTGAATTCCTATTCTTTCCAGGACTTTTATCATGAATGGGTGTTGAATTTTGTCAAATGTTTTCGCAGCATCTAATGAAATGATATTGTGGTTTTGTTCTTTCAGTTTGTTTATATAATGGATCACATTGATGGTTTTCCATATATTAAACCATCCATGCATGCCTGGGTTGAAGCCTACTTGATCATGGTGGATGATTGTTTTGATGTGCTCTTGGATTTGGTTTGCCGGAATTTTATTGAATATTTTTGTGTTGATATTCATAAGGGATAATGGTCTGAAGTTCTCTTTCTTTGTTGGGTCTTTGTGTGGTTTAGGTATAAGAGTAATTGAGGCTTCCTAGAAGGAATTCGGTAGTGCTCCATCTGTTTCAATTTTGTGGAATAGTTTGTATAGTATTGGTATGAGGTCGTCTATGAAGGTCTGATAGAATTCTGCACTAAACCCGTCTGGACCTGGGCTCTTTTTCGTTGGGACACCTTTAATGACTGCTTCTATTTCCTTAGGAGTTATGGGGTTGTTTAACTGGTTTATCTGTTCCTGATTTAACTTTGGTACCTGGTGTCTGTCTAGGAAATTGTCCATTTCCTGCAGATTTTCAAGTTTTGTTCAATATAGGCTTTTATAGTAATATCTGGTGATTTTTTGAATTTCCTCTGATTCTGTAGTTATGTCTCCCTTTTCATTTCTGATTTTATTAATTTGGACACACTCTCTGTGTCCTCTCTTTAGTCTCGCTAAGGGTTTATCTCTCTTGTTGATTTTCTCAAAGAACCAACTTTTGGTTCTATTGATTCTTTCTATAGTCCTTTTTGTTTCTACTTGGTTGATTTTAGCACTGAGTTTGATTATTTCCTGCCATCTACTCCTCCTGGATGTATTTGTTTCTTTTTGTTCTAGAGCTTTTAGGGGTGCTGTCAAGCTGGTGACATATGCTCTTTCCTGTTTCTTTCTGCAGGCACTCAGAGCTATGAGTTTTCTTCTTAGCACAGCTTTCATTGTGTCCCATAAGTTTGGTTATGTTGTACCTTCATTTTCATTAATTTCTAAGAAGTCTTTAATTTCTTTCTTCATTTCTTCCTTGATCAGGTTATCGTTGAGTAGAGCATTGTTCAACTTCCACATGTATGTGGGCATTCTTTCCTTATTGTTATTGAAGACCAGCTTTAGGCTGTGGTGGTCTGATTGCACGCATGGGATCATTTCTCTTTCTGTACCTGTTGAGGCCCGTTTTTTGACCAATTATATGGTCAATTTTGGAGAAAGTACCATGAGGAGCTGAGAAGAATATATATCCTTTTGCTTTAGTATAGAATGTTCTATAAATATCTGTTAAGTCCATTTGGGTCATGACTTCGCTCAGTCTGTCTACGTCTCTGTTTATTTTCTGTTTCCATGATCTGTCCATTGATGAGAGTTGGGTGTTGAAATCTCCTACTATTATTGTGTGAGGTACAATGTGTGTTTTGAGCTTTAGTAAGGTTTCTCTTACATATGTAGGTGCCCTTGTATTTTGGGCATAGATATTTAGGATTGAGAGTTCATCTCGGTGGATTTTTCCTTTGATGAATATGAAGTGTCCTTCCTTATCTTCTTTGATGACTTTTAGTTGAAAATTGATTTTATTTGATATTAGAATTACTACTCCAGCTTCCTTCTTCCTACCATTTGTGTGGAAAGTTTTTTTCCAGCCTTTCACTCTGAGGTAGTGTCTGTCTTTGTCTCTGAGGTGTGTTTCCTGTAGGCAGCAGAATGCAGGGTCCTTGTTTCGTATCCAGTTTGTAAATCTATGTCTTTTTATTGGGAAGTTGAAGCCATTGATGTTGAGAGATATTAAGGAATAGTGATTATTGCTTCCTGTTATATTCATATTTGGATGTGAGGTTATGTTTGTGTGCTTTTCTTCTCTTTGTTTTGTTGCCAAGATGATTAGTTTCTTGCTTCTTCTAGGGTGTAGCTTGCCTCCTTATGTTGGGCTTTAACATTTATTATCCTTTGTAGCACTGGATTTGTAGAAAGATATTGTGTAAATTTGGTTTTGTCATGGAATATCTTGGTTTCTCCATCTATGTTAATTGAAAGTTTTGCAGGATACAGTAACCTGGGTTGGCATTTGTGTTCTCTTAGGGTCTGCATGACAGCTGTCCAGGATCTTCTGGCTTTCATAGTCTCTGGCGTAAAGTCTGGTGTGATTCTGGTAAGTCTGCCTTTATATGTTACTTGACCTTTTTCCCTTACTGCTTTTAATATTCTTTCTTTATTTTGTGCATTTTGTCTTTTGACTATTATGTGACGGGAGGAATTTCTTTTCTCGTCCAATCTATTTGGAGTTCTGTAGGCTTCTTGTATGCTTATAGATATCTCTTTCTTTAGGTTAAGGAAGTTTTCTTCTATGATTTTGTTGAAGATATTTACTGGTCTTTTGAGCTGGGAGTCTTCACTCTCTTCTATACCTATTATCCTTAGGTTTGAACTTCTCATTGAGTCCTGGATTTCATGTATGTTTTGGACCAGTAGCTTTTTCCATTTTACATTATCTTTGACAGTTGTGTTGATGATTTCTATGGAATCTTCTGCTCCTGAGTTTCTCTCTTCTATCTCTTGTCCTTTTGGTGTTGCTTGTATCTACGGCTCCTTTTCGTTTCCTTTGGTTTTCTATATCCATGGTTATTTCCATGTGTTCTTTCTTGATTGCTTCTATTTCCATTTTTAATTCCTTCAACTGTTTGATTTTGTTTTCTTGGAATTCTTTCAGGGATTTTTGTGATTCCTCTCTGTAGGCTTCTATTTATTTATTGATGTTTTCCTTTGTTTCTCTAAGGGAGTTCTTCATGTCTTTCTTGAAGTCCTCCAGCATCATAATCATATATGATTTTGAAACTAGATCTTGCTTTTCTGGTGTGTTTGGATATTCTGTGTTTGCTTTGGTGGGAGAATTGGGCTCTGATGATGCCATGTAGTCTTGATTTCTGTTGCTTGTGTTCCTGCGCTTGCCTTTCGCCATATGATTATCTCTGGTTTTACTTAGTTCTGCTATTTCTGGCAGTGGGTAAACTGTCCTATAAGCCTGTGTGTCAGGAGTGCTGTAGACCTATTTTCTTGCTTTCTTTCAGCCAGTTATGGGAACAGAGTGCTCTGCTTTCGGGCGTGTAGTTTTTCCTATCTACAGGTCTTCAGCTGTTCCTGTGGGCCTGTGTCTTGAGTTCAACAGGCAGGTTGCTTGGAGCAGGAAGGTTTGTCTTACCTGTAGCCTAGAGGCTCAAGTTTGCTCGTGGGGTGTTGCTTATGAGCTCTCTGAGAGGGCAGCAACCAGGAAGATCTGTGCTGCCCTTTCCAGGAGCTTCTGTGCACCAGGGTTCCAGATGGCGTTTGGTGTTTTCCTCTGTGGTCCTGAGCCTTAAGTTTGCTCCTGGGGTGTTGCTTTTGAGCTCTCCATGGGGGCAGCAACCAGGAAACCTTTCTGTTTTTTTAAATACTTTCTTGTGTGTCAAAATTCTAGATATGATAATCTAGTTAGCAGAGTATATTAACAACATAATATTCAATAATCCTCCAGCTTGCAAATGTAAATGATGAATAAGAAAATATACTCTTAGAGAGCTATTTCAAAAACTTAAAATAAACAAGAAACTTCTACAATAACTACTTTTTGAGAGGTTCTCACCTTGTAACCTTCTCTGATCTAGAACTTACTATGTTGACATGTCTGGGCACAAACTCACTGAGAATTGTTTTCTGTTTTTACTTCTTTACAGGTATTATAGCTTATATAATACAATTTGTGATGTCTTAATATTCGAATGTTTTCCTACTGTCTTACTGTAATCAGCAAAATGAAATTTAAAACAATATTGGTAAATGTTTAATACTTGTTAAAACATTTGATGACCAAGGAAACAATCTTGAATTTACTTTTGTTGCAATTTGAATATGAGATATTAACCAGTAGACTAATGTATTTATGGACATGGTCTCCACATGACCATTGTTTTGTGAAAGATTGGATCTTCACTGAGTGGGATCTTCAAGGAGAAAGAATTTCATCAAGTTAACCGAACAATCACATTGCCTAGTTTATCCAGACAGACAAAAATAATCTAGATGCATGAAAAACAGTTTCTCAGACCTCAGTCTCTGTCTTTTGGTGGAACACACATATTAAAAATATGAACCATCTGAAAGATGATAGAGCCCTTGCTTTCATTAAGTTAATTGCTTCATTTTATTACATTTGCCCCCATTGGTCAGCACTGCTTCTCTTGGTCATGTGGGGATTTTTTCTTTAATGCTTTCAAGATGCCTAGGGGTTTCTTGGTGAAGATAAGGCTATTAGTTTGAATAATATTTAATTAAAAGGTAATTTAGGCTTTGTAATCATTCTCTTGAGTGTAAATGTCAGAAACTGATAAAAACTGTATGGAGAAATATGTCAGCGACAGAAAGACATGTGCATAGTTACTGATAAGTTAGGAACTGGACTACAAAGTTGCACACATTTTCTTAATCTAGCTACAAGTAATGAAAAGAAAAAAGACTGTGCAATCTGTTAAATCATGTAAAATGTATGAACTGTATGCTAAGAAACTGCATTCTAAAATGGACTGAACACTAAAGACAAAGCCGTCACTAATTCAGAACCAATTAAGTTTCTGTGATAAGCACCATATGAGTCCAATCCTCGTATAAGGGCATCTTAAGAGAATAGTGATTAGGAGGAGCCAAGATCGGCATTTGTAAATCCTGTGCCTCAGCAAGAAAGGCCTGGGGTTCAAGTACCAGTCTGAATAACACGTGTCTCATTTAACTTACAGATAAGTAATAGTGTAAATCTGGACACATTCTGTACTCTGTCAGTGTATACATTTGCACAATTTAGTATTCTAATTTCCTCTGTGGTTGTTGTGAATGCCATGACAAAAAGCAACTTGAAGAAGGAGGAAAGTTTACATTTCATAGTCACAATCCACCATTAATGTATGGATGTCTCCTGAGAGGCTCTACCAGAGCCTTATTGATACAAATGAGAATGGTTGCAGTTAACCATTGTACTGAGCATGGAGACTCAAATGGAGGAATTAGAGAAAGGACTGAAGGAGCTGAAGGGGTTTGCAACACCATATGAAGAACAACAATATCCACCAACCAGACCCTACCAGAGCTCCTAGAGACTAAACCACCGACCAATGAGTACACAGAGAGGGACCCATGGCTCCGGATGCATATGTAGCAGAGGATGGCCTTGTTTGACATAAATCAGAGGAGAAGCCTTTGGTCTTGTTAAGGCTCATTTCCCCAGTGTAGGGGAATGCAATGGTGTTGAGGGGGGAGTGGGTGAATGGGAGTGGGAGCATCTTGATAGAAGCAGGGAGAGAGGAGGGGAAATAAGAGAGGGAGAGGGAAATGACATGTGAAATGTAAACACATAGAATATCCAATAAAATAAAATAAAATAAAATAAAATAAAGACAAAATGAGGAAACAGTGAATTAGAGTCATTCCATCTTGTAGATTTAGAATTTTCATTCTCCCAGAAAGCAATTCTTTTAAACCATGGCAATGAATCTTCTGGCTTTATATTTTTTGGTATCACTTCCAAACAGGATAATTTGTGGTACACTCTTAGTGCTTATGGGAATATAATTGAATAAATTAAAAGAAAAAAGAAAAAAAAGAAAAGAAAGTCAGGGCTAGATTTTAAGCAATAAGTAAAGCATAAAACATGGAGTGACACTGATTGTGTGTATGTTATTTGATATCCAGGACAGATACATACACAAGCATTGCATATTGAAATAAAACTGCAATGAACACAGAACATTAGATATAGGATTATGTATGAGAAATTAAAAAGAGAAAACCTGTGTAATAATTATTACCTGATGCTGAATTTAAAGCATCTATCAGCTAAATTTTAATATAACTTTACAAAATATGGTATATATATTCATATCTAACAAAAGAAAAATTAAGGTTGATGGAAATAATTAACTCTCTAAGACCATATTGCTAACAAGCCCTGTGAAGTTCACCTGGATTCATCAGACTATTTATGAATCAATGTAAGAGAGTAAGGCCTGGGGCTCTAGATCACTAATTCTATGGGTGAGCATTGCTCAGGGTGCTTTTCCTCAACAAACCATTTTTAGAGTTCATGTTCCATTTCCCACTGAATATGTTATATACTTAGACTACAGAGAGAAATGTCAGAAACATTTAGTCAGGACTGTATTTTGTTTATGAACACTTATATTGACTTCATTGTCCATTCACTTTCCCATGTTTTATTGTATTTGCTTAATTTCAGTTCATACATACAGAGTGCATACAATCTAAAAGCCAATGTTTGCATCTTAAATTGGCTAAAAAGAAAATTTATTGTTTATGTTTTACTTATTAGTAACTTACATTCTCACATGTATAGTTATGAAGCACATACGTTAGAGTAAAGGTACAAAAACAATATGAATATAATCAAAATATTCACAATATTTAATGCTATATTTTGTTTAGTAAGTGAAGCTTCGTCCAAGCAACAAAAAAAAACCTGTGTAAAAACATTTTCTAATGGAATCATGCTATAATAAAGAAATAAAAATATTTATAGTGACATCATTATGATTATTAATATAATTATTAATATTTGATTTTCCTACTGATTGGAACTGAACTTTTTATCTGCATGATACACATAGAAAAGTTTTTAAACTTTTTACTTTCCCAACAATGACATTAATATCACTGTGACTCATTACTTTGTACTGTTTCTGTTTAGTGACTAATTTTTTTCACTCACAGAGCTGTCCAACTCCGTATACAATATCCAGCTGTTCACCTAACAGAAATAGTGCCTAAAGGCACAAACCAGCTTGTTGGGACAAAGAAATTAAGAATGCAGAACTGAATGCTCTCCTAATGTCAAATGATTAATCAGGTATCTGCATTATTAAGTTTGTTCAGGGCTTTTACCCAACACATCTTAGAGAATCAAATAGGCTTAGAAGAGAATAGGTTTTTCAATCAATATTTACTATCACAGAATATATTTTGTATTGAAATATGTGAAGAAATCAGATTTACTTCCATGTTTTTAAGAGTTGTATAATTAGTAATTTACTGTAAAAGTAATTTCAGAGCTGAGCTGAAATATATTTCTAATATTTGCTACAAACTACTCATATTTTAAAAGATTTCCTTTATGTACCTATGAGGTAAATATTTCAAGCATGTGAGATTTTACTCAGATTTTGAAATAATGGATGAATTTTAAGTAGGAAAATTGAAAATGTGTAGATCTAATAAAAACATTCAAAAGAGCAGAGAGATCATAATTGAGAAACTACTTTAAGAAAGTTGATAGGAAAAGTACCACCTTGTGGATTGATAGCAGGGGAGTAAGTGTATAGAATGTCCTAGAGGGAAATGTCGGTGGCAGGAATAGTAGGAAAGCTGTGGCAATTATTCAAACATGAAGAAACGAGAGGCTGAAAAGAACAAATGGCAGCAAAATGGAAATGACAGATGTGAGAAATTCTGCACATGATGAATCAACTCTTCTGCTCACAATCTCCAAAATATCCCAGGAGTTAAATGTGCTGATAATACAAATTTATGGGAGTGGTAAACATGAAGCCATGTAAATGAGAATTTGAAAGGGCCTGGAATGTTTTCATAAACAAGCTAGTTGGCAAGCACACTTAACTGACAGCTCCCATGAAGAAAAATATGTTCAATAATAATTAAGCGCCATCAGGAATTAATGGTTTGATTCATGTGAGAACAGTTCTTGACTTACAATCAAAAGAACCCATAGTTACATTTATAATCTGCACAAAATAATACTTACCACATTTTGCAACTTATGAAACATTTTCAAATACATCATCTCTGTTAACATTTAAAGGACACTCAACAAACACGTAACCATTATTGTATAGTACAAATCAGAAGTGGAGACATTCACATATTTCACAAAATGACTATGATGTATCCTGTGTGGTTGTGTAGTTAGTGCAGACTGCATACTTGTATACTGGGGAAACTGAGTCAGACAGAGATGCTTGTTTTAGTTTCATGCTAAAGGAGTTGTATTGCTCATGATCCTGGGATCGCAAAAGTTATTAGTGCGAGTTTTAAACCTTATCTAATTTCTATTTCTCTGCTACTCGTATCTGTGATCTTCTGTGGTTTCCCACCACTCAGAAACATAGCCATAAGTGAGTCTGCTAGAATGGACTATTTGATCAACCTCCAAGGGCTAAAGAAAAGTAAAGGACTGTGGTTTTCTGAAGAATGGAAAAAGAAAATGTCCTGAGAAGAATCTGGGATGTGTTCTGGAAAGGGGTCGAAAGTGCTCGAGTCAATCACATGCGAATATATGTGATTTCTCACTCAGAAATGGATTCTAAGCAATGTGTCATTTTCCAAAACAAGATTGCTCATCTTAGATATACATTATATTTGATAAATGAAAATATGTCAGTCTGATTGAATTAGAAAGGGTATCCTGAGAGCACATATGGGGCTGGCTGAGTGGAAATCTGCATTGTGACATAACTTCCTACGCAAATCACTGTAAAATAAAAAAGCAGGTTCATATGTATGTAAAATCTATTTGTCCAGTTGTGAGTAAAAGTAATGTCCCATTTTTGTGGATTAATTTTCTCTTCATTCTCTTTTCTAGTTTTATACAAATTAAATGATATCCTTTCTTCAAGATCACGTCTTGCTATCTCAATCTTCCATCCAGAGATTTCTTAGTCATATTTCACTGCTAATCACAACAGAGTTTTCATGGAGTAGATAGTTTAGTCAAGTTACACTTTTCAATAAATAAATTGTTTAACTTGAAAATTAAAATAGTGGTGAATCCATGATAAAATTCTCCAAGATTCTGTAAACATTTGCTGTACATGGCTTGGGACCTTCCTTTGCTTCCTATTCCTGTCAAAGATGGCCTTTCACCAGATTGGTTTTGGCAATTTAATTCTGAAGTTAGTGATACCCACCCCTTCCTACAAGAAAGTTCAGGATTGTTAGAGATCCTCATTAATCATGATGAATGCTGGATATCTCACAGCAAATGTAATGAGATGAGATGAGAGAACCTTCTATGAGCTGAAGTCCCTACTTGTAAAATGATGACAAATTAATTTCCTTTTTTTTAAGACTTGGTGATTTTGTGAATTATTTTGTACCACACTATAAAGTAGTGATATATTCTGTATGTGTTCTGATATAAGAATATAATATTACTCATATAATGAGTAATCTATTGTAATTTTTATGTCCAGGTTTGTTAATTAAAGGAATGTTTTCTATAATTTGCGTTCTTTCAAAAAAAATCACAGCTCTTATCACACAGAGAACTGCTTTAAGCACATCAAAGATGCCATTTTGACAATTAGGAAAGAAATATAAACTACAGAATTTTGGGCATACATGATATATTTACCCAAATGAATTTCTTTTGCTCTTAGTGTCTATTCAGACAACTGTATTTAAACCTTACCATTGGGGCACGAGTTCATGGCAGTCCATGAAAGCAAAATTTTAGTTTGATAATTTTCAGTGAAAAAGAATGGTACACGTTCTGTTACACAAATAATTAATATGCCAAAACAGCCAATGATTTACTCTCCCTTAAAATGTATATAAATAAGAAAACATTAGTGAAGGATGCCCATGATGCCTGGCTTCTCCAGAATTAATCACCTAACATCTTAATCCTGGATATTCAGAATTTTCAGGAATGGATCTATTTTGTTTAAACTCTGTGACTCCATGCCAGTTACATTTGTAACATTCATTCACAGTATCAGAGCAATTCAAGTCATGGTGGTAGATAGGCAATGCTAACATTAGCATATGATGAAGATAGTTTGTATTAGGCTTGCCCTACTGAACTACTTTTCTTAACTTGGCCTTGCCATATAATAGTTTCACACTCAGAAGATAGGAAAAGCAGTTAGGCAAACCTATTTGAACACAAGCTTGCAGGGACACTTAAGATTAAAACTGCAATATTCGCCCTATCCCTGGAAAAACATTTTTTTCTTAATCAAAAACAGAGGTAGATTCATGTAGAGTCTGTGTAATGCCTTTCATAGCCTCTATTACTTCTTTAGAATAATTTTTTCAAAGTGCTTATTGTACTCTGTTATAAAAGTTTCGCTGTCAGCACCAGTACAAATATCTATTATATACTGTGTAGGAAGTACTTTCTACAGGCTAGGAGTGGCATTTGAATACCGGAGAATGGTTTTCCTCTTATGTAGATTATACTCTCTAGTAGAAAGAAGAATATGATTGACAGAGGTAGCATATGATTTAAAAATAAAGACAAATTAAGTACTATTTTAAGGAGACATTACAAAGAAGGAATTTTGTACAGAGAAAGCATTGCCTTGGGCCTTTGAAATGGGCACCTTATTTTGCTTCCAAATTTCTCAATTGTTTGCCTCAGGCATGAACTACGTCTCTCCCTATCTGCCACAATTGTCCAGCATGGCCTTGTCATACCTGATTCTCCCTCTGAATCTTGACCTTAGGTGAAACAAGATATCTCTTTAATTGGAATCTCACTCTCCTGCCAGCAGCATACATTCTGCGGCTGCACAATACATGTTTTAAGGTACTTGGCTTATTTCTCTTCATTTTAAGCAATCTAGAATGGCTGCATCAGCTCCGAGTTGCCTGGTAAAATGCTGAAGCTTTTGTATCCCTCAATCAGCAATCATTTTTCTTGTATGACTGCATCATCAGCACTCCATATTTTCCTCTGCCCAATCCTGATTCCTAATGTACTACAGCTGTTAGTCATGAAAACAGTGCTCTAATATGTCTCCATACAAATATGTCTGCCTCTGAGACTCTTTTATGAGGAAATCAACTACAAGTAGTTTCTAAAAGAAGTAGTCCAAATGCACAGATGCTAAAATAGTATTTCTTTTTACCTTAATCAAGACTTTGGTCTGTGTTAAAATTTGATTAGTTCACAAATAGTTTCTCTTCATTGTTACTAGGTAGACTATAAAAAACCCTTGACTTGGGACAAGTGTGCTATTGTTAAGAGTTCCATTAGCAATGAGATAGGATGGAGTAAAATGAGAAAGGGAGGATATCTAGAAATTTGAGAAAAAATTTAATCATTGTAAGTGTAAAATTAGGTAGACGTGACCACATAAAATTGATGTTCTGCCAAAGACAGTAAGAGACAGAGGGAATTGCATTCATCAATTAGACACAAATGAGCACTGGTGAAATATTAGTGTAAAGAAATCTGAGCATATCTGTTCTAATGGTGTTACAAGAACCCTTAGGCCTATACTGCACACTGTTTGTCTGACCCAACTTTGCCTGCTTTCTCTGAGGCCTGTCTGTACCAGGAACAACCAGATAGGATGTACCAGGGTTCAACCAGGTAAGAAATCTGCCCAAGACCTTACATGCCAAGTTCCTTTAAAACAGATCCACAATGGGAAATTGCACCCTGTACCCTCTGCTCAATTTTCTGGCCCACATTCCAGATGCATTCCCTGAGGTCTGTTGGCAAAAGACGCAAACAGACAGCTAACGGTGATCATAAGAACACAATTAACAAGGGCCAGGGCTACGTATGGCACCACCAGGGTCCAGTTATCCTACTACAGCGAACCATAGATGTCCTACCTTAGATGAAGCACAGGAAATGAGCTAATATTTAATCTTATAAAGAGGATAGAGGCCTCTAAAGTGGAAATTAATAAATGCCTAAAAGAAATACAGGAAAATACAATAAAATGAGTAAAGAAAATGAATAAAACAGTTCAAGACCTGAAAACAGGAATAAGTGCATTAGAAAAAAATTGATGGATCTGTAGAGATGATAAACCTATGTAATGAACAGAAATTATTGATGCAAGAATTGCCAACAGACTAAAAATGATTGGACTGACAACCACAGGCATAGAAGATATACATACAATAGATTAAATTGATACATCTGTCAAATAAAATGTTAACCCTAAAGTTTCTAAACCATCCAAAAATTTGGGATATTATGAAAAGACTTAATTTAAGAATTATAGCAATAGAAGCAGAAAATTCCCAGATCAAAGGCCCCAGAAACATTTTCAATAAAATCATGAAAGAAAATTTTCATAGCATAAGGAAGAGGTCCCTATAAACATATAAGAAGCTTACAGAATTGCAAATAGGTTGGACCAAAAAGAGAAATCTTTCACTATATAATAATTAAATCACTGACTTACAGAACAGTGGAATTATATTAAACACCACACACAGAAAAGGCCAAGGAATATATAAAGGCAAACCTATTAGAATTAAACCCAAATATTCAACTGAGATTTTTAAAGCCAGAAAGGCTTGGGCAGATGTCTTGAAGTCTGAACAGTCCACATATGCCAGCCCAAACAACTATACCCAACAAAATTTTCAATCACTAAAGATGGAGAAACCAAGACATTCCATGACAAACCAAATTTAAACATATCTATATGCAAAACTACCCCTAAAGAAGATAAAAAAATTCTAACCCAAGAAGGATAACAATACTCAGAGCACACAAAATAAATAATTCCACAACAGCAGTACCAAAAGTAGGGAAGGATGCATGCATGTGCACCCCCCCACCCCCATACACACTACCACCACCAACATCAATTCAAGAGGAATTAGTAATAACTGGTCTTTAATATCTCTTAATATCAATGGACTTAAACCATAATTTAAAAAACAAAAGAAAACAAGAGCTGAGCCCTGAGCTGACCTTGTGCCACAGCTCTCTGTGCGTGGATCCCGCTGGGAGAGAGCTAGTCTCTCAGGAGAGCTGACACACCAGATAGCCCAGGTAGGACTATTACTTGTGCACTGAAGGACCTGCCTTGAGCCCCCTGGACACAGGAGCCTAGAAGCAGTCTGGGTCAGGATCTTCCCAGTTTCCCTCTGAACCTGGAGCTGACCCTGAATCACAGATCTCTATGCCCACATCCTGCTTATAGAAAGCTGGTTTCCCAGGAGTTCTTACACATGACTTTTGCTCCAAGTTACCCCTGTCCCTGGAGCTTTTGGGTCTCAGGAAATATGGAGCAACCTGGGGCAAGATCCTTCCAGTTTCAATGTGTGCCCAGAGCTGACTGTATGCAATGGTATCCAAATTCTGCCTGGAGAGAGCTGGTCTCCCAAGAATGCTGACACACAGACTTACAAGAGAGTCAACCCAGAGTCAGAGAGCAAGACCAACAAGCACAAGAGATAACCATATGGTGAGAGGCAAGCTCAAGAATCTAAGCAACAGAAACCAAGGCTACATGGTATATTCAGAACTCACTTTGGCTGCAGAAAGTCTTGGATACCCCAACACACTGGAAAAGAATAATTCTGATTTAAAAAATGACATCTTATGATTAAGTTAGAGGATTTTTTTTTTCTTTTTTCTTTTTTTCAGAGCTGGGGACCGAACCCAGGGCCTTTTCGCTCGCTAGGCAAGCGCACTACCGCTGAGCTAAATCCCCAACCCCAAGTTAGAGGATTTTAAGAAGCACATAAGTAACTCCCTTAAAAATACAAGAGAACACAGGCAAACAAATAGAAGCCCTTAAAGAAGACACACACACACACACACACACACACACACACACACACACACACACACACAAACCTTAAAAACATTACAGGAAAACAACAAACAGGTGAAGGCACTGAACAAAACCAGCCAGGACCTAATAATGGAAATAGAAACAATAAAGAAATCACAAAGGGAGACAACACTTGACATAGAAAACCTAGAAAAGAGATCAGGAATCATAGATGCAAGCATCACTAACAGAATACAAGAGACAAAAGAGAGAATCTCACAGGCAGAAGATAACAAGATACCATAGAAAACTTGACACACAGTCAAAGAAAATGCAAAACAAAAAAAAAAAAAAAAGATCCTAACCCAAAACATCCATGAAATCCAGGACACAATGAAAAGATCAAACCTAAGGATAATAGGTATAGAAGAAAGCAAAGTTTCCCAATTTAAATGGCCAGTAAATATCTTCAACAAAATTGTAGAGGAAAACTTCCCTAACCTAAAGAAAGAGATGCCCATAAACATACAAGAAGCCTACAGTACTCTAAATATTTTGGACCAGAAAAGAAATTCCACCCATCACATAATAGTCAAAACAACAAATGCAAAAAAGAGAGAAAGAATGTTAACAGCAGTAAGAGAAAAATATCAAGTAACATAAAAAGGCAGACATAACACAATTTCAACAGACTTCTCAACAGAGTCTATGAAAGCTAGAAGATCCTGGACAGATGTCATACAGAACCACCGAGAATACAAATGCCAGCCCAGGTTACTTACTATATGCACAAAAACTAACCAGTCCTATAAATGGAGAAACCAAAATATTACATGACAAAACCAAATTAACACAATATATTTCTATAAATCCAGCACTACAAAGGATAATAGATGGGAAAACGATAAAACTAGGAGGGAGCACGCACCTTAGGAAAAGCAAAAAATTAATATTCTTGCAACAAACCCAAAACAGGATAGTCACACAAACATAATACCACCCCTAGCAACAAAAATAACAGGAAAAAGCAGTCCCTATTCCTTAATATCTCTAACATCAATGGATTCAGTTCTCCAGTAAAAACACATAGACAAAGAGACTGGATGCATAAAGAGGATCCAGCATTTTGCTGAATACAAAAAATGTACCTCAGTGACAAAGACAGTCACTTCCTCAGACTAAAAGGCTGGAAAAAATTTCTAAGCAAATGGTACCAGAAACAATCTGGAGTAGCCATTATAATATGGAGTAAAATTGACATTCAACCTAAAGCTACAAAAAAAAAAAAAAAAACAAAAAAAAAGGAAGAGTGATTCATACTGGTGTGAAAGGAAAACTCTAACAACATTAAGTCCCTCAATTCTGAATAACTATGCTCCAAATGCAACAGTAACCACACTCATAAAAGAAAGTTTACTGCTTGAATTATCCTAGATTCACAGAACACATGAAACTCAAGAAGGATGACCAAAATGCAGATGCTTCACTCCTTTAAAAGGGGAACAAGAATACATTTGGGAGGGCATAGGGAGGCAAAGTTTAGAACAGAGGCAGAAGGAACACCCATTCAGAGCCTGCCCCACATGTGACTCATACATATACAGCCACCAAACTAGATAACATGGATGAAGCAAAGAAGTGCAGGCTGACAGGAACCGGGTGTAGATCTCTCCTGAGAGACACAGCCAGAATGTGGCAAATACATAGGCGAATGCCAGCAGCAAACCACTGAACTGAAAACCGGACCCCTGTTGAAGGAATCAGAGAAAGGACTGAAAGAGCTCAAAGGAGCTTGAGACCCCATATGAACAACAATGCCAACCAACCATAGTTTCCAGGGACTAAGCCACTACCCAAAGACTATACATGGACTGACACTGGGCTCCAACTGCATAGGTAGCGATGAATAACCTAGTAATGGCACCAATGGAAGGGGAAGCCCTTGGTCCTGCCAAGGCTGGACCCCCCAGTGAATGGGATTCTTGGAGGGAGGGCAGTAATCAGGGAGGATTGGGAGGGGAACACCCATACAGACTGGGATGGGGAGGTGTTAGGGGGATGTTGGCATGGAAACCAGGAAAGGGAATAACATTTGAAATGTAAATAAGAAATGCCCAATTTAATAAAGATGAAAAAAATGAAAAAAAAGTGTTATATATGTTGTTTCAGTTCTGGGTCTTTGATTTCCTTACATTGACCAACCTGTTTTTATGTCAACACCATATAATTTTTATTACTATTGTTCTACAGTACACCTTAAAATCAGGGATAGTGATACCACCAGAAGTTCTTTTATAGTACAGGGTTGTATTATCTGTCCTTGGCTTTTTGTTTTTCCATATATAGTTGAGAATTTTTCTTTCAAGGTCTGTGAAGAATTTTGTTGGAATTTTGATAAGAATTTCTGAGGATATGGGGAAGCAATAATGGGGGAGAGGTTTGAGAGGTTGGGACTGGGAAGAAAGGAGGAAGAGGAGGCTGAGATCTGAATGTAAAGTAACTAAATGAATAAATAAATAATAAATGAAAATATAGAAGAACTTTTCTAAATCTGAAAACACACATTTCACCTCACACAATAATAGAGGGAGACAAACACCTTATTCTCAACAATGGACATATCCTGGAAACAGAAACAACAAAACAGAGGCACAGTGAAACTAACAGAAGTTATGAACCAAATGGATTTAACAGATATCTATAGAACATTTCATCCTAAACAAAAGAATAAACCTTTTTCCCAGTACCTCATAGTACCTTCACCAAAACTGACCATATAATTGACCTCAAAAGATATAAGAAGATTGAAATATTACCATGTATCCTATCAGATCACAAAAAAAAAAAACAACAACAACAATAAAAAAAAATACGAAGGCTGGTCTTCAATAACAACAAAAACAGCAGAAAGCCCACATACAAATCGAAGCTGAACAAGGTGATACTCAATAATAACTTGGTCAAGGAAGAAAAAAAGAATGAAAAAAAATACTTTTAGAATTTAATGAAAATGAAGGCACAACACACCAAAACTTATGGAACACAAAGAATGAGGCAGAAAAGGAAAAATCATAGTTCTGAGTGCCTGCAAAAAGAAAATTGAGAGAGCATACACTAGCAGCTTGAAAGCACACCTAAAAGCTGTAGAAAAAAAGAAGCAAATGCACCCAAAAGGAATATACAGCAGGAAATAATCAAACACAGGGCTGAAATCATTCAAGTAGAAACAAGAAGAATTATACAGAAAAATCAACATAACCAGGAGCTGGTTTGTTGAGAAAATCAACAAGATAGATAAACCATCAGTCAGCCTAACCAGAGGGCACAGAGACAGTGTGCAAATTAGCAAAATCAGAAATGAAAAGGAAGACATTTTCTGAAGAAAATAACAGAAAGTGAGGAAATTTAAGTAATTATCAGAACCTATACAAAAGCCTATACTAAATAAAACTGGAAAATCTGGATAAAATGGGACAATTTTCTAAATAGATTCCACATATCAAAGTTAAATTAGGGTAAGATAAACCATCTAAAAGGTCCCATAACCCCTATAGAAATAGAACGAAACAGTCATTACAATTGCCCGAGCCAAAAAAAAAAAAAAAAAAAAAAAGAAAGAAAGAAAAAAGAAAGAAAGAAAGACAAAATATCAGGTGGGTTTAGACAAAATATCAGGTGGGTTTAATGTGGTATTCCATCAGACCTTCATAGAAAACATAATAATATTACTCTCCAGGGGACTCCACAATATAGAAGCAGAAGGAACACTGCCCAATTACTTTAATGTAGCCACAATTACACTTCTACCTAAATCACACAAAGATTCAACAAAGTAAGAGAACTTCAGAGCAATTTTCCATTATGAATATCAACCCAAAAATACTCAAATTTTTTTTCAGAAACTGAAGCCAAGAAGACATCAAAATGATCATGCATCATAATCAAGTAGGCTTCATCCAAGTGATGCAGGGATGGTTTAATATATGGAAATCCATCAAGGTAATCCAATAGGTAAACAAACTCAAAGAAATGATCCAATGAGCATCTCATTAGATGCTGAGACATCATTTGAAAAAATGCAGCACTCCTTCATCTTAAAAGTCTTAGAAAGATCAGGAATTCAAGTTGCATACCTAAACATAGTAAAAAAAAATATACAGCAAACCAGTAGCCAATATCAAACTAAATGGAGAGAAACTTGGAGCAATCCCACTAAAATCAGAGACTAGACAAGGGTGTTCACTCTCTTCGTACTATATAGTACTCAAATTTCTGGCCAGAGCAATTAGACAATGAAAGGATATCAAAGGAATACAAATTGGAAATATAATGGTATATTAAGTGAACCAAAAGTTCCACCAGAGAACTACATACATGATAAATAACTTCAGCAAAGTGTCTGGATATAAAATTGACTCAAATAAATAAGTAGCCTTCCTCCATTCAAAGGATAAACAGATTGAGAAGAAATAAGTGAAATGACATCTCTCACAATAGTCACAAAAAAACATAAAATACCTCAGTTTGACTCTGAACAAGCAAGTGAAAGATCTGTGTGACAAGAACTTCAAGTCTCTGAAGAAAGAATTTGAAGATCTCAGAAGATGGAAAGATCTCCCATGCACATGGACTGACAGAATCAATATAGTAAAAATGGCTATGTTGCCAAAAGCCATCTATAGACTCAATGCAATGCCCATCAAAATTCCAACACAGTTCTTCATAGAGTTAGAAAGAGCAACTTGCAAATTCATTTGGAATAATAAAAAACCCAGGATAGTGAAAACTATCCTGAACAATAAAAGAACTTCTGGGGAATCACCATCTCTGACCTCAAGCTGCATTAAAGAGCAATAGTGATTAAAACTATGGTATTGGTCAGGGACAGGCAGGTAGAACAATGGAATAGAATTGAAGACACAGAAATGAATCCACACAACTATGGTCACTTGATCATTGACAAAGGAGCTAGAACTATTCATTGGAGGAAAAACAGCATTTTCAACAAATGGTGCTGTTTCAACTGGAGGTCAGTATGTAGAAGAATGCAAATTGACCATTTTTATTGCCTTGCACAAAGCTTAAGTCCAAATGGATCAAGGACCTCCATTTTAAACCAGATATACTCAAAAAGAGACTCAAACACATGGACACTGAGGAAAATTTCCTGAACCGAAATCAGTCTGGAGGTTCCTCAGAAAATTGGATATAGTATTAACTGAGGAACAAGCTATACCACTTGTGGGCACATACCCACAAGATGCTCAAACATATAACAAGGATATGTGCTCCACTGTGTTCATAGCAGCCTTATTTATAATAGCCAGAAGCTGGAAACAACCCAGATACCCTTCAACAGAAGAATGGATACAGAAAATATGGTACATCTATACAATGGAGTACTACTCACCTATTAAAAACAAGGACTTCATGAAATTCATAGGCAAATGGATGGAACTAGAAAATACCATCCTGAGTGAGGTAATCCAGTCACAAAAAAATCAAAATTATTAAGCACTCACTGATAAATGGATATTAACCCAAAAGCTCAAATTACCCAAGATACAATCCACAGACAACATGAAGCTCATGAAGAAGGATGACCAAAGTGCCAATGTTTCTTAAAAGGGGGAAAAATACCTCAGCTCTGAAAAAAAAAGGAGGAAAATATTCATAGGAGAAAATATGGAGAGAAAGTTTGGAGCAGAGAATGAAGTAATGGTCTTTCAGAGCCTGCCCCATCTGGGGAGCCAGCCCATGTATATGCAGCCACCAAACCTAGACAACACTGATGAAACCAATTAGTGCATGCTGACAGGAGCCTGTGTCCTGAGGGCCTAAGCCAGAGCATGAGAAATATAGAGGCAGATGCTCACAGCAAACCATTAAGCTGAGAATGGGGTTCCCATTGGAGAAGTTAGAGAAAGGATTGAAGGAGCTGAAGAGGTTTGCAACTCCATAAGATCAACAATATCAACCAACCAGAGCTCCTAGGGAGTAAAACAACATCCAAAGAGTACACATGGCTCCAGTTTAATATGTAGCAGAGGATGCCCTTTTGGGTACCAATTGGAGGAGAAGCCCTTGGTCCTGCTAAGATGGGACTCCGTAGTGTAGGGGAATGACAGGGTGGGGAGGCCAAAAGGGCGTGTAGTTGGGTAGGAGGTTTATTGATAGGAAACTGGCAAAGGGAATAACATTTGAAATGTAAATAAAAGATACCCAAAAGAAAAAAAAGAAAGAAAAAATTAAAAGCAAGTGAGATTCAAGTTAAGGTCAAATCTAAACAAAAAGTACTCTAATTCATGCTCATGTATAGTACACACAGAGGCTGCATGAAATATTTGTGCCTTTGCTTTGTCTCCTAAGATGTTCAATAAGTTTCAAATAGTGTAATAACTGAACATCTCACAATCCTCTGAATTTCCCTCAGATGACATTAGTTTTTTAATCTCAAACATATGATTCCTCATTTAAAAAAAAAACTGTGTTCAGAAGGATTAAAGGTGTGTAGGAATTATTCCATCATCTGAGCGCTTCTGACATAAGAACTATAATATTGCTTCTTGGGGAAGAGATTTGCTCTCCTGATAGCACTGCCAGAAGTTCCACTGCACCCTTTGCCAGCTAGTCAGTCTCCTGTTGGCTCAGCCTGGACCAAGCAACTGAAGCATTAGTGGCAGAATGCAGAAGGACCAGCAACAGAGGAGGCAGAAGTTCCCCCGTCCCTGCTGAAGTTCTCTTCCCTTAACCTGAACCCATGTCCCTAGCCAGGCCCTAGATTACCTTAGGGGGGGTCCCCAGAGTGCAGCCCCACACTTTACGACCTAAGCACCCAGCTGCACATTGTTTGGGTATATACCCAAAAGATATTCTGACATATATCAAAGACACATGCTCCACTATGTTCGTAGCACCCTTATTTATAATAGCCAGAATCTGGAAAGAATTCAGATGTCCTTCAGCAGAGGAATGGGATACAGAACATGTGGTACATCTACACAATGGAGTACTATCCAGCTATTAAAAACAGTGACTAATTCTTAGCAAACTGGATGGAACTTGAAAATATCATCCTGAGTGAGGTAATCCAATCACACACACACACACACACACACACACACACACACACACAGAGAGAGAGAGAGAGAGAGAGAGAGAGAGAGAGAGAGAGAGAACATGGTATGTACTCACTGATGAGCGAGTTTTAGCCCAAAAGCTCAGAATACCAACCTAAAATACAATTCACAAACCACAGGAAGCTAAAGAAGAAGGAATAGCAAAGTGTGGACACTTCATACCTTCTTAGAAGTGGAAACAAAAATATTCACAGGAAGAAATTTAGAGACAATTTGTGGAGCAGAGACTGAAGAAAGGAAGAGACTGCCCCACTTGGGCAATCCATCCCATATACAGACACCAAACCCAGACAGTATTGCAGATGTCAAGAAGGGCACAGCAACCTGATATAGATGTCTCTTGAGAAGCTCTGCCAGAGCTTGACAAATACAGTGGCAGATGCTCTCCACCCACCTTTGAACTGAGAATTGGGTCCTTAATGGAGTAGTTAGAAAAGGGCCTGAAGTTGCTAAAGGGATTGGCAACCCCATAAGAAGAACAATATCAAAACAAACAAACAAACAACAAAAAAAACCGAACAAACAAAAAGAACAATATCAACCAACCAGACCCACCACCATCCCAAGGGAACACAGGGATGGACCTATGTGGCTCCATTCATATATGTAGCAGATGGTTTTGTAAGCATCACTGGGAGGAGAGGTCTTTTGTCTTGTCAAGGCTCTATGTTCCAGTAAAGGGAAATGCCCTGGGCATTCCCCAAGTTTAAGGACACAGCATTGGTGAAAGTAACATTAATGGAACTTAAATAACATCTTAAAACCCACACATTACTAGTCGAAAACTTCACCACCCACTCTCAAGCATGTGTAAGCCAGCCAGCCAGCCAGCCAGAAGCTAAGAAAATTAGTGGAACCATTGATGTTATTACACAAATGGTCCTAACAGTTATCTATAGAACATTACATCCAAACAGAAAAAAATATATACCTTCTCAGCACTTCACAGAACCTTTTCCAAAATTGAGTAAATATTCACTCACAAAGCAATCCCAAAAAATGCAAAAACCATTTGACATAATCCTCTGAATATTATCAGCCTCCCAATGATTAAAATTGGATATCAACAAAAGCAAAAACAACCAAAAACCTCCAAACACATGGGAATTGAAAAAATCTCTATTTGGTGACCACTGGGTTAAAGAAGATGTAACAAAGGAAAGTAATGTCTAAAATACAATGAAATTGAAAGCACAAAACACCCAAACTTGTGTAGCACAATGTGAGCACTGTTAAGAGGAAAGCTCATAGGTTACGTGCATTCATAGAGAAATTATTAGATGTAAAAGGAACTTTTATTTGCCATATGTAATTGTCATTTCAAAGGCTTGCTACTGAATAAACTCACCCTCTCTAGTTCTTTCTGAACTCTGTTTCATTGTTTAACTCAATTCTTTTGGCCCAAACTCCAGTCCAAGCTGACTGATTAAAACTAACTTCAACTGGAATTGCTCTGCTTGGCCTCAGACTAGCTCTGACAATCTGTTGTAATCTTTGACTCCTTCTTATTCTCTGGACTGTTCTGTCTTTACCTCTGTCTAGGTGATCTCTCTCCAAACTGTCTCTATAAAACTACCATTCTAAATTTGAAAATCTAAGTAAAATAGATGATTTTCTTAATAGATACAACTTTCTGAAGCTACTTCAAGTATAGGTATACGAATAGACCTAAAACCTCTATGGACATGATGAAATCATTAAAAGGTTCCCAACAAACACAGTCCAGGGTTTTAGGGCACAAATGTACCAGATCCTCAAAGAAGAGCTAATAGAAATACACCTGAAGCTATTCCAGAGACGAGAAACAGAAGGAACAATGTGAATTTTTATTTTTTTAGGAGTCAATACCCATGCTGATAAGTAAATCATAGAAAGACCCAATAGAGAAAGAGAATTTCAGACCACTCATCCTCTTGAACATTAATGCAAAAATACTCAATAAAATCATCACAAAAAGGCGTCAAGAACACATCAAAAACAATATCCCTCCTGACTAAGTAGGTTTCAGTCCAGAGATACAAGGATGGTTTAACACATAAAAATCCATCGATGTAATCTACCTTATAAACAGACAAAAAAAGACACCAAAAGATCATTTCATTAGATGCTCAATAGCCTGTGAGAAAATACAACATCACTGAATGAAAAAAGTTGGGGAGAGATCATGAATGCAAGATTCATATCTAAACCCAATAAGGACAATATACAACAAGCCAATAGACAAAAGCAAATTAAATGGAAAGAAACTTATAGTACCTCTGTTAAAATCAGGGATAAGACAAGGATCTCTATTACCTCCATATCTATCCAAAACATTTCAGCTAGAGCAACAAGACTACCAAAGGATATTAAGGGATTATAAATTGGAAAGGAAGCAGTCAAAGGATCACTTTTCATAAATGATATGATAGTACACCCAAGTGACCAAAAAACTAGAACAGAGAACTCCTACAACTTCTAAACATTTTCAAATGTAGCTGGATAAAAAATTAATTCAAAAAGTCAGTAGAGCATCTATACACAAAAGATAAATGGGATGAGAATAAAAGTAGGGAAGCATTAGCCTTGATGATGGCCACTAATAATGTGAAATATCTCAGTTTAGCTCTAGCCAAGCAAGTGAAATTTCTGTATGACAAGAATTTCAAATATTTGAAGAAAGAAATAAAAGAGGTATCAGAAGATGGAAAAAATCTCCCATCCTTGTGGGTTTGTACGATAGACACAATAAATTGGCCATCTTACTTAAACCATGTACAAATTCAATAATATTCCCATAAAAATTCCAAAATAATACTTTACAGACCCTGAAAGAGAAATTTGAAACTTCATATGGAAAAACAAACAATCAAACAAACAAAAACAGTATAGTTACAACAATCCTGAGCTTCTGGAGGTATCAACCATCCATAATTTCAATCTAGCCAGAACAATCATTAAAAACCACATGATCATAAAGACAGGCTTGTTGATAAATGAAATTGAACAACAGACCCATCATAAATTCACATATGTATGGATACTTGACTTTTGACAAAAGACCCAAAGTTATAGTGAAAAAAAAGTAAAGTATCTTCAAAAATATTGCTGGTCTAATTGGATGTTTGCTTGAAAAGGAAGGCAAATAGATCTATGTCTATCACCCTTCACAAAACCAAAATCCAAGTAGATCGAAGATCTTAATATAAAACCAGATACACTAAATCCAATAGAACAAAAAGTTGGAAATAGCCCTCAATACATTGCACAGGAGACACCTTTCTGAACAGAATACCAACAGTTCAGGCATGAAGTTCTACAAGTAATAGATAGGAGCTAATGAAACTGAAAATGTAAGAACATTGACAAAATGACAAGACAGTAGGCTACCAAATTGGAAAATATTTTTACCAACTCTACTTCTAACAGAGGGCTGGCATTCAAAATATGTAAAGAACTCAAGTAACTAGATGGGTACAGTTCAAAAGAGAAAATTCTTGATAGAAGAATCACTAATAGCTGAGAAACACTTAAATATTGCTTAACACCCTTAGTCATTAAAGAACTGCAAATCAAAACAACTCTGAGATTCGATCTTATATACCTCAATATAGCTAAGATAAAGTAAATAAATAAATGACAGCTCAAACTGCCAAAATGAGGAGCATAGGGAACACTACCTCATTGTTGGTGGGAATGCGAACTTATACTAACATTTTGGAAACTAATTTGGCAGTTTCTTAGAAAATTAGGAGGAGATTTATCTCAAGAACTATCTATGCAACTCCTGTGCATATACACAAAATATGTTCCAACATATCACAAGAACACCTGCGCAATTATGGTCATAGTGGCCTTGTTCATAAAAGCCAGAAACTAGAAAACATCTAGGTGTCCTTCAGCCAAAGAATGGACAAAAAATTGTGGTACATTTACATAATGTAATTTTACTTGGCCAAGGAAAATAATTTGTAGGCTAATGAATGTAACTAGAATGGATCATCCTCAGTCTATAACACAGACCCAGAAAGACAAACATAGTATGTACTCACTAAACACTGTATATTAATCCTATAGTACAAGGGTACCATGCTATTAACCACAAACCCAAAGAAGCTAAGTTAAAAAAAAGGAAGCCAAGAGAGGGATACTTGGATCTCATAGGAATGAAAGTCATTCATGAACATGGAGGTGGGTATAGAGGGAAAAGACTGCTGGTGGAGGGGGTGGAGATAGTCACAAGGAGGATGAGAAGGGGGACAAACACAGAGAGAGTGTACTGAGAAAAACAACTGGATATGGGGTTGGGAATCTCCAGGCTGAGCTAGAAACCTATGAGGAAGGAAACTCTCAAGAATCTATAAGGATGACACTAGATAAGACTTCCTAGCTATAGGGGATATGGAGTCTGAACCAGAACTTTCCTATAACCAGAAAAGACTTCTGATGGAGGGATTTAGACATCAACCTAGGTACCAAACTCACTGTGAGTCACTATTGGTTATGCCTTCATGATGTGTAGGGTTAAAGATGAAACAAAAATTGGGGGAATGGTCAACCGATGACTTGATCACTGATATGACCTGGAGCTACCCCTGATACTATTAAAGATATTCTGCTACGCTCTCCTGTAGTCAGGAGTCTAGCATAACTGTCATCTGGCTTCTCCCAGCAACTGATGGAAACTGATCAAAAGACCCACAGCTAAATATTAAGTGGGGTTTGGTAAAAACCTATGAAAGATGAGGAAAGTTTGAAGGAGTCAGAGGGCTCAAGGATATCAAAAGAAAGTCTACAGAATTAACTAACCTGGGCCTATGAGGTGCTCATAAACCTGAACTTCCTAACAGAGAGGATGCATGGAATGAACCTAGGCTCCTTGTATATATGTAACAATTGTGCATCTAGGTCTTTCTGTAAGACTCGTAAAAATGTGAGGAGGGAATGTTTCTGGTGTTTCCAAATATACTGTTTCCTTTTGACTCCCTTTCTCCTAACTGGGTTGCATTGTCTAGCCTCAATGGAAGATGTGCCTAGTCTTACTGCGGAGTCTCACATCTGTGAGAGGTCACACCTTTTCTGAGAAGATAGGGAGGAGGGTTGATGCAAGGAGTGGGGTGAGAGGGAGGCTTTAGGAAGCGTAGAGGGAGGAGATACTAAGTACATAAATAACTTAATGAAGGAGCTTGCAACCCCATAAGGACAACAATTCCAACCAAACAGAGCTCCCAGGGACTAACCACTACCCAAAGACTATACACGGACTGATCCATGGCTCTAACTGCATATTTAGCAAAGGAAAGCCTTAATGGGCACCAATGGAAGGAAAAGCCCTTGGTCTTGCAAAGGTTGGACACCCAGTGTAGGGAAATGTGGTGGTGGGAATGATAAGTGGGGTAGATGGAGAGAGAAACATCCTCATAGAAGAAGGGGCTTGTGTCTGAGAAACTGAGAAAGGGAATAACATTTTAAATGTAAATTAAAAAATCCAATAAAATGTACTGAGGAGGTTGAGTATGTATGCTGATGCACCTTCTGCAAACAAGATAAAATTCTAGTTGACAAGAGCTTGAAATATTATGGTGAGGACTTATGATGAGTTTTGGAAAACTGTTACACTTGCATTCAGTAAATGATAGACATCAGAGTAAAACTTGCTTTAAAAACTTGTTTCTTATATTTTAATTAATCTCCGAAGTTCTACAGTTACTTTTTCCAAGATTGCTAAACCAAACCGTAAGTAAGGAATAATGCAACACTATATCCGTGGTAATAAGTATACATACAAAAAAAAATCATGATCTTCTCAAAGTACAAATAATGTGTGCCTCTTACAGGTGGAAAATTATGGTTGATCTTAAATTGTGGTTGCTAGATAGATCAATGAAAGCAAAACACAATGCTGGAATGGTTATCATTTTGAAAATACTCATTTGAAAAATGCTATTCTTAATAATTTATAGGCAGTGGTAAATTATTATTTGAGTTACTAAGACCAGATTATTATTAGAGTTGCTATTAGCAATAAGAAGAAAACTCTTTTTATAAAATAGGAATTATATTCAAATGGCATGAGTATGTTTCAACATGCACATGAAGAAAGTGTGTTTTCTGGTACAGTTTTAACAAATACACTAAATAGTGTTTCACTCCCCCTTCTACATAAAGTAACTAGAAATGTCATTTTGAAAGAAGCTTGGCTATGTCTGATAATCCCCAGGTTCTACCAGAAAGCAGAAACTGGTTGTACTGTATTATTTTCTAAAATGACAGCACTCAACCAGCAACCAGGAAATGAACTGAAAGAAACATATCGAATGCTTGTTAATGATAATCATAGAAATACCCTGTAGTTATTTCTTCACTTAACTAGTACTACAAAAGGATGGAATGCAGATTTTTGAGAATTTCTAAGTTGACTAGCATTGCTACTTAGAGATGCTTCTGTTTTGTTTGTTTATTTGGTTGGTTGGTTCTATTGTTTTGTTTTGCTTTGTTTTAGAAATGAAAGGTATTCAAATATTAAGTAATACTCAGACACAGACTCACTTCACAATGTGGTCATTAGATTCCAGAATTCACAGCTGCATCGAATCTGTTTCACTCTTTCACTAAGATTGATAATAGGAAAGAGCTACTTGAATCTACTTCATAAACAAAAAATATAAAAATACCACATAGTTTTAGGCATTGATACCATTCTTATCAAGTCAAATAGATAGGATGACATATTACTCCTAGTACTTGGGAAGGAGAATGGGCTAATCTCTCCAATCAGAAAGCAACTTGATTATATAGTAAGATTCAGACCCAAGACTAAAATAATGAAATATTACATTAAAATTAAATAAAAACATCACAGATCATTCAAAGGTTTCCTTTCAGAATAAATCAATTATGGGTATCTAAAATTCTATAAGTCCTGAATGAGTGGCTCTTATATATTATTTGACTGAATGTTTTAAATTTCATAATTAGAGTTCATAATTAATTTAAATCGTAGGGTAGCATTTCAGAGTTAAATGTAAAATATGTAACAACTGGAAATGAGGGAATTTGAAAATGTCTGATAGGATTTAAACATTTAGTTTCTATTAAATGCAATATAAGAAGAAAGCAATAGTTTAAAGATAATCACAATTTTTTTATAAACTTGAGTATTTCTTATTTACATATCGAGTGTTATTCCCTTTCCCGGTTTCCGGGCAAACATCCCCCTAGTCCCTCCCCCTCCCCTCTTTATGAGTGTTCCCCTCACCATCCTCCACCCATTGCCGCCCCCCAAAAATCACGTTCACTGGGGGTTCAGTCTTAGCAGGACCCAGGGCTTCCCCTTACACTGGTGCTCTTACTAGGATATTCATTGCTACCTATGAGGTCAGAGTCCAGGGTCAGTCCATGTATAGTCTTTAGGTAGTGGCGTAGTCCTTGGAAGCTCTGGTTGCTTGGCATTGTTGTACATATGGGGTCTCGAGCCCCTTCAAGCTCTTCCAGTTCTTTCTCTGATTCCTTCAGCGGGGGTCCTATTCTCAGTTCAGTGGTTTGCTGCTGGCATTCGCCTCTGTATTTGCTGTATTCTGGCTGTGTCTCTCAGAAGCGATCTACATCTGGCTCCTGTCGGCCTGCACTTCTTTGCTTCATCCATTTTGTCTAATTTGATGGCTGTAAATGTATGGGCCACATGTGGGGCAGGCTCTAAATGGGTGTTTCCTCTGTGTCTGTTTTAATCTTTGCCTCTCTATTCCCTGCCAAGGGTATTCTTGTTCCCCTTTTAAAGAAGGAGTGAAGCATTCACATTTTCATCATCCCCCTTGAGTTTCATGTGTTCTAGGCATCTAGGGTAATTCACGCATTTGGGCTAATAGCCACTTATCAATGAGTGCAAACCATGTGTGTTTTTATGTGATTGGGTTACCTCACTCAGGATGATATTTTCCAGTTCCAACCATTTGCCTACGAATTTCATAAAGTCATTCTTTTTGATAGCTGAGTAATATTCCACTGTGTAGATTTACCACATTTTCTGTATCCATTCGTCTATTGAAGGGCATGTGGGTTCATTCCAGCTTCTGGTTATTATAAATAAGGCTGCGATGAACATAGTGGAGCACGTGTCTTTTTTATATGTTGGGGCATCTTTTGGGTATATGCCCAAGAGAGGTATAGCTGGATCCTCAGGCAGTTCAATGTCCAATTTTCTGAGGAACCTCCAGACTGATTTCCAGAATGGTTGTACCAGTCTGCAATCCCACCAACAATGGAGGAGTGTTCCTCTTTCTCTGCATCCTTGCCAGCATTTGCTGTCACCTGAGTTGCTGATCTTAGCCATTCTCACTGGTGTGAAGTGAAATCTCAGGGTTGTTTTGATTTGCATTTCCCTTATGACTAAAGATGTTGAACATTTCTTTAGGTGTTTCTCAGCCATTCGGCATTCCTCAGCTATGAGTTTTTTGTTTAGCTCTGAACCCAATTTTTAATAGGGTTATTTGTCTCCCTGCAGTCTAACTTCTTGAATTCTTTGTATATTTTGGATATAAGGCCTCTATCTGTTGTAGGATTGGTAAAGAGCTTTTCCCAATCTGTTGGTTGCCGTTTTGTCCTAACCACAGTGTCCTTTGCCTTACAGAAGCTTTGCAGTTTTATGAGATCCCATTTGTCGATTTTTCATCTTAGAGCATAAGCCATTGGTGTTTTGTTTAGGAAATTTTTTCTAGTGCCCATGTGTTCCAGATGCTTCCCTAGTTTTTCTTCTATTAGTTTGAGTGTGTCTGGTTTGATGTGGAGGTCCTTGATCCACTTGGACTTAAGCTTTGTTCAGGATGATAAGCATGGATCGATCTGCATTCTTCTACATGTTGCCCTCCAGTTGAACCAGCACCATTTGCTGAAAATGCTATCTTTTTTCCATTTGATGGTTTTGACTCCTTTGTCAAAAATCAAGTGACCATAGGTGTGTGTGTTCATTTCTGGGTCTTCAGTTCTGTTCCATTGGTCTATCTGTCTGTCTCTGTACCAATACCATGCAGTTTTTATCACTATTGCTCTGTAATACTGCTTGAGTTCAGGGATAGTGATTCCCCCTGAAGTCCTTTTGTTGTTGAGGATAGTTTTAGCTATCCTGGGTTTTTGTTATTCCAGATGAATTTGCAAATTGTTCTGTCTAACTCTTTGAAGAATTGGATTGGTATTTTGATGGGGATTGCATTGAATCTGTAGATCGCTTTTGGTAAAATGGCCATTTTTACTATATTAATCCTGCCAATCCATGAGCATGGAAGACATTTCCATCTTCTGAGGTCTTCTTCAATTTCTTTCTTCAGAGTCTTGACGTTCTTATTGTACAGATCTTTTACTTGCTTGGTTAAAGTCACACAGAGGTACTTTATATTATTTGGGTCTATTATGAAGGGTGTCATTTCCCTAATTTCTTTCTCGGCTTGTTTCTCTTTTGTGTAGAGGAAGGCTACTGATTTATTTGAGTTAATTTTATACCCAGCCACTTTGCTGAAGTTGTTTATCAGCTTTAGCAGTTCTCTGGTGGAACTTTTGGGATTACTTAAATATACTATCATATCATCTACAAATAGTGATATTTTGACTTCTTCTTTTCCGATCTGTATCCCCTTGACCTCATTTTGTTGTCTGATTGCTCTGGCTAGAACTTCAAGAACTATATTGAATAAGTAGGGAGAGAGTGGGCAGCCTTGTCTAGTCCCTGATTTTAGTGGGATTGCTTCAAGTTTCTCTCCATTTAGTTTAATGTTAGCAACTGGTTTGCTGTATATGGCTTTTACTATATTTAGGTATGGGCCTTGAATTCCTATTCTTTCCAGGACTTTTATCATGAAGGGGTGTTGAATTTTGTCAAATGCTTTCTCAGCATCTAATGAAATGATCATGTGGTTCTGTTCTTTCACTTTGTTTATATAATGGATCCCATTGAGGTTTTCCGTATGTTAAACAATCCCTGTATGCCTGGCATGCAGCCTATTTGATCATGGTGGATGATTGTTTTGAGTGCTCTTGAATTCGGTTTGCCAGAATTTTATTGAGTATTTTTGCGTCAATATTCATAAGGGAAATTGGTCTGAAGTTCTCTTTCTTTGTTGTGTCTTTGTGTGGTTTAGGTATAAGTGTAATTGTGGCTTCATAGAAGGAATTCGGTAGTGCTCCATTTGTTTCAATTTTGTGGAATAGTTTGCATAATATTGGTATGAGGTCTTCTATGAAGGTCTGATAGAATTCTGCACTAAACCCGTCTGTACCTGGGCTCCTTTTTATTGGGGGATCTTTAATGACTGCTTCTATTTCCTTAGGAGTTATTGGGTTGTTTACCTGGTTAATCTGTTCCTGATTTAACTTCGGTACCTGGTATCTGTCTAGGAAATTGTCCACTTCCTGCAGATTTTCCAGTTTTGTTGAATATAGGCTTTTATAGTACGATCTGATGATTTTTTTAATTTCCTCTGATTCTGTACTTATGTCTCCCCTTTCATTTCTGTTTTTGTTAATTTGGACACACTCTCTGTTTCCTCTCATAAGTCTGGCTAAGGGTTTATCTATCTTGTTGATTTTCTCAAAGAACCAAGTTTTGGTTCTGTTGATTCTTTCTATGGTCCTTTTTTTTTCTACTTGGTTGATTTCAGCTCTGAGTTTGATTATTTCCTGCCTTCTACTCCTCCTGGGTGTATTTGCTTCTTTTTGTTCTAGAACTTTTAGGTGTGCTGTCAAGCTGGTGATATATGTTCTTTCCTCTTTCTTTCTGCAGGCACTCAGCGCTATGAGTTTTCCTCTTAGCACATCTTTCATTGTGTCCCATAACTTTGGGTATGTTGTACCTTTATTTTCATTAAATTCTAAAAAGTCTTTAATTTCTTTCTTTATTTCTTCCTTGACCAGGTTATTATTGAGTAGAGCATTGTTCAATTTCCACGTATATGTGGGCATTCTTCCCTTATTGTTATTGAAGACCAGCTTTAGGCCGTGGTGGTCTGATAGCATGCATGGGATTATTTCTATCTTTCTGTACCTGTTGAGGCCCGTTTTTGACCAATTACATGGTCAATTTTGGAGAAAATACTATGAGGAGCTGAGAAGAAGGTACATCCTTTTGCTTTATGGTAGAATGTTCTATAAATATCTATTAAGTCCATTTGGCTCATGACTTCTCTTAGTCTCTCTATGTCTCTGTTTACTTTCTGTTTTCATGATCTGTCCATTGATGAGAGTGGGGTGTTGAACTCTCCTACTATTATTGTGTGAGGTGCAATGTGTGTTTTCAGCTTTAGTAAGGTTTCTTTTACGTATGTAGGTGCCCTTGTATTTGGGGCATAGATATGTAGGTTTGAGAGTTCATCTTGGATTTTTCCTTTGATGAATATGAAGTGTCCTTCCTTATCTTTTTTGATGACTTTTAGTTGAAAATTGATATTAGAACGGCTACTCCAGCTTGCTTCTTCCGACCATTTGCTTGGAAAGTTGGTTTCCAGCCTTTCACTCTGAGGTAGTGTCTGTCTTTGTCTCTGAGGTGTGTTTCCTGTAGGCAACAGAATGCAGGGTCCTCGTTGCATATCCAGTTTGTTAATCTATGTCTTTTTATTGGGGAGTTGAGGTCATTGATGTTGAGAGATATTAAGGAATAGTGATTATTGCTTCCTGTTATATTCATATTTGGATATGAGGTTATGTTTGTGTGCTTTTCTTCTCTTCGTTTTGTTGCCAAGACGATTAGTTTCTTGCTTCTTCTAGGGTATAGCTTGCCTCCTTATGTTGGGCTTTACCATTTACTATCCTTTGTAGTGCTGGATTTGTAGAAAGCTATTGCGTAAATTTGGTTTTGTCATGGAATATCTTCGTTTCTCCATCTATGTTAATTGAGAGTTTTGCAGGATACAGTAACCTGGGCTGGCATTTGTGTTCTCTTAGGGTCTGTATGACATCTGTCCATGATCTTCTGGCTTTCATAGTCTCTGGCGAAAAGTCTTGTGTGATTCTGATAGGTCTGCCTTTATATGTTACTTGTCCTTTTTCCCTTACTGCTTTTAATATTCTTTCTTTATTTTGTGCGTTTGGTGTTTTGACTGTTATGTGACAGGAGGTGTTTCTTTTCTGGTCCAATCTATTTGGAGTTCTGTAGGCTTCTTGTATGCTTATGGGTATCACTTTCTTTAGGTTAGGGAAGTTTTCTTCTATGATTTTGTTGAAGATATTTACTGGTCCTTTGAGCTGGGAGTCTTCACTCTCTTCTATACCTATTATCCTTAGATTTGATCTTCTTATTGTCTCCTGGATTTCCTGTATGTTTTGGATTAGAAGCTTTTTCTGCTTTACATTATCTTTGACAGTAGTGTTGATGATTTCTATGGAATCTTCTGCTCCTGAGATTCTCTCTTCCATCTCTTGTATTCTGTTGGTAAAGCTCATATCTACAGCTCCTTGTCACTTCTTTTGGTTTTCTATATCCAGGGTTGTTTCCATGTGTTCTTTCTTGATTGCTTCTATTTCCATTTTTAATTCCTTCAACTGTCTGATTGTGTTTTCCTGGAATTCTTTCAGGGATTTTTGCGATTCTTTCAGGGATTTTTGCGATTCCTCTCTGTAGGCTTCTACTTGTTTATTAATGTTTTCCTGTGTTTCTCTAAGGGAGTTCTTCACGTCTCTCTTGAAGTCCTCCACCATCATGATCAAATGTGATTTTAAATCTAGATCTTGCTTTTCTGGTGTATTTAGATATTCCGTGTTTGCTTTGGTGGGAGAATTGGGCTCTGATGATGCCATGTAGTCTAGGTTTCTGTGCTTGCCTCTCGCCATCAAATTATCTCTAGTGTTACTTTGTTCTGCTATTTCTGACAGTGGCTAGACTGTCCTGTAACCCTGTTTGTCATGAGTGCTGTAGACCAGTTTTCCTGTTTTCTTTCAGCCAGTTATGGGGACAGAGTGTTCTGCTTTCAGGCATGTAGTTTTTCCTAACTACAGGTCTTCAGACATTCCTGTGGGCCTGTGTCTTGAGTTCACCAGGCAGGTCACTTGCAGCAGAAAAGTTGGTCTTACCTGTGGTCCCGAGACTCAAGTTTGCTCGTGGGGTGTTGCTTATGAGCTCTCCGATGCGGCTGCAACCAGGAAGATCTGCGCTGCCCTTTCCGGGACCTTCTTTGCACCAGGGTTCCAGATGGTGTTTGGTGTTTTCCTCTGGAATCAGTAATGTCTGCAGAGTGCAGTTCCTTCTCGTTTCCCAGGTGTGTCTGCCTCTCTGAATGTTTAGCTCTCCCTCCCACGGGATTTGGGTGCAGATAACTGTTTATCCGGTTGGTCCCTTCAGGTTCCGGTGGTGTCTCAGACTCAGAGGATTTCCTGCTCCTGTGCCCTTATCCAAGGGAGCCCAGAGGCCGTATACAGTTTCCTTTTGGTTCCAGGGATGTGAGCAGGGGTGGGCAGTGCTGGTCGTCTCTTCTGCTCTGCAGTCTCAGGAGTGCCCACCTGTCCAGGCGGTGAGGTCTCTCTCCCATGGGGTTTGGGAGCCGAGAGCTGCTGCGGGCAGGGATCCGCAGGTTTTGATAATCACAAATTCTTACATCATCCTAAACTGTAGATGAATCCAGTAAAATAGGTGAGATTTGGGAAGAATTTAGGATCATGCTAAATTCAGTGTTCTTGAAATTTACCAGTGAGTTTAAGAAGGAAGAAATGAAATATCCAATTTCAAGTTAGTATGCATTTAGAAAATGTAGAAACCAAGCCTATATTTAGTCATGTAGTGCTTGACCATGCAGTCTTGAGCATACAGTATTAGCTTGGGGCAAACAAAAGAATCAATGATAATTCATACCACAACAGGGTTTGCTTACAGGACTGGATCAGGAACAGGAATAGGCAGAGATATTCAAAGAGAAGAAGAGTATTACAGTCCTCAATATTGGGAAATAAAAACCATGATGCTAAATATTTAAAGGCAAATGGAATTGTAATGCATGCTTAGCATGGTCAATAACTGGCACAGAACATAAACAAAATCTTGGTCATCAAAGTTTGATATTGATAATGTTGTTTTGTATTCAGACAAAAGGAATGCAGATGTGGGAACCAGAAATAGGACAATTGCAGGAAGGTTAGGTGGGGCTAGCAATCAGTCTCGGGAATACATTTTCACTAAGAGAGAATAATGACATAGGGATATTGAGAATGGAGATGGATGACAAAATGCCTGAGAGGGTTAATTTGTTTTTCAACTAGGAGAACCAGCTCATGACTGTGAAGTGTAGGGACACAAAGTAAAGAAGAGATAAATAAAGGAATTTAGAAGTATAATAGTAAAATAATTTAATTTTACAAAGTAAAAGGATACATTGCGTGCCTCTTATCACACTATTAGAAACACTGTGTGCATTGATGCATTTAATTATACTCTTTTAAAGTCTCTATGAAAAACCACTGTGATATAGTATTTCTGCATTGTGGCCTTTTATTATGTGCCTTTAAAATTCGCACTGAAAGAATTTAAACATCCAATAACTCTTTACTTTTCATATATTTTATTGCTGGGATTTATTGTGGATAAAAATTATTTCTACTTGTATATTATATCAAAACATTTATGACCACCATTAAAATGGATAAGACATTATATTATTTTTAGCTTTACTAACATTTTTATAGAATATATTTTGATCAGCGAATGCACTCCCAAATCAGTCAGTTTGACTTTACTTCTAAAAATATTATGTGTTCTTGATTTACCACAGTTTTCTCTATTCTTTTTTGTATTGTTTCCAGTTATTCACTCCCATATTAGCACTGGTGTCTTTATGTCTTTTCTCATTTCATGGGCCCTATAGACAATCAAGTTTCATGGCCTCTCTGTCCTATAGCCAATCAAGTCAGTGGAGAATACACATTTCTTTCAGGTAATTTGTGATAAAAAAAAGCCTTCTCATTGTTGCAAAAATTTCTTGAATCTCCATCAGTGAAAACTTTGTTTATCTTCTATTTTGTATGAAGCACATAGAAGCCTTAAAAGTATATGTGCTTAAAACTTTGTGAAAATTATGGCAGTTTCATTTTTAAAGAAAAAGGACAATGAACAATGAGACAGCATGTCTTAGTGTACTATGCACTCCAGAAATTTTACTCCATAAATATATTTTCATACAGGAAAGAGGTATTTATTTTCTCTCTCCATTTACTGGAATTGATTTCTCTCAAAATATACAGGCTAAATAAATGATAATTGATTTGGAAGTAACACTTTTAAAAAGGAGTATATATTCAATCAAAATACATTGTCAAAATTCTCACAAATCTAAGGTGAAATGGGAAAAAAAGCAAATGTAAACCAACAAAGCATCTAAAATTCAACTTGTATGAAACTGTAGAGACTGATAAGCTTTTAAAGGTTTGTACTTCTCTTACAGAGGATTCAGGATGGTTTTGCAGCAGCATATCAAGTGCCTCACAATAACCTATTATGCTAGTATCAAAGGACCTAATATGCCTCTGTTCTCAATCAGAATTTGCAGTTACATGAATATACACGCCTATCACACTTACATGTAATTAAAAGTAAAAAGAAGTAATATGTGGGAAAGTTTCTAGGGATTGATATATTATAATCATAAAACTCTATTTTTGGCGATTTTTAAGGAGAAGGAAAAAGTATGAAGAAAAATTAGTAAAAAATTTACTTAATGTATGTGCTCTGTTATGAGCACTTAAGAAAAATAAATTTAATGTGGGAAGCTGTCTCTTTATATATACATTAAATATTAAACATTTTAGTAGTAAATACTTGAAGTAGTTACATAGTTTCATGAAAGTTATGTTTTATAGCTAGTCACATATTTATCGTAGTATGACCTAAGAGATAGTTATATCCATAGAAAGAATAAATATCATGTCACTTATGTACATGGAATTAATATAATATGCTGGTTTGTTGAATTATTACCTGATGACAACACAATTTTATTTGTGAATTTGAGCCATAATTTTGAAATGAAAATTCATTTCAAATAACTCTTAATTCTATATATGAGAAAAATGGTAATGCTATGTTGATGCCAGCAATATTTTACATTAAAGTAACTACAGAGGAATTTTATCCAGAAACATGGATACTGTGGCAAGTGTTCATATCCAAAGTTCTTCTATGTCTTTATAATCTGCCTTGAAAACAGACACACCCTTAATACAATCCTCTAATCCATTTGGGTGAAATACAGATTTATTTTTAAACCCAATAATAGAGGTAAAATTAGTTTGCAGAAGGAAACATCAATGTTAGAAAGTTATACTAATTGAATGGTAGACAAAGTAAAAGATCAAAAAATGATTTGACAGAATGAATTAGAGATAAGATATGACCAACTGACACAAGAACAGTACAGGAAAGAGAAGCTATTTAAGAGCAACACCGGGAGATCTACTTGGTTAGTTCGGAGTCAGTGTGTGGAGTTTGCAATGTAGTGGAGTTGTGCTTGTCTACCAGTTCATGACTTCCGTGCAGGTCAGCAAAGGTAGTTGAAGGCAGAGAATAGGGAGTCAGAAGATTAGAACAAATTGCCAGAGTCAGTATGAGGCCAAGCAGAACAATTCAGTCAGAAGCCAAGAGAAGCCCAGTTGAATCAGGCAAGTTCGAGAGGAATTTTGTCCAGAACAGCTGAGTTGAACCATTAAGCCAGTATTATGAAAGAACTAGCAAGTAAACAGTTACAAGTATGTATTTTTTTCATTGTAGAATGATGCTTAACAGCCAAAAAAAGTTAATCTTCTGTGAACTGATAAATAAATAATAGGAATGTTACTTATGCACAATAGAATTTTGAAAGCTATTCAAATAGTGAAATCCTAAACTTGTGGTAACACAAATGAAAACTAGACCATGTTATGTAAAATGAGCCAGCAGAGAAACAGCAGCTATCTAAGGTCTCTATTATAGGTGGAATCTAAATTAGCTTTTCACATGTAAGTTAGAAAAGAATGAGGTCTACTGCAATATGGGTAAATGGCATAAGGAAATGTAGGTTAAAAGAAGAAGTTTTGCTGAGCTCTGAGGCTGTAGGGTAACTATAGATAACTAGTATTATTAGAATTGCTTCTGTCAAAGAGCTGCAAGATAAAATTACAAATTTTTGTTCAAAAATGGTAAATGTTTAAAGGTACATGTTTAAATTTAATTAAATGTTATTCAGTGAATATAAATAGTAAAATATTAAACAGTACCTACGTCATCAAAACACAATTCTTTAGTTTTTTAAAAAAAGTTACTGAATATACATTTCTCCTCATTAAATATATTCCAAACACAATTTCCTCTCTATCCACTCTATTCAACTCCTCTCTCCCCTCTCCCCTATATCTAGCTCCTCTCCATTTATGAATATGGTATTAACATCATTTCTAGTCCTCTATCTTCCCCTTCAACTCCTATTTTGTCCACAAATACTGAGTCCTTAGAAATAGTCTCTATTTTTAATAATTATCATCACATAACATACACAGAGACAACACAGACACACACACATACACACACACACACACACACACACACAATTTAAAACTACTGATTGCATTTCTGTTTCCCATATTAACTTTTTGATGGGGTAAGGAAATGCTACATGATCCAACCTCTAAAAGAAATCCAATAGGCAATCCTTAGTAAATGGGAGAGACAGTGTTCTCTAGATACTCCCTTCTCTATATGTAACCTATTCCCCAGTGTTCAGAATTAAACATATTTTAAAAGTGCTCATATTTAAAAAATTCTTGTTCATCATTGTATTTTATAGTGATTTTTAAGTGTAAAAATTCTCCTATTTTCTACAAATTTCTACCCCTCTATCTTCTATCATTCATTAGAGTTTCAGTACATTACCCCTAACAAAGACCATCCAACCTCTCCCCACTTAAATCCGTTCAGTTTTGCTTTGCTGCTACAAACATAACCTATTATAATCGCTTAGACATCTTATTGCTATCTCGAATGCTCTCATATCTTTATACTATTATCACCCATTATTTCTTTTCCATTCCAGCACTTACGCAGTATTGAGCTCCTTGCACTTTACCATATTTAGTAATTGGTTGTGGTTAAGACCTGACATTTTGCCATTTACCTGGAGAAATCTGTCCATGCTTTCTTTTTCCATCTGACTAACGGGTTCCTATTTTCCAAGACATATTCTTAGCACTTATATTAATTTCTCAGAATCCTTTCTGAAAAAAGTTTGAATATACAGGCAGGGTCAGTTAATGAGTTGTTAAGTAAATCAAAGGGACATTTTGAACATTAAATAATGTTCTCCTTTTTATATGTAATAGACAACTATAATTTATAAATTTAATGGTGTGTTTGGAACTCTTTAAAAAGCATGAACATTACCCCTAAAACTTTAAAATAATATCTTTAATATTTCACCAAAATTTTATGAATCAATCTGTTTTAGTTAATGTTATAATGAAATGATTCAACTCTGTGTCCAAGATAAAATAAAATATTTAATTGGGGGCTTGCATATATTTTTAGAACTTAGATCATAATTGGTATGACAAAAAACATGATGGTAGTAGTCATACAATCGTGGTGCTGGAAAATCAGTAGTGAATTTAAAACCTGACCCACCGGCAGCAGGCAGAGAGTAAGCTGTATTTGGCCAAGTATGTGCTTTTGAAAACACAATGTTTATGTCCTGGACACACATCTACCAATAAGAACATATATGCTTATCTTTCCTAAACAGCCAAACAAATGGGAACTAGGCTTTCAAATATATTAACCTATTTTAGAGATTATTGTTATTGAATAAATAATATTTATGTCTATTTAAAGCCTTTTTTGTTCTTTACAGTCTACTGGATATAGAATTAAAGATTTCTTGTATTTAGAAGTTTATATTTACTTTAGAAGAAATTATTTCATCACATTTTTAATTATAGAAATCATACTTTATTCTTTATAAAAATTCTCATGTCAATACTTTATATACATGAAGAGATATTTTCATAATCTGTAGATGTTAGATTTTCAAATTTAATATATATGAATATATATAATTTGCCTGACTATTGTGTGTATATGCACAATGTTCATGGAATTCAGAAGTGGGCAAAAGATTCCCTGGAAACTGAATTATCAATGGTTATGAGTATTCCTTGGAACCAAGACTGGCCTTCTCCCAGACCATCAATACCTTAACCACTCAACCTTCTCTCCAAACCCTAAAGTTTTTTCATGAATTTTTATGAACTCTTATCCCTATGAACTTAGAGTAGCATGTTAGGAAACATTATTACTAAAGTATAAAACACACAATAAACTGAACAAGAAAGTGGACACATATTCTTTCTTTTGGAAATCATGACCTGTTTAACACAGTAGTAGGGAATGTTTACTAAACAAAAAATAACATGTCTCAGTGAATTTAAGATAACTATCACAGAATTATTTGAAATAAAATATTAGTTTGCATTGCTTTTTTTCTCTAGAGAGCTCATGGTATTAGGAGATTTTCCATATAGTTAAAGCTATAATGTTATTTTAGCTTCAATTATGGAATTTATTTTTGGATTTGAATCCAAATCATCAAAACCCTTCAAAGACCTGTTGCTGAAGGAGTCTCGCAATTCAATCTTAGAATCTACAGCACACACAAATACACACACAACTTTTTGTATATATATTTATATGTATACCTATCCTTAATTCATACTACGAAATTTAGCAGAATATTTCTTGATCAATTTTTGTTTCACTTAAGGTATTACTCAATAGAGACTAATAAGAATTTACTGTTTTCAAGTTACTAGAGACAACATTGCAATCCAACATTTTTTGTAAAGTGTACAATTTATACATTTTTGTTCAGTTGTCCTTTTTTACAATTTTATTGGATATTTTATGTATTTACATTTCAAATATTATCCCCTTTCCCCCCTCTCCCATCCCCATGCCCCATCTTCTATGAAGATGCTTCCACTCCTACCCACCCCCTCCAAACTCAACACCCTAGCATTACTTAATAAAACAAAGTTCAATCATTATTAGGTATAGCTTTTAGTTGGGAGGTTCTTTTTCAAAATACAGTTCCCCATACCATTCCTCCTCTTCTAACCCCAAGAGGATGTCCCACACCCCCGCACAGACTCATACCCCACCAAAACCTCCCCTCTCTCTGGGGCCTCAAGTCTTTAGAATGTTAGGTGTGTCTTCTCTCACTGAAGCCAGACCAGGCAGTCCTCTGCTTTGTATGTGTCAGGGACTTTGGATCACCTGGTGTATGCTGCCTGATTGGTGGCTTACTGTCTGATATATCTGGGTCCAGGTTTGTAGAGACTGGTGATCTTCATATGGAGTCACCCTCTACCCTAGCTTCTTTCAGCCTTTCCCTAATTCAACCACAGGTGTTCTTGGCTTCTGTCCATTGTACCTATCTGTGTATGTCTCAGTCAGCTGCTTGTTGGGCCTCTAGGAGGGCAGCCATGCTACACTCCTGTCTGTAAGTAAATCATTAGTAATAGTTTCAATCCTTGGAACCTCTGCTTTAGCTGGATCCCAAGTTGGGCCAGTCACTGGATCTCTTTTCTTCAGTCTCTTCTTCATTTTTGTCCCTGCAGTTATTTAGACAAAGACAATTCTGAGTCAGAGTCTTTAACTATGTGGTTGCAACCACATCCTATTCCTTAATGTCCTGTCTTTCTACTGGAGGTGGATTCTACAATTTCCCTCTCCCCACTGTTGAGCATTTCGTCTGAGTTATTTGTATGAGTGTTTCTGTGTGTATGGTGTATGAGTTCATATCCATGTGTATAGTGGTTAAACTATATACTGATTTTCAACATTTTTGATCTTGTTTTATTAATTTCATATTGTATAACTTGCTATAAATTAAAGGAGATATTTACATGCTTAATTCATAAAATATTGCCTATATTTAAATAATTCATTGGCATCTGTTGCATACGTTCAAATAATTAAGTACATTGTTTTCCATTTCAAAAGGATACTATGACTCTGTCTTATTGAATAACAAAAATTAATAAAAATAGAGGTCATGATTTTGAAAGAGTAAAGATAGAGTAGAGAAGTGATTGGAAATGAGGAAAGGCAATGGGAAAATAATATTCTAATATATTCAAATTCCAAAAAAATAATGAAAGGATGATTCAACAAAGGACTTTTCTGTCCCAATTACTTATATTTATCTCACTGGAATGTATAGCAATCCTATTTTTTACATTCAGAACATTATTGATGGACTAATAAGCTCTTGTAAGAGGAGGAATATTTCTCCATAAAAAATACAAATATTACTCTTGTGAGTATAGATGAGTTCTTCAAAATCAATACATTTTGTTTTCTCCTCCTTGGCCATTTACCAGAGCTAATTCATAAGGTTAAATCTCTATAACACTCCCTGAGAATAATGATATATCTTTCTTGTTTTGTGGTCCAATTCTATAAAGATCTCAACCTGCACAGGTCCTCTAATAAAATACAACAAGGATCTTCTGTACCATTGTCTTAAGCAACTTTCATTCATTAGAACTTTGCCATAAAACGGTTCTGTTAATAATCAAGCTTCATTGCACATGTTTTATTGTTCAGAACTTGATTATTCACATCATTAATCATGTAAATCTTACTTAACTATGAATATAACAATACTGTATCTTACTACTGATCAAAGAAGTTTTATATGTAGAATTACGTTAGAATCAAAACAAGAGTTTGTTAACTTAAAACTTGAACTATCACAATTCACTCATATACATCCCTTGAATATTTTCCTATGACATTAGCTTAGTTTTTATTCATAATGTTAATCATTTCAAGCTAATCTAAAATTTTTGAGGTTTTCAGGTAAACATTGACAGTATTACATACCAACACATTATGTGTAAAACAGAAAAAACATATTATTGCTCCATTTTAGAAACATGATACTATAAGAATCCAATTTAATGTAAGAAGAGATTTAAAATTATTTTAAATTATAGTTAAACTTTAACTACCCTTTTTCCTTATCACTGGCATAATTATGTTTCACTTGAGTAAATTTTAAAGCAATTTGAAATTCAGTTTGGTTCTTACATTCACTGGTGATAAATGCTGTTTTGCTATGGCATTTTTTCATTCTTTTAAATTAAGGCAGTGAAAACTAAAAATCAGAGATTTTGATCTGATGAAATTGCTCTAAAGTGTGCATAGTGATTTATATCATTGAAAGACTTTATATTTTATAGGTACTCTACTGTGGAATTTAGAGCACTTCAATAATTTTAAATTACTCTCCACTATACAAAGCAATTTAAATTTATTGAAAATGAAATCTGGAAGAGTTCAAATGCTGGGCAATGTTGTACATATTCCTTGAAAATTACTAAGAGCACTTAAATGCTTTTTATAAGCACTTTACTCAAAGGTGATTCAAGCTTTGCTGCTGAATGATGTAGAAACATTTGAAGACATTGGTTTCACTCCAACAAGCAATTCTAATTCACAAAATTGCAATTATTTAACTAACGTATTCATTTCAAACTGACTTGAAACTACTGTAACAATGTATTTAAAGTATAAATAGTATGTATATTCAACATATTCACAATTATTTTTAATTACATGAACGGTTTATATGAAGAAACTTGTATATCCCATAATTTAATGAAAGAAAAAGTTCATCTGTATTATAATGTAATAAAAATAGTGTGACCAAATCTTGTCATCTTATTTATTAAGTGTGATATTAATTACATAAGCTAAGATGTTATCATTCTATTTATCATATAATAAAATGTTTAATGTAATGTAAATTAATCAACATCAGTAAAACCTTTTCATATAATCCTATACCTAGGATTTTGTAAGTGTGATGATATAATTAAAAACTAAAAGTTTTAAATATGAACAAGTTATTTCAAAGAAGAATCAATTTTGGGGATTGGTTATGAAACTGTGGGTATTCAGGGTGTGCTTACACATTATAGTAAGTTACTAACATGCCCTCTCTCCATCTCTCTGATGCAGGATTTTATACACAAAGAGAATGCTGAGAAATAGCAACAGCTAACCTTGTTTTTGTCTGTACTCTGCTCTCTATACAAATGGACATACATATCCACGATATCTTTCGATCTGTAAAGATGGAGGAATTTTCCTGATTTACCTAAGTGAAGAAGTAGGCCTTTAAGGCTCATGTCAGCATTTCAGGAGTGATAAATAAGCTGGTTTGCAGTACTTCATGCATGCATTTTAATGATTAGATGGGACTATAATTCTTCCTAGCCTTCCCCAAGTTCCACAGGAGTGAAGTCATGGGCATGAGACTACATTATCGGGTAAGCATCTTTATAAATGAATCTAGAGATGTTGTTCACAGTATTTGCCTACAGTGACATTTATTCTAATTGAATTGTAAATGAAGCAACCAGAGTGTAAACCAACCTTAAGCATTTTTTCCCACTGAAATGCTGGAGGAACCTTTAAACAGATCTCACTTCATTGCTGTTTATACTGAAATGATACTGAGAGCTGTCCATTCAAAGTGCTTTCATAAGATAGTCTTCACCTTACAATGTCTGTCTCAAGATACTCTATGATACCCTTGAAATAAGCTGAGAGCCACATATACAAATGCCTAATGGAAAGACTGGAGCTGTGGTCTGTGCCAAAATGATATGCTGTCAAGCAAAGGATCTGCCTGTTCTTGTTCCCTCTCTTGGTCTCCTTACCATTTTTATGCTTTGTTAAAAAGAAGCCCCCTTCCTAGACAGCAGGGTTATATTGTAGAGAAATAATATGATGCAGCTCCATGATGGAATTCTCCTCCTCAGAGATTAATTCCCTGTCTATTGTGCCACTGAACTGTCATAATTTCATGTCTGAAACACCCTGCCATAATGATTTGAGACAGTGTTTACCAGGTCCTTCTTATAGTTAGCTGCTAGCTTTGTCCTCACCCACTTCTGTTTCCAAAGTACTTTGCAGAATAGTAAATAGCAAAAGCCTTTATTCTAGTAAGAATAGCTTTATTAATAATCTATAAGTTGCATGTTTTTACCAAAATTGGAACATGAAAGTAGCCATGTTGACTACATTTAAAATAGTCTTCATTTAGAATCATAGTGTAATTTAGAACTTTACCTATTATATATAAGAAGAATGTATCTTCAAACATGGGGATATTTATACCATATACATGCATATTATTATTGTGATAAAAATAAAAAATTGACATAATAATCTCTTAGTGCTATCATGCATCACTGAATGGCTAAATGTTTACAGGTTCTTGGGATCTCATTTAAAGTTTTGAATATACACATAGAGATTGCAACATAACAAGGGAACTTCCTTAAAAGATTCTGAACTGGTAAGGTGTGCATCAGTGTATTAAGACTTCCTTGTATGCCTATCTTAATAGTAAGACAAGAATGATTTGGGTTTTCTTGGTGGGGAAGACATTAAGACAAAAAAGGTTGTTGTAAAAAAACTGGATTTTAAAATTAAATACCTATTTTCAAAGATAAGAGAAACCATTGATGACCAATGACAGTGAACTTTTTAATTAGGCTGCTGTTTGATTGCTTATAGGGGCCTTTTCTTCACACTGCACTGCTTCGTCCAGCATTGCTACAAGGGGAGCTATCTCGTCTTACTGCAACTTAATATGCCACATTTGGTTGGTAGCCACTAGTGCCTACCATTTTCTGCAGTGAAACAGAGGACAGGTGAGTTGGAAAAGGGACAGAGAGGAAATGGCAGGGAAAGACTGGAAGGGGAGAATGGAGGGGAAGCTAATAATATGAAACTAAATTAAGGAGGTTTTTTTTTTCCAGTCTGGGAAAATATTCGACTAGAATTGATGTGTGCTCTATATTCATACAGCTTATTTTATTTAAAAATATAAGGAGTTTAAATCAATTAAGGTTATAAATAGGAAAATGTTAAGTATCCAAATTAGTGAATAAAATCACCATAGAACACACACAAATGAAAGCTGTTGAAAGATAAAGTACTCGACACAAACATAGATGATTATATCTCTATCTTAAAGGTTATCCTATGGGATGGTAGTATATACAATGAAATGCACTACTTAAAATTTCTTACCAATTAAGAAATTTTACCAATTAAGCATACTAAGTAAGGAATTAAAATAAGAAACTAAAATGAAGACTAAGACTAAGACTAAGACTAAGATGACCAGTGTCAAATTCTCAAATTGCCTATATCTGTGATTTGATAAGGTGGTGTCGTCTTGATGGGTATGATGCTTAAACGTTTTGATACTCATTGTTCAGGCTTTAGCAAAACATTTGGTTCTCTTATTGCTACTCTCTAATTCTGATCAGTTGACTATTAGTACACAGTGTATAGATAGAAGACAAAATAACATTTGTATACAATGTATGTGCATAAGTCAAGAATATATTTTAAGTGAACACTGAGTGAAGGAATGTTATTGTTACTACTTCCAAAGCTCAGGGTAACACACCTATACTTATGAATCTATACATCGGAGTACATGTAAAGGCAAAAGAATATACACGGTATAAATGAGATATTTTCTGCTAACTTTTTGTGTGCATGTATATATATGTGAACATATTACTACATATTTGTGTGCTTGCATACATACATGTATATGTATATATTATATGTATGTGTGTATACATACATATATTTGGAAAACAATACAAAATAAGTTGAATTTTACAATTTAGAAATGTGAATATATATTACATATGGCATGAGGTTTCTTTCAAATGACTTTTGTTTTAGATACTCTTTCTAAGGACTGAGAAGTTATTCTGAGGCCTTGAGGTCAGTTTCCTAAGAAAAATGTGATAACAGTCCTTCTGCTTTGTTTCTCTCTTCTTTGGGTGTTTGTTATGGTGACCAAGCACTAATATCCATATAACAGAAGTATAAAAACTGGGATTATGATTAATTCAACTCTGTGATGCTATAGAATTTTTTGCTTTACAAGAATAAAAGAATCCCATTTCCTATAACTATCTGGAGTTAATCTAGACCCACATATATTAGAAGTTAAGTCCATTCATGTCTGTTTTAGAAGAATTGTTTCATTCTAAAATCAAATATATCACTGGAAATAACAAATATTATATACAACATTATGATTTTTACACTTGTTTCCTTACATAACTGGATTTTCTTGAAATCCCATCATAATAAATTGAAAAGTAATTGCTTCTTATTAAATCAATATATGCCTGAACTTCAGAAAATTTGACTTTCTGTGAGACTCTTATAAGCCCATCATGGATAAAATATTCAAAAGAAAAAATATGGAAGTGAGCATTGTATTAAAATTTATATTGAACTTCATCAACTTCAGTATATATCATGAGACAATGGGTAGAGTGTTATAAATAATTAATTCTGAAACAATTAACCTGTACCTAGGAATCAACTAGAAATACTTCACATAGTAGTTTTAGATTATAGTAAGATTATAGTAACTCACTCTCTAAATCTATGATGTTTTATCATTTAGACCCTCCCATTGCTATTTCTAAAATGATATAATTCTTATTTTAGAATTTTTTTGGCAAACGTTGAGAAATTAAATTTCTAAAAGTTCTAAAATACTATTATAATATAATCAGTGAAAGCATAAGTTTGTTTGTATCAAAATAGTTGGTCATAAGTAGAAAGATTCTTCAAATCTACAGAATCATTAAATTCTCAGAAATTGAATACACAGTAGAATTAGTCAATTAGTTATGATAAATATTAAAATGATAGTCCTAACATTAACAACTCTATTGCCTGAGACAATACAACTGATTTTTACTTCCTCATTAGGAATCTGTTCAAATTAGAAAGGTATGCTAGAGAATTTACATAAAAGCATTCAGAAATAATATAATTCAGCATTATGCAAAACAATTCCAATTTATTTCTTACACCACAGAGAATTTACTAAGCATAATTTAGTTTGACGGCAAACCATTTCCAGTTAATTTATATGTCACTCCTTAAAATGACTTGTAAGGGTGAACTCTGTTACTTTCTTTCACTGTTTATGAATCTGTTCAGACATATCAAGTAATGTCTTTAATTTATACAACAAATGAGACTTAAATTTGAAAGTAAACTTTCTATCAACTACATGATTATTTCCTCTATTCTATATCTATTTTACAAAAGTTAAATCTTTATGATGTACTTTGAACTTTGAAATATATCACGACAGTCCTGCAATTGTATAAAATACAGTCATTATTTACAGGTGTGAATGAAATTCTAATTTCATACCAAACACACGTTAGCTACTTTCTGAGATGTGTCTATTAAGGAAGAAATAATTCCTATCATGAATGTTGAGTTGAATATAAAATCTTCAGGACACTTTACAAATGATACAACATGCTTTAGGCACATTGTTTTGATGCTGCCAAGACAGTGTCTGAATATAACAGTGAAAATTCACATGTAGAAATAGGAATAGATTGCATTAGAGCAGCAATGAGTCAAGTTAGATATAAATACTTAATTATTGGTATGTTAAAATTGCTACCACTAAATCAAAAGCCTATGAGGAAATTATTTGCATTTATTTCTAATGACAAATTTTGATGAAACTTAATTTTTCAAATCCTTTCTTCCAACATTGATTTCTTTTGTTATTGTTATTGTCAAGTTCCTCTAAATACATGAACAAATGGATAATCAATTAGATACTGTAACACATATACATTGTCAAAATTTCTCTATCTTACTTTTTCTCATCTTGTCACAAAGTTTAATATCACTAGTTCAAACAAATTTCCCAACACAAAGTTTCCCAATATTCCTTGATAATAATTGCTCCTTTTGAATCGACCCCAATATTTCAATTGCTTTGCAGGTTTGCAGTGTAGAAGTCCCACGAAGTTATTGAGTTATGTTTTCAACTCGTTCAGGTTTACTTTTTTTTCCACGTGGAAAGGTTTAATCAGAGAAGAATAGTAGAAGAGGAGAGGAGTAAAGACTGGCCATGAACATGTGGAGGGAAGGGGAAGGGAATGGGGAGACAAGGGACAATGGGAAAGAGGGGAAGAGGGGAAGAGGGGAAGAGCAGGGCTTAAGAAAAGAAAGAGAATTCAGGTTTACTTACATATAACATCAGGTTTACTTATATATAACATATAACATTACAAGGAACATCGATAACAAGATACCTATTCTCTCAAATTATTTTTACTTAGCTATTATCTTCATATATATTTATTAATGCATTTAGTGCATTTTTATTTTATAGTACATTTAAACTAATTTTCATGCTATTTCCATATTTCATAGATTTAGGAATTTTAACATTGTTCATTATAGGAAATACATTCAATTGTGGGTAACATGAAAATTAGAAGGTTTGCATTAGAGAGGAATTATAAAAATATAGCTTGGGAACATTTGTATGTGAAAATTATATTTCTCTAAAGAGTTTTCTTTTTAAAAAAAAAACTCCAAGAATATCACCAAACATCAGAATGTAAGCGTGATTTCTGGTTATTTAGGCAAAAATGGTGACAGCTAAATCAATCAGTTTTTAAACTCTACCTAAATACGAAATTCCTAGCACAAAAATGATAAATATTAGAAGATACAAAATTGCTTATTACCAGTTTCTCTACAAATTTTGTTAAAGTAAATGCTCATATGAAACATCAAAAATAACCATGATTCAATGACACATTATTAATACTAATTATATATGATTTAACAAATCAAATTTAATTGTCATGGCAGTTTCTTACTTTATATTTTATCAGCATTAGTTTTTACAAAAAGACAATAAAATTAATAACTTCATTATTCAAAAGAGTATTGTGAAACAAGCAAATATAAACATAATTAGACAAAACAGAGAAAATCATATTATCAGAGCTTCTGTGACGTACATAGCTTGTGTAGCCTGTGAAGTGTATGGGTTACTCCATGGTGCTCCAGGCTCTCACCTTCACCATTGACTGTGAAAAGCATTAGTCACACTATGTGTACCACCTCACACATTTTCGGGAATAATTTAACAATTCCATCCAAGTCTGGAAGGCTGCAAACATCTTACCTAGAATTTTTTGTCCATTCCTCTTTTCAGAGCCACTTATAAAAAAGTCTTGGTATATAGTGAACAACAGAAATATTCTGTGAGGAAGCTAGTGTGCGCCACAATACTTGCCCATGAGCATGTTTTAAATAAAAAAACTGTATGAACTTTTTAAAATGCTATTGATGAATTAAAGATTTTCGCAAGTCAGGTCTCATCACAATCTCATTATTGGTCATTTAAATGGTATATATTACATAAGATATTGTTTGTATAAAATGCTAGACATATCAGAAAGGAATGGTAAGTATCATAGGGAATTGAGTTTTTCTGCAAGACTCTTTTTCCACTGTTAAGGAGAAAATTATCAATAGCAAAATATAGTAAGTAAATTCTCAAATGGGAATTTCAGGTTGAAGGCATAACAATAAAATGGTATTAAAAGTGCTTATTCACTGGAAATGACACACCAGTGCTTCTGACATGTCATTGTAGCACAACAGCACTTTCTGCCTATGTAGAAAATAAAGTAAACAGAGGGAAAATACCCAGTTAATCAAAGTTCTATATTTTGTACAAACAAGAAAATTGATCAGTTTATTATCCTGTATGAGCTGTGAATGAATTATAGATCATAAATTTTATCTTGCACAACATTTAATGTCACACAGGCCTGCTCTCACTCCAAAAATCAGGTAGATTTTCCTTCATGCCTTTATACCAGCAAACACCATATGATCTAATTCATTTTTTTAAAACTATGATCATATTTCAGGAACAATAATATGATGGATATAATGCATTTTGTTAAATATGAGGCCATAAAATTATTGGATAAATGTAACTCATATTTTTAAATAAAAAATAAAAATCTCAGCTTCTCACAGTGATGTCTAAAACTTTGCATGTTTTCAACTTCATATATGCCCAGTACTTTGCAGTCAAACGGGCTACTTGAAGATGCAAAAAATGTTATGTTTAAATAATCTCAGACATTTGAGTGTTTATGAACGGTACATTAAATTGTAAGATGTGGCAAATATGAGTAAATAGAATTTTATTTCTAAACTATTTATATCTTTGCCTATCTAAGTTAGAAAAGTCCTACGGTTACTACCAGTGTGAAATTTCCTCTTTCGACCAGGAAAACACTTCAAATATTTCTCGAAACAGAAGCTGTTCATGAGTGAAGTGAACATAATCTCATTCAGGCTGTCAACAAAAGCAAATATATATTTTGGTAGAGAATATCCCATGCTGAAAATTGTAAGTGGCAGTGGTGCTACTGAAAATGAGAAAATGTGAAATTTGATTTCACTTGTGTGCTATGGTGTTTCTATATTTACAACACAATATTGTTTTATTCCCCTAAGCCAGTTTTAAACACTTTTGATTTCACCACATTTTAACTTCTTTATTTTTCATGCTTCCATATATTCATGGAAGTAAATAATTCATAAAGATTGCAATATGCATTTTAATAGGGTTTCAAAATGAGAAGTTGAGTATGCATATATTTTCATAAAAACTCCGTTCTAAGGCAGTGTTTTTCAAACTGTGATTTGTGACCCCTTTGTGGGTTGAGCAATCCTCTCACAGGACTCACTTATCAGGTATCCTACATATCAGCCATTTTACATGATGACTCATAATAGTATCACAATTAGAGCTATGAAATAGCAACAAAAATAATTTTATGGTTGGGGATCAGCACAACATAAGGAACTATATTAAAATATCGTACCAATAAGAAAGTTGTAAACACTAGTTTAGGGTATCAAATAACCAAAACAAAGAAGATGTAAAAGGCTTACCAAAATATTCTAATTTGTAGGCTAATTCACAGAACAAATTAATAACAGCAAAAGAAAAAAAAAAAAACCAAAAACCAAACAAACAAGAAAACCCCAAAGAAACAAAATGAATCCAACTGAATTGGAGTAAGCTACATGCATGTGCAATGTTGATCCCAGAGGACATGAGTGATTACATGAAAATCACAATGCCAAATATGGATTCCAAGATTACATACATATGAATTATTCATCATTCAATCTCTAGAGGTCTGAAAATAAGACAAACTTTTGCCATTATTCCTGGTTGGTTGTAAGAAGCTATTGCTCAGGACATGCACTAGTTATAGGACACAATGAAAGCAATCTTTTTTTTTTATTTTTTTTTTATTAACTTGAGTATTTCTTATATACATTTCGAGTGTTATTCCCTTTCCCGGTTTCCGGGCAAACATCCCCCTCCCCCCTCCCCTTCCTTATGGGTGTTCCCCTCCCAACCCTCCCCCCATTGCCGCCCTCCCCCCATAGACTAGTTCACTGGGGGTTCAGTCTTGGCAGGACCCAGGGCTTCCCCTTCCACTGGTGCTCTTACTAGGATATTCATTGCTACCTATGGGGTCAGAGTCCAGGGTCAGTCCATGTATAGTCTTTAGGTAGTGGCTTAGTCCCTGGAAGCTCTGGTTGTTTGGCATTGTTGTACTTTTGGGGTCTCGAGCCCCTTCAAGCTCTTCCAGTTCTTTCTCTGATTCCTTCAATAGGGGACCTATTCTCAGTTCAGTGGTTTGCTGATGGCATTCGCCTCTGTATTTGCTGTATTCTGGCTGTGTCTCTCAGGAGAGATCTACATCCGGCTCCTGTTGGTCTGCACTTCTTTGCTTCATCCATCTTGTCTAATTGGGTGGCTGTATATGTATGGGCCACATGTGGGGCAGGCTCTGAAACAGAGAATGAAAGCAATCTTACTCTGACCAATAAACTTTTTCTGTTGGTTAACTCTCACAAGTCTGGAAAGTGTTATGAAGCCTTCTTGAGGGAGAGAAACCATTAATGGTCTCACCCATATACAATGGGCTCATTAGAATGACGCAGTGACTGCTAAAAAGGTAAGAGCACATGGTGATGGAAGGGAGCTGTGCTGACAATAGGTTTATGGAGAGTCATTTTGAAACTTGACATGATCAAGATACACTGCATAAAAGCATGAAACACTTAAAGAAAAATGCATGTATTAGAGAAAAGAAAAATACACGAAGAGCTTCACCATGAAAACTTTCAAATCACAGTATAATTTACAGATAAGTTATTTGAATTCAAGTAAGATTAGCTGTTTTACACAATACATTTCTATATTAGTGATTTTATAATAATCTTAAATATGTTTAGTTGTTTCTGCAACTAAATTGTAATGGTTGATTAATCATGCACACTTTTCTTTCAGAATAATTTTAATTAGTTTCAGGTGATATCTGTGACTTTATTTGTGCTCCATAAAATGAAATTCTAATAATAATTTTACTATTTAAAATATACATTTATATCATACTTGTGAATATTTTAAATGACACAAATAGAAAATTATGTTGTATTTAAACAGTCTCTAAATATACATATGCCTTAACACAGTAATTAGTCTGAAAAGAGAAACAGACTTTCCATATATTAAATATAAAATACCAGCGAAGTCTTTATAATGTTTACTATATTTTCATGAAATATATGAAAGAAAAAATGAAAATAATGTCTAAAATAAAACTGAAATGTTGTAATACTTTTGGATCAATATGTTCATTACAAAGACAAATCTTATTATTCCATTTAAAATTATCATTAAGTTGCTTCAGGGGGCCAACAATTTTGTAAGGTAAGCATTTAGACCTGTCTTTGAATTGTCAGGACCCACATAAGTAGTCTGGCCTAGCTGCATGTGACAATAAGCTCTGTGTTTTCGTTTTGCTTTCTTTTTGGTTTCAGTTTTTTGTTTTTTGTTTTTTGTTTTTTTGTTTTTTTTTTTTTGCAGAAACAAACTGATCATGGTAACCCACGGCAGGCCAGCCTCTAAAGGTGCTCACACCAACTCAAGACCTGCTCATCTTAACTCCCTTGGTGTAGTAACTTTCACATGTCTAACATGTTTCTGTTTCAGTATTTCATTTTGCCTCCTCCAGTTTTGTAGACACTTCTCAAGGTAAGCACATAGTGCTCTCTCATAAATGTTTTAGGGGTGGTATTTTATTTAGTAATCTGAATGAAGGCACAAAGGCTGGCCAATGATCTGAAGAACACCCACGGCATAAGACAGTGGGCTATGGATCTCTATGGTGGTTGTTGATTGTTTCATTACCAGCTCCTTGCTAAAGCCGTCAAATATAAGAGAAAAGAATCACAGGCTGAATTAATTGCTAACCTTGAGTGTATGGCGTTTGAATTTATACTAATTCCTGACAAGACATCATAAAGCTTCTCATAATTTTCAATTTTCAAAGATAAAATTGTAGATAGAGCAGAACTATTAACTGATCATTTGCTGAAATGATTTTCCTTAATTTAATGATGAAAACAGTTGTTGCATGGGGAAATAATTGATGGCTTTCTTAATATAATGATGATGGATAAAGCAAAACCTCAGGATGTTTCTTCCATCCCATTTCTCTAGTTGGTAGTCATCAGTGTAAAATCTAGTGGGTAGTAGGCAATAACTATCTTATGTCAATGTTTCCCTTTCTAATAATCAAATCAAATCCTGAAATCTATGTATTAGATGGCTAAAGAATGTCTTTAAATTTATTTTAAATATATATACTTAATCTATCAATAAATCATGAAATTTTTAAGCATTGTGATTATATTTTAGTTCTGATTTTTGAAAATTTTCCAATCTAAGAATGAACAGTACTTAAGGCAAGGCACCATTAACCTGCTATGAAATGAAACGGTCTTTATAAGTACTCCTTGACCTTGAAAATCTCCCTGACTGTGCTCTACTCTGTTCTACAATGAATACAAGCTATTATCCTTTGTTAAAATCTTAAAATACTGAACCGGAACAGCCTCGTAATGTGAGACCAAAGCAGAAACAATATACCTTGCAAGTTAATGGGAGACCCAAACAGGAAAAATATACCTTGCAAGCTAAGGGTTCTCTTTGAAGTTAAGACAAGTTAGGAAGTAGTTACTGTTTGTCGTCCTATGTTAAGTTCTTGCAAGTTGTGGTTTCTATTTGTAATTAAGCAATTGCTGTTTATTCTGTGCAGATTTCTGATTGTTGTTAAGAAAAAAGTCCCTGTTTCTCCTATGTTCTAATTTAAGAAAAAATACTGCTTTGTTGATCCAATTTATAATTTTTACAACCCCTTTACCTTGTTCTTTTCACTAAATTGTATCTTTCTAATAATGTGTAACAGCCAACTCTCTTGCTAAAATGAACATACTATCTCTCCTATGAAAGAGACTTGAAGAGGCCATCAGAGAACTGCTCTCTCAAATTCTGATTGAGGTTAAGACAGCTCTGACTGGGTAAACCTGGGTGCATCCCAAAACACAGCTTGATTTAATTGGACAATTGTGTATTTGGTTTTTTCTCCTCCTGATTCTCAGATATAATGGTAACCAGTTCATAATGTAATCAATAAAAGAAAGACAGAACAGGGAAGACTGAGAAAAGAAATGTGTGCGTGTGTATGTGTGTGCGTGTGTATGTGTGTGTGTGTGTGTGTGTGTGTGAAAGAAAGACAGACATACAGATACACAGACAGACAGAGACAGAAAGAGACAAAGAAACAGAGAGAGAGAGACACAGAGAGAGAGAGAGAGAGAGAGAGAGAGAGAGAGAGAGAGAGAGAGAGAGAGAGATCAAAAGAAAGTTTACTTACTTGAAACATATTGACTCCAATCCAGGATATTTATTACTCTTGGAATCTATTTAAAAATTATATTCAAGTTTCTCATACTCAGCAAAGTGACAGCTCATATAAAATAGACTTTCAAAAACAGATCATTGTATATCAACTTAGAGAAAATAATAACAATAAAACTTCCTTCACTTTACAAATGATTTTTAGGCATGCTGTATGGTATGAAGCATAATTTACATGATTGAGAAAGAAGGTTGAAAATATACATATGATTTCTTTCAACTTAGAATCACAATAGAGAAAAATGAGCCAGCAATGAGTGTTGTGTGACGCTGAGAACATGGGTTAATATAAGAGCTTGGTTAAAAATTTTACCTGATGATACACCTCAAATCTAAACTGTAAGAAATTTAAAGTATTACTCCTAAAACAACGCCTATAAAACAAACATAAAGACACCCTATTAAGAATATCTTTTCTTTCTCTATATTAGAAGAGGGCAGACGTTTAGAAAGCACTAGTGAGCAACGACAAGGTAATAGGCAAGAAATAAAACAAGCGGAATAGTCCTGTATGACAAGAGTTGCATTTTGCCTTTTCTCTCTGTGAGTCTCATTCTCCCTTTCTTTTCAGACTTGAAAAATAAGAGCGGGTTTTGTCTTTTCTCTCTGTGAGTCTCATTCTCCCTTTCTTTTCAGACTTGAAAAATAAGAGCGGGGCTATGACTTCATGATGTCTCTAACCTGTAGTTGGCTTTATTGAAAGGGAAAGGTAATTGTTACATCTACTGGAACATGCCTTACATCTAATAAACATTATTAGTTATCCACGTCATAGTCATCTTAGTCTTGTACTAGTTGACATATATTGTAAGGCAGATAGTATAGTAGCTTGCGGGGTATATATCTGAATGAGGTTGAAGATAATTTTCTTCCTCTGATAGGGCATATGAAACTTGCTACTACTATGATTGCTAAACATAAAGAATGAAAATTCCATTTAAGTACTAGTACATTTTCCCACAGTCTGTAATTTAAGTATATTCTATCTTTAGCCTAAGGAATTTACCCTGTGAAGGTGAAGGGTACACAATAGCATTGGAAATAATGTATAATGTTTGGGGGCATTCTATGAGACCCTGTCAGCTGACAACCATTTCCTGGTACTAGTGGTCTCATTAGTAATATAAAATAGCTAGTGGGGTATTGTTCCACTCACTATAGTTGAACTGAATTCCAGAAATCTGTCTTTAATCTGTCTGTCTGTCTATATGTAGTCTTTGAATTATATTTGTCTGTCTGTCTGTCTGTCTGTCTCTCTCTCTATCTATCTATCTATATCTATGGAAGCTAATACAGCAGTATATTTCTATATTCAAGAATATTTAGTTTCAGGTAAGTTGATATAGATTAAAGTCTCCCAAAAGCAAAGAGAGTATCAAATATCACCTGAGAATGGATCAAATTAGTTTTGTTTCACTAGCATAAATATAAGTATACCCATAACCTATGATTCAAGATTTGAAATTAGATATTTTCTTGAACTCATGATACAGTACTGTTCTGACATGCTAAATTACTATTGCACACTGAGGCTCCCAATAGCTGTATAATAAAAAGTAGAAATACTGTATTGTTCAGTGTCTTGTTGAACTATAAAATTTGGTAAGCTAAATTTTAAGTGGAATTTTACTAATGATAGGTCCAATTTAACAAGAATTGATGAGAAATAACCCTCTTCATAAGTCAAATTACATCTGAAATTACCTCCTCCATTTTCACTTGGAAAGAGGACATGCATATTACTCTCTCCTCATCTTTTTTTTTTTTTTGATTTTTAGTGAAAAGTTTCCTCTAAGAATAGGACTTACAGATCTGGAGGGAAATATACCATCCTTAATACTTAAATGCTGACATATTTCTATGAACCATGTCCTATTAGAAAGTTTCTGGGGTCATTTTCTTTACTGTAACTTGACGTCATAATTATGAGACAGACATATTCAATTGCAAATTTGACACTGTTTGTTTGTTCCTTTCCACAAAGATGATTATCTGGGAGTAATAACAAATTGACATAAGTGGTTACGTTTGTCATTAGAAGGTAGTGAAGTGGGGGTTGGGGATTTAGCTCAGTGGTAGAGCACTTGCCTACCAAGCACAAGGCCCTGGGTTTGGTCCCCAGCTCCGAAAAAAAAAAAATAAGAAAAAGAAAAAAAAGAAAAGAAAAGAAAAAAAGGAAAAGAAAAAAGTTAAAAAAGAAGGTAGGGAGACCCTGTGGGAAAGAGACCTCACCGCCTGATCAGGAGGGCACTCCTAAGGCTGCAGAGCAGAAGAGACCACCAACACTGCCCACCCCTGCCCACATCCCTGGACCAAGAGGAAACTGTATAAGGCCTCTGGACTCCCGTGGGGGAGGGCCCAGGAGCGGCAGGACCCCTGCCTGAGACACCACCAGAACCTGAAGGAAACAGACCAGATAAACAGTTCTGTGCAACCAAATCCCATGGGAGGGAGAGCTAAACCCTCAGAGAGGCAGACACGCCTGGGAAACCAGAAGAGACTGCACTCTGCATACACATCTCGGACGCCAGAGGAAAACACCAAAGGCCATCTGGAACCCTGGGGCACTGAAGCTCCCGGAAGGGGCGGCGCATATCTTCCTGGTTGCTGCCACTGCAGAGAGCCCGTGGGCAGCACCCCACGAGCGAACCTGAGCCTCGGGACCACAGGTAAGACCAACCTTTCTGCTGCAAGAAAGCTGCCTGGTGAACTCAAGACACAGGCCCACAGGAACAGCTGAAGACCTGTAGAGAGGAAAAACTACACGCCTGAAAGCAGAACACTCTGTCCCCATAACTGACTGAAAGAGAGGAAAACAGGTCTACAGCACTCCTGACACACAGGCTTAAAGGAGAGTCTAGCCACTGTCAGAAATAGCAGAACAAAGTAACACTAGAGATAATCTGATGGCGAGAGGCAAGCGCAGGAACCCAAGCAACAGAAACCAAAACTACATGGCACCATCGGACCCAATTCTCCCACCAAAACAAACATGGAATATCCAAACACACCAGAAAAGCAAGATCTAGTTTCAAAATCATATTTGATCATGATGCTGGAGGACTTCAAGAAAGACATGAAGACCTCCCTTAGGGAAACACAGGAAAACATTAATAAACAAGTAGAAGCCTACAGAGAGGAATCGCAAAAATCCCTGAAAGAATCGGAAAAATCCCTGAAAGAATTCCAGGAAAACACAATCAAACAGTTGAAGGAACAAAAATGGAAATAGAAGCAATCAAGAAAGAACACATGGAAACAACTCTGGATATAGAAAACCAAAAGAAGAGACAAGGAGCTGTAGATACAAGCCTCACCAACAGAATACAAGAGATGGAAGAGAGAATCTCAGGAGCAGAAGATTCCATAGAAATCATTGACTCAACTGTCAAAGATAATGTAAAGCAGAAAAAGCTACTGGTCCAAAACATACAGGAAATCCAGGACTCAATGAGATCAAACCTAAGGATAATAGGTATAGAAGAGAGTGAAGACTCCCAGCACAAAGGACCAGTAAATATCTTCAACAAAATAATAGAAGAAAACTTCCCTAACCTAAAAAAAGAGATACCCATAGGCATACAAGAAGCCTACAGAACTCCAAATAGATTGGACCAGAAAAGAAACACCTCTCGTCACATAATAGTCAAAACACCAAACGCACAAAATAAAGAAAGAATATTAAAAGCAGTAAGGGAAAAATGTCAAGTAACATATAAAGGCAGACCTATCAGAATCACACCAGACTTCTCGCCAGAAACTATGAAGGCCAGAAGATCCTGGACTGATGTCATACAGACCCTAAGAGAACACAAAGGCCAGCCCAGGTTACTGTATCCTGTAAAACTCTCAATTAACATAGATGGAGAAATCAAGATATTCCATGACAAAACCAAATTTATACAATATCTTTCTACAAATCCAGCACTACAAAGGATAATAAATGGTAAAGCCCAACATAAGGAGGCAAGCTATACCCTAGAAGAAGCAAGAAACTAATCGTCTTGGCAACAAAACAAAGCGAATGAAAGCACACAAACATAACCTCACATCCAAATATGAATATAACGGGAAGCAATAATCACTATTCCTTAATATCTCTCAACATCAATGGCCTCAACTCCCCAATAAAAAGACATAGATTAACAAACTGGATACGCAACGAGGACCCTGCATTCTGCTGCCTACAGGAAACACACCTCAGAGACAAAGACAGACACTACCTCAGAGTGAAAGGCTGGAAAACAACTTTCCAAGCAAATGTCAGAAGAAGCAAGCTGGAGTAGCCATTCTAATATCAAATAAAATCAATTTCCAACTAAAAGTCATCAAGAAAGATAAGGAAGGACACTTCATATTCATCAAAGGAAAAATCCACCAAGATGAACTCTCAATCATAAATACCTATGCCCCAAATACAAGGGCACCTACATATGTAAAAGAAACCTTACTAAAGCTCAAAACACACATTGCACCTCACACAATAATAGTGGGAGATTTCAACACCCCACTCTCATCAATGGACAGATCATGGAAACAGAAATTAAACAGAGATGTAGACAGACTAAGAGAAGTCATGAGCCAAATGGACTTAACGGATATTTATAGAACATTCTATCCTAAAGCAAAAGGATATACCTTCTTCTCAGCTCCTCATGGTACTTTCTCCAAAATTGACCATATAATTGGTCAAAAAACGGGCCTCAACAGGTACAGAAAGATAGAAATAATCCCATGCGTGCTATCGGACCACCACGGCCTAAAACTGATCTTCAATAACAATCAAGGATGAATGCCCACATATACTTGGAAATTGAACAATGCTCTACTCAATGATAACCTGGTCAAGGAAGAAATAAAGAAAGAAATTAAAAACTTTTTAGAATTTAATGAAAATGAAGGTACAACATACCAAAACTTATGGGACACAATGAAAGCTGTGCTAAGAGGAAAACTCATAGCGCTGAGTGCCTGCAGAAAGAAACAGGAAAGAGCATATGTCAGCAGCTTGACAGCACACCTAAAAGCTCTAGAACAAAAAGAAGCAAATACACCCAGGAGGAGTAGAAGGCAGGAAATAATCAAACTCAGAGCTGAAATCAACCAAGTAGAAACACAAAGGACCATAGAAAGAATCAACAGAACCAAAAGTTGGTTGTTTGAGAAAATCAACAAGATAGATAAACCCTTAGCCAGACTAACGAGAGGACACAGAGAGTGCGTCCAAATTAACAAAATCAGAAATGAAAAGGGAGACATAACAACAGATTCAGAGGAAATTCAAAAAATAATCAGGTCTTACTATAAAAACCTATATTCAACAAAACTTGAAAATCTTCAGGAAATGGACAATTTCCTAGACAGATACCAGGTACCGAAGTTAAATCAGGAACAGATAAACTAGTTAAACAACCCCATAACTCCTAAGGAAATAGAAGTAGTCATTAAAGGTCTCCCAACCAAAACGAGCACAGGTCCAGACAGGTTTAGTGCAGAATTCTATCAAACCTTCATAGAAGACCTCATACCAATATTATCCAAACTATTCCACAAAATTGAAACAGATGGATCACTACTGAATACCTTCTACGAAGCCACAATTACTCTTATACCTAAACCACACAAAGACACAACAAAGAAAGAGAACTTCAGACCAATTTCCCTTATGAATATCGACGCAAAAATACTCAACAAAATTCTGGCAAACCGAATCCAAGAGCACATCAAAACAATCATCCACCATGACCAAGTAGGCTTCATCCCAGGCATGCAGGGATGGTTTAATATACGGAAAACCATCAACGTGATCCATTATATAAACAAACTGAAAGAACAAAACCACATGATCATTTCACTAGACGCTGAGAAAGCATTTGACAAAATTCAACACCCCTTCATGATAAAAAGTCCTGGAAAGAATAGGAATTCAAGGCCCATACCTGAACATAGTAAAAGCCATATACAGCAAACCAGTTGCTAACATTAAACTAAATGGAGAGAAACTTGAAGCAATCCCACTAAAATCAGGGACTAGACAAGGCTGCCCACTCTCTCCCTACTTATTCAATATAGTTCTTGAAGTTCTAGCCAGAGCAATCAGACAACAAAAGGAGGTCAAGGGGATACAGATCGGAAAAGAAGAAGTCAAAATATCACTATTTGCAGATGATATGATAGTATATTTAAGTGATCCCAAAAGTTCCACCAGAGAACTACTAAAGCTGATAGACAACTTCAGCAAAGTGGCTGGGTATAAAATTAACTCAAATAAATCAGTTGCCTTCCTCTATACAAAAGAGAAACAAGCCGAGAAAGAAATTAGGGAAACGACACCCTTCATAATAGACCCAAATAATATAAAGTACCTCGGTGTGACTTTAACCAAGCAAGTAAAAGATCTGTACAATAAGAACTTCAAGACACTGAAGAAGGAAATTGAAGAAGATCTCAGAAGATGGAAAGATCTTCCATGCTCATGGATTGGCAGGATTAATATAGTAAAAATAGCCATTTTACCAAAAGCGATCTACAGATTCAATGCAATCCCCATCAAAATACCAATCCAATTCTTCAAAGAGTTTGACAGAACAATTTGCAAATTCATCTGGAATAACAAAAACCCAGGATAGCTAAAGCTATCCTCAACAATAAAAGGACTTCAGGGGGAATCACTATTCCTGAACTCAAGCAGTATTACAAAGCAATAGTGATAAAAACTGCGTGGTATTGGGACAGAGACAGACAGATAGACCAATGGAACAGAATTGAAGACCCAGAAATGAACCCACACACCTATGGTCACTTGATTTTTGACAAAGGAGCCAAAACCATCCAATGAAAAAAAGATAGCATTTTCAGCAAATGGTGCTTGTTCAACTGGAGGTCAACATGTAGAAGAATGCAGATCGATCCATGCTTATCACCCTGTACAAAGCTTAAGTCCAAGTGGATCAAGGACCTCCACATCAAACCAGACACACTCAAACTAATAGAAGAAAAACTAGGGAAGCATCTGGAACACATGGGCACTGGAAAAAAATTTCCTAAACAAAACACCAATGGCTTATGCTCTAAGATCAAGAATCGACAAATGGGATCTCATAAAACTGCAAAGCTTCTGTAAGGCAAAGGACACTGTGGTTAGGACAAAACGGCAACCAACAGATTGGGAAAAGATCTTTACCAATCCTACAACCGATAGAGGCCTTATATCCAAAATATACAAAGAACTCAAGAAGTTAGACTGCAGGGAAACAAATAACCCTATTAAAAAATAGGGTTCAGAGCTAAACAAAGAATTCACAGCTGAGGAATGACAAATGGCTGAGAAACACCTAAAGAAATGTTCAACATCTTTATTCATAAGGGAAATGCAAATCAAAACAACCCTGAGATTTCACCTCACACCAGTGAGAATGGCTATGATCAAAAACTCAGGGGACAACAGATGCTGGCGAGGATGTGGAGAAAGAGGAACACTCCTCCATTGTTGGTGGGATTGCAAACTGGTACAACCATTCTGGAAATCAGTCTGGAGGATCCTCAGAAAATTGGACATTGAACTGCCTGAGGATCCAGCTATACCTCTCTTGGGCATATACCCAAAAGATGCCCCAACATATAAAAAAGACACGTGCTCCACTATGTTCATTGCAGCCTTATTTATAATAGCCAGAAGCTGGAAAGAACCCAGATGCCCTTCAACAGAGGAATGGATACAGAAAATGTGGTACATCTACACAATGGAATATTACTCAGCTATCAAAAACAACGACTTTATGAAATTCGTAGGCAAATGGTTGGAACTGGAAAACATCATCCTGAGTGAGCTAACCCAATCACAGAAAGACATACATGGTATGCACTCATTGATAAGTGGCTATTAGCCCAAATGCTTGAATTACCCTAGATGCCTAGAACAAATGAAACTCAAGACGGATGATCAAAATGTGAATGCTTCACTCCTTCTTTAAACGGGGAACAAGAATACCCTTGGCAGGGAAGGGAGAGGCAAAGATTAAAACAGAGACTGAAGGAACACCCATTCAGAGCCTGCCCCACATGTGGCCCATACATATACAGCCACCCAATTAGACAAGATGGATGAAGCAAAGAAGTGCAGACCAACAGGAGCCAATGTAGATAGCTCCTGAGAGACACAGCCTGAATACAGCAAATACAGAGGCGAATACCAGCAGCAAACCACTGAACTGAGAATAGAACCCCCGTTGAAGGAATCAGAGAAAGAACTGGAAGAGCTTGAAGGGGCTCGAGACCCCATATGTACAACAATGCCAAGCAACCAGAGCTTCCAGGGACTAAGCCACTAACTAAAGACTATACATGGACTGACCCTGGACTCTGACCTCATAGGTAGCAATGAATATCCTAGTAAGAGCACCAGTGGAAGGGGAAGCCCTGGGTCCTGCTAAGACTGAACCCCCAGTGAACTAGACTGGTGGGGGGAGGGCGGCAATGGGGGGAGGGTTGGGAGGGGAACACCCATAAGGAAGGGGAGGGGGGAGGGGGATGTTTGCCCGGATACCGGGAAAGGGAATAACACTCGAAATGTATATAAGAAATACTCAAGTTAATAATAAAAAAAAAAGAAAAAAAAGGTAAAATACATTAAAAAAAAAAAGAAGGTAGGGAAGTAGAGTTCTGTCCTTCAAAATAAAAAAAGATGAAATACTCCATAAAGACAAAATAAAGTATCTTCTTGGTTACTATTAGTTACAAATTAAGGCAATACCGTGAATTGATCTTTTCAAATTTAATATGATCTCTTTTATAATTATCCATATTCATATTATCAGGAGCTAACCAAACTTATAATCACTTGAAAATTAATTTTAATTTAAGAATAAAATGTCAGTGTTTGCCTTGTTTCTATAGTAGTGCATCTTCTGAGTGTGACACATATGTCAGAAGTAAAGTTTCTAAAACCTAAGGACTATAAGTGACTGGGCGAGAACTATGTTATTAAATCAATCAACACCATTTAGCTGAATTATTATTTTATCTGAATTTAGTTAATTACTAGTAATAATTTGTAAAAGAAACTATTATCCTTAGATGTATTTGTTGTCTCCACAGCTTAATGGCTCACTCTGCTAACCTATGTATATGCCTGGAAGCTTCTAGCCTCCTTACAATCTAAAATAGATTGAAAATATTTTCGTCCTTTAAGGGCTAAATACGCTCACATCTTTGCTCCTTTTGAGCTCTGATTGTCTGGTTCAACTCAGCTGTTCTGACTCTGAGAAGGGTAGGCTGATTCCAGAACAGATTGCAAATTGGCAGTTAAGCAGACTAGGCCTAAGAACTGGAGAAATCCAGGCAAGCCCAGGTAAGTCAATTACTAATAGAAAAAAACACAAATAAAAAACAAAAAACAAACAAACAAACAAACAAAATAGTCTCAAGCCTTCGTGGCCCAATAATGTTTCCACAATGCCTAGAGATAGAGTAAGATAAATCTCTTCTCATCTACCAAGGAATTCCAATGGGCTTTAAATCCAGTCTGTGAGCTCACTTGGTTGTCCCTCTATCTTGGTAATGGGAAACCCCAGCATCATGGTCTTCTGCACAATAAAACATTCTTTGTGTTTGCATACTATTTGAGTCCTGGTATCATTCTTCAGTGAATCATGGACTCTTACAAATCAAACTTTTTTCAGGCTGATTGATTTAATCTGGCTTCTCTCAGTTTTCCTGAATTTCCCTGCTTGTCCTCAAACTAACTTTAATAATTTGTTCTGGTTTTCTGACTACTTCTTATTGTCTGGCTCTTTATGTTTTCATCGAAGTCTAACTTAATCTCTCTCTAGAACATGTTCTATACCACTGTTCAGTTGAAAATTGTCTTTTTCCTCTTTTTATCTCCCTGTCCACTGATCTCTAAAGTACCTTCTCTTTCCTGCCTCTTCTCCTGAGACCAGGGCATATCCTATTCTATTAAATCTTTCTCTTATTTGTAACTTTTTCTGCCACTCAGGTAGACACCTTATTCAAGCATGGCTGCTTCCTTGTATAAACTAATTTTTACCTTCAATGTTTAGTATTACACACACACACACACAAACACACACTTACACACATATACACACTCATACATACATACATACATACATACATACATACAAATACAGTAAAAATTCGTCCAATAAATTATTCTAAATATAACAACAGGATTACTGTAATTTAGTGAAGGAAAATGTGTCAATATTTGTCAAAAAACATTTCCGAAGGAAAACAGAATCAGTGTATCTGCAGGAGAGCAGAGGACAGATTTTCTATAACTATTTCCTAAAAACGCCTTGATGGAGTTGTAGAGTAAGGCTCAACAATGAAGCCTTTTTCTGTACTCATATTTGTTGAGATCACTATATGCACACATTTTGTGTCAAATACCTATTTATGCGTGCACCTGTATTTTCAATTGTTAATTGCTGTGCCAGAGCACTAAGTGTCAGTAGGATATTTGGTCTAATTTCTATGGCCCATGGCCTGCTTTGTGTATGTAATTGTTTGTCGCTCCTTACCATTCCTAAGAGAGGAAACAGAAAGCTTGTATCGGGGGACCAGAAAGCTGCTATTGAGGGACAGAAGCAAGATCAGGTTGCCCTCAAGTTATTGACTAAGCATAGTCCTGGTGCTGATAACCCAGAATAAGTAAATTGTGGAACCTCTACCACTATCTTAATGGCTTTTTTCTTTGAGTAAGAAATATGGCTTTTTCCCCAATGTAGGGTAATGCCAGGGGATTAAGGTTGGAGTGGGTAAGTAGGAGCAGAAACATTCTCAGAGAAGCCGAAGGAGAGAAATGGGGTAAGGGAGAGGAGAGAAAGGGAATAATACTTGAAATGTAAATACATAAAATATCCAAGAAAAATATTTTTTAAAGTGTCTTTTGTTGAGTAAAAAGCTGGCTGCTGGAACTGGGAAGAAAGAACTGGCTGAAAGAGGAGGCACTGAGACACAGTTGCAGAAGGAGGACAGAAGGAAGAATGGGAGCAGGCAAGGAGCTAGGCAGTAAGATTCAATGGAGTAGAAATCAGGCTAAGTTAGAAGCAAGCTGAGGAGAGATTGACGCTGAAGAATGCCAGCAGGCTTAAAGTATACAGATGTTTCATGCCTTTATTAATAAGCTTCAAGCAGGATCCATGGAAGCCCCTCAATAGACATGTTCACTTCCCAAATTGATCCTGAGCACTCAAAAAACAGGTCGGGGGTATTTAGTGCTTAGGTACAATCTAAGAGGGCAAGTGCATTGGGAAGTACTGAAATTCCAGCTCTTGACAAAGAACGAGTTGAGGCAGTCATTTGATAACTAGAAAGACATGGTTCACCAATGTACCACAAGGAAACTAGGTTTTATTAGCCCAAATCAAATGAACAAAACATACAAAGGGAAATATTAAATTAAATATTAAATTTTACTGTGTTATTGAGGATAATTTTCATCTCAATTATGAAAACACAAGTTCTGTTTTATAACAGAACAAGAAATAATCTCAATCTTTCTAAGACGAAAAATTGAGATTATGTGAATCTTGTTGGACTCCTCTGATTTTTTTATTCTTGTTCACATTTTTATTGAGATCTAACATAGTCTCTTCTCCAAGTAGTAGATAGTAAAATCCATGTTGAATCAATATTAAATTTTTATTGAGGAGAAACTTTTAGTGCTGTAATTTAGTCCTCATTGGCATCATATTCCTATCCAAACTGAGTAGAAATGCTAAATTATTTTAATTTTTAATATGCTTAATCTTTTATTCTGACAAATTTCACTACAACTTCATATTAAACAATGAGTACAAATTATGAACACAATGGTAAAATTCAACATCCTTGGATAAGAATTTATACATACCCCACTTAAAAATATGTAATCTGAATTACTGAAAGTTATGTGTAGCATTCTTCCATGATTTACCCTATAAAATATATTAGAAGTATTGCTTAGTGATAGAAAAGATAATACTGTTTTATAAATTTACCTTTAATAAGGACTCTGAATGATATAGTTCATACTAACAGGATTAATTTTTTTCTCTTTTTTCAACAAAGTCTATCATTGCTGGACCCTATGGTATGAACTGTAATTTTTCTGAGTTCTAAGGCTATGTGTTTGCTTTTGCAAGCATATTATAGGCAGTATTCTTTGAAGTATTTTCAGGAGAAGAGGAATGATCTCCCATATAGCCATAAATATCTATCAAAAATGGCAGAAAGAAGCAAGACCAAACTAAACCAAAAAAACAAACAAAAGAAAACTTACATGTAAGTAACCTCACTAGCTTAAGTTCTATACATCACTCAAAGTCATTTTATTATTTCTGCATATAATCTGTGTGCAACTAGCATTTAATGTTGCTGCTGTTTTTTAAATCAATTTTATAGATCATGAAGATGAACCTAATAATAATAGAGAAACTATAAAATAATACATTGTCCCTCCACAAACACTCCATGCTATATGATTTTGTGGTAGGGTATCTTAGGTACTGTTCTACCTATGAAGAGATATCATAACCAAGTCAACCTATAGATAAAAAAACACCTTATTGTGGACTTCCTTAGAGTTTCAGAGAGTTAGTCGGTGATCATCATGGTGGGTTACATAGCAACAGGTACCCTGGTAAACGCTGACTTTTTTTTAATAGGATAATTTTATTTATATTTCAAATGTTATACCCTTTTCTGGTTTCCCATCCACAAATCCCCTATCCCATCTCCCCCTCCCTTTTTCTATGAAGGCATTCCCCCACCCATCTACACACTCCTTCCTGCCTCCCTGCCATGACATTCCCTTATACTGGGGGGGGGGTCAAGTCTTGGCAGTACCAAGGGATTCTTCTCCCATTGGTGCCCAACAAGGCCATCCTCTGCATCATATGCAGCTGGAGCTATGGGTCTGTCCGTGTGTACACTTTGGATGGTGGTTTAGTCCTGGGAGCTATGGTTGGTTGATACTATTGCTCTTATGGGGTGTCAAAACCCTTCAGCTCCTTCAATCCCTTCTCTAACTCCTCCAGTGGTGACCCTGTTTGCAGTTCAATGGTTGACTGTAAGCATTCATCTCTGTATTTGTCATGTTCTAGTAGAGCCTCTCAGGAAACAGCTTTATCAAGGCTCCTGTTAGCATAAAATTCTTAGCTTCAGCAATACAATCTAGTGCATTGTTTGTTGGTTATGTGTATGGGTTGGATCCCCAGGTGGGGCTGTCTCTGGATGGCCATTCCTTTAGTCTCTGCTTTAAGCATTGTCTCCATAATTACTCCTATTAATATTTTTGTTTCCCCTTCTAAGAAGGACTGAAGCATCCATACTTTACTCCTCCTTCTTCTTGAGTTTCATGTGGTCTGTGGATCATATCTTGGATAATCCAAGCTTTTGGGCTAATATCCACTTATCAGTGAGTGCATACCATGCGTGGTTTTTGTGATTGGGATACCTCACTCAGGATGTTATTTTCTAGTTCATCCATTTGCCAAAGAACTTCATGAAATCATTGTTTTTAATAGCTGAGTAGTACTCCATTGTGCAAATGTACCTACCACATTTTCTGTATCCATTCCTCTATTGAGGGACATCTGGGTTCTTTCCAGCTTCTGGGTATTATAAATAAGTCTGCTATGAACACAGTGGAGCAGGTGTCCTTGTTATTTTTTAGAGCATCTTTTGGGTATACACCTATCTATAGGAAGAGACAGAGGGAGATAGAGAAAGGAGAGGAAGAGAGATTGAGAGAGAGAGTAGGGGGAGAAGAGAGGTCTTCACACTATAGTACCAGTGACATACTTCTAACAAGGTTACTCTTCATAACCCTTCTAAACTACACACTCACTAGGAGGAAATCATGGAAATACATGATTCATTGGAGGACATCCTTTCCAAAGCAAACTAACAGGATGTGGAGACAGGAATCAAAACTTAAAATGTCAACTTCAGTAATGTACTTCCCTCAACAATGCTCTATTTTTTTTATTAACTTGAGTATTTCTTATATACATTTCGAGTGTTATTCCCTTTCCCGGATTCCGGGCAAACATCCATCCTCCCCCCATTGCCACCCTCCCCCCAACAATCTAGTTCACTGGGAGTTCAGTCTTAGCAGGACCCAGGGCTTCCCCTTCCACTGGTGCTCTTACTAGGATATTCATTGCTACCTATGAGGTCAGAGTCCAGGGTCAGTCCATGTATAGTCTTTAGGTAGTGGCTTAGTCCCTGGAAGCTCTGGTTGCTTGGCATTGTTGTACATGTGGGGTCTCGAGCCCCTTCAAGCTCTTCCAGTTCTTTCTCTAATTTTTAAAGATTACATAAACTTCCCCAATGAATTGGGACGTCTTATGTTCAATTCAAGTATAGTATATGATTCTTTCCTATTTGTACATATACCATATTATATATACTTCAGAATCATATCTGTTTCACAGAGAAATAGTTAAGCATGTTGATTCACTTGTACCACTGTCTCCAGTGTATCCAACTTACATGCCTCTAAGTCTTACATTTTAATTGTCTAAATGGTGTCAGATTAGAAATTTTTAGCAATGAAGTAACTATTGCATATTCCCTAAGAGGTGTATCGAAAATATTCATATTTATCTATCTCCACATTTTTTGGAAATGTTGGTAATTTTAATGCCTCTGTATTTATGTAGTGGTTGGTACTTTTGTGAAACTGCAAAGATTTGCCTCTTTTCTTTAACAATACAATTCGGGCTGAATTTCACTTTATCAAATAAAGTTATATCCCATGCCTTATAATAGCCTTTCAATGTGTAGTTTAAAGTTGTTTTGTCTTAATTTATTTTTTTGGCATCATCTTCTGTGAATGTTCCCTTGCACACAGATAACCTTAGGCAATGGCTGAATGCTTTTAAGCAGAAAAGTTTCATTTTAATTAAATTTTAATAATATCTACTCTAGAGATGCAATAGTTCCCTTTCACAGAAAAGATTTTTTCACATAGTTGACACATATTTTTTACAATTTAAATTAATCAAGATATCAATAGAGCACAGTGAGATATTTCATATAAAATAGATTTATATGGTACATAAAATATTTTTTCAATATTAGAATCATTTTCCATAGAAACTGCCTGCTGGCAAGTCCTGCATGGTTGTGGAAAGGACAGTGTGACTTACATAGTTCCCACCCCTAGAACAGAGCCAGCAGTGCTGGGATCTCTATGAACATTGATGATTATTATGGGCATGGGGCTGGTTTGTATAATAATATAAATAATTTACTTTATGATCCTTCTTTGGGAAAATTTTTCTCTGCAAAGTCTGTCTGTTGATGTTCCCTCTGCCAAAGTTAATGAGTCCATGATAACTAAAAAGTACCACTCTGAGAGTTGAAAGTGGTCTTATAAAATGGTAAACGCTGTTAACTGCAGGACAGCCCTTAAGACTGTAGAAAAGAATTTTGAAAACATGAGTTCAGGAATATATAATTTTACAACTATGCAAAATGTAAGGATGCAATGTGAATTGTATGAGAATATTCATAACCCCCCAAAAATACTACCCAAAAAACAAAAAGCAAAAAACCCAAACAAGCATAAAAAACAGAGACAGATGTATTAACGAGCCAGCTTGTCAGGAAGATATTAAGGAAGAAGATAAAGAGATTTTATGGTTGATGACCCATGGCAGGATCTTACTCAACTAAACTTTTTGTTTGTGCTTCCAAAAGCAGGCAGATGCCTGAAACAATTGCTTTGTTTAAAAAAAATGCTGATTTGAGGGATAATGTAAAGAGAAGCCGGGGTAATGATTAAATTGATACATAAATAAAAGCCTGGCTTTAGTCTGCAAGACCTGAGCTATCTAGACATCTGTCTGGACAGCTGTCTTAAGCAAAACATAGAACTATCAGCTTGTACCACATTCTTGACTTCAAGTCATTTCTTCCACCACTGCCAAGCATTCCTTTCTCAGGATCCAGTCATCAAACCGAGGCTGATCCTCAGCCACATGCCTTAGGAACTAAGTAACTGACTCTTTCTTGGGTAGATGATCAAGGTCTTGTGAAGGCTTGTTTCCCCAATGTAGGGTAATGCCAGAGCCTTAAGGTTGGAGTGGGTGGGAACGGAAGCATTCTCATAGAAGCAGGGGGAGAGGATACTGGAGAGAGGGGAAAGGGGATAACATTTGAAATGTAAACACATAAAATATCCAAGAAAAATAAAATTATATATAAAAAAGAGTTGATGAATTAAGAAAGAAAGAATGCAGGTGAAGAACTGTTTCTTTTATCACAAATGAATGTCCCAGAGTAAGTATAAACCTATTATTAGCTCTTGTATTAAAAATGATTTAAATTAATATTATTTTGTGTGTGTGTGTGTGTGTGTGTGTGTGTGTGTGTGTTTGTGTTACATATATACCATGTGTTATATCCAGGTTTCTTAGAGTACAGATGAGAGACTCATATTCAATGAGTGACCTAAAGTATTGTGTCTCTTATGATTTAAAGCATTCGTCTAGTAGAGAAGCTCTTTGACACTCAGGAAGTTCTGAACTTCATACTTAAAAAGTAAATAACTCAAAATGCGATGAGGGCTGTGAGAGGAAGGACCAGGAGGGGGATGATGACTGGACTGTAAAAACTAAAAGTAATAATAAGAATGAGGTTCCTAGAAGTCCCTGAAACTGATGATGCTCTCCATATAAATACTAACTATGTCAGAGAGGGACTCACAAACAAACCAATCTGCCTAAAAAAGACTTAGACCAGCCAGGCTGCCTGGAAAGGACTGAGCATGTGTGGTGGCTAGAAGAGACAATGTCCAACCTGATCGGTAGCCTACAATGTGCTGTGGACTGCATGCTCCCAGCATCTATGGGCTGATACACGTTTTCTGAGATGCAGGTTCATTTGAATCATCTCTGCTAGTAACCTCTCACCCACATCTAATTAACCCAGATCCACTCACTAGCTCACCAATTTAAATCATGGTGCAATCCTTGCTTTGGTTTGGCATTGATTCTCAACCAGGAATTAGGAGATGGTTTTTCATTTCTTCCTAGAAAATATTAAACACACTTTCTAACAGGGGTCCTACGAATAGAATTCTTGACCACTGTAACATATCTCCAGCAATAGGACTCTTAAACCTTATACAATTCATGGCTCTAATAGACTTGAACCATAAAACACAAGGTATATAGAAGTATCCTTAATTTTAACTGAAAGATCTTGCTATGGTTTACTAGCTGCATTCTCTTTAATTTAATACCTTGCATATGTTTATTTAGATGAATATAGAAAATCTGACATATATAAAAAACAAACAGATGACCTAAAATCTTATTTAAGAACGAATACACTCTACCATGGAGCTTTTTAGCTTTAAAACAAAACATTTTGGTGGCAACTGTCTTATTTTACAGTATTCTTCTTAATACTATGTGTGATTTAGTGACACAGAAATTATCATTCATTTTGTTAAGTATTTAACTTTTATACATGGATATTTTTGTCACTTGTGTTATTGTTATATAGCTTCCTGTGCTATATTTACTTATAAAAAATTGAAATTTTATTCATCCATGAGGCTGAGTACTTTCCAAGGCTTTCAGTTTGTGCAGAACATTTCAGTAAAAGGGACTAGAACATGCTTGTATTTTGATGTTTTAATAGTTCATCATAAGGCTTTATCATTTCTCACAGTTATTCTTGTTTTATTAATGTGGCTTTGACAAAATATCATGGCCAAGAACAACTTAGAAGACACAGGTCTCTCTGGCTTACAATTTTAGATTAATGTATATTACTGCAGCAGAGTGATTGAGGAAGGCTCATCCTGCATCCAGAGTTAGGATGAGATGCATGCTGCCTACTTTAACCTGATTTTATGCCACTTATGCATTTCAAAGAACAGGCTATTAAATAATGATACCAACAGTGGTCTGGGTATTCCTACATGAGTTAAGAACCAAGACTATCCTCCAAAGACTAACTTGATCTACATAATTTCTCATTATATATAAAATTGCTAATAAGTAGATATTAGCCCCAAAATTACAGAATACCCAGGTTACAATCCAAAGAACTCAAGAAAGTTAAGAAGCCAAAGGACCCAAGTGAGGAATCCTCAATCCCACTTGAGAGGGAGAAACAAGAAATCACAAGAGCTGGGGGAAGGGAGGGAGGGTCCTAGATGGGAAAGGGGACAGAGAAGGGAAGAAGGAAACATGATGCGATATTGTCTGGGAAACAGGACTGAAGCCCTGAGGGCCATCTGAAAGAATAGAAACAGACAACCTCAGGAGGTAGGAGATGGAGGGATGTTCTAGAATATACCAGAGACATGGGAGGTGAGATACTCTCAGGACTCAAAAGAAGGAACCTTAGATGAAATGCCCTACAGTGCGGAATGGGAACTTGTAGAGTCCATCTCCGGCAGAAAAACAGGGCACCAAGTAAGAGATAGGGTTGCCATTCCACAGTCAAAACTCTGACTCATTTTTGTTTCTGTCTGAAAAAAATGCAGAGAAAAAAATGGAGAAAAGTCTGAGGAAAAGGAGGTCCGTGACAGGACCAAATTGGGATCCATCTCAGAGGAGGCTCCAAGGTCTGACACTATTACTTATGCTATGGTGTGCTTACGAACAGGAGGCTATCATGACTGCCCTTCATAAGGCAAAACAAGCAGCTGAGAGTCAGATGCAGATATTTATACAGAACCAGAGGACAGAAGCCTAGGCCCCTGTTGTTGAATTAGGGAAAAGCTGGAAGAAGCTGAGGAGCCGGCCATCCCCATAGGAAGATGAGCAGTTTCAAGTAACCTGGAACCCCATATCTCTGGCACTGAACCGCCAACCAGACAACGTACACCAGCTAATATGAGGCTCCCAACAAATATACATATATACAGCAGACAACTGCAGGGTCTGGACTCAGAGAAGTACCTCAAGAGACTTGAGACCCCAGGAAGTGAGGAGGTATTGTGGGATGGGGATGGGAGTGTTGGGACATCCTCATGGAGACTGGGAGAGGGAGTAGGTATGAGATGAATAACAGTCAGAGTATGTACCAAGAGAGAGATAAAGACTGAAGTGTAAAAAAAGATTAAAGAATAAATATATATATATTAAAAATCACAAAAGGATTATGAAAATCTCTTTTCAGGTAATTCTAGGCATATCTGAAAAAGATGAAAGTCTCTACATAATTTCAGCACAACAGCTGACAAGATAAGAAAAATATATTAGATAAAGAATGTTGAAATGCCATTCAATGGAATTTAGAATTGATAATATTGATTTGGTTTATATAAAAGTACTTAGGAAGGAAAATGTGGTGAAAACTACTCAGATTGTATTCAGATTCCATATATTTTTAATTCAGGAAGAAAGAAGGATATTTGCACCATTCAGGAATCCTATGAGGGTATAGGCATTAACATGCATCTTAGGGTCTTATTGATGGAAAGAAACACCATGATCACTGCAACTCCTACGAAGAAATCCAATTTAGTCTGTTTTCCAGTTTCAGAAGTTTAGACCACTATCACCATTGTGAGAAACTTTGTGAAATGCAAGTGGACCTGGTACTAAGGAGATAAAAGTTATACATCTTGATCTGAAGGCAGCAGAAAGGGACTGTATGACACATTTGATGTAGCTTAATCATAGGAGAGATCAAAGCACATACCCATAGTGACAAACTTCAACATACATGGCCAAACTCACTCCAATGAGACCACACTTACTCAAAAGAGGCTATACCTCCTAAAAGTTTCACTCCCTATGGGCCACGGATTCAAACACATGAGTCTATGAGGGACATTCTTGGTTTTTTTTTGTTTGTTTGTTTGTTTGTTTGTCTGTTTTTGTTTTTGCTTTTCTTGTTTTCCCTTGCTTTGTTTTGTTTTTTTCTGGAGATGAACACTGAGCCCAGGGCCCTGTGCTTGCTAAGCAAGTGCTCTACCACTGAGTTAAGTCCCCAACCCCCTTTGAGGGACATTCTTATTCAAAACACCACACCATGGTATTGAAAAATGAACTGGTTAGCAGGGAAAGTACCATTTAAATGATCTTAAGAACTATTAATCTATGAGAATATGCATGGCACTAGTTTTATTTCACTAGTTTTAGACAGAAGAATGCTCAAAATTAAAGGGTGTGTGTCTTCATTACAAAATATAGGTATTAACTGCATGTAGATTCATTTATGTGAATTGACACAGAGGAAAGATACTGTTGTACATCCTCTCCAGAGAAACCACATGATTATACCATGATAAATGGCATGTCTAGACAAAATATGGACATAAACAGTTTTGTTGGATGGTAATTATATTTCCTTTCAGAGATTTGATTGACTTAATTGTAACTTACTTATTTCACTGCTTCAGTTCACTTCCTGCAAGGGGCAGTTATGAATTAGGAAGCATGAATAAATATTGATGATCAAAATGGAAACCTGGAAATTATTTCCAGTAAGGTTTTCTATTTTTTTAACTATTAATCTGGAAAGCAGGCTCTACTGAATGGTGTTAAAATTGCCAAAAGTTATACATTTCAGTCATTTACACTTTTTTCAGTAAATACAGTGAGCCATGACTATGTCTGACATCCTTTGTTATTCAATTTTAGAAAATTTCCCATTTTTTAAAGATTTATTTATTTTATATACATGAGTACACTGCTGCTGTCTTCAGACACACAGAAGAGGAAATCAGATCCCATTAGAGATGATTGTGAGCCACCATGTGGTTGCTGGGAATTGAACTCAGGACCTCTGGATGAGCAGTCAGTGCTCTCAACCACTGAGCCATCTCTCCAGCCCCAAAATTTCCTATTAACTAGCCTTGGTTCACAAACTTAGAGCTCATCTTTTATTTGAAAAATAGGAATCATACTGTTGCATTACCTACCATAATAAAATTATGTAAGATAAAGTTTAAGGGTATGAAGTGTAATAGTTACATCTAATATATTTACTTATTTTGTTAAAACACTGAGTTATGATCTTAAAAGTGATAGCTTGTAATTGGTGTTCTGTTTTACAAATATATAGTCAGTTAGTCTAAAATAATTCTGTGCAAATTTCATTTGCAATATTAAATATACATCTTTTGTTGTATTTCAAAATCATGCACTAAGTATGATTTTTGGTCTTATTTTAAAAGTAAATCTGAAAAGTCACCTGACAAAAACAATAGATGTAACATGAAATAATAAAAATGATTGAATGGTATGCCATCTTGAAGATTAATGTCCAAGAACGAATTAAATGGATAATCAAGAAACACTTTGGAACACACAATTTAAATACTTCATTTTTTCTTAATATTTAGAAAGAAATTATTTTGAATAATGCATATAAAAGAAAACATATTTGTGAACTCTGAAGCTTTCCTGTATAGTGGAGACATCTTACAAACACACTTCAGTGAATTTTGAAAAAAAATTTCCAGTAACTAAACATTTAGGAAGAAGCAAGGAAGAAGTTAAAGATGGTATGGGAGAGGAAAGAACCATTGTTTGAGGTTCTTAATTGCCCACTCATTGGATTTATCCAGATATAGTTTGAGAGAATAAGAAAAGCAATAGAAATAAGTGTATCATGATGTCATACTCGATGTATGCTTATACATACTTAAGAGGTACATCAAGGTGAAGGCTAATAGGGGTCATGGAAGGTACCTTACATTCTGTCATCCACCTATGCTTTTAATGGCCTTTCGATCACTGTTTCAGTGTCTTAAAGCATGTGTATGAATATGAATATTTATATTGTGGTGAATACATAAGATGTATGAGATACAGCAATTTGCCGGGATGATGGAAAGCATGAGAGGATATTAGATAAGAACATGTTATAGAAGAAGAGCTATGATTCAGTGACTTTGGTCTTTGAATGATAGTAATTCCTCCTAAGTAAAATATTACCTACCAAAGCCCTTAGCACTTGTGATGAGAAAATATAAAATGCTGAGAATACAACCAAACAGAATGACAAATGTAACAGGTTGCATTTCAGAAGTAATCCTTTAGAGATTAGGAAGGGCTACTCACTTACTTTGCAAGTAGTGCAGCTGAAAATCACTTAGCTATGGGCATAAAAGCTACTAAGCGAGTAGCTTGTCAATATCTTAATGTATATACATTTTATATTGAAATTGTCTGGCTGTAATTATCTTTTAAAGATAAAATGGCAAATAAGTTGAAGAAAGGCAAATGTGGAGGGGAGTGAATTGTGCTTAAACACATGTCACATGCAAGTCAATTGGAACCATGAAGAAGAGGGGTATACAAAAATACAACAAAATGTAGGTGGCATTTAGAACTTGGTAGGTTCTACAGATAGAGTTTGTGATAGAATAAATTTTAGTGGTTGAGTGACTTTAATAGTTATGTTAGCTTGACCTTGGGCAATGGAGAAAAACAGTGGATGGATTCATAACTGATATCTTGCCCAATGGTTGGGAAAAGCTAGGTGGCGATTGCTGACTGCAAGAACAAGATTGATGGAAATTCAACTGGGAAATTATTTAATAGAAGGAAATAAAATTATGAATGAAAATGTGAGTACAAAAGCAACTGATAATTTCTAAGGATTTAGAAAGGGTAAAATTAAACAGAGAAGAATGGGGTGAACGGTGTAAGATCTTTATGAAAAACAAAATTACACACTTGATTTCAATGTTTCTGCATGAATGTTTTGTGTCATAACAAATTGTCATACTCGAATATGATAAATACCAATTGAAAACAGTTTGATTTGTGTACTAATAACCTGTGCTGTGTCTGATGGGATACACAATTTATAGGTAAGTATAAGAAAAGCTAATATTTAATTCTTTAACATTGCAAGCTTCCAAATCTCATATTGCTATCCAAAATAAGAATAGCCACCAATTCTCACTTAAAATTAAATACTCCCCTTAGAGCTAATGGAGATGATGAAAAGTTTTAAAAATTAACAGAAAACCACAAGTGGTTTTTGAGAGACTCACATATCATAAGGAATCCAGCCTTAAGGGATAAATCTCCAGTACACATCCTCCATCTATAATTCAGGAAACATTACTGAAAAGGGCAGCAGAATTTTACAATAGTCAGAATAGAAGGTAGTCTGTTTTGAAGTCTCTCCTTGAATGGTTGTATAAAAAAGACTGTACAATAGACTATACTACAAGTTTTATTGTACAAAATGATGTATAATGTAAATAGCTTGAAATTCCAACACAGAGTACTACATGGGTGAATCATAATTGAGATATAGTATGGGAAATTATCTATGAAGTCTATCTTCCCTTATACTGATATTTATATTATATATTTTAGTGTGCCATGTATTGAGTATATCTATTATGTAAAATATTGCCCAAATATCAACTGCACAAGTTCTATCTTTTAAGAAAAAGGATAACTATGTTACCTAAACTAAATGAATTCACAGTACTTTTTCCTAAGTTTGAGTGTTTTTACTATAAACTTTCATTGCTATGTCTGGTTCATGCTTCTTAATATACAAAAAAGTATATAAAATTTGAATCATAGAAGGTATTCGGTAGTGATCCATCTGTTTCAATTTTGTGGAATAGTTTGGATAATATTGGTATGAGGTCTTCTATGAAGGTTTGATAGAATTCTGCACTAAACCCGTCTGGACCTGGGCTCTTTTTGGTTGGGAGACCTTTAATGACTGCTTCTATTTCCTTAGGAGTCATGGGGTTGTTTAACTGGTTTATCTGTTCCTGATTTAACTTCGGTACCTGGTATCTGTCTAGGAAATTGTCCATTTCCTGAAGATTTTCAAGTTTTGTTGAATATAGGCTTTTATAGTAAGATCTGATGATTTTTTGAATTTCCTTTGAATCTGTTGTTATGTCTCCCTTTTCATTTCTGATTTTGTTAATTTGGACGCACTCTCTGTGTCCTCTCGTAAGTCTGGCTAAGGGTTTATCTATCTTGTTGATTGTCTCAAAGAACCAACTTTTGGTTCTGTTGATTCTTTCTATGGTCCTTTTTGTTTCTACTTGATTGATTTCCGCTCTGAGTTTGATTATTTCCTGCCTTCTACTCCTCCTGGGAGTATTTGCTTCTTTTTGTTCTAGAGCTTTTAGGTGTGCTGTCAAGCTGCTGACATATGCTCTTTCCTGTTTCTTTCTGCAGGCACTCAGCGCTATGAGTTTTCCTCTTAGCACAGCTTTCATTGTGTCCCATAAGTTTGGGTATGTTGTACCTTCATTTTCATTAAATTCTAAAAAGTTTTTAATTTCTTTCTTTATTTCGTCCTTGACCAGGTTATCATTGAGTAGAGCATTGTTCAATTTCCAAGTATATGTGGGCATTCTTCCTTGATTGTTATTGAAGACCAGTTTTAGGCCGTGGTGGTCCGATAGCACGCATGGGATTATTTCTATCTTTCTGTACCTGTTGAGGCCCGTTTTTTGACCAACTATATGGTCAATTTTGGAGAAAGTACCATGAGGAGCTGAGAAGAAGGTATATCCTTTTGCTTTAGGATAGAATGTTCTATAAATATCCGTTAAGTCCATTTGGCTCATGACTTCTCTTAGTCTGTCTACATCTCTGTTTAATTTCTGTTTCCATGATCTGTCCATTGATGAGAGTGGGGTGTTGAAATCTCCCACTATTATTGTGTGAGGTGCAATGTGTGTTTTGAGCTTTAGTAAGGTTTCTTTTACATATGTAGGTGCCCTTGTATTTGGGGCATAGATATTTAGGATTGAGAGTTCATCTTGATGGATTTTTCCTTTGATGAATATGAAGTGTCCTTCCTTATCTTTTTTGATGACTTTTAGTTGAAAATTGATTTTATTTGATATTAGAATGGCTACTCCAGCTTGCTTCTTCTGACCATTTGCTTGGAAAATTGTTTTCCAGCCTTTCACTCTGAGGTAATGTCTGTCTTTGTCTCTGAGGTGTGTTTCCTGTAGGCAGCAGAACCACACAAAGACACAACAAAGAAAGAGAACTTCAGACCAATTTCCCTTATGAATATCGACGCAAAAATACTCAACAAAATTCTGGCAAACCGAATCCAAGAGCATATCAAAACAATCATCCACCATGACCAAGTAGGCTTCATCCCAGGCATGCAGGGATGGTTTAATATACGGAAAACCATCAACGTGATCCATTATATAAACAAACTGAAAGAACAAAACCACATAATCATTTCATTAGATGCTGAGAAAGCATTTGACAAAATTCAACACCCCTTCATGATAAAAGTCATGGAAACAATAGGAATTCAAGGCCCATACCTGAACATAGTAAAAGCCATATACAGCAAACCAGTTGCTAACATTAAACTAAATGGAGAGAAACTTGAAGCAATCCCACTAAAATCAGGGACTAGACAAGGCTGCCCACTCTCTCCCTACTTATTAAATATAGTTCTTGAAGTTCTATCCAGAGCAATCAGACAACAAAAGGAGGTCAAGGGGATACAGATCGGAAAAGAAGAAGTCAAAATATCACTATTTGCAGATGATATGATAGTATATTTAAGTGATCCCAAAAGTTCCACCAGAGAACTACAAAAGCTGATAGACAACTTCAGCAAAGTGGCTGGGTATAAAATTAACTCAAATAAATCAGTTGCCTTCCTCTATACAAAAGAGAAACAAGCCGAGAAAGAAATTAGGGAAACGACACCATTCATAATAGACCCAAATAATATAAAGTACCTCGGTGTGACTTTAACCAAGCAAGTAAAAGATCTGTACAATAAGAATTACAAGACACAGAAGAAAGAAATTGAAGAAGACTTAGAAGATGGAAAGATCTCCCATGCTCATGGATTGGCAGGATCAATATAGTAAAAATGGCCATTTTACCAAAAGCGATCTACAGATTCAATGCAATCCCCATCAAAATACCAATCCAATTCTTCAAAGAGTTAGACAGAACAATTTGCAAATTCATCTGGAATAACAAAAAACCCAGGATAGCTAAAGCTATCCTCTACAATAAAAGGAATTCAGGGGGAATCACTATCCCTGAACTCAAGCAGTATTACAGAGCAATAGTGATAAAAACTGCATGGTATTGGTACAGAGACAGACAGATAGACCAATGGAATAGAATTGAAGACCCAGAAATGAACCCACACACCTATGGTCACTTGATTTTTGACAAATGAGCCAGAACCATCCAATGGAAAAAAGATAGCATTTTCAGCAAATGGTGCTGGTTCAACTGGAGGTCAACATGTAGAAGAATGCAGATCGATCCATGCTTATCACCCTGTACAAAGCTTAAGTCCAAGTGGATCAAGGACCTCCACATCAAACCAGACACACTCAAACTAATAGAAGAAAAACTAGGGAAGCATCTGGAACACATGGGCACTGGAAAAAATTTCCTAAACAAAACACCAATGGCTTACACTCTAAGATCAAGAATCGACAAATGGGATCTCATAAAACTGCAAAGCTTCTGTAAGGCAAAGGACACTGTGGTTAGGACAAAACGGCAACCAACAGATTGGGAAAAGATCTTTACCAATCCTACAACCGATAGAGGCCTTATATCCAAAATATACAAAGAACTCAAGAAGTTAGACCGCAGGGAAACAAATAACCCTATTAAAAATGGGGTTCAGAGCTAAACAAAGAATTCACAGCTGAGGAATGACAAATGGCTGAGAAACACCTAAAGAAATGTTCAACATCTTTAGTCATAAGGGAAATGCAAATCAAAACAACCCTGAGATTTCACCTCACACCAGTGAGAATGGCTATGATCAAAAACTCAGGGGACAACAGATGCTGGCAAGGATGTGGAGAAAGAGGAACACTCCTCCATTGTTGGTGGGATTGCAAACTGGTACAACCATTCTGGAAATCAGTCTGGAGGATCCTCAGAAAATTGGACATTGAACTGCCTGAGGATCCAGCTATACCTCTCTTGGGCATATACCCAAAAGATGCCCCAACATATAAAAAAGACACGTGCTCCACTATGTTCATTGCAGCCTTATTTATAATAGCCAGAAGCTGGAAAGAACCCAGATGCCCTTCAACAGAAGAATGGATACAGAAAATGGGTACATTTACACAATGGAATATTACTCAGCTATCAAAAACAACGAGTTTATGAAATTCGTAGGCAAATGGTTGGAACTGGAAAACATCATCCTGAGTGAGCTAACCCAATCACAGAAAGACATACATGGTATGCACTCATTGATAAGTGGCTATTAGCCCAAATGCTTGAATTACCCTAGATGCCTAGAACGAATGAAACTCAAGACAGATGATCAAAATGTGAATGCTTCACTCCTTCTTTAAACGGGTCACAAGAATACCCTTGGCAGGGAAGGGAGAGGCAAAGATTAAAACAGAGACTGAAGGAACACCCATTCAGAGCCTGCCCCACATGTGGCCCATACATATACAGCCACCCAATTAGACAAGATGGATGAAGCAAAGAAGTGCAGACCGACAGGAGCCTGATGTAGATCACTCCTGAGAGACACAGCCAGAATACAGCAAATATAGAGGCGAATGCCAGCAGCAAACCACTGAACTGAGAATAGGTCCCCTATTGAAGGAATCAGAGAAAGAACTGGAAGAGCTTGAAGGGGCTCGAGACCCCAAAAGTACAACAATGCCAAGCAACCAGAGCTTCCAGGGACTAAGCCACTACCTAAAGACTATACATGGACTGACCCTGGACTCTGACCTCATAGGTAGCAATGAATATCCTAGTAAGAGCACCAGTGGAAGGGGAAGCCCTGGGTCCTGCTAAGACTGAACCCCCAGTGAACTAGTCTATGGGGGGAGGGCGGCAATGGGGGGAGGGTTGGGAGGGGAACACCCATAAGGAAGGGGAGGGGGGAGGGGGATGTTTGCCCGGAAACCGGGAAAGGGAATAACACTCGAAATGTATATAAGAAATACTCAAGTTAATAAAAAAAAATAAATAAATAAATAAAAAAAAATTTGAATCTTCTTTTGATAATCTTAATAGTGTAATAAGTGCAAAGGAAGCTAATTACATTTTTTACTAATATCAGAGGTAATTTAAATGTACATTAGACAAAGCAGATATTATTTTTGTGAGATCCAACTGTCAAGAATGTGAACTATTTTCTGTTCATGTGGTTTCATTCTTAATATATATTTGGTCTGTATTTATATCAACTGAGTAGAATGTACTTGAAGCATTTCACATTTTTGATTATTGGGATTAGACTTAGATGTGATTAATGAAACCATAGCACCAAGTGCTTCCAAAAAAATTGGAGAGATATTATAATAGCACATCTGAAAGCTTTAGAACAAAAAAAATGAGCATACCAAACAGGAGTAGACTACAGGAAACTATCAAATTGGTCGCTAAAATTGACGTTATAGAAACAAAAAGAATACAAAGAATCACTTAAACAAAGAGCTGGACCTTTGTAAAAATCAACAAGATAGACAAACACTTATTCAAACTAAATGAGCACAGAGGGAGAATATCAAAAATCACATAATGAAAAATGAAAATAGGAACATAACAACAGACACAGAGTAAATCCAGAGAGAATCATTAGAATTCATAATACTTAAAACACATAATGTTAAAAACCTTAGGTTAATGAAGACTTTGTTTGTGTTTTTCTTTGTTCTGTTGTTTTATATTTGATTAAGATGAAGGGGCTTGCAACCCCATAAAAACAATGCCAACCAACCTGAATTCCCAGGGACTAAACCACTACATGGCTCCAGTTACATATGTAGCAAAGGATGGCCTTGTTGGGCACCAGTGGGTGTAGAAGCCTTTGGTCCTGCCAAGGCTGGAATCCCCTACCCACACCCCTGAGTGTAGGGGAATGTCAGGGCAGGGAGGCAGGGAGTGTGTGGTTTTGGAGGGGGAACACCCTTATAGAAGGGGGAGTGGGAGGGAATGGGGACTTAATGGATCAGAAAGGAGTAAAGAGAATAACATTTGAAATGTAAACAAAAAATATCTAATTTAATAAAAAATGGTATATTGGATATCATTTTTAAAAAATAAAGTAGGTAATACTAATTGTACCTTGAAGACTTCTCTTTTTTTTATCTTATCTTATATAACCAGTTTGAAACTTCTAGAATCTGCATCTTATGTTTGTTTTTTTTTTTTTTTTTTGGAGCTGGGGACCGAACCCAGTGCCTTGCGCTTCCTAGGCAAGCGCTCTACCACTGAGCTAAATCCCCAACCCTTATGTTTGTTTTATTATGTCTGCATTTGTTGGAGTCAGCTTATGGGTGGAGATTCCTAGAGGACAACATGCTCCTAAGCATAAAAAAGTATCATTAATAGTGTTAGGATCTGGTGCTAACCCATGGTATGGGTCTCAAATTAGGTTGTATTGTGGCTGACCATTGCCTAAGTCTCTGCCCCAACCTTGGTGCCTGCCTTACTTCCAGACAGGATAAATTTTGGGCTGAAATTTTTGTGAGTGAGTTGGTGTCCCTATCACCACACTGGGGTTCCTGCCTGGCTATAGGAGGTGGTCTCTTCAGGTTTCATATTCCCAATGTATTGAGTCACAACTATAGTCATCCCCCATTGATGCGTTGGCTGCTCCTTTTATTCCTCTGTATTATCTTGAAGATGCCCTCACTTCCTCATGCCTGTCAGTTGCAGATTTCCATTAATTTTCATGGCTATTTAGCCATATTTCCTGTTCTTCTTCACAGCTGATCCCGAATACCCCATTTCCTCCACATCTACCCTCCCTCCCAGTTTTCTCTTTGCATCTTTGCATCTACCTATTACAACTATTTTATTCCCCCTTCTGAGTGAGAATCAAGTTTCATTGCTTGCTCCCTCCGTGTTTAGCCTCTTTGGGTTTGTGGAGTGTAATATGCTACCTGGCCTATATTGTATGACTAATATCCACTTATAAGTGAGTATACACTATGCATGTCCTTTTGGGACTATGTTACCTCACACAGGATGATATTCTCAAGTTCCATCCATTTGCCTGCAAAATTAATGATGTCTTGGTTTTTAATAGCTTAATAGTATCCCATTGTTTAGATGCGCCATACATTCTCCATCTACTCTTCAGTTAAGGGCATCTAGGTGGTGTGCAATCTCGGGTTATTATGAATCAAGCTGTTATGAAAATAATTGAACAACTATGTGAGGTATTAGAGCATTATTTGTAACATAAACCTGTAATCGCTATCCAGAAATTATAAAGTCCAGCAATTCCTTGTTTACTTTACTTTTCTAATTTTCCATTGTGTTTCATTTCATAACTATAGAATTTAGATTGTATTAAGTGAAGTGTTGCTTTGCCTCAAATATTCTGTGCATATATATATATAGATATATATATATACATATATATATATAGATATATATACATATATATATATATATGTGTGTGTGTGTGTGCATGTTATGCAACCTCCTGAGATATATTCTTTGTAATCAGTACAATATATTTAAGTGTATATGCAGATATTATGAGAAATTCTCATATTATATAAGTTCCTGGGAATCACCACATATTTAATACATGAAAACTACTAAAATTACTGCCTTTCTTGTTAATGTTAATTTGGGTCTGCCATTTATATCTAATACATTTTTATTGAAATTTCTGATAATTTTTCAAATTTATAATTTGTTAGAAGAATTCTTATTCCCTTACATTTTTTCTATGATTTATATTTGTGTGTCATTCACAGACTCTTTTCTGATTATGCCTTAAAACTACTTAAAACTTTGATTTATCTAGTGCTCTAACTACAACAGATAATCAATACAGTGTCCCTGATTCTGGATTTATTAATTGGGTGAAACACAGTTGATCTATTTATTCCTCTAGAACACCACTTGTCAAGTCATCCATGTTTGCTTTGCATCACTATCATCAAAGACAGTTTGATGTACAACCTTCTAAAACAAACTTCTTTTGATATTTCTTCAGCTCTAAAATCCTGAGTTCCTGATATTGTCCCATCTAGGGATGAGCAGAGTTCATAATTCCTTCTTGCTGACTTGAAAATACATCATTAAAAAAGCCTGTCAGTTGTCCACTTGACTGTGTGATGTGAGTTATTAGTTCTCTGAATTCTGAGAAAATTATTACCATGGGACATCTTGAGATGTGGATTATATTTCATTAGACCCCTATACACATCACTTATAGCAAAATAGTTGCCTAAATTCATGGCCAAATTCAAGGTTGTATTTAGAATTGTAGGCTAAATGCTGAAAGGGGTTTTTCATATTTATTCAAAAAATAATATGGCGTGATGGAAGAAAATTATGAAACATGTTAGGTATGGATTTGTGCAATTATGATAGAATAAACATACTTTAGCATACTAGTGGTTTTGTCCTGTAGCCTTTATATAAAATTAATGTACAAGTAATTGTTACTTTCGCTGGCCATATGGAGATTGTCTTTATGTATACAAAAAGAGGATTAATTAATTCTGAAATTGAATTCTTTTTCTATTGTTTGAAAATTTCATACATATATATAGTGGCTTTTGATAAAAATCCACCCTTTGATCTTTATCCTGAAAACCTTTCTCTATTTCTATTTCTTTTATACCTTTCTAACAGCAGTGTTCTTTTTTCTTCTTTTTAACCCATTGAGTCCAGATATTACTTCAATGAATGCAAAGGTAGACTGGAGTATTGTCAAATCTTATACTATAGCATAGTATCAGAGGACATACATCCTTGAAAAAAATAATTTTTTTCTCTGATAGTAGCCATCAATTGCCAATAGTACGTCAGCTTCTGTTAGAAATTTGTGATCCTTTCTCTTATGGTTTAGTTGTTCTTATGCAGGTCTTATGCAGACAGAGCTGCTGTGCATTCATGTGTTCAACAGCCTATTCTATGTGGATATCACCATTTGATTGCAGCATTCTATTATCTCTATTTTATTGTAAGCTTTCTGCTCTCTCTTGCAATAATACCAAATCTTTGTGAGAAAGGGCTGTATTATAGGTGGCCCCAAAATACTGAGCATTGCACAATCTATTTCTTATTCTCTGTCCCTTGAATGGTTCTGTAAGTCATCATCTATTGAAACTGAAAAATCTTCTCTAAAGACTAGAGGTAAGTACATATAGGGCAGTTTAATACTGTATACATTTAGCTCAATAACATTGCTGAGTTTTCTTGGACCTGTGATCTAACTACATATCAGCTATGCTTCTATTTAATCTCACCAGAAGTGAATCCTTTCTCATCAATCAAGCCTTAGTCTAATCAGAATTAGTTGATTACCTCCATATTATTACTATCAGAATCCCACAGTGAACATATGTGAGCTATTGGTCATTATAATTTATACAGTTCACATGTGGCAAGTAATATTGTTTTCTTTTCTACTCTGGTATCATGCATAGCACATTCCAGCATCATGAAAGCTAACGAGTAGGGCTAATTATTCCAGGTCAGTACCACCTTGATTTCTGCAGATTTTATGATTTTAGGATTCAATACCATTAACAGTAAGAATTTAACATCAGTTTAATTAGAGAAATGAATATCAAAAGCAATAGTTTTAATGTTGTGGGGGTTTTGGGATCCTACTAACCAGTAACTTAGAAAGAAGTGCCTCATATAAGCTGATTCGAATTTGGGTTGCAAATCTCAATTTTGTTGATTGGACTAGGAATTAGGTTTTACTGTTACTCAGTAAAGACAAAGTTAATTCACAGTCTAATAACTGAGCTACATAATGTACTTGGTTCTCTTACTTTCAGGCATGTAAATAATGGCTTCTTGGGAAAGGGTTTCCTTTCATAATAGTGTGTGGATGAGCATGTATGAGTGTGCACTCACATTTCTCTCTGTGTGTATGTGTATGTGAGTATGATGTTCATGCCCATTTGGATGTCATAAGACATTGTGAAAATCAGTTGTCTTTCCTACTACAATGTTTCTATAGAATAAACTCAAATAGCTAGGCTTGATGACAGGGACCTTTCCTTACTGAGCCAACTTGATGCCCTTATAATGTGGTTTCTATGAATTGAATGGATTGGCATGACAGTAAACTTCTTCTTTCCTAAAGTGAACAAAAACTCTATTCTTTAAAATTTGGACTCCAGATTTATTTTTTATTAACTGAGAATAGCATAGCCTATCAAATTATAGAGAATATCTGCAGAAGTCTTTCATTTTTTATAAAATGAACTAGTTAATTTTATACAAGAACTAATGAGAACTCTTTAAGAAAGCTCCAACCTAAGACTGGGTCACACTTGTACTTTATTACCAGCTACAACTTTACAGTATCTCCTTTTTGTTGTAAGAATTTATGGACTGATAAAGAAATCTTGACTATCAAAGAGGACATGGATTACCTTCCCATTCCTGTAGACTAAAACACTACACTGTTTTATAGGAACTACCACGATTAGACCACAAACAGTCAGTTACTTCTATGATTCTATGATTTCAATTTTTCTTTGAGTGACTCTGAAGAGTATTTGTGTTAGAAATAACAAAGCCTTACATTTATACCAATAAGTTATTGATATCTAAAGGTAGAACAATTTGTTTCATTATTTTATAAATAGCATCAACAAATTTATCCTGCCATACAAAACATTGAAGAGGTTTTTATGAATACAAAATCATAAAGGTGGAAATAAGTCCAATCACAGATGGATCATAATCTTGTTAATTTTGTGAATTAATTATTCTTAAGCATGGAATAACATTAGTTTATAACCTCGAATTTATATTAGGCCCTCGAAATCATATATGTTATGCTGAATACAGAGAAAATTCAGAATTATTTATCTGTATATAAATTCACCACCGTTTACTGCATCAATTTTGGAATTATAGAATATAACACACTATACTTTTATAAAAAAGTACTTGAGAAAACACACTTCAATCAGAGTTTAACTTTTGTTAAGTTCTCATAGCATGTAATAGCTTACATGATAGGAAGGAGCATAATACATTTGATGATGTTTCTATTACAATAACATTTAGAGGATATCTGGTGAGCTTTGATTTTTTTCATTAAAACAAAGGTCAATACGAGGTTACATTTCTACAGTCAAAATGCAGAGATAGGAACTATAGTATATATTTGAAAGTGACCCTATTCATTATAGCACAATATAATCCCTTAACAAATGCTTGCTTCCGGCTCTCAACAATCTTTCCTTTACTAGGTGCAAATGTCATTGAGATTGAAGATAGGATGTATGTATTATTTTCCACTTCAATTATAAGTTAACATTATTCTCTGTCCTTACAAAATACAGAAAGATGGCTAACGTTGACATAGATCTTAAATATCGAGTGTAGATTTTGTTGCTCTTACATATTTGTAGCAAGAAGGACCATGTGTGTATCTTGTTTGATGGCAAATATACTGTGTAAGAGTTATTACTGTATATGTTTCAATTAGTTACAGAAGGCCAGAAAACATAGAGGATGAGGATCTCAGAATTCTACTGAGGGGAAAGATTTAAGGAAACATGGCAAAGAAAGCAGTTACTGTTGAATATGAAATATTGTTCCTCATCACACATTTTGACTTTTGGTTGAAAGTCCATTTTATTGGATATTAGGATGGCAACCAGGCAACATACACATGATGATATGAGGCCCCCAACATATGTACAGCAGAGAATTCCCGGGTCTGTGTTTAATCAGAGAAGACACATCTAACTCTCAAGAGACTGGAGACACCAGGAAGTTTAGAAATCTGGGGGGTGGGTAGGGTGGGGACATCCTTGTGCAGACATGGTGGGCAGGGGATGTGTGGGATACGGAACTGTCATGGGGTTTACCAGGAGGGGAATAAAATCTGGAGTGTAAGAATAATTTTAAAAAATTTAAAAAAGAAGTTATTGTTAACTAGAACTTTGCCCCAAAACAAGCGAATGAAGTTGTTTTTAAATGAGGCTTACATTTTCCTCATTTGTCTTTGATGGATCACAGAAAATTCAAAAATAATGATTAATAATTCATGGTCAGTAAAGAGTAGGCTAATTTGGATGTAAGTACACAGTACTATAGTTGAGCCAATTCTATGCGTGTCTGACATTAGGAGACAGAATGTACATTCCGATACACAAAAAGATTGATAAGGATTCCATTTTGTTGGAAGTTTTGCTTTTTAATTTTTGTCTTACTTCACATTTTTCCCAATCCTTTTGATTTTGCATTGCGGCTAACATCATTAGTGAGCTTTAATATGCCCTAGATATTAGAGGAATTTATCAGTATATTTATTGAGAGAAATGATAATGTTGAGGCTCTATATTAGAACCATCTAATTCTACAACCCTATATACACCATAATCCCATGCATTGGAAGCCCTGTTTTATTATATCTGAAGATATTATTTTCATTTTTCTCTTCCCTAAATAAATTTATACATAGATGTTCTTTACCCATATGCTCAGTTCTCTTAAGATTACACAAAATAAAACATCTGGGAATTTTTTTAAATAAATTATAAGAGTTTTTTTCAAATTAATCATGCAAATTTGATATTTTAGATGGAATAAAAAAATCTCTGTGAGGTTGACTGAGATAACCCTTTCATAGTCTATAACTACTAATCTAAGCCTCTCATATCAGACTTTAAACCTAATGTTAGCTGAGACTCAGGGGGTGATCACATTAAACAAAGAGTTTTATTATGGGGGGGATTTGCAATGATACAAACAAGATATCATATTAAAAAAGAGTATGTTTTCTACTATGGGGATGTTTTTGCAGCTTCACAGCTGGTATAACAAGATGAATATTATATTAAGAGTTAAAATGATTGAACAATTTTATTTTTATGTCATATATTTGACTGAATGTTATATGCATAGATTTAACTTAAAAGTGTAAAAATTAATCCATTAAAATCAAGAGTTGCTCTCTGAGTAACACTATTTCTAAAAAAATGGCAGAGGTCATACAATCTGGACAGTCACTGTGCATAACACACAAGATAAACAATAAAGGAAAGACAACTTTGCTACCCCTTTTTATTGGTGGGTCTCTCTCTCTCTCTCTCTCTCTCTCTCTCTCTCACACACACACACACAGAGAGAGAGAGAGAGAGAGAGAGAGAGAGAGAGAGAGAGCCAGGAATAAGACTTTATATATTTTTTAACATGTTTCTGTTTTAAAGGGATAGCAGATAATACATGAGAAACAACTTTTCAGATAATTTTGCAAATGAAATGGTACTCATAATAATTTCAATTAATTCTTTTATCCAGAATAATCATTTTCCAAAGCAAGTGCTCTTTGAGTTGCAAAGATTTAGGTATGCCTTGGGCATTGAATCTTTGATCTAATTTCCTACATACTCTAATAATATCTTGTGGCAATTGAGGAATACAAATTAAGAATGAGATCACATGTGTGAAATATTTAGTACTTTTGTCTAGAGCTCGGAAAACAGTTAATTAAAAGCTATGTTTTGCCTTTTTCATGAGCTTAATGGAATGAAAATTCACCATAGGATAAACCTGTGCTTCTCCTTAGGTATTACTAGAATGTAGCTAATCAACAATACAATGATAAACTTATTTTTTCACATGATTTAGTGGCTAATGGAAGGCATATTAACATATCTCTCCCATGGTAATTATACTTATATGACAAAACCTCTGTAGAACAGATAAGCTGAATATCAGCATATTGGAATTTGATTTCTTGTATTCCTGGACCAAATGAGTGAAATTGGAGATCATGGATGAACTAAAAGAAAAAACAAACTATAATTGACAACATTTATTTCACTCCTTAGTGAATTGATGACAAAGGGCACATTATGAGCTAAAAGCACTGTTATATAGGTAAAGAAATATATTCGCACCAAGAATATGCTTCTTGAAACAGAATATTTCTTATCTAGCAATTTCCTCTGAGATTAAAACCATATATATATATATACATATATATATATATAATTACATTTCATGTTCTATATATTATATACAATATAAATTATATATAAAATCATATATAGAATTATATATTTATATATATATATATATTATAGTAAAAATGACTAGACTCTCTTGGTTCCCATTACATATATATATATAGACAAGTCCAGCATCATAGAATATGCAGACACCAGCCAGCATAACCAGTATGAAGGAGAGAAACTAAAGTACTAGAAGAATTAAGAGACCAAAGTAGGTAATTGGAAGAGGCTTGGATCAACTGAGCCACCAGGAATGAACATCCTCTTTCCTGTTGAGTAATCTTTACTTATTCCATGTGCTCCTTTGAGCTACCACCTATGCTGGCATAAGTTCTAGGTTTACGTAGCTCTCTTTGTATCACATCTGCTCTGATAACTAACCCCTAACGTATTTTCTTTTAAACAATCCCAATAAAAATCATTGATTCACCATGTTGGTTTTTGGTGAGGGCCATATTGTGGTCTCTCACAAGTTCCCTGTCTGGAGGGAAAAGTGTTGTTTACTCCTCCCTATCAATAATGTCACACTTCAATAGTTTTCTGAAACCTAAAACTAATATGGACACTTAAAAAGTAACTGGTTAATTGTTGAAGGTGAAGTAGAGATTATACTCTAATATACTGAGTCATACAGATCTATGATCGCTTTACACCCATGCAACTATTTAAAGTGTATCTCTATAGAGAAGGAAAAGTACTATATTCATTTTCCTGTAACTCTATGTTTAACAATCTTCCAATATTGAAGTGGGCACTAAAATGTGATGATAGGCTCATAACACCAACCTTGTCTGTTTTACAAGTTGTTCCCAGTTAGGAAACAGTGTAATCATTAAACCACCAATTCAGTATATCTAATAATATCATTTCATTATTGGTGGGAATTCTAACATACCTAGCTACTTCTTAAATAATTTGGCAAAAATAAATAAATTAAAAATTTTATCAGAATACATTGCTAGTACTCTTGGGCACTTTGCCTAGTAACTTCAAAATATATGTATACTAAAATATTCTGATAAATAATGTTATAACTTTTACTCATATTGCCATCAAATTGAAGAAACAAATACCTTTATAAGTCACTAAATAATTAATTTATGTTATGCAAACAAAGAAAATACATTTCAGTGTGAAAAATAATTAAGCCCTCTACTTGTAAAAAAAATCAATTTATGTTCAATGTATAGGCATTAGTAAAAGTAGCCAGTGTGTTAAGGCCACATACTATAGAATTCAAAGTTTATCACATCTTGAAAAAACAAATATGTAGAAAAAATAAAAATATGGATAATTTTCAAATATTTACAGGAAACAGAGGACTTATTTACATGGGCACATTTTTTCAAAATGGCTGAGGATACTTTGTAGCACAATGTACTTGTGGATAAAAACACTTTTGAGTTGTCAAACTTCACAGACTGTTACATTATGGATGGAAAACTTTCATAGAAATTAGTATTAATAAAAAGGTCTTAAAATGGGCTAAGTTCCTTATGTGTCCTGTTATTGCCTCAAAATATTTAAAAAAATTTAAGGAAGGCAAGGGTGAATTTGGTCAGGGGTCATGAACGTACACTACCACTACATGGATGTTATTGTCACAGAGTTTCAAGGAGGCTGTTCATACTGCTCTCTTCACTACATGTAGGAGAAATGATAATGTAATATATAAGTGTCTTTTTTTATACAATTCAGCAGATCAGCCCTTGGAATTGTATCAAATTGAGTCACAATGCGTATTTCCACCTCAGTTAGGTCCTACAGCTTTTAAATAAAACGAAAAACAATAACAAAATATTTCCCACCGTTTTGGAGGAAGGGGAGTTCAATATCAAGGCATCATATGATTGAAATCTTTTGTAGGGCTCTTTCAATGGCAAAGTAAGACACCTTTCTTTAGCCTCTATTTATGAGGGTACCTCTCTTTTTCATGAAGCTCTGTCATCATGAGTAAATTCCAAAAGTTCATTCACTTTAAAGACAACTCAATGTAGATGGAGTGGTCAAAGGATTCATGGGTAAGTTTTTAGGTATTAAGATGCATACACACCTTTAGTATAAAAATACATTACTTTGTTTGGTCACTATACAGGGCATAAAAGAAACAACTTGCAGTAATAATAAGTCATGAAGCATCAAGATTTTGGTCAAAAGAACTAAGATGTTTTTGTAGGCAAGAATAGTCCACATTTACAAAGAAAAAAATATACATAATGAACCTGGTGCATGTGGAAATATATCTAATAAAAAATAACAGAAAAAAACCCTGGACTTTAAAAGAGAAAAATAATAATAAAAGAAAACAAGGGAGTACTATTCCCTCTTTTTTAGCAAATATCAATGAAATAGCTCTGTTAGATAGTCTTCAGCAAAGAGATGGTGTACATACACTTTATTCTGACTAACTAAGGACAGGATATAAACCTTTGGAGGGTGAATTTTTATGGTGGATATAAGATCACTGGCTATAGAGCTTGATGTACAGTAAATGCATCATTTATATGTATAGGTATTACAGAAATCCCAGGTATTCCTGGGCGGGTTCCTATAGGGAAAGAGGAAATTGAACTTCTAGAATTGCCAAGGATTATATGACATTCCTCAGGTAGAAGATTGGGGTCCCCAGATCAGGCAGGGAAAAGGAACACACACAAAGAAAAGGGAGTTTTGCTCCTAGTTCAGAGAACCTATCCTGATAAAGTAGACTACAAAATTGACTGTGGGTGTGCAACACATAAACACATCTAATGCCTGGTTAGGCAAAATGAGAGCCAAACTCAAATTGGGTTGACCCTAGAGCGTTTCTATATCTCTACTTTGTGTATCTAGGCCTAGACCTGTAAGCTTCTAGCCTTCCTCTTCCAGACTCCATCTTCTAACCTAGGCCTAGAATGTTTTAGCCTTTGAGACTTAGTGCTGAATAAGCTTACTCTTTCTTATTCTTTTCTGAACTCTGACTAGCCTGTTCAACTCAACTATTCTAGCTCAAACTCCCCTCCATGCTGGCAGATTCAAACTGGCTTCTTTCAGCTTCTCACTAAATTTCTCAGCTTAGCCTAAAACTAGCTCTGGCAATTTGTGTGTAATTCTTTGCCTCCTTATTCTCTGACAGGCCTCTGCTGACCTGTACTACAAGAACTACAAAAACTGAACAGAACTGGACAGAACTGAATAAAAAGGAAGAGAACTCCAAGAAATTGACAGAACTCAACTGCATTCTACTGAACTGCACTGAACTCAACTGACTGAACTCATCTGACCTCTGCTGCATTGCATAAATTCAGCTGAAATGCACCTTCTAAACTGCTCTCCACTCCAACTCACTCTGCACTACTCTCCTAAGTGGCCTCTCCTTCCTGTGACCTTATGAGAGTTGAGCATATCCGATCTCTGACTCATTTTATCAATTTTTTCTCTTATCTGTCACATTGTCTCTTCCTCCTTTATATACAACTTTCTAATATGGCTTCTCCCTTTCACAAACTAACCATACCTAAATTGTTTGGGATTGAATGTGTGTAGTAAGGGCATGTCTGCATTCCATCCAGAGGGAACAAACGTGCATCTGTGTTCCCGCCATCACACAGACCTAGTTTTTTGGATGTGATCTCATGCCATTTTGCCATTTTGCTGATGAGGGAAGCCATGTTGCTGGATTAAAATTCCTCTAGACATCTTTAATGAACACTTGAATGGACAATTCGTACTTATTTTATTCAGTTTCTTTGATGTTTAGGAAATAATTGTCTTAGTTATTTTTCGATTGCTGTGATATTATACAATATCCAAAAGCACCGATGAAAGAGAACATATTATTTACTAGGGTTGATGACATTATGTTGGATAGCATGGCAAAAAATCAGCCAAACATCAGTTGGAGCAGTAGCTAAGAGATTGCATCTTAATTCAAAAGCATGAGGCCATGAGAGCTAATTGGGAAGGAATCACATATACTTTTGGAATCTCAAAGCCTATCCCAGTAACAGTTTCTGCCCACCCCAGTAACACAGCTTCTCAAACAAGGCCAGATCTCCTAATCTTTCCCAAACCTTTCCCTAGCTAGGAACAAGTATTTAAGTGTATGTCCTTATAGACACTATTCACAATCAAACCACCCCATTCATTAACCATTTTATTTATTTAAATATATATTTTGCTATAGTCTGAATTAGATCTGGTGCTTAATAAATGGTAGTTAACTATTCTACCACTGAGCTGGAAACAGAGAGAGAGAGAGACAGAGAGAAAGAGAGATATGAGAGACAGACAGAGAGACCGAGACTGAAAGAAGATGTCTAGATAGAGACAGACTGAATATGCAAGTTTTTATGGATATTCTTGGATGTGTAATCCTATTGTTCAGGCCACCTGAATAACTGCTATCACCAACACGCATTAGCAGACTGCACTTATCTTTGTTTAGAATCTGGTTTTCAGATGGAGTTAGCGCGTAAAATATGTATTCAATAATTAAGAGGATTTGGATTTTGGTTTTTAATTTGGGGCTTATTTTGGGGGGATATTTGTTTGAGAATATGAGTGTCCATTGGAAATAACAAATTGTGATAAATTTATAAAATCACAGATGTCCTTAAATGAAAAATACTTGTAGAAAATTTAAAAACCTATTAATCTAAAGTTAAATTTAATTTCTTTACATGAACTCTGCTGTTAGCATGTGGTAAGAAACCATGACATGTTTACAGAAACGTTTTGCTTTTATTTGCTTAATATAATAAATGGCTCTTTAACATTAAGATTCTTTTAGTAAAGGAAACTATTCATGGAAGAGTCAAAACTGAATATTTAAAATACTACCTAAAATTTGGTTCCTTTGCTTGTTCTATAAGAAAATAACTAGTGATATTTTTTTGTAATTACTTTTATGAGCTCTAATACAGACAGTATACATGAATAAGTTCAGTTAAATTTCAAGGAAAAAAAGAAGAATGACCTTACACAATCAAGAAAATGAATAATTTAAAAAATTTATAAGGTAAAATATGACAGTAATTTTCTCAAGCAGTCAGGCACATTGCCCTTTTATATTACTAGACCCAATGAATTATGAATGTTGGCTGAATAAAAAGCCCGAGGGTGACAATGGAGCCACATTTTGCCATTTGCACTTACAGAATATTCTCTGTCCTACTTGCATTTCCAAATCTTTCCATTAGCAGCAGTTGGCAAAGATGTAGGATGCACAAGAGGAACAGTAGGGGTTGGGGAAGGGGAGATACCAATTGTGTTACAATGACCAATCTAAGGCATGCAGATGATTTGGTATTTTAAACTATGCAAGCAGCCGGAATCAGCAAATTCACCTTATCCCTAAACTACCTGAGCACACAGAAGCGAAAATCAAAACAAGAAAGGCAGTTTTCAAGTGCATACATCTCTGCTGTAGAAATTGTAAGTGGGAAGAACAGGTGTTCTGAGAGATTCTACAGTGCTTCAGTTGCTAAGGAAACTGCTTTCATCAGTTCAGAAAGGCTGATAACCTGGACGTGTGCTGCCAAATTGCTACCAACAAAGGTTGGAACTGATATAAACATGCATAAATAAATGACAAGGACACAGGTAGTTTTAACTATAACCACTAGATAAAGTTATATTTGGAGATGCCTGGGAAATAGTGTATTAAGCAAGAATAGTTTAATTATTGTTAAAAAAGACAGATCTGAAAATATGATTGCAATTAAAGTGTAAAAATAGAAAGTTAATTTATCTAACTTGTCTGTAATTTCTAGCACATCCATTCAATTGACGACATACAAGTCTAGAGGTACATAATAAATTCTGATTAATATTTGGCAAACTCTCACCTATACAAACATTGAAGGCCTTAAATACTAGACATCTTTACAACTATATACATAAATTACCTTTTTTATGAATGATGTTCTGAAGGTCTTCATAGAACAAAGAAGCATTTTTTGAATGATGCAAGAATCATGACACAATATGATTAATATAAACCATGATCTTCTCCTGAATTTTATGACGAATTCATTTGTATTCCTGCAGATGTTTGGTTGAAGGCCTAGATTGAAGTTTGTTGAAGTATCATTTGTGTGATATAATATTTGTTGTTTTGTTTGTGTGTTTTTTGTTTTTCCCGTGTAAAAGACCTAGTAACAAAATCAACTGCTGTGCAATAAGGGAAGGGAGTAAAAATTGTGTTAGAAAAACCTTTTCCTTTGGTTTGATTGGTACATAACTGCTCATATTGTCCTTTTGTGAATTAAACTTTATATATCACATTATCAAGAAACAATTAAAACTAAGACTAACAAACGACTGTGTGATTCTTCTTGCTAACATCCTGATTATTTTTTAAAGACCCAACAATCTCAGAGGAAAACATATATATACATTAATGTTTTCTTTTAATTAATTAGAAATATTCCAGGCTGTGGTGGTATGTACCTTTAATTCCAAGTTAGTTAAATATCTGAGTCTGAGGTCAGCCTGGTCTACAGAGAGATTTCCAGAATAACCAGGTTACACAGAGAAACACTGCCTCAAGGAAACAAAAATGCCAAATAAAATAAAAAATAGAATAAGAGAAAATAAATAACAAGGAATTTTATTGAAAATCATAGCAAAGGATGATTAAATTATTTTACATCTTTATGCCAAAAACTTTGGTATTTCCCTTGATTTTTTCATTTGGAATAGAAATAAATGTTGCAGGTTTGTTTTCTAGTCATTTGTGTTGGCATTATATAATTTTGGAAAAGTTTAACAGAACTGGCACATCTGCAGATAATGGCAGAGTTTGATATTTATAAACTATCACGATTTCTATAAATATATGGTTTCAGTTTCCATGGAAATTTATTAATCACTAGCGCTGCTTTTGTTTATCTTCTTTTAGTAGGATTAAATAATGCTATTTAGGAAGCTTCTTTTAAAGCTTTTAATAATTAACTATTTGACTCTCATTTACAATGTTGATAGAACATTTAATAATTGTATCATGTACTTAATGTTTTAAAACTGTAGCTTTCAGTGAAAGTTGTAAATGCAAACTATTAGAAATGATTTTTATTATTACTGTGGCTGTCTTCCAGGTTTTCTGTTATATTTTCCTTTGATAAATTTGATTTTAGCAATTGTGAAAGTGACTCTAAGTTTATTGTAAAAGTATTTGCTTAGAAGGAGATAGGGTTAAGGCATGCCCTGAGTACATAAAGTATACAGTTCACTAACTGACTCTCCTCCTGCTTGAGAATGTCAAGCAATGGCATTAAAATCTTATTCTAGAAAATATGAAAGTTATTTTTAAGCATTAATTAATACACTTGCAAATTTTAGATTTGGGTCTTGCTTATGTGTGGTGGTTATTCTTTTGAAACTTGACACAATGTAGAGTTAACGAGAAGAGGGAATATCAGTTGTGAAAATGCCTATATAAGATCAATCTATAAGGCATTTACTTAATAAGTGATTGATAGAAGAGGTCTCAGCTTATTGAGGGTACTGTGATCTTTGGGCTAGTGTGCTGGGCCCTGATTTGGAGGTCCTGGCTTCTATAATAAAGCAGACTGAGCAGGCAATGGGAAGCAAATCAGAAAGCAGCATCCCTCCATAACCTCTGTTTCAGTTCCTGCCCTGTCTGAGTTTCTGTCCTGACTTCCATTGATGTTGAAAAGCCAAATGGAAGTATAAAGCAAATGAACTTGTTTCTTCCCAATTTGATTCATGGACACAGTGTTTTCCTTCAACAATAGAAACCCTAAACAAGATAATGTGATTAAGTGATATGTAAGATATATATATGTATATATACATATATATATTCAAATAATGAAAGATATGTAAAAGATATACTTCTATGATTATCTGTCATGTAGTAGACACAATAAAATATCAATACATTCTATGATAAGTTTTCTGTTTTTGTCTACATAAACAATTTTCATTTTTATTAAATATGAAGCAGAATACTACATTTTAAGTTTTCCTCATATTGAGAAAGTAGAAGATTGTACTTACTGTTTCCATTATGAAAGACTAGATATTTCTAGAGCAGCTTCCAGTATATATATATATATATATATATATATATATATATATATATATATATATATATATATATATATGTTGAGTTTCCCCTATACATCAGGCAGGAAGGCAATGGCTGATCCCAGGAAAGATGTCTGGTTTCTGAGTGAGGGCTGAAAGTACTGATGGGCTGGAAGAGAGACCTTCACCTGGTGATTTATGCCCTTGCTCTTTACCAGAAAGGCCTCCCCAGACATCAGTGATTCTTGATGAAGTAGATGGCACTTCCTTGTCTAAAAGGTTTTACTGTTATGGCATATGTGAATGCATATGTCTTCCTGAGGGTGAATGAGAGATTAAATAATTTTGCAGGAAGGAAGGCACAGGAAGGGAAGCTCATTGGCTAAACACTCAGGACCTATCTGGATACCTCATGGTGAATTCTGTTTTTATACTATGTGACAACTTGTCTTGGCCCTCTCAATGAAGTATCTTGTTTACTTGTTCCAGTACAGGTAGACCCTGCTGGGTAAGAGCTGATTCTAACACCTGCTGTTCTCAATTATGTGAATTCCCGGGGATCTTGAAAGTGCTTCTACCTTACAAGGTCTTCTATCTGGTTACACAATTCACTTGTGCCACAGTACAGGTGAGAGATTCACCAAACATTGAAAAATATAACTATTATATGGCTTAGCTGTACCACTTCTGCAGATATCAAAAAATTATCGCAGTCAGCATAGCACTAGTATCTTATTTATCTATTGTGTCAATATTCACAATACTCAAGATAAAAATACAGCTTCAGAGTCCAAACTATGGATGAAGAAAATGTGATGTGTATAGAAAATAGAATTTTAGTCAGCTGTAAATAGAGTTGAAAATATATTATATTCTATAAAGTAGATGGTAATAGTTATACAGGTTCCTTTTCTGTGTCACCTTGGCACAGCTAGAGTTATCACAGAGAAAGGAGCCTCCTTTGAGGAAATGCTTCCAGGAGATCCAGCTCTAAGTAATTTTCTCAATTAGCGATCAAGCATCGGAGAGCCCATTATGGGCTGCCCATCCCCCATGATCACTGATTGAGAAAATGCCTTACAGCTGGGTCCCATGAAGGCATTTCCACAACGGAGACTCCCTTTTCTGTGATAACTCCAGCTAGTGTCACCTGGGCACACAAAACTAGGCAGGACAGTATCCTATTGGTTAGTCAGACATATATTTTCTACACATTTAGCATACACAGTTTTATGAGGTCCCATTTATTGATCTATTCTGCTGATTTACCTGCCTCTCTCTATATAAATACCATACAGTTTTTATGACTATTGCTCTAAAATACTGCTTGAGATCAGGGATGGTGATTGCCCCAGAAGTTCTTTTATTGTTGAGTGTAGTTTTCGCTGTCCTAGGTTTTTTTGTTATTCCAAGTTAATTTGCAAATTGCTTTTTCTATCGCTACAAAGAATTGAGTAGGAATGTTGATGGGGATTGCATTGAATCTGTAGATTGGTTTGGCAAAATGGCCATTTTTACTATATTAACCCTGCCAATCCATGAGTATGGGAGGTTTTTCCATCTTCTGAGATCTTCTATTTCTTTCTTCGGAGACTTGAAGTTCTTGTTATACAGATCTTTCACTTGCTTGGTTAAAGTCACACCAAGGTATTTTATGTACTTTTGGACTATTTTGAAGGGTGTCAGTTTCCCAATTTCTTTCTCAGTCTGTTTATCCTTTGAGTAGAGGAAGGCTACTTATTTGTTTGAGTTAATTTTATATCCAGACACTTTGCTGAGGTTGTTCATCAGGTTTTGTAGTTCTACTGTGAAAATTTAGGGTCACTTAAGTATGCTATCATACCATCTGCAAATAGTGATGTTTTGACTTCTTCCTTTCCAATTTGTATCCCTTTTGACTTCCTTTTGTTGTCTGATTGATCTAGTTATGGTACGAAATTGAATAAGTAGGGAGAAAGGGGGCAGCTTCATCTAGTTTCTGATTTTAGTGAGATTACTTCAAATGTCTCTCCATTTAGTTTAATGTTGGCTATTGGTTTACTGCATATTGCTTTTACTATGTTTAGGTATGAGCTTTGAATTCCTGATCTTTTCAGGACTTTTATCATGAAGGGGTGCTGATTTTTGTCAAATACTTTCTCTGCATTTAATGAAATGTTCATGTGGGTTTTTTTTCTTTGAGTTTGTTTATATAGTAGATTAAGTTGATCGATTTCCGTATATTGAACTGTCCCTGCATCCCTATGATGATGCCTACTTGATCATGATGGATGATTGTTTTGATGAGTTCTTGGATTCGGTTTGAAAGAATTTCATTGAGTATTTTTGTGTCAATATTCATAAGGGAAATTGGTCTGACAGTCTCTTACTTTATTGGGTCTTTGTTTGGTTTAAGTATAAGTGCAATTGTGGCTTCACAGAAGGAATTATGTAGTGCTCTGTCTGTTTCTATGTTGTAGAATAGTTTAGACAGTATTAGAATGATGTCATCTATGAAGGTCTGATAGTATTCTGTACTAAAACCATCTGGTGTTCGGCCCTTTTTGCTTGGGAGAATTTTAATGCCTACATCTATTTCTTTAGGAGTTATGGGATTGTTTAGATGGTTTATTTGATCATGATTTAACTTTATTACCTGGTATTTGTCTAGAAAATTGTCCATTTCCTCCAGATTTTCCAGTTTTGTTGAATATATACTTTTGTAGTAGGATGTGATGATTTTAATTTCCTCAGATTCTATTGCTATGTCTTCCTTTTCATTTCTGATTTTCTTAATTTGGATACACTCTCTGTGCCCTCTGGATAGCCTGGCTATATATTGAGCATCTAATCAAATGTTTTTTTTTTATTGATTGACAAAAGATGTTTAAATCTGAGTCAAAATATTAACAATAAATACATTCATTATATTAATAGAAAATAAACTTTTTGTCTAAAATGTTTTAATTAATAAATTAAAGTTATTGGTGCTTATTTGAGCACCTCTTTTCAAAAATATTTTTCTGTTTTTATTTCTATTTTATTTGTTTAAATTTCAAATGTCAACCCCTTCCCTTTCTCCCCTCCGCAAGCCCCCCAAACCATTCCACCTCCCCTTGCCTCAAAAAGGATGCTCCCCCACCCACCCATTCCAGCCTCATCCCCTTAACATCCATCGTCTCTGGACATCAAGCCTCCACTGATCACCTCCCTTCCCATGGATGCCAGATAAGGCCGTCCTCTGCACTACAATATGTCATGGTGAGTGATGGACTGACTCATATATATTCTTTGGTTAGTGGTTTAGTTCTTGGGGTCTAAGAGGTCCAGTTAGTTGATACTGTTGTTCTTCCTATGGGGTTGTAATCCCCTTCAGCTCTTTAAGTTTTTCCCCTAACTCCTCCATTGTGTTCCCCAGGCTCAGTCCAATGGTTGACTGTGAGCATCTCTCTTAGCCAGGTGCTGCCGGAGCCTCTCAGACAAGAGCTATCCTAGATTCCTGTCTCCAAACACTTCTTGGCATCAGTAATCATGTCTGGGTTCGGAGTCTACGAAGTCCATCAAAAACTTTTTTTTTATCTTAAAGGATTTTTTCTCCATCTTTATTAAATTGGGTATTTCTTATTTACATTTCAATTGTTATTAAATTTCCCGGGGTTTCCAGGCCAACATCCCCTAGCCCCTCCCCCTCCCCTTCTATATGGGTGTTCTCCTCCCGATCTTCTCCCAATTACCGCTCTCCCGCAACAATCCCGTTCACTGGGGGTTCAGTCTTGGCAGGACCAAGGACTTCTCCTTCTACTGGTGCCCTTACTAGGCTATTCATTGCTACCTATGAGGTTGGAGCCCAGGGTCAGTCCATGTATAGTCTTTGGTTAGTGGTTTAGTCCCTGGAAGCTCTGATTGGTTGGCATTGCTGTTCATATGGGGTCTCAAGCCCCTTCAAGCTCTTTCAGTCCTTTCTAAGATTCCTTCAATGGGGGGTCCGTTCTCAGTTCAGTGGTTTGCTGCTGGCATTTGCCTACATATTTCTCATATTCTGGCTGTGTCTCTCAGGAGAGATCTACATCCAGTTCCTGTCAGCCTGCACCTATTTGCTTATAAGACATGACCAGATTAATGCCCTACATTTAAAAAATGCAGAAAAATTTGATGTAGGTATAAATATAATCTTCGCTCATTGTGAAATGTACCTGGAAGATCTATTTTGCCTTTTGAACATCTTTAAGATACTGAAAAGCTCAGTAATTAATTCATGGGTTATCATGTAAAAACATGTCATCTGAAATGTGACAAATAGTTAAAATACTTGTGGACATACAAATTTTCATCTATTGAAAAATATCTAATCAAACATTTTAATGATGATGAGAGTATATGGACTAACTTTAACATTGTGCCAGTTGTCTAAGCAGTAAAAGAATTCATAAATTCACTTTCTGTGGATGTGTTGCATATGGCACATAGATATCTCGGTTAATAGATTCTCCTCTTTTCTCACCCCAGCTACTCTTATTAGTTCCTCTTTCTTCTCATAGACAATTTTACAACATCTTACATGTCAGTCACACAAACATACATACATACATACATAAATACATACATACTATTCTGTATCAATATAAAATTTAGAAATCACATTTGAGAAAAATCTATATAGTAGTTTGGAAAACATTTTAATTGCGTTAGTAAGATTATTTATTTGCACTAATTTTCCTGCAAAATGGTATACCTTCATTCATTTTTGTGACCGAGATAAATAGTAGAATATTAGAAGTTACTTTTTCATGTTTCTGTCAGCAGACATGTTAGTCTGTTCCATAACTAACTGGATAATACCACAATAAACACAGAAGAGTATATATCTCTAAAACATGGTCACCCAGGAGTAGTACAGATGAATAATACAGTATTTTTAGATTCCTTGGAAATTCCATGATGATTTCCATACTTGGTAGACAAATTATTTACCAGCAGTATTTTCTTACCAGTTTCCTTTATTCAATGACCTCTCCAAGATTTGTTGTTTTATGATTGCTTTCTCAATGACAATTAAAGAATTTTTCATGTATGTTCATTGTAATATTCCTTTTTTTAGTGTTGAGGACCAAAGTCTTTTAACATTAATTGTCTAATTTTCTAAATATATATAAGCATCTTATTGAATTTTCATTGACATATAGCCTTATTTGTAGGGAGCGGCACGATAAAACAAAGATGGCACCCACATCCAGTCCTGTCCTGTGGTAAACAACTTATCGCGCATGCGCAGGCTTGTCCCCTAGCCAGGGAGGCTGTAGGATAATGAGGTAATCCAGCGCCCACTTGTGGTGAACAGCGGTACTGCGCATACACGGGTTTTGCACCTGGGGCCAGTGCCAGGAGTTAATATGCTAATGAGGGATTCATGCTCCACCAATCACTGAAGGACAATTAGCATAGCCTCAGCCTGCTGTGTATATAAGGCGAGCGCTTTTGCCGCTCGAGTTCCCTGTATCAGCAAAGAGGTGGTCCTGCAATAAAGGCTGTTGAGAAGAATCCGACCTTGTTGTGTCTTTCTTGCTGGCCAAGGTGTGTGCGACACTTATTTATCTTTTAAAAATATTTGGAGGATTTCAATATATAGTGAAATATATACATTTAGAATTATGTAAATGCTGACATGATTAAAGATGTCAGACTTTCTCACACCTGAAGCTTTGTCAAATAAGTAACACTCCTCCAGTAAGATCATCTTTGAGCAAATCTTCAGACCAATTAAAAGGAGAGTTTGTAATGAATATTTTTTAAAATGTGATTGAAGCATATCGACTCAGAAAAGATAGACCTCTTTATTAAATGCACAATAGTTTTCACAGTAATGAAATTCACCAGTGCTTTAGAATATTTAACCTCTTATGTCATGGAAAATTTTCCTGTTTAAAATTGCATTTTATGTATATAAATATTTTACCTCCATACATATCCATTTGCTACACACATTTCCTATTTCCATACCTGACAAAATGAGCAATACTTCTCTTGAAACTGAACTTACAGGGGGTTCTTAGCCACTCTATGTGTGTGTTGAAAATCAAACCATGTGTTGAAAATCAAACCACAGTCCAAAGAATACCAGTAAGTGCACTCAGTCACGGTTTCCTCTCTCCATACCCAGTATATCTCTTTTCTTTATCTTTATTCTTCTCTCCTACAATTCTCCTACAAATCTCTCTTCCGAATTGTAACCTCCCCTGCTTGCCTTCTCTCAGTTGCCTGATCTCCCCTAAACGGGACCCTTTTCCTCCTACAACGTGGAATCTTCCTGTTTCATTAATATTTTGGTGCTGATTGATATTCTTGTCCATAGCTGTCTACAAATGACAAGCAGACACTATAATGCTTTAAATAGATAATAAAATCATCATTGCTTCCTTAAAAAGATAAAGATATATCAGAAAAACAGACATTATAGAAACTGGCATGCAAGGGCTTGTAGCTTTGTTTATATACTTGTTTGCTATTTAAATAAGATTGCAATTTAATGATAATGTTTCACCTTTTCCTGTCCTTACCTCAAACCCTCTATATACCCTTCCTTGTTCTCTTTCAAATTCATGCCCTCTTTCTTCATTAATTGTTGTTGCAGTTATGTATGTGTTTGAAGATAGATATATACCCCTAAATAAAATGTGTTAAGTCAATGTAACGCTACTGGTATGTGGGGTTTTTTTGCAGGGGCTATGCTTCGCCTTTGGACTACCATTAGGAGTACTTGTCCTTGTGGTAGGCCATGTCTCCAACTCACAGTTGTACTGAGTTGCCTGCTCTTTGTGCAGAGTTGTTGCTTCATGGCCTTAATAACATTCAGTTTGGCTTGGTAGTTAGTGTTATCCTTGTTCAGTTTATGTTTGCATAGTCATGTTGATGAAACTTTACAGGATTTGCTTCTGATATTACTAAAATATATGATCTCATAGAAAACTCCCCATTTCTCTGGTATTTTACAGTTTTGTTTTGTTTTTTTCCCCTTCTTGAATAACATCCTGAATTTTAGGTGTGGGAAAGGAGTATGTGTGTGTGTGTGTGTGTGTGTGTGTGTGTGTGTGTGTGTGTGTGTGTGTGTTTGTGTGTGTGTGTCTGTCTGTCTGTCTGTGTCTAAGTGTGTGTGTCTGTGTCTGTGTAGGGGTGTGTGTGTGTGTGTGTGTGTGTGTGTGTGTGTGTGTTTATTGACACTGGAATCTACAACTCAGCACTTTGATTGGCTGTTGTTTTCTGAAAGGGTCTCCCTGTATTACAAAGGGAAATGTACTTGATGAGGGTTGAAGTCTACATTTTATTATATTATTATAAAATTATCTTGCAATAAGTACCTCACTTACTGTCAATAGTGCTGCTTTGTTCTAACTAGCTCTATATCTGCTAAATATTGAATGGTAAAAGTATGAGAAGAAAATTAGCATATTCTAGATACTCATCTTTTTGACTTCATAGGACTTCTGAGTTCAGCTCTTTTTCTAGGAAAATTAATTTTCTACAATATGATGTATCAAGTTCACACATAATAGAGCTACTCTTCTCTGTGTGTTTCCATGTTCTTTATTTCACATCTGCTCCTTTGTACAATGCTGATTATTTTATCAGTTTGTTATAACTTATTTCACTGAAAATGTTTTGCTAACTAACAGTATTCCATATTACTCAGTAATAGTTAATTGTCTAGTTGCTACAATGCCATGCATGTTATAAAGCAAAACAAAAAGTAAACTTTGATTTTAGTGGACAGTTTCATTATGGAAAAGGCATAGGTTCTGTTACTCCAGTCCTCCTGGGGAGTCTTATGACTGATAACATTGGATGTAAAAAGAGACTGGCATCAGAACCATAGCCTAGGTAAAACCTTTGTGGTTGCTCCCAAATATTTACTTCTGCTAGCCAGGCCTCACCTCTTTTTTTATTATTTTTGATGTATATTTTTTATTTACATTTCTAATGTTATCCCCTTTCTTGTTTTCCCATCCATAAACCCCCTATCCCATCCCTGTCCCATTCTTCAATGAGGGTGTTCCCCCACCCATCCACCCTTTCCCACCTCCATGCCCAGACTATCCCCTACACTGGGGGTGTCCAGCAGTGGCAGGACCAAGGGCTGAAACTCCCATTGGTGCCCAACAAGGCCATCCCTGCTACATATGCAGCTGGAGCTATGGGTCTGTCCATGTCTACTCTTTGTATGGTGGTTTAGTCCCTAGGAGCTCTGGTATTGTTGTTCTTATGGTGTTGCAAACCCCTTCAGCTCCTTCAGTCCTTTCTCTAAATCCTCCAATGAGGATTCATTCTCAGTTCAATGGTTGGCTGCTAGCATTGGCCTCTCTATTTGTCATGTTCTTGCAGAGCCTCTCAGGAAACAGTTATATCAGGCTCCTGTGAGCATGCACTTCTTCACATCAACAATATTGTCTGGGTTTATTGGCTGTATGTATATGGGTTAGATCCCCAGGTGTGGCAGTGTCTGACCATTCCTTCAATTTTTGCTCCAAACTTTGTCTCCATATCTCCTCCTATGAATATTTTTGTTTCCCCTTTTAAGAAGGACTGAAGCGTCCACACTTTGGTCATCCTTCTTCTTGAGCTTCATATACTGTCTGGATTGTATGTTGGGTAATTCGAGCATTCAGGCTAACATCCACTTATCAATGAGTGCATACTATGTGTGTGGTTTTGTGTGTGTGTGTGTGTGTGTGTGTGTGTGTGTGTGTGAGTGTGTGTGTGTGTATGTGTGTGCGCGCGCGCGTGCGCGCGTGATTGTGTTGCCTCACTCAGTATATTTTCTAGTTCCATCCATGTGTCTATGAATTTCACAAAGCTGAGTAGCATTCCATTGTGTACCACATTTTCTGTATCCATTCCTCTGTTGAAGGGCATCTGGGTTCTTCCCTGCTTCTGGCTATTATAAATAAGGCTGCTATGAACATAGTGGAGCATGTGTCTTTCCTCTTAAAAGATCTATGGTATCATTTTTAAAAAGCCAGTAACTGAGACGGATATTCAATGACATGCCTATGGAAGAATTTTCACATCTACACTACAACTTCTCATTTTTAAAATGTGTCCAGAACTCTTCTTTTATGTGTACATGCTTCAATATTTATTCTTTTGACTTTTGAAAACTCTTCATGGGGTTGACTATTAAAATTAATTACCAAAAACTAAAAACAAATTAATAAATATTGATAATTGATTTCAGGTAAGATAAAGTGACTCCACTAGAGTGTAATTTTCTTACATTGACATAACAAAGCATCTGGATAGACTGTAAGCAAGTACTGAGAACAATGAAAGCATAACGATCTTGAGAAAAGGGTTGGAAGTGATCCGATCATAAGCAAGTTTTCTCCCTTTTTAAATATTTATTTGTATTGTTCTAACTTGTTTCATAAAACCAAACAGAGGACCAGCCACTATCAATATTATCCTGTATACAAAGAAACTTCCAAAGAAACTACCTGACTCACTTTAGGAAAGAATTTGGGATATATTCTCCCAAATGTATACAATTTTAGAAGAATTTTACTAATTCCTTTCAAACTTAAGTAGCGCTTGTGATTGTTACAAATGTGGTCAGGGACAAGGACCAGGACTTTTGTTTGTTTGTTTGTTTGTTTGTTATTTAATCATGAAAGGAAATGCATAAGAAATCATTAATTTTTTTTCTGTTCTACAAACAGTAGTATTCTGTTTGCTTGTATACAGTAGAAAATTTAATGAGACCAGGTCACTGTAGCTAAATTCAAATAATAAATTCTAGCCAAAAATATTTAGTTATTTCGTACAACAGCATTTCGTACACCCATTGAAGCAAGAGCAATGGTGTGCTGTTGATTTACATTTTATGGGAGAAATCTAGACTCTGAAATATTTATCTCGTGAGATAAAAGAAGAACAATGGGTGGGATGTACAAATGATTTCCCCGTTCAGGTGGAGGAGGCAGCAAGTATCCAGTTCAAAGGCACCCTTATCTGTAAAGCAAGTGCAACAACAGTGTGAGTTTCTTGAGCTTATATTAAAAATATGATAAGCAGACATGAAAAATTTTGTCTTAGACTTTCACAAGCAGTTTATTCATGAGATTGTTATATATAACCAGAAATCGATTTAAATTTCTTTAGTAAAAATATAAATCTGCTTTATTTAAAGTAAAAAAATATTCCCCTGTAACTTAATTCAACAAACTATGTTTAGATATTTTCATTTAGCAAACACTGTGAGAGATACTTGATGTATATAATTATATATATTTCAGATGATTAAGTATGGAGAAAACATAATTATGCTAGAATACTGTAAGATAATTAAAATTCAATTGTATATGAATTAAGAGAGTAATCAGAGTGTACCAGTAAAAAAAAAAATCAAAAAACAAAAGTTAGCTATAGGATTTCTTTCTTTCTCTCTTTCTTTCTTTCTTTCTTTCTTTCTTCCTTTTTTTCTTTTTTTCTAAGTAGCTGAAGCATTCATTTAGATAAAGGGTTCTATATTTCTTTTCTTGTCAGTTGGGTCCACATGTGATTATATTAATGTGATTGTATTACTGCAAGTATTTCTAACAAAATTTTCATTTTATAATGAAATATATAAATATTAAAAAGATATTTTGCTATTTATGAAAAAACCAAATTTATGAAGCTATGAAGCAGATGTTATACAAGTGATACATTTTTATCACACATCACTGTGATGTGTTACTAAACCCAAACTTGGGGTGCATGTTGATTTCTGACAGAGAAGCCAAAAATTATACAATATAAAACCAGAAGTATTTTTAACAACGATGCTGGTCAAACTTGATATCTATATGTAGAAGAATATCTAATACCCTGTACACAACACAGGTCCAAGTGGATCAAAGACCTCAAAATAAAACCAGATATACTAAAATTATAGGAAAAAAAAAAGACCAGAATAGTATTGAATGCATTGGCATAGTAGACAATTTCCTGAACAGAACACAAACAGCACAAGCACTCAGATCAACAATTAATGAATGGGACCCCATTAATCAAAAGTTTCTGGAGGGAAAGAGTAGCATCAATAGGGTGAAACAGCATCCTACTGGATAGGGAAAGATGTTCAACAACCCCACATATGAGAGAGGAATGATATTCAAGTATATATAAATAACAAAAATTAGAAATGAAAAAACAAATAACCAACTAAAAATTAGATACTGATCTAATTAGATAAATCTTGACAGAATAATCTCTAGTGACCAAGAAGCTCTTAAAGAAATGTACAGCATCTTTAGTCATCAGAGAAGTGCAAATAAAACAACTCTGAGATTCCATCGTACATCCTTCAGAGTGGTTACCATCAAAAACTCAAGCAACAACACATGCTGGCCAGGATGTTGAACAGGGGACCATGATTCCATTGCTGATCATAACGCAAACTTGGATAGCAACTTTGAAAATCATTTTGGAAGTTTCTCAGAACATTGGGAATATTACTCAGCTTTTACAAGCAATGAAATCATGGAATTTGCAGGCAGACAGATGGGATTAGATAAGCTCACCATAAGTGAGAAAACCAAGATCCAGAGAGACAAACATGGCATGTACACACTTACAAGTGCATATTAGTCATAAAGTACAGCATAATGGTGCTACGAACCACAGAGCAAAAGTAGCTAAGTAACAAGGAAGGCCCGAACGGTATGTGTGCATGATCTCACTGAGAAGGGGTAATAGAATAGGAATAGGTGGATGGAGGAAAGGGATTGGATCAGTTAAAGGGTGGGGATGGAAACAGGAGGAATCATGTAGGGGAAGACAGAAGGAGATATTAATGAGATAGACAACTGGAATTATGGTGTGGGGCATCTTTGTTACAAGTTAGAAACCTAGGGCAATGGAAACTCCCAGGAATCTATGAGGGTGACCATAGCTAAGATGTAGATACTCACAGACAGGCACTGGATAGAAGTAGCAGACCCCTTTGGAAGAGTTAGGGGAATGATTGAAAGAACTGAACAGGATGGGAAGCAACCCCATAGGAACACAAATAGTATCAACTAAGGAGAACCCCTGGCAGCTCCTAGAGTCTAAGCCACCAACCAAAGTGCATATAAGGAATGATCCTAGGAACCTTGCAAATATGTAGGAGAGGATTATTTGGTCTCAGTAGGATGCACCTAATCATTTAGAGACTTGTGCCCCAGGGTGGGGTAAAGTGGGGGAGGGCACTTTCTCAGAGGCAAAAGTAAGGGCATATGGAAAGAACTCTGGAAGGCAGGCTGGAAAGGGGGGCAATTTGGGGATGAAAATAAAAATAATTAATTAATTTTTTAAAAAGCAAGAAAGAATAATAGGAAGAGAGGGAACATCCTAGCTCGTGGATATGAGCCTTAATCAGCCATCTCCTTTAACCAAGCAAGACTTCTAACAGAGAGATTGAGACACTTACCCATCCACAGAATCTTCAACCCACAATTTGTCCTGCCTACATGATGTGCAGTTTTAATGAAGGAGTAGAAACTGAGGGAATGGCCCAGCAATAACTGGAACAGAATGAGACCTATGTCATGAGAAGGAGGACACACCTAAATTATTAAGGGTATTCTGGTGCACTTCTAGCAAGAACCCAGCATAACTTTCACTAGAGAGGCTTCACTCTGAAGCTAATACAAACAGACACAGAGATTCACAGCCAAAAATATTTAGTTGGGAATACTATGAAAGAGAGAGGGGAATGATTATGGGAACCAAAGGGGCTCACAGAGTCAAAGCTGGCAGCCAGAGATCTTGCATGAGACTGACCTAGGCTCTTTGCCACATATGTAACAGTGTTCATCTTGGTTTTCATGGGACTCTGAACAGAAGGAGGAGGCTGTCTTTGACTCTGATCACTGCATTTGGGACCCTGTGTCCCTTTTGGGCTTCCCTGTTTAGCCTCAATAAGAGAAGATGGACATAGTCTGTCTTACTGCAACTTGATAAGTCAAAACTGATTGATATCTATGTCAGGAAATCACGTTTCTTAAAGAGAAAGGGAGAAAGAGAGGGTTGTGTGGGAAGGAGGTGGGGGGAAAGGGACAAGGAGGAAATGAAGGAGGGAATTTGCTATAGGATGTAAAGAAAATTAATTAAATAAGTAAAATGTTAAAGTACTTTCTTTAATGACTATCAGAAGTATAACATACACAAAGATAAATCAAAGTTCCTAGTGTTTTCAAACAAAGCACAATTCTTTATTTAATCTGTTAATTTCTATCTAAAATGATGTATATACTATCCAATTTCTAAATTTCTAAAATGCTTATTTTGTTAATTATCATCAACTGTACAATTTTATGCAGAAACTATAAATAGATTTATTGATTCCTCATGATCCCAATAATATTCTTATACTCTTTTCTATGATGGAACAAGTTTTAATATAAACTTTTCAATTTCTCCTTAATACTAAATTGTAACGAACATTCTTTTTTTCTTTCAATCAATATTTTTATTTACATTTTAAATGTCATCCCCTTTCCTGATTTCCCCTCCAGAAACCCACTATCCCATCACCCTTCCTTCTGCTTCTATGTGGGTGCTCCTTTACCCACCACCCAGTCCCTCCCGCCTTCCTGCCCTGACATTTCCCTACACTGACACTGGGACATCCAGCAGTGACAGGACCAAGGGCTTCTCCTCCCATTGCTGCCTTACAAGGCTCATCCTCTGCTACATAGGAGGCTGGAGGAATGGATCGCTCCATGAGTATTCTTTGGTTAGTGGTTTAGTCCCTGGGAGCTCTGGGGGATCTGGTTGGTTGATATTGTTTTTCTTTTATGGGTCTATAAACCCCCTAAACTACCTCAGTCCTTTCTCTCACTCCTCCATTGGGATCCACATTCTCAGTGCTAGCATCTACATCTGTATTTGTCAGGCTCTGAAAGAGCCTCTCAGGAGACAGCTCTATCAGGCTCCTACCAGCATGCGCTTCTTGGCATCCACAACATCGACTGGGTATGGTGTCTGTATATGGGATTGATCCCCAAGGTAGAACAGTCTCTGGATGGCCTTTCCTTCAGTCTCTGCTCCACTCTTTGTCTCCATATTTCCTCCTGTGTGTAATTTTTCCCCCTTTTAAGATAGTCTGAAGCATCCATATTTTGGTCTTCCTTTTTCTTGAGCTTCAGGTGGTTTGTGAATTCTATCTTCGGTATTTTGAACTTTTGGGCTAATATCCACTTATCAGTGAGTGCACACCATGTGTATTTTTTTGTGACTGTATTAATTCACTCAGGATATTTTCTAGTTCCATCCACTTGTCTAAGAATTCTATGAAGTCATTGTTTTTAATAGCAGAGTAGTATTCTATTCCACATTTCCTGTATCCATTCTGTTGAGGGACATCTGAGTTCTTTCCAGTTTCTGGCTATTATAAATAAGGCTGCTATGAACATAGTGGAGCATTTGTCCTTGTAATATGTTGGAGTTTGTTTTGGGTATATGCCCAGGATTGGTATAGCTGTGTCCACAGGAAATACTATGTCCAATTTTCTGAGGAAATCTCAGATTACTAATCCATGAGCATGAAAGATCTTTCCATCTTCTGAAATCCTCTTCAACTATTTTCTTCAGAGACTTGAACTTATTGTTATACAGGTCTTTCACTTACTTGGTTTGAGTAACACCAAGGTATTTTATATTATTTGTGGCTCTTTTAAATGGTGTTGCTTCCCTAATTTCTTTCTTGCCCTGTTTATCCTTTGAGTAGAGGAAGGTTACTGATTTGTTTGAGTTAATTTTAGACTCCACCACTTTGCTGAAGTTATCAGATGTAGGAGTTCTCTGGTGGAATTTTAGAGGTCACTTAAATATACTATCATATCAACTGCAAATAGTGATATTTTGATTTCTTTTCCTATTTTTATCCTTTTTACCTCCTTTTGTTTTTTGATGGCTCAGGCTAGGAATTCAAGTACTATATTTAATAAGTAGGGAGAGAGTCAGCAGCCTCGTCTAGTCCCTGATTTTAGTGGGAGTAATTCAAGTTTCCATCTAGCTTCATGTTGGCTACTGGTTTGCTGCATATTGCTTTTACTGTATTCAGGTATGGGCCTTGTATTCCTATATTTTCCAAAACTTTTATCATGAAGGGGGTGTTGCTGAATTTTGTCAAATGCTTTCTCAGCATCTGAGATGACCATATGTTTTTTTCATTCTTACACTCTTAATGAAAATAAATAAATAAAATGAAACAAAATTCTTGAAATGATTCATCAGTTTACTTTGCTGTCCTTATTTTTACATTTTCCAGAAAGAATAGAAAAAAAAACTTTGCATGACCATTAACAGATTTTATACATTCAACAAACTATAACATTTTTTCATTTGACCTTACTTAGTTCTTAAATTCTTTTTTCTTCTTTCCATATAAGAAATTAATTAAACTTAGTTGCCCACACATAAAATTAGATGACAGAGAAAAATTTGAACGGGTGAAATCAACTGGAACCCTTTATACAATGTCTAAAACTGTCAAACAATAAAAAAATTAAATAATGAAGTAAAAATTTAATGCCTAAAACATTTTGACACAAAGCTGGAATGTGAAGCCACTGTCAGATCGTATGAAAAATAGTAATAATTAATGTGATATGTCAATACTTGCTCTTTTGTTTCAGGGATCCTCTTCATACATAACAACATTTTTGAAAAGCCCAAGAAAGTCACATTTAGAATTTTACAAATGAAATTTGCATTCTATCTGTACTCACAGAATCTGAACACTTATCTTCAATCAAACCAGTGACATGGACTTTCTTCAATTATGGAAATTTTCTATAATTATGAATTTCCCCTTATGGGATTTTCACCAGCCAGAAATGGCTTTTGAACACTTGACTTTTGATTAATATCACTAAGCATCTGGCCGATCTCAAGTTAATGATGGACATTACTTCCAAAGAGGACAATGACCCACAATAAAGACAGCTGTAATGATGGACAATGGAACATAATTTTCTCCTGTGCCCTCCTGACAAAACTTTTATCTTCATCTCTCTAGGGCTGTGACAAATATATATATATTTCTTACTTAAATTCATTTTAGTATTTTTAAACTTTTCTTTGTGATATAAGAACCAAACAGTAGCGCCTGAATACAGAAAAACCTGACATTGCATCTAACTACCTGTGTTTTCAATACATACCTTGTTACTATTCTTTCTGTGACATTTTGAAAGCCATGCTAAAACCAATTCTCTGTAATGAGGATGACTAGAAGATAGAAAAATTCTGGTGTGTGTATCAGTGTTATATCAGATTGTAAGGTAAAGAGAAGGCTATCAAATCATGCACAGCATTTGTAATGAGTGCATATTCTAATTAATACATATAAACTGATCCTAAAGAAGGAGTGTGGTGACCATCACACCAGACTTCCAGAACCTGTCCTCTAGATGATGTCATTGATCATTTTTGTGAAGATACAATGAAGTCTCATGGGAATAAGTAGGGGATAATTAAAAGTACTAATTTTGAGGGATACTTGTAGATACATATTTTGTACTAACAAGTTGTTAACACAAATTCACTTGTTCATGTAAAATGCAGAATATTCTGAATCAAAGATAAATCATGTATGGTCAAACAATCTTCACCAACAGAATGAACCTTTAACTTTTATGAGAATTAACTGTATATTAGTCAATATTTTGTAGTTACACTTCTCTAGATTCAATATGAATCATGACATTTTCACAAATAAATCTTCATTATTCATAATCACAGGTAAACTCAAGTGTCAAGGTGCCTCCCAAAATAAATACTGCTCATAATTGGACTTAAAATTATATATGTAATATATATAAAATACATATATTTATATATAATATATTCATCTGTATGTAGCTCAAGAGTAAAGCGCTTTCTAGCATCTGTGAGCACTCAGATGATCACTTCATTAGAAAGCAACTAAAATTAAGATCATTTTTATTAAATAATAATAAATATATTTCCATTCAGATAGCATTTACATCAGAGAACAACAAATTTGAAAATTAAAAATGAAAGGTCAGATGACCCTACTAGCGACATTTATCTTCAAATATTTCTATACACCTTTTGGTACATAAAACATCTAGATTATATTTCCCAACACTTATGAAACTAGAAGAATTGAAGTAGATATACACATAAGAAGCATAGATATAATGAGAATAATTTCTAAATTATTCCTATACATTATTTGTAAATATTCTTAGAATCCTTTTAAAAATCATCTTTTCTATAACCTCTGACAACTACATCAAAATTGAAGTATAATGCTAAATTTGTAATAATAATGTTCAGAACTTGAATGAATCCTTAGAGTAAATATTATCTCCTGCAAGTAATCCTCATTTACCCAAATGAGGAAATTGAACATTTATTTTCAAATGTTATTTTTGGAAACAAAATATACATTTTATAATTAAATATAAACTGAAAAGCCTAGATATCAATACATATGAGCATTTGCTTTTACAAAAATATAAAGACTATTTTTAGAGGCCTTAGTCCATGAATTCCACCCATAATATATAAATGAACAGCCAGCACTCTCACCAACACATAGAGGTTCACTTCTCTGATTTTAAACATTACCACACCTTACACACAGTAACTTCTTCCTCCTAGTGGGTGTAATGAAGTGTGATAAAGGAGTACTTGATGTTACATGAAATCCCAGTAATAAAAATGTCTGTGCTTTGTTCTGTAAGATGAATACATGTGTCAGGTATTACGGAATTTGGATTCTATTAGAGAAAAGTCTCTAGACAATGCCACACTTAACTTCATGTGGAGGTCATCAGTGAAATATGGAAATAAAATGAAGAAGCTATGGAATGAATACACTTAAGACTGGAACTGATTAGCCTATACTAAAAAATGTGAGTGTATTTCAATTAACATATTCTGATTACAGAAAAAATTCAAATTCAGGTTAATTGAGACCAATAGCACATTTTTCAGGTCTATAAATTAACTCCTTGGGAAACATAATTCTAGGAAAGTTTAACAGACACTTCTCTAATGTTAGCCATCTCACAAATGTTCTGGGGAGTACATTTAGGTGTCATTGGAATATTTCAGCACCACTGGAGTTGAACAAATTACCCAGCTGCAGTTCCTACGAAGTTTCACAAAAGAAGCTATTTTAAGTTTTTACATACTTTGAGGAGATTTAGGAACAATGTATGAGATTAATGGCTTAGACAGGTAATGACAACAGAATTTATAATGCAAGAGATACTAATGCTCATCCAACTATATTTGTCTATCAGGGCAAACAGCTTATCACCATAGAAACCCATAAAGACATTATGAAATCATTTTATGCTTAGAGATTTCCTGCATAATACCAGGTGTTAATAGCTAAGTCTAAATTTATGTGTTATTTTTTCTGCAACAAAATATTTAATTTTTGTGAAATATGTAGACACCAAATTGTCTATACACAGAAGTCAAAAATGAAAACCTAATGTAAGATCTTAACAGATGAACAGCTGGTTAGCTTAGCAGGTAAAGGCACTTTCAACATTCTGATAATCTAAGTTTGACTGATCTTCAAGTTGTACAGAGTGGATGAAAATAATTAACCCCTACAAGTTCTCCTCAGCATCCCTCACATTGGGCCATAACTGTGCCAACTCCCATAATCTAAAGACAGACATACAAAATAAATAAGAATATGTAATATTTTTAAATTAATTGAGAGATAGATAGATACTGTTAAAGTTAGTTTTAGTCTTATTACTTGTATTCTTCAGAGTATTATGGATTTTCTCAATAAACCCAGATGAATTAATCTGATGAACTAGGCTCTCAATTTTTTTCACTACAGCATTAGAAGGCCCATTCCTTTGTATTATTAAGCTTGTAGTTGATTTGAGCATGAAGAAATCAGAAATGTATATTCAAGCAACACTGAGCCGTTGATTATCTTGAGAAACTGCAAAACTTAAGAGTATTTCATCTGGCAATTTAATCTATAAAATTCCTCATAGGGAAAGTAGAGACAGAATCCAATGCTCATAAGTGATTTGTCCAAGGGAGACAGGTGGAAATGGAGGAGTGAAAGAGTATGAGAGGAATTAGAGTTCCCAGAGCACTCAAGAAGACTTTGATCTCTGAAAGCACAAGGCCATTGACATTACATGGGGATTCAAGATTGTCAAAGGAGCATTGTTGTTCTTCAAAATATGTTTCTTTTTTCTTCAGTAAAATACTGTGTTCCCCTTTTGGAGTTTGATAATAATTGAGTGTGCTTCTTGTACCAAAAGATGGTCTATGAGTTTTCTGTAGCAAAATAACTCAAATATTATTAAGAGACCTATAATTTTCATAATGTTTGGAAATCTCTCTCTAAATAAATATCGTTTAGTTATTTTTTGTTATATATCTCATTGTTGGATTAGGTGTACATGTGTTATTTTGTATTGTTCACAGAGTAAACATATCCCTTCTTACCTAATTCTGAGATTATTTCTCTTATTTTTTCAATATGTGTTTTGTTTATTATTTACTTGTTATGGTAACATTTTAACCATTTATTTATTTACTTGTTTACTAATTATACCGTTGTTAAAACAGACAAGTATCAAAAGTCTGAAGAGTTTCTAAATAAAATATTTATCAATTTGCCTATTTCTTAAAAACCTATTTCAGATTTGGTATAATCTGTTAAAACATGTAAGGTATGAAACCAAAGCACCACTAATATGTCTACACTTAATAATTGAATAAATTAATTATCCCTATACATATCTGACTTTAAAATTCTTACTACAGGTCCGAATAGCGTTTTTCTTAGCACAAATATGTCAGACACTAGTAAATACAACATTTTGTCCTGGATTGTGTTGTAAGAGTATTTTTCCTTTTTATTGAGGTCATATTTTCCATCACATAACATATCATGATTATAGTTTCTCCTTCCTCTACTCCTTCAGTTCCTTCCTACATCCATTCCCATCCAGATCCATTATTTAAAAAATTCCTTGGTAGTTTTCACCTTCAGTATTTGTTTTTATCAATTGAATTTCATCAAGCAAATTGAAAACGACCTATTTGTTATGGTCGCACATTAGAAGAATGTCTCTCACTTACTGGGAAAGAACAAAATACCACTTCAGGACTTCTGCACTACAAGCTATAAGAGTGCTACTATAATGATCAAGTAATGCCCTCACATTGATAAAGACTATTAGAAAAACCAAGTATCTATAATTTCATTCATTCCAGTTCTTTAAATATGTGTGTGTTTGTGTGTGTGTGTGTGTGTGTGTGTGTGCGTGTGTGTGTGTGTGTGTGTGTGTGTGTGCGCGCGCGCGCGTGTGCATCTGAGCTCATTTTTTGGTGATTAAAACCAAAAGCAATCTACAGATACAAAGCAATTCCCATCAAAATTCCAATTCAATTCTTCATAGAGTTAGAAAGAACAATTTGGAAATTCATTTAGAATGACATAAAACACAGGATAACTAACACTATCCTCAACAATAAATGAATTTCTGGGGTAATCAAAATCCCTGACCTCAAGCAGTATTACAGAGCAATACTGATAAAAACTGTATGGTATTGTTACAAAGACAGACAGATAGACCAATGGAATAGAATTGAAGACCCAGAAATGAACCCACACACTTATGGTCACTTGATTTTTGACAAAGGTGCTAAAACCGTCCAATAGAAAAAAAGACACTATTTTCAAAGAATGGTGCTGATTCAACTGGAGGTCATCATGTAGAAGAAAGCAAATTGATCTATTCTTTTTTTTTTTTTTTTTGACCTGAAAAGTAGATTATTGAGTAGATAACCAAAATTCAGAGAATGAAATCACAAGTTCGCTTTTATGCACAAATCTTATGCATGTCTACCTCTGTGTGTGTGTGTGTGTGTGTGTGTGTGTGTGTGTGTGTGTGTGTGTGTGTGTATGTGTGTGTGTCTATAAGGGTAACTAAGAAACTAATAAGGTCAGGAGAAGAAAAAATGAAATGTCGAGGAATGGGACAATAACACATTTGCCATATGAAAGCAAAAAGGCTATGGAGGATAGCAAGGGCCCAGAGGGTAGATGGGAAGGCACAGAAGGTGGCATGAGCAGGAATGTGCATAAGACCATGGGAGAGGAGAAGCAGCAAAAACATTTTTTTTATTTTAAAGATATTTTATTTTACAAGTATCTAGACAGAAAAAGCATTATGCATTTTAAATAAGTAGAAAATTAAGATAAATACAACTCATCTTTATAAAAACATATTATAAGAAATTATAAAACAATATTATAGGTGGGTAATTTTAATAATATAGATAAGAAAACATTTGAGGAAGACGCCTATCAATTATTTTCTTTTTCTTTTTTTTTCTCCATTTTTATTAAATTGGTATTTCTTATTTACATTTCAATTTTTATTCCCTTTCCCAGTTTCCAGGCCAACATCCCCCTAACCCATCCCCCTCTCATTCAATATGGGTGCCCCCCCATGCTCCCATCATTAACAACCTCCTCCAAACAATCCCTTTCACTGGGGTTTCAGTCTTGACAGGACCAAGGGCTTCCTCTTCTACTGGAGCCCTTACTAGGCTATTGATTGCTACCTATGCCATTGGAGCCCAGGGTCAGCCCATGTATAATCTTTGGGTAGTGGCTTAGTCCCTTGAAGCTCTGGTTGGTTGGCATTGTTTTCATATGGGGTCTCAAGTCCCCTCAAGCTCTTTCAGCCCTTTCTCTGATTCCTTCAATGGGGTTCTGGTTCTCAGTTCAGTGGTTTGCTGCTGAGATTTCCCTATGTGTTTGCGATATTCTGGCTGTATCTCTCATGAGAGATTTACATCCGGTTCCTGTCAGCCTACACTACATTGCTTCACCCATCTTATATAGTTTGGTGGCTGTATATGTATGGGCCACATGTGAGGCAGGCTCTGAATGGGTGTTCCTTCAGCCTCTCTTCGAACTTTGCCTCCCTATTCCCTCCCAAGGGTATTTAAAGAAGGAGTGAAGCATTCACATTTTGGTCATCCTTCTTGAGTTTTATGTGTCCTGTGCATCTAGGGCAATTCGAGCATTTGGGCTAATTTCCACTAATCAATGAGTGCATACCATGCGTGTTTTTCTGTGATTGGGTTACCTCACTCAGGATGATATTTCCCAGTTCCATCCATTTGCCTATAAATATCATAAAGTCATTGTTTTTGATTGCAGAGTAGTATTCCATTTTGTAGATGTACCACATTTTCTGTATCCATTCCTCTGTTAAGGGCATCAGTGTTCTTTCCAGCTTCTGGCTATTATAAATAAGGCTTCTATGAACATAGTGGAGCACGTGTCTTTGTTGAATGTTGGAGCATCTTTTGGGTATATGCCCAAGAGACGTATAGCTGGGTCCTCAGATAGTGCAATATCCAATTTTCTGAGGAACCTCCAGACTGATTTCTAGAATGGTTTTACCAGTCTGCAATCCCACCAACAAAGGAGGAATGTTCCTCTTTCTCCACATCCTCACCAGCATCTGCTGTCGCTGGAGTTTTTGATCTTAGCCATTCTCACTGGTGTGAGGTGAAATCTCAGGGTTCTTTTGATTTGCATTTCCCTTATGGCTAAAGATGTTGAACATTTATTTAGGTGTTTCTCAGTCATTAGGTATTCCTCAGCTGTGAATTCTTTGTTTAGTTCTGAACCCCATTTTAATAGGGTTATTTGTCTGCCTGCAGTCTAACTTCATGAGTTCTTTGTATATTTTGGATATAAGCCCTCTATCTGTTTTAGGATTGGTAAAGATCTTTTCACAATCTGTTGGTTGCTGTTTTGTCCTAACAACAGTGTCCTTTTGCCTTACAGAAGCTTTGTAGTTTTAAGAGATCCCATTTGTCAGAACACCAATGGCTTATGCTCTAAGGTCAAGAATCGACAAATGGGACCTCATAAAACTGTAAAGCTTCTGTAAGGCAAAGGACACTGTCATTAGGACAAAAGCACAACCAACAGATTGGGAAAGAATCTTTACCAACCCTCCATCTGATAGTGCTCTTATATGCAAAATACAAAGAACTCACAAAGTTAGACTCCAGAGAGCCAAATAACACTATTAAAGATGGGGTACAGAGCTAAACAAAGAATTCACACCTGAGGAATACCGAATGGCTGAGAAGTACCTAAAGAAATGTTCAACATCCTTAGTATCATGGAAATGCAAATCAAAACAACCCTGAGATTCCACTTCACACCAGTCAGAATGGCCAAGATCAAAAACTCACAGGACAGCAGATGCTGGCTAGGATGTGTAGAAAGACAAACACTCCTCCATTTCTCGTGGGATTGCAAACTGGTACAACTTTTCTGGAAATCTGTCTGTAGGTTCCTCAGAATATTGATCATTGCGCTATCTGAGGACCCAGGTATACCCCTTCCTGGGAATATGTGCAAAAATGCTCCAACATTCAACAAAGACACATGCTCCACTATGTTCATACCAGCATTAATTATAATAGCCAGAAGCTGGAAAGAACGCAGTAGCCCTTCAAAAGAGGAACGGATACAGAAAATGTGGTACATCTACACAATTGAGTACTACTCAACTATCAAAAACCATGATTTCATGAAAGTAATACCCAAGTGGATGGAAGTAGAAAATATCATCCTGAGTGAGGTAAACCCATTATAGAAAAACCCACATGATATACACTCACTGATAAGTGGATGTTAGCCCAAATGCTCGAATTACCCAAGATGCAATGCACGGGCCATTTGAAACTCAAGATGGATGACCAAAATGCAGATACTTCACTCCTTCTTTAAAAGGGGAACAAAAGTATACATAGGAGGGGATTGGGGATTTTGAGGCAATGTTTAGAGCAGAGACTGAAGGAACGGCCATTCAAAGCCTGCTCTACATGTAGCCCATATATATATATATATGTATATATATATATATATATATATATACACATCAAATAAAATAAAATAAGATTGATGAAGCTAAAAAGTGCATGCTGAAAGGGATTGGGTATAGATCTCTCCTGAGAGACACATCCAGAGCATGTCAAATACAGAGGTCAATGCTAGCAGCAAAACACTGGACTGAGAATAGGACCCCCTTAGGGGGAATTAGAGAAAGGACCATAAGAACTGATGGGGCTTGCAGTCCCATAAGAACAACAATGCCAACCTACCAGAACTTACAGGGACTAAACCACCAGCCAAAGACTATACCTGGACTGACTCATGGCTCCAACTGCGTATGAAGCAAAGGATGGCCTTGTTGGGCACGAATGGACATAGAAGCCCTTGGTCTTGCCAAGGTTGGATCCCCCAGTGTAGGGGATTTTCTTGGGACGGGGGATGGTAAGAGCGGTGGATTTGGAGGGGTACACCCTTATAGAAGGGGAGGGGTAGGGGTTAGGAGGCTTAGGTGTGGGAAAACAGGAAAAGGAATAATATTTGAAATGTAAACAAGAAATGCTCAATTTAATAAAAATGGAAAAAAATCATCTTTAATAAGGTTTACCCTGTTCAAAAGGAACTAGACTCTGCAATTTATCTCCTAATTTCACTGTTGATAATACTGAACTTTGAGTCCTTACTTGAGATCAAACTTGAAATCTCCTTGAGAAGGTCTTATCTTATTTTCAGTACAATTAACCCACTCTCAAGTCTGTTGTATCCAGGTATAACTGACGTCTTCAAAGACTTATTTCTCACCCTACTCACTCTACGATTTATAAACTTCATGACTATAACTCTTTTATAAAGTTAGTAGACAGAAAGAAATCACTGACTCCTCAGGACACTTCCAAGTTTGTTTGTTTTTTTTTATTTTCCTGCTTTATTCTTATAAATGTTGGAAATGATTTCCCACATCTCATGTTGCCCTTTCAAATTCAGGAGTCTAGAGGTTTATTTGCCCTGTGAAGGACATTGAGTTACCAAAGGTCAAAGGGATAAACAGTATAATCCTGGGAATTTGATTTTAGAGATGGGGGCACCATGGTAAAAGTCCCCCTACTCTGGATAAGGGACATTTTAAGCAGAAAGCCACCTGAATTTATATTTGCTTTAAATCTGTTTATTCAATCATTTTTATGACTTATCAATGCGCATCAGAAAAAAGAAAAGAATTACATTGAAACCCAAATTGGCTTCTCATTTTTGCACATAAAACTCTAGAAAAAATGATGACAATACTAAATTTTGGAGTTTTTGTTCTATGTCACAGAAATGGTTGTATAAATCACATAAAACTTTCCTTTAAATTACTACAGAAATACTAACTTGTGAAACACTGTTTAGAATAGTTCTTTGAGTAAATATTTGAAGCTTAAGTTTGCCTGGATTGTTTAAAGCTTTCAGTAAACACAATCATTTGAAAACTAAGGTCATTGAAAAGAATTTCTCTGTGTGTTTCGATTGTGATCAAATGCTTGTTGTCAATAAGTGAAGTTATATCAAGCAGATAAAAGAAAAAATTATCCAACCTTTGTTCTCTCAATTTCAAAAACTTTGAGTGAATGAAATGTTTTATTATTAACCCATTCAAGCACTATAGATTCTTGATCAAGAAATTTCTCAGCTGTACTATCTTGTTCAAAAAAGTTTATGTACAAAGTAGATAATAAAACTATAAAAGTACTACCAAATACAATTTCTACATTGATATAAATATGTACTTAAAATTATATAATGGAAATTAGAAAAGATATGAAAGTATTTATGTAAATTTATTGTGATACATTATTGAAACAGGTAAAAAATATCAGTTAGTGTATTTTCCAAATATTTCATATAATTAATGTATAGTTTTAAAAGGTATAGTAAGTATAAATTTTTCTTCATTGATTATATGATTTTAGAGATTTATAAGTGCTAAATATTTTCAGAAAGAACAATATTTTCATGTAATCCATTGCATCACATTCTGAGGTTTTTGTTTTATTTTCATTTTAACTTTTATAAACTAAGTTTACCATACTAATTACATTTAAGAAAGTTTCATGTCACAGAATGATCCCATTTTATTGTAATTTTAGGACCTTTTTCTTGAAGCTGAATTTGTATAGCCATTATGCCTTCATTTCGACAGTGCATTTGCAGTTTCAATTCACGGTGTTCAGTTTCTACATTGATTATTCACTTTACTAAATGTAGCTGCTAAATGAATTACATTCACTAAGAGTTCATTACTTATTTGCCAACAAATATAATGTGATTTTGGTAATGGTAGCAAACCATTAACTACTATGTCAAAACAATTGAAGACAAAAGGATCATGCCAGGTCTTCAATACAAATGGATCAAAAGGTGACAAATAGATCTATTAGGTTTGATAATTGAAGTGATACTTTGGAGTTTGACAACATTAATTAAGGAAACATGGTTTTGAATATTCTTGGATAAGTAATAATATTTAAACTTAATATCTGTAAATAATACCTGACCTAGTTTAATACATGATTCTAAGGCCTACTGTTTTAACAAGTACTATCATCTTTTTTTAAAAGATTTATTTATTAAATATGAGTACACTGTAGCTGTCTTCAGACACACCAGAAGAGGGCATCAGATCCCATTACAGATGGTTGTGAGCCACTATGTGGTTGCTGGGATTTGAACTCAGGACTCTGGAAGAGCAGCCAGTGTTCTTAACCCACTGAGCCATCATCTCTCCAGCCCCTGTACTATCATCTTGTTGTCTTTTACTTGCTTTTCCAGGAAACTCTGATACACAGATGTCATTGATTTTAATTGCTGAGTACAACTCCATTGTGTAGATGTACCACATTTTCTGTGTCCATTCCTCTGTTGAAGGACAACTGGGTTCTTTCCAGCTTCTATTATAAATAAGGCTGTTTTGAACATAGTGGGACATGTGTCCTTATTATATGTTAAAGCATATTTTGAATATGTCCAAGTGTGATATAGCTGGGTCCATAGGTAGTACTATGTCCAATTTTCTGAAAAACTGCCAGACTGATTTCCAGAGTGGTTGTGCCCGTTTGCAATCTCACCAACAATGGAAGAGTGTTCTTTCTCCACATCCTCGCCAGCATCTGCTGTCACAAGAGATTTTGATCTTAGCCTTTCTGACTGGTGTGAGGTGGAATCTCCTCATCCTTTTCATTTGCATTTCCCTGATGACTAAGGATGTTGAACATTTCTTTAGGTGCTTCTAGACCATTTGATATTCCTTATTTGAAAATTCTTTAGCACTATATCCCATGTTTTAATAGGGTTATTTGGTTCTCTTGAGTCTAACCTCTTGAGTTCTTTTTATATATTGGATATTAGCCCACTCTTAGATGTAGGATTAGTAAAGATCTTTTCCCAATCAGTTGGTGGCCATTTTGTTCTATTGACAGTGTCCTTTGCCTTACAGAAGCTTTGCAATTTTCTCAGGTTCCGTTTGTGGATTATTGATCTTAGCGCATAAGCCATTGGTGTTCTGTTCAGGAAGCTTTCCTTTGTGCCCATGTGATCAAGCAAGGCACTTCCACACTTTCTCTTCTATTAGTTTCAGTGTATATGGTTTTATGTGGAGGACTTTGATGCACTTGGACATGAGATTTGTACAAGGAGATAAGAATGGCTCAATTTGCATTTTTATACATGCTGACCTCCAGATAAACCAGCACCATTTGTTGAAAATGCAGCCTTTTTTCTGTTGGATAGTTTTAACTCCTTTGTCAAAGTGACCATAAGTGTGTGGGTTCATTTCTGGGTCTTTACTTCTATTGCATTGATCTACCTGCCTGTCTCTGTACCAATACCAGGCAGTTTTTATCACAATTGTTCTGCAATACAGCTTGAGATTAGGGAATCAGGGATAGTGATTTCCCTAGAAGTTCTTTTTTTTAACATTTTTTATTATATTTTTTAAAATTTACAGTTCAAATATAAATTTTAAAATTTCAAACCCTTTCCTGGTTTCTCATTTATAAATCCCCTATCCCATCGTTCCTTCCCCTTCTTTAATGAGAGTGTTCTCCCACTCACCCACCAACCTTTTCCACCCTCCCCACCCTGACATTCCCCTACACTGGGGAGTGGGTGATTAAGTCTTGGCAGGACCAAGAGCTTCTCTTCCCATTGGTGCCCTACAAAGTCATCCTCTGCTACATATGCAGCTGAAGTCAAGGGTCTGACGTCTGTCCATGTGTACTCTTTGGATGGTAGTTTAGTCCCTAGGAGCTCTGGTTGTTTTGTGTTCTTTTAGTGTTGAGAATAATTTTCACTCTCCTGGGTTGTTTTTCTGTTTGTTTGTTTGTTTTTTGTTTGTTTTTGTTTGTTTGTTTGCTTGCTTTTCCAAATGAATTTGCAAATTGCTCTTTCTTATTCTATGAAGAATTGAGTTGGAATTTTTATGGGGATTGCATTAAACCTGTATATTGCTTTTGGCAAGATGGCCATTTTTACTATATTAGTCCTGCCAACCTATGAGCACAGGAGACCTTTCTATCTTTTGAGATATCCATCGATAACGTTTTTCAAAGATTAGAAGTTCTTGTCATACAAATCTTTCACTTGGTATAATTTTAGAGGTTTCAGCTCAGCTTCTCAGTGTTGAGAATATGTAGTGAACCAGTTCATCACAATGGGTACACAAAGTACTTTATAACAACAGATGCTATGGGTCATCCATTTGACATGGGATTCTTTCAAGTTTTACTCCATTCAGTTTGATGTTGGGTACTGATTCACTATGTTTAGGTATAGATGTTGAATTCCTGATCTTTCCAACACTTTCATACTGAAGGTTTGTTGAATATTGTCAATTGCTTTCTAAGCATATAATGAAATGATCATGTGCCCCCCCCACTGAGTTTGTTACATAGTGGATTACATTGATGGACTTCTGGATACTGAACCATCCCGGCATCCCTGGAATAAAGCATACTTGAAAATGATGACAGGTCATTTTGATGTGTTCTTGGATTAGGATGGCAATAATTTTGTTGAGTATTTTTGCATTAATATTCATATAGGAAATTGGTCTGAAGTTCTCTTTCTTTTTGGGTCTTTGTGTGGTTTATTTAAGCATAACTGTGGTGTCATAGAACAAGTTGGGTAATATTCCTATTATTTCTATTTTCTTTTAATTCTTTGGAGAATAATTGGAGAATATTTGTATTAGGTCTTCTATGAAGGTCTGATAGAATTCTGCACTAAACCCATTCAGTCCTGGACTGTTTTGTTTGGGAGATTTTTATGACTACATCTATTTCTTTAGGGTTTATGGGATGGTTTTGGTGGTGTATTGGATCCTGATTTAACTTAGTACCTGTCTAGAAAATACCCCATTTTCTCTAGATTTTCTAGTTTTGTTGAATGGAAGCTTTTGTAGTAGGATATGGATTTTTTTTTACTTCCTCAGTTTCTATTTTTATATCTCCCTTTTTCTGATTTTGTCAATTTGGATACTGTCTATCTGTCCTCTGGTTATTCTGACTAAGGGTTTCTTTATCTTGCTTATTTTCTCAAAGAACCAGTTCCTTGTTTTGTTGATTTGTTTCGACTTGGTTTATTTCAGCTCTGTATTTGATTATTTTCTGCCTTATGCTCCTCTTGGGTGTTATTGCTTCTTTTTGTTATAGAACTTTTAGGTGTGCTGTCAAGCTGTTATTGTGTGCTCTCCCCAGGTTTTTTTTTGGGGGGGGGAGGCACTCAGGGCTATGAGTTTTCCTCTTTGCACGACTTTCATTATGTCCCATACGTTTTAGTATGTTGTGCCTTCATTTTCATTAAATTCCAAAAAGTCTTTAATTTCTTTCTTTATTTTTCCTTGACCAAATTGTCATTGAGTAGAGTACTGTTCAGCTTCCACGTGTAGGTGGGTTTTCTGTTATTTTTGCTGTTATTGAAGACCAGTAGGCCATGGTGATTTTTGGGTGTCCTTGCGTTTAGAGCATAGATGTGAGAATTGAGAGTTTACCTGGTTGATTTTTTTGTTTTCTGAGTGGGAAGTATACTTCCTTATGTTTTTTAATAACTTTTGATTGAAAGTCAGTTTTATTCAATATTAAAATGGCTACTCCATCTTGTTTCTTGGGACCATTTGCTTGCTTGAAAAATTGTTTTCCAGCCTTTAACTCTTAGGTAGTGTCTGTCTTTGTCACTGAGGTATGTTTCCTTCACTCAGCAAAATGCTGGGTCCTGTTTATGCATCCAGTCTCTTAGTCTATATGTTTTTGGGGGGGGGATGAGTCTATTCATGTTAAGAGAGTTTAAGGAATAATGGTTGTTGTTTCCTGTTATTTTCTTGTTAGAGATGAAGTTATGTTTGTGTGGCTATCTTCTTTTAGGTTTGTTGCAGGAAGATTACTTTCTTGCTTTTTCAAGCATGTAGTTTTCCTCCTTCTATTCGAGTTTTCCATTTATTATCCTTTGTAGGACTTGATTTTTGGAAAGTTATTGTGTTAATTTGGTTTGTCATGGAATATCTTGGTTTCTCTATATACAGTAATTGAGAGTTTTGCTGGATATATTATCCTGGGCATTCGTGTTCTTTAGGGTCTCTGTGACATGTGTTCAGGATCTTCTAGCTTTCAGTCTCTGTTGAGAAGTCTGGTGTAATTGTGATAGGTCGACTTTATATGTGACTTGACATTTTTCCCTCACTAATTTTAATATTCTTTCTTTCTTCTGTACATTTGGTATTTTGACTATTATGTGATGGGAGGAATTTCTTTTCTAATCAAATCTGTTTGGGGTTCTGTACACTTCTTATATGTTCATGTGCATCCCTTTTTTTAGTTTAGGGAAGTTTTCTTCTATAATTTTGTCAAAGATATTTACTGGTCCTTTAAGTTGGGAATCTTCATTCTCTTCTATAACTATTATCCTGATGTTTGGTCTCCTTGTTTTTTCCTGAGTTTCCTATATGTTTTGGGTTAGGAGCGTTTTGCTTTTTGCATTTTATTGTGTCAATGTTTTCTATGGTATCATCTGCTCCTGAGGTTCTCTCTTCAATCGCTATTGGTGATGCTTACATCTATGACTCCTGATCTTTTCCCTTGTTTTTCTATCTCATTGATTTTCTCCCTTTGTGATTTCTTTATTGTTTCTATTTCCACTTTTAGATCCTGGGTGGTTTTCTTCAATTCCTTTACCTATTTGGTTGCAGTCTCCTGTAATTCTTTCAGGGATATTTGTGTTTCCGCTTTAAGGATTTCTATCTGTTTACCTGTGCTCTCCTGTATTTCTTTAAGGGAGTTATCTATGTCTTTCCCTAAAGTCCCCTATCATCATCATTAGATGTAATTTTATATCCAAATCTTGCTTTCCCAGTGTGATGGCGTATCCAGGACTTGCTCTACCGGGAGAAGTGGGTTTTGATGATGCCCTTGGTTTCTGCTGCTTATGTTTTTGAGCTTGTCTTTTGCCATCTGGTTAACTCTAGTGTTACTTGCCCTTGCTGCCTTTGACTGCAGCCTGTCCTTCTTGTGATCCTGGTTGCGTCAGAACTCCTCAAATTACAGCTGCCTCTGTAATCCTATGATTCTGTGATCCTGTGATCCTGAGATCAGGGTTGTGTCCAGTCTCCTGGGAGTTGAGCTATTTCTGTGGTCCTGTGACCCTGTTATCCTGGTGTTTCATAACACCTCTGATCCTGAGAGTGTTAGAGCACCTGCAAGTTGGGCTTCCTCTGGGTATTGTGGGACTGGATTCAGAGCCAGCCCCCAAGGTCATGTCAGGGCAGTGGTTCAAACCCAGACCAGGAAGGAACAATTGCCACTGACTGGACTGGATTTCCTGCATCCCTGGATCCCAGGGGTCACAGATACCTCCAGTGATGGGACACTTGTTGTGGCCTTCTCACCTCTGATCCTGGGTGTGTTAGAGTACCTGGGAGTCTGGCTTCCTCTGGATGTTGTGAGACTGGGTGTGGAGCTAGCGCCCAGTGTTCAGTCAGGGCATTGATTCAGACTGGAAAGGCCAAATTGGCAAACTTATATAAAGATTTGAAATAATGGTATATTTTTCAAGTATGAATCAGTAAATACAGTGTACATGAAAATTTCAAGGTCTCCAAAACAATTTTATTATTATATTCAATAGTTAATTTACGTTTTTACTCTAGCAACAGGGCTTGTATGATCCCATCCAAACATCTTCTAGGTTTGTGTCATCTGGATGAAATTCAGACACACCCTTAGTATACACCATTAATCCTATACAACAAAGTTAAAAATTGATGTTCAGATAAAAATGACTTATTAGAGAAATTAGACAGAATGTGTCAGAAATAGGAGTGAAGCATAGGCAGTTGAAGCCAGGAAAAAAGAAGGTGCCACAATATTAAATTGAATTGCCAGAGTTAATTTGAGGCTAAGCAGAGCAATTCAGTCAGAACCTAAGAGAAGCCAGATTTAATGAGGCAGCATGAGGAGGAGTTTCAACCAGAAGAGGTGAGCTGAATCAGACAGAGTTCAAAAAGAACCAAAAAGAGGAAGCATGTTCAGCAGTAAGCCTGTGAAATGACAATTAAAACAGGTGAGTAAATGTGAGTTTTACTATTTACTAATGCAGGATATTTTCTACAAATCATACAATATTTTTCTATTACTTATGATATAAATGTATGATATTTTATAGAAGATATTGTATGCAGGTAGCATTTATTTATTGAGCAAGTGAAAATTTTTCACACAGTTGTAATCCTCATAAAAGTGACATTAACATTGGTTATTAAGCTTTAAGTGACATATTTGTATTATTTCATATAAAATATATAATGCACACTTACATATCTTACCAAAAATTCTCACATATATGTGTATGCCAAACTAAATTTTATAATAATTTTATTAAAGCAACCAATTTTCCAATTGCAGTTTTTCCTGTATCTTTCTTCTTTAGTTTTCAGAAATTATATTTGCCTCTTGAAATTAGACTGCTGGTCCAATGTGTATTTTTCATAATAATCATTCCAAATTCTAATAGTAAAATCAAATATTTCAGATGAAGTAATTAACATTTTATGCTAATTTGAGTTGCATGTAAAATGGAGACAAGGCTTTATGTATTTTTAAATTATTTTTAAAGTAAAAGTTATTTATTTCCAACTGAATTTGATCAACTTTTCCCTTAAATCAGAATCTGTGATTTCCCTAGCCCTTATAATGCAACAAAATATAAAATATACTATTGTCAAAAGGATTCAGGATGAGGAAAAGAGACTGTTTAGTGCTTGCTTCTAAGCTTACACTCTGTGAGCACCACATTACTCACATGCAAACCCATTAGTATACAGAATTAAAAACAAATTTAATTAATTCAATTAAAAACAAAGTAGGAAAATATTTCCATCTATTTAGATATACTCTTTGGGTTTTAACAGTAGATCACTTGCTTATTTTTATGTCTTATCAAACACTTTTGACATAGTTTTGAAAATATAAATGATGTTTATTTCATAGAAAGAGATAATTTCCATCTAATTTAATTTTCTACACATGTCTTTAATTTGAACAACATCCCTTATTTTTTGTTATATGCTAGAGATATAGAAATGACATAATATGAGTGTTCAAAGTTTAGCTCTGAATAACATTGCAAATATTTCTTGGATATTTTCTTCATGCAACCTGCTAGTTCAAAGACAGGAGATTGAGAATTATAAAACATGACCCAACAATTTGAATTATGAACCAATGTTGCCTCAGGGTCAGATGCAAGAGATTTGATTCTCTAGGAATAACCTCTTTTTGACCTCACAAAATAAAGAATTTACACTCAGTACGTGGCTTAAATAAATTAAAGTATTATATTTCATATGAATATTTGCATTAGCCACTTGTAATGATAAATCTCAACTGTCAACATGAAGGTATAATGCATCTCTTGGGAATTGTGACATTTGCCTATGGCAGATTATCATGATTGTGTTAAGTGAGGATGAAATCATTCAAGGCCTGGAATTTCTGACTATATAAAGAGGATTTATAAATGAGATTCATATAAACATTCATAACTACGTGTTTCTTGGCTGTGGACATAATGTGAACAGAGGCCTCAGGCTCCTGAAGCTATGATTTCTCACAATGCTGCTCTATATGCTTAATATATGATCTATAACAAATCACTGTCTTTAAGTTGAATTTATAAGGGGATTTTCTTAAAGCAGGAAAGTGAATATTACACTTCTCTAATACCTCCATTATCATAGAATTATGTAGGTTTCCAAACTTTACTGAGAGCTCAGAAATTATAAAGTCAAATAATTTAGTCCATTTTATACAAATCACCAAGAAGTATATCAGATAAATATGAAACAAGTGTGAAATAAAATAGAAAAATACTATTTGAAATAACCCTTCCTTATCAAAGTCTAAAATGATGTTTACAATTTATAAACAGTTTCTTCAACCTACTTAATTTATTAACATATATAAATATGCTAATATGTCATATGTGTGTGTGTTTCAGTTTGTGTTTCTGTGATACTATTTTCATTATTTCAAATTGAATTAAACTTGGAACTGCATTTTTAAGTGGGTTCTAAGGTCCTAAAGGTTTTGTATCTCATTTTTTTTCTTTGTCAATAGAAAATAACTAATTTATTTTCTTTTACTAGTGTTTTTTTAGTAGATATATTTCTTTATTTACATTTCAAATGCTGTTCCCTTTCCTGGTTTCCTGTCCATAAGCCCCGTATCCCTTCTCCCTCCCCATCTTCTTTTTTTTTTTTTCTCATTTTTTTTGTATTTTTTTTTTTAATTAACTTGAGTATTTCTTATATACATTTCAAGTGTTATTCCCTTTCCCGGTTTCCGGGCAAAATCCCCCTCCCCCCTCCCCTTCCTTATGGGTGTTCCCCTCCCAACCCTCCCCCCATTGCCGCCCTCCCCCCATAGTCTAGTTCACTGGGGGTTCTATAAGGGTAAGCTCCCATACCAATATCCCTTCCTGCCCCCAACATTCCCTTACACTGGGGGTCCAACCTTGGCAGGAACAAGGCCTTCTCTTACCACTGGTGCCCAACAAGGCCATCTTCTGCTACATAAGCAGCTGAAGCCATGGGTCAGTCCATGTGTAGTCTTTGGGTAGTGGTTTAGACCCAGGGAGCTCTGGTTGGTTGCCATTGTTGTTCTTACGGTGTTGCAAACCCCTTCAGCTCTTTCAATTCTTTCATTAATTCCTCCAACCGGGATCCCGTTTTCAGTTCAGTGGTTTGCTGCTAGCGTACACCTCTGTAATTGACATGATCTGGTTGTGTCTCTCAGGAGAGATCTATATCCAGTTCCTATCAGCATGTACTTCTTAACTTCATCTATCTTATCTAGTTTTGGTGGCTGTATATATATGGGCCAAATGTGGGGCAGGCTCTGAATTCCTTTAGTCTCTGCTCTAAATTTTGTCTCCTTATCCCTTCCTATGTATATTTTTGTTCATCTTTTTAAGAAGGAGTGAAACATCTGCATTTTGATCATCCTTCTTGAGTTTCATGTGGTCCATACATTGCATCTTGGGCAATTCGAGCATTTGGGCTAATATCACCTTATCAGTGAGTGCATACCATCCATTTCCCTATGAATTTCATGAAGTCATTGTTTTTGACAGCTGATTAGTACTCCATTGTGTAGATGTACCACATTTTCTGTATCCATTCCTCTCTTGAAGGACATCTGGGTTATTTCTAGTTTCGGGCTATTATAAATAAGGTTGCTATTAGTGTTTTTTAAGATATTGTACCAAGTTATTATCCTCCATTACTCAATTATAAGCTAACGTCCCCAGACAATTCTAGCTATGTTGGCACGTTATTCTTAATTGGTATGATAAACTGCTTCTGTATTTTAAAATAATGCTAGTAATGTAATGATTATAATATTTTAAAGGTAGAGAATATATTTTAATTAAAATATAATGTTAGACAAATGGTTAAAAATTACAATTGTTGTTTTTAAAAGGCAAATTTACGAACCTACTAGTACCCAATATTGTTCAGAGTTCTCTTGTCCCATTTCTAGAATGAGCATATCTAAATGGAAAATAAAGAAATCTGTATTCCGTGAAAAATTATGGTGACGACAATCTTTGGAATTGCAATTTAGTTTTGCCATTGCCTCCAAATCCAAATCATTCATATATATATATATATATATATATATATATATATATATATATATATATATATATGAATGATATTCCTAAACCTAACCCATGGTTTTCAGCTAACTGACACACCTCTTAGCCTCTCTCAGAGTGAATTAGTCATAGCAATAAAAAAACAATTTCTTGTTTTTCCTATTTTTGTTTTCCCTTTCTTCTCTTCTCTTTCTTTCTTTATCACCTTTCGGAGACAGAGCCTAAGAAATAGACCTACTGTTTTGAACTTTACTATGTGGAAGCAAATATTGTGTTGAACTTATTATTTTCAAGTATCTTCCTATATAAGACACATTCTTATGCTGAATCTTTCTCTTCTTATATTATCTTTTTGTCAATACATTTGTGTATATTAGTTTTCCAGAAAAGTTTGCAAACATCTTCCCTGTTTTCCATGTATCATCACTTGAATTCCTCTTCTCTGGAAAATGTTGATTAGTACCTTATTCTCATGTATGATTCACAGAACTAAAAACATAGCATGGATGAGTAAGTAGCCTTTATAAAGGTAACTGTCTATAGAACCAGATGGTGAGATTAATTGAACTCTATCATGAGTATAAAATATAATAAAATTCTATTAGTGCTAAAGTATTCAAATCGGGGTGAAAGTCTGAGGGATTTCAACCCAGTAGAGAAAAATCAATCCTCTTACTAATTAGCTTTAATAAAATAGAAACCCATAGGTAGATAGGAAATACCCAAAGGATATAAAACATTTTAAATGTACCATTGATTAAAATATGCCACTTAACTTTTCATGTTGGTATGACACTTTAATAAAATTAAACTTTTCAAGGATCAGTGTGAGTAATGTACCAGTTTTGCTTATTTTTTACTCAGCCATTTGGCAGGTACTGACATAGCATCTGCCAAATGCTTGGGACTATATGTAAGACAATATGTTAGACAAAAACTGAGCTTCGAGAGACTTTAAGTTTGTTGATGAAAAGTTATATTAAATATCCTAACAATGTTAAAAGTGAAGTTAAAATTATTTGTTTATTCCCAAGAAACTGGTGACATGAAACTTAAAGGTACTCTCTGTTAGTCATGGAAAAGAGTAAAAACAAAACAAAACAAAACAAAACAAAACAAACAATAAACCTATGGAGCTCAGCATACCAGATGGGGTTTAATATGAAAGACTGAGCAAGGGTTTTCTATACAATGTTGTCAGAGTACAGGAAAGAATAAAAGCAGTAAAATGGGAATATAGAATTATCCGAAACAACATAATGAGGGTGGTTCACTATGTATTGGAGAAAAAGTATATATTTTTTCTTTTATACTATGCTTGTTTAAATATACTATCTTTGATTTGGCATTTTATTGAAAACAATTTTATTCAGTCAATAAATCATTCTATTTTTTCTCAGAGATGACCGGTTTCTCTGTTTATATGACAACTGATGGGCAAGAGTTTCTGTGAAATATTATCATATTGGTCAAAATTGTTTATTGCTATCTTACAAAAGAAGAGCTTGTGAGAAAAATTTAGTACTCTTAACAAAAAGAAGCAAAATTTTTTGGTTCATTTAAATTTCAACAATATGTATTTCCAGATATTTTCTCTTTAGACATTTGCTACAGCTACCAGAGATTAGCGTGAACTATCTTTGCAATCATTCAAATATTCAGAAATATGCTGAGCTTTCAAACCTGGTCACCTAGAATATAGCTTATTTAAAGAAATTCTCTGACTATCTAATTTGTCACTGCATAATAGTAACATTTTTTATTTTTTTCTGACATGAGCATTTTTATTTTAGAAACTAATTTTCTACCAAGTTGGATGGGGTTTTTGGTAATCTCAGCATTAGGGAGACAGAGGCACAGGGTTCCGCAGGTAATGTCATCCTTGACTACACAATGAGTAACTTTAGCCTTTGCTATATGAGAGTATATTTCAGTAAAATCAAATAAAACTAACCAGTTACGCAAACAAGCAAATATTCTCAGTTTTGTAAGCCTATACCACTCATTTATATGCTTTGTGAAATCAAAATAAATTTCCTGGGAATAGGTTGCTAAGTTAGTAAGAGTGTATAACGTTATGCTTCAGGAACAACCATGTCAAGGACAAACTCATTAACATGGACAAGAAAACTAATTTTAATTGGCCTGGCCTGTCACATGCCCTCCTCTGAAGATATGCAAGTCTGTTACAGGTAGAATATTTTAAAACATTTACCTCTAATTTCCATTCACATCTTTAATAATCAGAAAATTTCAAACACATGAGCCTGAAACTATAAGAGACCAGGAAGCTCAGAGCTGGACATAGAATACCTCTAACTCTGAAATATTACATATTTGTATAAATTACAGTTAGTGGAGTTATATATATTTTTGTCATTTGATAAATCAAAATATATTTGTGCTTTAATATGTAATTTTTAAATTGCTTCATTTCTTCAATATAATACTTCATGTGTTTGATATGCCATTCTATGAGCTATCTGTAGTTGTATGTCTTTCCTCAACCATTTATTTCACTCTCAATATTATGCTTTAATAGTACTGTCTAAAATATAAGCAAGAATAATTGCAGAAAACATTTCTGCTTTCCTTTTGTCTTTACATAAGAGCATTAGAGTCCATTCTCTAATTGTATTTTGAGTATGTGTGTCATGGAGGGACACATGACTCAACCTTCCATCTGGCTGAATCTTCATAATTAACTTCTCTATTCCTGATTCATTGCTAATCAAACTTCAAAAACATAGGGCACAGGGATTACCAAGCACCTCAAACTTATGCTTCCTCCAAAATATTTTATTATCAGGATCAGTAAATTTCTTTACCAGACAGTCTTCTTTTATGTTATGTAGCCTTCTTAGTCATAAAGCTGTTTACTTTATTATTATAGAAATTCTCACATTTGTGATTCACAGAACTCTATTTTTCAAATGTACTAGAACATTGCACAACATATACTGATAGTTTTAGGAGTGATTGCCATCATCATCTTCTCCTTTCTTCTCCTCCTTTCTTCTTCTTCTTCTTCCTCTTCTCCTTTCTTCTTCTTCTTCTTCTTCTTCTTCTTCTTCTTCTTCTTCTTCTTCTTCTTCTTCTTCTTCCTCCTCCTCCTCTTCCTCCTCCTCCTCCTCCTCCTTCTTCATCATCAATATCATTATTTAAAAACATCTCAGCAAAGAGTGAACTCATATCAGATACTGAAAAGTTAACTACTCAGTCCTAAATAAAGAAAAAAAAACATGAATCTTGGAGGGAATCTATAAGCAATATTTTCCTAAACCAAGGTAACTCCAAACTACATAGTCAATATGTGTTCTTTTACTCATATAAGTGTTGTCAGTCTTTATTGAGGAAACATCTCTTTTCAATAGATAAGGATCATTGCAGAAAAGTATTTCCATGGAAACTGCAGAGTTGTAGATTCCAGTCCCAATGGACATATCTACAAAATAATTCCTGTCCCTAAGGCGTGGGTATAGCAAGTTCGCTGTAAGATTGCATTTTCTGGACTATTCTCTCTAACCTGACTATAGAAATTTGAGATGAATAATGATAACAATTTATAGGCCTGACAAACTGAGTGAGGCATAGCTCATAGAGCCTCAACCCTACACAAAATACCTACAAAACCTAAGGAATAATTAGAGCAGAAGAACTCTTACCCTTGAAAGAGCACATGAATTGTTATCCAGTATAAAAGGATGAGCTGTGAATACATACATAAGATACATTTTACAGACTAAACAGTATTTATGTGTGTAGAAATGTGTGTGTGTGTGTGTGAGAGAGAGAGAGAGAGAGAGAGAGAAAGAGAGAGAGAGAGAGAGAGAGAGAGAGAGAGAGAGAGAGAGAGAGAGAGAAAGGGTGTGTGTGCATATATATATATATATATTTTTTTTTGAAATAGAAGCTTTTAGAACACAGCTCTAAATGTGTTCCCTATGGAATCTCTCCTCTCAGAGCTCAAAAACCCTGAGGAAGAGAATGCAGAAAAAAATGCAATAGACAGAAGGGAAGGAGGACACCAAGAGAATTCTAAAATATTTGAGAAGAGCTCATATGTACTGAATCAGCAATCATAAGTTCTACACAGTGTCCTCTGTATATTAGTTAGCTGTCAGTTTAATGTTAGGGGACTTCTGAATCTGTAAATGATTGGGTCTCTAATTCTTCTGCCGTCTCTTCCTTCTATTTTATTTTTCTGTTGACTTGACTTGTCCAACTTTGTTATGTAGGTTTTTGTATTTTCTTATATCTTTTATTCTTATGTTTTGTTGTTTACTACAAGATGCCCATTTTTTTCTAATGAGAGACAGGAAATGAATTCATCAAGATAGAAGAGGTTGTTGGGAGAAACAGATATGAATAGAGAGGGGAAACTGCATTCAGATTATATTATATGAGAAAAGAGTTCATGATTAATAAAGGGGCATTATAAAAATTCATACATAATTTAATTGAAGATTTGTAAAAATAAAGGCTATTAATTAAAAATAAAGGCTAGAGAATAAAGAGAAATTTATGTAGTATAGGAATGGTGAAATGATATGATTATAATCTCAAACTCTTAAATAATACATTTAAAAATATTTTTATTGTTATGGAATTACATCATTTTTTTATTTCCTCATTACAACCCAACATATCTAGCCTCTTTTTCCCCATTCTCAAATTGGTAGCATCTTGGCTTTTGAATATATGTATATGGGTATATATGAGTATAAAAACACAACCAACCTGATTCTATTTTTTTTTGTGTGTATATGATATCAATCCTTAATACTTTTCAATGTGCAATTAATAAGTGGGCAATTCTTGGAAGAAGTCATAAGTATAAACTATTTCAAAAATTTCAATTTATGAAGAAATTATGCTTCAAAATAGCACATTTAAATTTTTATGAAGAAAGCAAATATTGCCATCAAAATATATTATCAGAACTTTATGGTTTTTGATTATACATTGAAGATACTAGTCAATTTAAAATTTCCTTTATACTCCTTTGATTTTATTTATTTTTGCACATAAAGTTGTTCCAGTGGTATTTGTTTCAAGCCGTCTTTCTTTTTTCATCCTCATTGAAATGTCTCTATAATGACTCACAATTGTAAACAGGGAAATAAAGTATCTCCTATCTTTTTTCTACACCTAGGCATAGATTTTTAAAATATCACTCATTTATTTAATGAAACTTTGTAGCATTTTGGATCATTAAACAATGTCAGAATAATACTTTCTTATTTTTTCAGTATTGTTTTGTCTACATTAACATGTTTGTAATTCTTGATAATTTTTATTTTGTAGAAGAGATAGGAAAGAGCAGTCTTCCCATCAGTGTCCTTCCTGTACTCTGAAGGGGGAATATTGCGGACCTCAGAGGATTTTTCTGTTGTTTTTGGTTTTGCTTGGGTGTTTGTTTGTGTGTGTGTGTGTGTGTGTGTGTGTGTGTGTGTGTGTACTTTGTTGTGTCACCATAGAAGCTTCTGAAAGAACTTTTGTATGTAGTGAGTATCACATTGAAACACTACTATTTTTTATTATTTTTCTCTTGTTCTCATTAAGTGATGATTAATACCTATTTCTATTTTTTCTGAATTATCTGTACTGGCATTTATTAACACATGTCACTCTAGCTAAAAGCAGTGTCATACATTTGCTTAAGAAGCTATGCATGACCAGATTGTTCAGGATTTTTCAGCCTTACTGTCCTTGGTACATTGGCAATGATGTTTCAAGCTCTCTCTCTCTCCATCTTAAGATGCAGCACACAAACTATGCTCACAGGTCTTCACTCATATTTTATAGACTTATGTAACTTTTAGGTATTTGTCAAAAGTTAATGCAGTTCTGCAGCTTGCTCCACTTAACCTTGACCTTAACCATCATGTTTATACAAAGATATGTTGAAGAAGCTCTGATTTGACAAAAGTACTTCTGACATCACTCTTCATAGAGGAAAATCAAGTTCACAGGCACCGTTTATACTTTTTTTCCCTGATCATTTGATTTCTCCCCAAATCAAGGTAGAACATAATGAGAATCTTTCAAAGGATCCCCTTGGCAAAATACTCCTCCTTCTCATCATGCCAGGGTTATTTTTCTTTAGTTGTCCATTCACATTCCTTTGTGATTTCACAGAGATTAGAGCAGTGTCAGATGACACCAAATGTTAACTTGGTTGCAACAGTGGAGGAATAATTTCCCGTTTTAAGAACTAGAATGATCTCCCTGACGTTAACCAAAGTTTAATTTTCAAATGTTGGATGTTTCTGGGCAGAATTAATATGGACCTTTGATTTTGATACTTAAAGATTATGAATATTTAACCCTATTGTTGTAAATAGTGTTGCCCATTTATTATAACTAACTGTATCTGAGAATTGCAAATATGAGTAAAATTTTGATAATATGAAGGTAATCTTAGTATTTCTTCCTTATGCCTAATTAGTGATACTAAAGAATTAACTCAGCCTATTTTGTTTCCTATTAGATTTTACTGGCAAAATTAAGCTGCTCTTTCAAATCTATAAAAGCCCATCTGTCTTTAGGCTCTCAACAGGCACAGCTTTTTTCAAGGTCACTTTATGATTTGACAATTAACCTAAATATAAGTGCTTCACAGTAAAGGTCTCTTTGACATATCTAATTAAAACAAAAACACACATTTATGTATCCCGTGAGATATGCCTTAAAATTATGTAATTACCATTTCAATTTTAATGTCAGTACTATAGTTGTTCCCAAAGTAATTTGGTTACTAGAGGCAGTATTATATTATTACTTCTTTAAACTTTAAAATTATTTTCATTGACATGGGTTTCACTATGTATCCTTGGTTTGGTTTCAAGCACTGCATTGTAGGTCAGGCTGGTCTGCTCACACAAATCAACCTACCTCTGCCTGCAGAGTGCTGGGTTTAGATTATGTGCCACAAAGCCTGATTCCATGCCATCTCCAAGGAGGTTGTTACGTTAACTGTATCCATATATTGCTAAGATGTTCTAGAAAACGTATGTAGTGTGCCATAAAAAATCTAGAAGAAAATAAACATTAATCTACTATATTAGAATAAAATACGTGAATATGGTATCTTGGGAAAGAAAAGGATTCAGTAAATTTTAAAAAGACTACAAAGTAGAAAATGTATTTAAATTATCCTCGAGTGTATGCATGTCCTAGTTCAAGACCAAAAATGAGTTAATGACTTCAGGGAGTTCATAATGGCTTTTACCTACAGTTTTCCGTTGAGATAAAAGTGATGTTCATGTCTATTTTTTTATGTTTTATGCATCTTTCAGTGTACTGCATTTTTGATCCTCAAGGACAGTTTAAATTATCAGATACATTAGCTTCTTATACTTATAGCACTTGATATGTACCATTTTCAGATAAAGTATTCATTAAATGTGATGAAATATATTCTTTTTGTTATATGCATTCATAACCAAAAGCGTTGCTCAAGAGTATTACATTTCACTGGATATTTTCCAGTTAATTTCCTGTTTACCAGTGGATTAGCTAGCAATGGTATTGCCCACTCCAGATGAATTTGGTTATGCCTGCACAAATACATAAGTGTGTGCATGTGGTTTGTGTGAAAGCACAGGTAGATCCATTTTTCCTATTTTTATTTTGAACTTTATCTATGAATATTAAATTGTATTTCCCATGGTATTTCTTCATATAATCTTTTCACTAGTAATGGATATTGAAAATTTCAGCACTTCAAAATATTCACTTTTTCTTTTATACTGGATGTTGTATAATATGTTATATTGCACGTATTCATATAATTGTATGTAATTATACTGTAAATAATATATTATAAAAAGAATTACCCTAGATGCACAGAACACATGAAACTCAAGAAGGATGACCAAAATGTGAATGGTTCACTCCTTCTTTAAAAGGGGAACAAGAATACCCTTGGCAGGGAATAGAGAGGCAAAGATTAAAAAGACACAGAAGGAACACCCATTCAGAGCCTGCCCCACATGTGTCCCATACATATACAGCTACCCAATTAGATAAGATGGATGAAGCAAAGAAGTGCAGACCGACAGGAGCCGGATGTAGATCTCTCCTGAGAAACACAGCCAGAATACAGCAAATACAGAGGCGAATGCCAGCAGCAAACCACTGAAATGAGAATGGGATCCCCGTTGAAGGAATCAGAGAAAGGACTGGAGGAGCTTGAAGGGGCTCAAGACCCGATATGAACAACAATGCCAAGCAACCAGAGCTTCCAGGGACTAAGCCACTACTCAAAGACTATACATGGACTGACCGTGGGCTCCAACCTCATAGGTAGCAATGTTTAGAACAGAGACAGAATGAACACCCATTCAGAGCCTGCCCCACATACATATACAGCCACCCAATTAGATAAGGTGGATGAAGCAAAGAAGTGCAGGCCGACAGGAGCCGGATGTAGATCTCTCCTGAGAGAGACACCCAGAATACAGCAAATACATAGGCGAATGCCAGCAGTAAAGCACTGAACTGAGAAGGGGATCCCATTGAAGGAATCAGAGAAAGGTCTAGAAGAGCTTGAAGGGGCTTGAGATCTCATATGAAAAACAATGCCAACCAACCAGAGTTTCCAGGGACTAAGCCAGTACCCAAAGACTATACATGGACTGACCCTGGGCTCCAACTGCATAGGTAGCAATGAATAACCTAGTAAGAGCACCAGTGGAAGGGGAAGCCCTGGGTCCTGCTAAGACTGAACCCCCTTTAAACGTGATTGTTAGGGAGAGGGCAGTATTGGGGGGGAGGATGTGGAGGTGAACACCCATAGAGAAGGGGAGGGGTTAGGGGGATGTTGGCCTGGAACTGGGAAGGGGAATAACAATCAAAATGTAAATAAGAAATACTGAATTTAATATAGATAGGGGGGAGAAGTACTCTAATTGAATTTCAGTGAAACTTGCTTGAGTATGTTTCTTATGCTTGAATTTTATGTTTTGCTTGCAATTTCACTGAAGTTATTTTGTTACTGCTATTCATTTATTTATCCCTTATCTTTCTACTGTTGTACCATAGTTTCCCATGACCATGGCGCATATTCAATTATACATTGATCCTTTTCAATAGTGAGTCACGCATTTTCCATTCCCAGATCTTAACATTTAGCATTGTCAAGTTGATTCTTTCTCTTACATTAGTGACAGACTGAAATTAGACTCTGTGCCCAAATCAGACCCCTCTGTAGGAAAAGAGCCTTCATTATGAAATCATTTGATGTGCAGATTGTGGGCACCTAGCTGTCCTACTTTATGACAAACTCTGAGGGACAGTCCTAGTTCCAACGCCTTCTCGCAAGATGAGGCCTCTGTTATAATTGCCTCGTTGTTGGACCATTCCCAAGGAAAATTCTGCTTTCTCGGCAACTCTAAAACAATGTTGATTACAATCTTTTTTGTGGAATAAATTCTCTGTATACATATGACTAACTATTCTGCCCTCCATGGAAACATGCTTTAGCGTATTGGAAACAGGAATGACATGTGGAGCTCTATTTCTGAATTAAGTTGGGAAACACAATTACGACTCCATAGTTAGCTAGGAAAAGGGACTGTGTGTTATGATAGCAATGACAGTATAAAAGTGATCTCAAATCACTGAAGATTGCTATGGAAAATGAACAAATGTACCAGTCAAGGCCTAGGAAGAGCATGCAGGCCTTCCTTCAATACTCCAAGAGATAAAATAATGAATATTTTGGACATGTGTTCTTACTTTGCATGTTTTTTTATAAATAACTCTATTATAATGTATTACAATGTTATATTTTTATACTGCAGATAGCACTTTTAAAAAAATACCCACGTTTTTTGAATACTGAAACATTTGATTGTGTCTGTGTGTGTGTGTGTGTGTGTGTGTGTGTGTGTGTGTGTGTGTGTTTACCTTGAATGTGGGTGCTTGCAGAGATAAGCAGAGGGCATCAGATCTACTGAAACTAGAGTTATAGACAGGTTTGAATAACCTGACAGGTTTGTAATGAACCAAAAATAGACCTTTGAAAGAGCAGCAAGTGTTCTTGACAAGTGAGCCATCCCTCCTTGCTCTTAAAGGATTTTTTCTTTTTCTTTACAGTTTCTTTTTTAAACAACTAAGAACATCGTCTAATTCATTCCCTTATGTTGTACCTCTCTAACAGTATCACAGGCTGGTAGTGTCAGGTGTCTATCACAACAGCATGCTGTGATGAGCAACGTGCAGTTAGGAAACATTTATTTGTGGTCATAATTTTAGAGGTTTCAGCTGAGCTTCTCAGTGTTGAGAATCCGTAGTGAACCAGCACATCACAACAGGTACATAAAATACTGCTGTAACAACAGATGCTGTGGGTCATCCATTTGGCATGGACAATCTGCCCATGTCCATGCACACCCAGAGGAAAGTAAACTGTCAGAGCCTCTCTCAGCAGTCGTCACCTGTCAATAGATCCTCATTTATGAATGGAGCATCAGGACCACATTCATCATCCTGGGAGGAAGAGGTGCAGGCTAGAACCAGAGGAAAAAATGAAAGAAGAGACTGGATATAAACATGTAATTTTCAAAGAATAAAATGGAAAAAATGATACACTTTATATAAAAGGAAAAAAAAAGAAGTAAAGCAAAATCAATAGACTGCTGGGGTCCTACAATCCCACATGAAAGCATGAACCCCACTAGCAGATTTTTTTAAAACAAAACAAACAAAATGGCACCTCTCAAAATTTTTACATGCTCAGAATAAAGTCAAATAAACACCCATGTCTTAGTTCTTTCAGGAACATTTAGTATTGAAACATAGTATCAGGTAATTTATAAGGAATATAAATATAATTTCTCTGTAAAATTGAGGCTGGACAGATCAAAGAATGATAAAACTGTTGTTATTTTAGCATTACTTGGGAGAGATAAAGCAAAGAAGGCAAAAATGGGCCACTCTTTTGCCTTTCTTATAGCATTGAATCTATGTAAGGATAAAAGGCAATGGGCATGTTACTTGCGAAGAATGCTACATGCTATCAAATCTGCAAGAAGTATAAGATTACAAGTATCTTACTATATAAGTGCATTATTCTTTATAAATACATTTTAATAGCATTCTGGAACATAAAATAATGTTATATGACACTAAAAGCACAAAACATTAAGTCACTTGGCGGGTGATATAATAAAACTCTCCTCCATTTTTAATTGCAATAGACTTTAAAGAAGGAAGGTAAAATCCACTAACATTTGATTTTGAGACAAGCAACAGTTAACCACATTAATAACTAAAATGGAATAAGTATCAAGTACTTGTGGCCATTACTCACTAAGCATTAGCTTTACTTTTTATTATATTCAGAGATAAAATAGTTGATAGAATTGAAGTTTTTTATTATAAATCATATTAAAAGTTAGCTTTCATTTTCTTATAATTACCCTTGAATATCAATTGACATTTATGAACTGTCAACGAGTTCTGTGGTTTATACATTAGGTTAGCTTCAGTCCTTTTCTTACTTTTTTTAGTGCAGCTGATTATTGGAAACCATTGTCCTCTGAAGTAGATATTGAAGAAGAGAACATAGAAAATGTCTTTCAAGTGTACACCACTGAACCGTGCATTATCTCTCTCTTTTAAATAGTTTGAAGTAGCTCATAAGAGCACATAGAAACCATTGCATTCTTTACACTCTTTCTTACAATGGAAGGTTCTGAAGCAAATAATCTGCACGTCTGCTTCCTCACACTCATAAGAAACCCTTAATAACTCACCTTCCATGCAAGCTAGTTCCATATCTGCTCCTTTCATAGAAGGAGTAGAGGCAAGAAAGACAGTTCAAAATTATTACAAGGACCATTTGTACAACTTTCATTCCTCCATGAGCAGTACGTCCTGTCCAGCTTTAGCACTGAGGAGATGGTGGCTTGGTTCCTATTTGAAATATATGTCACTTAATGAAATTCTAATTAGCTAGAATTAACCAAGAAGGCCTAGTAATTAATTAAATAGGTGCTCTTGGACCACCTATAATTTAAACTATAATTAAGCAATCCATTTTAAAATCATTCTACTATACTTGTAAGATATCTTCTTACATATGTGCCTTTGGATGTTGGGTGCTCGTTACTATCAAGCTCATAGGACTGACTTCACCTCTGCATTCTATTCAGTCATCCTTGGTGTAAATTCACTCTTTATTACATTTCCATCCCCATAAAGGACATACATTTTTCCTTTCTCACGTTCATGTCAGTATAATTCTGGAAGAAACAAAAACCCAAGGAGATTTACTTCGCCCCATTGCACAGAGATGGGGAAAAAAATAGAAAATGGGTCACTTTTTTCTCTTGCACTTTTCATTTTGTTCCTTTTTTTTTACTACTACTATTATTATTATTTTATATCCCAACTGAAGTTTCCCTTCCCTCCTCCTCTCACAGTCCCTCCTTCCAACTACACCCAGGACAGGACAGGACAGCATGGCTGCCTTTAAAAAAATCTGAATAGTGACACCACCAATAGTTATGCTATAACAACATAAAGGGCAGAAACCTTGAAACTCAGACCAAGAGAAGAAACAATTACAACTGATTTTTGAGAGAGAATTAGTTTTCTTTTTTTTTAATAGAATTTTTTAAAATTTACATTTCAAATGTTATTCTCTTTCTAGGTTTTCGTTCATAAACCCCTATCCACCCCTTTTCCCCCTTTTCCCCCTTTTTCTATGAGGGTGTTCCCCCTCCCAACGACCCACCCCTGCCTGTCTCCCTGATCTGACACTTCCCTACACTGGGAGGTCCAGCCTTGGCAGGATCAAGGGCTTCTCCTCCCATTGGTGCCCAACAAGGCCATCCTCTGCTATATATACAGCTGGACCCAAGGGTCTGTCCATGTGTGCTATTTGGATGGTGAGAATTAGTTTCCTTTTTTCCTTTTGTCCATATTTATTAAATTGGGTATTCCTTATTAACATTTCAAATGTTACTCCCTTTCCCGGGTTTCCTGTCCATCAGCCCCTTAACCATATTGGAGTGACCCACACTGTTGATTGCTGTGGGACAGAGCTAATTGCTGGCCAAATGTTTGGTGCTGTCCTCTTGATAGTCCACTGCAAGCCTTCTATATGTAAATGTTTGTCCTTCTTCCATGTTGAAGGTTAAGCAGCCTTTGCTGCTAACTGAGGTGTGGAATGATGCCTTTGTATAATAAAGAGCTGACTGCTGGAACTGGGGCAGCAAGTTGGGGGTGGAGCTTCCCAGCAGAAAAGATTCTGGCAGAGACTAGAAGACTTGGAAGATGCTGGTAGATTCAGGGAATCAGAAAAGGAAAGAAAAGGAAGACAACCAGAGATGGAAACAGGCAGTGAGAGATCCATGGAGAGAAAGGATGACAGAGAAGTCAGGATAAGTTTAGATGACTAGCTAAGAGACACTCCCAGCAAAAGTCTTGTAGCTTCAAACTATATAACCTAAAGTGGGATTCATGAAAACCCAACTGTAGCTTTCCCCAGGGACTAACCTCCTATTTGGATGTCCTATATCAAGTGTTATACCTGAAATCACATACTATAAGCAAAACTAAACGCTCAGCAAGCAGATTTTATTAGTCTGTTTTGCTTATTTTTCTAGATCTATTTAGAATACATTGAGATGATAGACAGGTAGATGATAGATAGGATAGAAAGATGATAGATAAATGATAGATCAATAGATAGATGATTGGATACATAGATAAATAGATACAACATACACAGATGATAGATTGTTGAAAAAAGATTAATGACAGTTATATAGATACTACATACAGATGATAGATAGACATATAGGAAACAATTTAAAAAAAAAAAACAATGGATTTAAGAGAGTAAGAACTGGGGGTTGGGGATTTAGCTCAGTGGTAGAGCGCTTGCCTAGGAAGCGCAAGGCCCTGGGTTCGGTCCCCAGCTCTGAAAAAAAGAACCAAAAAAAAAAAAAAAAAAAGAGAGTAAGAACTAAGGATTGGATGGATGCCAAGGAAGAAGGAAATGATGTATTTTAGTTTAATAAATAAAAATGTGAATATATCATATTATTGCCATCACAATTGAAGAAAATATACTATTATATAATTATCACAAAATAATCATTTATTGGTATACAATTAATACATATTATTACTTATTTATTTTATAAAGCATAAAGAAATCATAATTTGACTCTAACATGAAGTTATTTTTATCATTACTTAAGATCATGTGCAAAAATTATGGTTTGCTACATGCTCCTTTTAAAGCATTTTATAATTAACCAAAAATCATTACTTTTAAACCTTAAAAATTATTGATTTTTTTCTGTATAACAATATTTCTTACATACTTCTATGTTTACCAGACATATGCCTGGAGATCATGGAGGTCAGAGAAGGCATCAGATCCCATGAAACTGAAGAATAAGTCCACTATGTGTGGATTTCGATTGAAACCCAGATTATTTGCAAGAGAAACAAGTCTTTTAAATGTTGAGTCATCATTCAGACTCTATATTGTATTTTGAAGTGAATTAATAATGAGTGTATTATTTTGCTGACAAACATAATTGAATGCATATTGCTTATTAATATAATATGTTTTCCTTACTGAGTTAAGAAATGAGTTGGAGTCATTAATTATGCAGAACACAATTTTCTTTAAAAAATAATAAACTTTAAAATTTAAATTTCAATTTTAAAGAAAGCCCTGGTCCTGATGAATTGAATTTTGTAGCAAAGAAATGCATGATAAAGACTCTGATACTGAGACTAGAAAGCACAATTGACTAGGTTTGGAAACATATGTTCAGTTATTGTGGAGGATATGGATGACTTAGGTCTCACTATATAGTAACATAACAATGTGTTTGTAAGGTTTGGTATGCAATATAAAAATTATAAACACACCTTTGATTTACAGGATATATCTACTATATTACCCTATAATTTATAGACATGTTTTGATCAGTTTTTCACATGTATGTGAAGTTTTTGCTACCATTGGATTTGGTATATTGGAATATGCTAACACTAAAAGATTCTATTTCACATTACTGAGACAACTCATCTCTAATTCCAGGAATGTAATTCAAAAGTGCTCGACACATAAAAACTATGTGACTCTCATTATCTAATGCATAAATAATGTAATCCAAAGTTATTGGATTTTTAAATTTAAAAATATTATTTATAAAACATTTTGTTCCTGTCTAGAAAACTAACCATGACTATTATGCTCAAGAATGAGGGGATGTATCCTTGCATACTCAGGTGAGCAGAAATTGGCCCTTAAAATTAATGGATCTCAAAATCCCTAAAATAATTCTTTATGACATATAACATATGTTCTTAAAAACTATGATCATGTTGACATATTATCTATACATTAAACTTATTATGTTTACTATTATTTTCTAAGTGGGAGCATCCAGGAAGAAGGATTCATTATTTAGTATACATTTACCACCTGGACAATGACTAGAATGTGAATAAATAGAATTATTTAGAAGAAACTGGAGAACTATTAGGAAGAATTGATAATTAATTGATGCTTTCTGGGATCTCATTGGTTGTGAACTAAAAAATTAATCAGCTCAGTAACTATAAACTGAGAGCATATGAATGGGCCCAATAAATGTGATAATGTTGCTGCTTTATCCTCCTGATATCTGCAATTTACTACAGAACAAGAATAATTAATGTACTATCAGACATACAAATGTTTAAAATTAGCTTTACTAAAATCTGGTGGAGTGTGATGGTAAATTAGGGCACCAAGGACTCTGGTGCTCTCAGGAGAAGGAAGAAGATGGTGTAGGGATATCTTTATCTTGGTTTGCTTAGGAGATAGCCAGTTCTGCATAAGCTCACTTGTGCTGATTTTTATACTTACTTAACCTTACCTTCTACTTTACTCTGCTTCAAAAGCCTTGGATAATAATTTTTAACCATAAAAATAGACAGTGTCGTTGATATCTGAGACCACTCTTGTATGCAAATCTTTTCCATGTTGTAAAAATAACATTCATTGCTACAATAGAATTACTACCTGAACAAAAACAATTAGCAAAAATCAATTTATTATATAATTAATAATATTTAAACCTGTCAAGCCTACCTCCAGTGAAATAACTTCCTCCAACAAGGCCACACCTCCAGTAAGTCAAACTTTACTGATGCAATAAGCTGCAATCTTAAATACCCTCATGTTCTACTTCTTTAATAAACTCTCCAAAATTTTCCAATGACTTTTTCAAGAATGTGTTCCTACATAGTCATTTTAGTCTCCTGAAAATACACAATGACTTCAGTTTATGGATGTCTCCTGAATAGATTAGGTTTTCTTAAGATGACAGCTGATGAATCCTTTTCATTCAGATCCTGTCTGCTGCTCTCAAATACTTTATCAACATTTTTATTCTTAGACACTATCAGCAGCCATAGCAAGCTATTCAAATTCCCTTTTATGCTTTGCCAAATCCTTTGTCTTGGCTCATACTTTTATCCTTGTATATCAGACCCACTAAAAGAGGCAATACATCCAATTCTCAATCAATTTATCACAAAACTCACCCACTTATTATACTTTTAGCAACATTTGTTGCCTAAACAGGTCAAATTTTCTTAGTTCACTTTTGTTTCAGTTAACATTCTTTTGAACTATGTTTTTCTACAAGTATTACAAACACTTTTCCAGGGTTATGTAGTTCAGAAAATTAAGAATTATTTTGTTTTATTTTCTACTGTTTTATTTTGTGTATGTGGATTTTTGTTTAAGCAGGATGCATCTTGAGTAGAATAATATTGTTGAACAAAGTGACAATGTGTAAACTTGGAACTTCTTTATGGGATCCTGTCCTATATGCTTTATCTAAAATCTGAGAACTCTTGTTTAGATCCAGTGGCCTGATGGCAATATGGCTACATTTCCTGTATTTTCATATTCTCTAAAATCAGAACAAACATAGTATTTCTTATAAAATGTCAATTCAAAAGAGTTGGCATTTTGTATGAAATTTAATTAATTTCAGATTTGTTTTCTAATTTTCATGTAATTACACTGATTTTCTAGAAATATTTTCACAAGTATTCCCTTTTGTAGCATGTGAAATATTTGTAATGTTACATATTTTTCTTGAATTCATGGTAATGAAATCTTCAAGCTTTATACATTCAGGGATGGAAATATCACCCATACATTCCACACATTCACACACACACACACACACACACACACACACACAACACAAACATCTCTATATAAACATACGATACAAAAAAGACACATACATGCGAAGATACACATATGTGCATATAAAGTACATATATACACACAGACATATACACAAAGAAAAATCAGTCACACATACATAAACACAACTACATGCTCACAGAGTCATATAAAGAGACACACACAGAAGCAGAGACACACATACAGACACACAGTGACACACAAACACATGCACACAAATCACACACACAGATACACACACACACACATATTACATTTTGACAACCTTAAATACGAGGCTTAAGTAATACCTTAGACATAGAGAGATTTCATCTTCTTCATATTAATCTTGAACAATGATAAATAGTTGTATTTCAATTAATATGACCTGAGTGCTATGTAAACTTTATAAAGTATGTCAGTTCATTAAATACAACGAGATGTCGAGAGTTTATTTACTTATTTACTTATTTCCCAGTCCTACAATTTATATCTTTCCATACTAAAATCAATGCTCCTCTAAATATTCCAAATACATATATATAATATTCCAAATATATATATGGATTCATGAATGCAATAATAAAATGATCAAAGCCAGAAGTAATATATGGGAGGGTTTGGAAAGAAAAAAGTAAAAAGAAACATGTGATTATATTATAACCTCAAAGAAATGCAAAGAAAATAACTTGTCACCTATAATATTTTAGGAAATAACTGAACAGTTAAATTACTGTAAGAAGCACAAAATATACACTATAAACCATTCTTTTCTGCAGAGATCTTTTCAAAGTGTGTGAAGAAAATTTTCAGATCTAATAAATCAAAGACCACTCATATCTTATCCAACTGATAAAATGTCAAATCATTTTAGAGTTTAGAACAGAAAAATATCATTGAGTGAACTCATCAGGGACTTAGCGTGGACATTAAACCCTGTAATTACTTTCCTGACTTTGGATGAAAAGCAGATATACCTTTGTATTATTATAGCTATTTCCGGGATATTTTTAAATAATTCTAGACTTCTGGATTATATTTTATTAGAAAGGTAATATAGTTTCAAGAGCAATAACTACTATTGATCATAATACTTTCTCTAGAGACTGATAGGGTAACATAATAACAAAAGCAATCCAACACCTTCTGTTGTATTCTTCCATTATACCTTTTTAAATTACACTAAAATTGTGATGTGAAAGATGAATGTTTTTCATCTTGAATTATACAATTAAGTCACTTTATTTAAATATGATAATAACAAATTTACTATATAATTTAAAATAGATTCCTTATTTAATTGGGGAATTTCTCAGAGGAATATTTATTTACATAATGTCCAAAAACATTCTTACCTTTTGGATTGACTGTCATTAATGTGGTGTGAAGATATAGAAAAACACCTTTCTTTTAAATATAAAAGTTAATTGCTCCAAATTTCTGTCACTGTTTTTTATGATTTGAGGCTAAAAATTTAAATAAATAAATAAACAAACAACAACCACAACAACAAAAAACAAACTCATGAGACATTGGGACAGTACCTAAGTGACTAAACTTTTAATGCAGCTGCAATAGTGTTTTTGGTATATGACAATTCCATAGAGATATCCTTAGTTACAATTGATAATCCTTAATTTTGATTGACTCACACAGTCAACAACACTTTGTGCAAGGGTCTTATTTTTAATTTAATTACTTATGAAAAATACTATTACAAATACAAGTGTTTGGAGAAGTCCCTGAACTTGGAGCCAGATTCTTTCATTTTCTTGCAAAATTATTTTGATGTATTTCGGTCACTCAGGTTGCCTCTAAGCTATGCTTCTGAAATTCTTATTAAGTTGCTATTTAGCATTCTCCATATATTATATGACAAATAGATTCATAATTTTTTTCAGTTGGCATTGGATGATATACATGGTTTTTAATATGTTTAACTGAGCCTCTCATATTTGAATTATATTTTATTAATGCATGTATTAATATTATATATGGCATATAAATGACAGGATAATGGTATTTTAAAAATAATTTCCTTATTATATTCAAACAAATAATCTAGATCATGTAGGACATAAATAAAGTTAAATATTTTTAAAATTACAGACAAAATTTTGCTTGCATATTCTTACCAATTTTCAAAACATGTAGGTCAATAATTTAGATTCAGTGTAATATTGTATAACCAGACTTACATTACTTATGACCATGTATCTCACATAAAACAGAATGACAAAATATTCTATTATAATTTTAGTCATAGTGGACATATTAATCATCTATTGACAGATGTTTCTATCTCCATTATAGATAGGCACATTAAGAAAATAATGCTGCTCTATGCCCAGCACACTTGAGGTCTGTACATTGTAATTAGAAACAAATAATTTCTTAGATTAGCAAAATAAGATAGTGGATTAAGCCTCTCATTACTTGTTGCTTCAAAGAAATTTAACCTAGTTTATAGAAAAGGTATAAATGTAGTCAAGGGGTCCTTAGACATGGATGCATAGCATGTAAAAGACCAATATTAAAGTAGAAGAATGAAGCCTTTTCATTGGCTTTGTTGGTAGAAGAATCAAATCCTAATAAATGAATAACCACTGATTTTAGAAAATGAATGAAAGAATTATCTTCTAAACTGTCTAGGAAAAAAGTGTAGCCATTTAACACCTAAATTTAACCAAGACAAATTAGTTTTAGACTTGTGACTTCTGTGGCCTTAAGATGATCAATTTATGTAGCTATAAATTGTTACAAGAAGAATTTAATCCTAAAAAACAGAATCCATTCCATTTGTATAAAACCATATACAATAAACATCAGTAAATATCTAAAACACTACGGATTTGGAATCATGCTATAATGTTGTCTAATTGTCTTTTTCTTCTTAATCCTCACTCCTACCCTGGAGAACCTGTTAACTAACAGAGCTGGCTTGGTCAAATGGTGCCCAATATAGGGCTCCAGTAAGTGGGATACAGTGAAGGCCACTGTGGGAATTGAAAGCAAATGTGAAGGAAAGTGGTGAATAAGCCTTTTAAAAAAGAACAAGGTAATGGTAAAATGGTTTTTGCGTATGAGTTTAGAGATATGCTAAAAATCTAGAGCAATGAAGATAATTCTCGTAGATGCTTTCACTTTTTATACTCTGGTTAGAGATAGTTTAGTCCCTAGACTTGAGAGAGAGAATGGGCTTCAGAAAAGCAGTCCTATCTGGGATGCTTTGGCCAAAGACAAGGAAAATGCATGTAAGTTGTTCCAGAGCCCTCCTAGAGACAGGACTGGGTGAGGAGACATCATGCTTCTTCTGACTCCGACTGGGGGAATGCTTCCATTCTGATTCTGGGTCCCTTTGGTGGGACATCTAGTTCTCTTTGTTCTAGGACTATTGTCTGTCCTTGGCGCACTAATCTGGCCCTGTCTATGTTTTTGTTTTGTTGTTTGTTTGTTGTTCTATGTTTCATGTTCAAAAGAAAAAAAATAGTTAAAACTTTATCTGCTGGTCTTTAACCTCTTGATTTAGTTTTAACTCATTTCAAAGAAAAAAGGCAGCCTCAATTGACTTTTGGAGCTCTACATCTGTAGCTAGGAGTCCAGTGTAGCTAGAGAAGCCCTTCTAGGGGCTGATTGTCTGAACAAGCTGCTCTTAAAGGGGTTTGCAGTATCTAAGCTTCTATGATAGCGGAGCTGATAGTTGTTTCTCCTAGAAAAATCTCTGTGACTGTGCTTATTGGGTTCAGCAGGTGACAAGATGCTCCTTCGTGAAATTACAACTAGAAAAAGTAAGAATCGTGTCTAGTCGAAATATATAAGATCTGTGTAGCCACTTCATTTTTGTTTGGTTTTAAAAATATAAATATACTCTGCATGTCTTGGTTATAGATTGTTGGTCTTAAGTTATTGGGTATGCAACATTGGCAACAAAAAGTTAATTTAAAACTTGTAATTCAGGCTTGGAGTCATTCTAGACAACCACACATGGTATGAGACCACCCAGGGAAACAGGTCTCTGAAATACCTCTAAATTGGGTAATATTTTATGTAATTTCTATCTTAGAAACCAGACTTATGAAAGATAGGATTTAGGACAGAGTCTGGTGAGGTATTGGAGCCTGCATCTTGCATTTGTTTGCAGGAATAGGCAGCCAAACTTCGTAGCATAAGGGTGATACAATTAATGTTGATTTTGGAGAGACTGGATTGTTTGTTGGAAGTTTAGTTTTACCTTCCAAAGTTGTGATTGTGTTGCAAAGGAAAGTCAAAGACTGTTTAAACTGCCAGTATTACATTGGCTCCAATTTGTAGGTAGATCACAGGCTCAGGATTCTGATTCATACACGTTTGTAATTAAGAAAAAAAATCAAGAAGGTCGAAATTGTTACAGGATTTGTGAAGGGTTGAAGTAGCTATGGAGCTTGTGGAAGCATTAGCCTGTCTTGCTTACTCCAACTGCCATTTCAGGAAATGCATATAGAATAATATGGAATGAAGAACTGTTTTATACTGCCCCTTGCATCCTGGTGATTGTAAAAGGTTTGCATTTATTGAACTTGCTTGTAATTTAGGAGAGCCCATGAAATGATATCATTGGTAAGTTTTGCCTCAAGGAATAGCCAATAGCCCTACATTATGCAAAAATTTTGTCATTGGTTCATCACAAGGAGTTGGGGCTTTGAATCCGTCAGTGTATATTATTCATTATATGGATGATGTTTTATTAGCTGATCTCTCTGAAGGATCTGTAAAACTACTACAAGTCTTTGCTCTTATACAAAGAGCTTTACATTTTTGGAGTAGTTGTTCCAGAAAAGATTCAAAGACAATATATTTTTCAATATTTGGGACATCAGTTATATCCTAAACAAAATGTGGCACAGAAATTTCAAGTAAGAAAAATTAGTTTACTGACTTTAAATTACTTTCAAAAGCTTTTAGGAGATTTTAATTGGATAAGACCTACCCTAAGCTTACCACAGGATATTCTTAAGGGAGTGGCAAATCGTAATTTCCCTGGACAATTAACTGATGAGGGATGAATAGTTTTGCAGAAAGTAGAGAAAGCTATTTAGGCAACAACAGTTATATTATATAGACTATGATCAATTGTTGTTTTTTGTACTTACAGCAGTTCTTTGGCAAATGGTACCATTAATGTAGATTCATCTTTGTTCGTTTCCAAGTAAAGTTTCAACATCATATTATGAAGCTGTTGCCATGTTAATACAGATTTGTAGGATAGAACCAAGATTTTTGGAAAGAACTTGATGAAATATTTGTTCCTTATTCAAAACAGCAATGAAATTGGTTATTGCAGAACACTGATATTTGACCTATTCCATGTGCAAACTTTTCAAACAAGTTGCTAATCATTATCCAAAAGACAAGTTGTTACAGTTTGACTCTATGCATGCTTTTGCATTCCCTGGAAATTTGTACATGCAGCCCATTGAAACCATGATTACTGTATTTATAGATGGCTCATCTAATGAGAAGGCAGCATATGTAATTGGATCACATGTTTATTCTCTTGAGTTCCCCTTGCTTCAGATCAGATTATTGAATTACATGTTGAAGCCACTGTGTTTGAAATGTTGAAAAATCAAGCTTTCAATTTGTACACTGATAGGTTTGTGATTGATTGAAATTGTTCCTATTTTAGATACTGCTAGTTCCCCAATTTTGCAGTTATTTATGCAAATACAACTCAGTTTAAGAGAATGTACTCTTTCTAACTTTATCATATATTGAAGAGATCATACTGGATTACCTGGATCCCTTAGTTAGGGCGGTGCCACAGCAGATTTGTACACCAGGCAGATTATAGGCCTTAAATAGAAACAATTGGACAAACAATCTCATTCTTTACATCATCAAAGTAGTAATAGCTTGGTATTTCTAGAGAATGTGCAAGTCAAATTGTAAATTTTTACCCACAGTGTCCTCAATTTCTTCCTGTATCACATAGCAGTGTTAATCCTACAGGCATTATACCTAATCAATTATGACAAATGGATGTTACTCACATTTTTGATTTTTGAAAATATTAAATATTTACATGTGACTATTGACAGCTTTTCAGGATTTTTAGTTGCAACTGTTTTAACAAGAGAAGTAACTAAAAATGTAATTACTTATTGATTACATTCTTTTGCTATGCTTGGTGTTCCAAATCAGATGGGAACAGATAATGGAACTGGGTATTGCAGTCAAGCATTTGAGTTGTTTTGTTGACAATTTAATATTACCCATATTACTGAGATTCCTTATAATCCTTAATGCGATGGTTAGCATATGCTTGGCCCAGGGAGTGCTACTACTAGAAGGTATGGACTTGTTGGAGGAAGTGTGTCACTGTGGGAGTGGACTTGGAAAGCCTCCTCCTAGCTGTCTGAGGATGCTCAGTCTGCTCCTGTCTTCCTTTGTGTGAGGATGTAGAACTCAGCTCTTCCTGCACTATGCCTGCCTGGATGCTGTGAGGCTGCCAAGCTCCTACCTTGATGATAATGGACTGAACCTCTGAACCTATAAGCCAGCCCCAATTAAATCTTTTCTTTTACAGAACTTGCATTGGTCTGGTGTCTATTCATAGTAGCAAAATCCTAACTAAGACACTTAAGGACAAGGTATTGTGGAATTTAAAACAATAGCTTCATAAAATAAAAATGGAAGAATTATATCCCCAAAGACCACACAATTATTTAAATCATGCTCATTTTATTTTACATTTTAAAATTTACATACCAAGGAACTCTGCTGAGTATCTGTGGTACCCTACATCTAAGCAAACTTATCCCTTACTGGCACATGGCATGATCCCAATCAGGTATTAATATAAGGAAGAGGGCATGTTGTATTTTTTCTGAAGGATGCTGTAGGAGCATAATAGTTGCCAAAGTGGTTGGTAAGGCATGCTGATATTGAGATAAAGAATGATGATGACCGTGAGCTTGCTGAGTGCCCTGACGATGGTGACAGGAAAGCTGTTTTGAGCATATGTTCCTGACCAACCTTTGACTGCCTATATCCCAGATTGGACAAGCTGCCTTGCTTCAAGCTTTTAGATCTTTTGCAAAAGAAACATGGAGACTGTGGAAATTACCTTTAAAAAATCAAGGAGAGAATTTATATTGACTCTTCTCTTTTCCTTCAATGTGACAAGTTATTGTCACTCAATAATGGACTGGTCTAGAAGTTAGTTCAATATTGGAAATAACAGTCTTCATTTGGAAGATTGGTTCTGGATATTTTCAAAGACAGTTAAAATTCTCAATTGTCTTTGTATGAAGTTACAATTGTAGTGGATAAAATTGGGACAGGATCTGCATTTTGAACAATTGTTAGTACATGTGTTAAGGCTCCTAATTTTTTGTTAATTGGTCATGTTAAAAATTGTTTCTTCTATAGTATTTAATGTAAGTCTTATTGATAGTACACTTTCTAATTTGGTTACTATATTGAAATCTGACGTATCTTTTTATGAACCAACTTTTGTTCTATTGCCTGTGAGTATTAAAGGACACTGTTATTCTGAAACAGGCTTGAAAATACTGAAAGAAGTGAAGCAGACTTTAAGCAGAAGTAAGAGGGTAATGGGCTTGATTAGTACTGGTATAGCAGCTTTAAGTGCATTAATAGCTGGCACCACTGTCTTTGAAATTGTTTTGATACAAGAAGTTAAGATAGATACTTTTTTAATCATTTAACAAAAAATGTTATTAATGTCCTGATTATTCAAGAGAATCTAGATAGGCATTTGGAACAACAGATTGATGCTCTTTATGGTATTATTCAAACTAGTGGACAGAAGGTTCAGAGTTTAAGAGTAAGAAGTCATCTTAAGTGTCATGCTAAATACCAATGGATTTGTGTTACTTCTAAAATTTACAGTGATAACCACTGTAATTGGGAAAACGTTTAAAGGCACTTGCAGGGTATTTGGAATAATTCTAAAACCTCTCTGTTTGTTCGAACTTTGCATACTGAGATTATAAATGTAAAGAATGCTGTGCCTCATGTAGAGGTGAAACTCAGCCCCGAGGAGCAACTTCCAGCTTTAGACCAGAGGTAAGACCAACTTTTCTGCTCCAAGTGACCTGCCAGGTAGACTCAGAACACACACAGGCAAAAGTCCTCTGGGACTGGACACTTCCGGTTTCAAGCTGGCACTGAACCTCTCTGATCCCATCCCAGAGCTCCCTGCTCCCAAAACCCCTGGGAGAGAGAGCTCATCACCCAGACATGTGGGCAATCCTGAGACTGCAGGGCAGGAAAGACTGCTACTTCTGCCCAACTTTGCCCACATCCCTGGTCCAAGAGGAAACTGTATAGGGCCTCTGGGAACAGGAAGATAGGGGCAGTAAAGCTCAAGAGACCTGAGGTCCAGACTGCTCCTGGATCTGAAGGGACGCAGTCAATCAGCTCCCTGAACTGAAATCCCATGGGAGGGAGAGCTAGACCTTCAGAGAGGCAGACACACCTGAGAAACCAGAGGAGACTAATCTCTGCCCACATTTCTGACTCTAGAGGAAAATGTCTAGCGCCATCAGGGACCCCTGTACACAGGGACCCAGAAGTAGGGGCAGGACCTTCTGGTTGCTGCCCTCACAGAGACCTGAAACCCAGCCCCGAGGAGTGACTTTAGGCCCGAGACCAGACGTAAGACCAACTTTTCTGCTCCAAGTGACCTGCCTGGTGGACTCAGGACACATGCCCACAGGAACAGCTGAAAACCAGCGGACAGGAACAACTACATGCCTGAAAGCAGAACACTCTGTTCGATGATAGGTTGAAAAAAAAAAAAACAACAGGAAAACAGGTCTACAGCACTCCTGACACACAGGCCTATAAGACGGTCAAGTCACTGTTAGAAATAGCAGAACAAGGTAAGAGCAGAGACAACCTGATGGTGAGAGACAAGCTCAGGAAAACAAGCAACAGAAACCAAGACTACATGGCATCATCAGAGTTCAATTCTCCCACTAAAGCAAACACTGAATATCCAAACACATCAGAAAAGCCAGAACTACATTTAAATCACATTTGATCATCATGATGGAGGACTTTAAGAAAGACATAAAGAACTCCCTTAGAGAAATACAGGAAAACACAAGTAAACAAGTAGAAGCCCTTAGAGAGGAAACACAAAAATCCCTGAAAGAATTAAAGGAAAACACAATCAAACAGGTGAAGGAATTAAAAATCAAATAGAAGCAATGAAGAAAGCACAAAGGGAGACAACCCTGGATATAGAAAACCAAAGGAAGAGACAAGGAGTCGTAGATACGAGCACCACCAACAGAATACAAGAGATAGAAGAGAGAATCCCAGAAGCAGAAGATTCCATAGAAATCATCAACACAACTGTCAAAGATAATGTAAAATGGAAAAAGCTACTGGCCCAAAACACACAGGAAATCCAGGACACAATGAGAAGATCAAACCTAAGGATAATAGTTATAAAAGAGAGTGAAGATTCCAAATCAAAGAACCAGTAAATATCTTCAAAAAAATCATAGAAGAAAACTTCCCTAACCTAAAGAAAGAGACGCCCATAAACATTACCAGAAGCCTACAGGACTCCAAATAGATTGGACCAGAAAAGAAATTCCTCCAGCCACATAATAGTCAATACACCAAATGCACAAAACAAAGAATATTAAAAGCAATAAGGTAAAATGGTCAAGTAATATATAAAAGCAGACCTATCAGAATTCTCACCAGAGACTATGAAAGCCAGAAGATCCTGGACAGATGTCATACAAACCCTAAGAGAACACAAATGCCTGCCCAGGTTGCTGTATCCAGCAAAACTCTCAATTAACGTAGATGGAGAAACCAAGATATTCCATGACAAATCCAAATTTACACAATATCTTTCTCCAAATCCAGCCCTACAGAGGATTATAAATGGTAAAGCCCAACACAAGGAAGCAAGCTACACCCTAGAAAAGGCAAGAAACTAACCGTTTTGCAACAAAACAAAGAGAAGACAAACACACAAACATAATCTCACCTCCAAATACGAAGATAACATGAAGCAACAATCACTGTTCCTTAATATCTCTCAACATCAATGGACTCAATTACACACTAAAAAGACACAGATTAACAATACGCAATTGGATATGCAATGAGGACCCAGGCTTTTGCTGCCTACAGTAAAAACACTTCAGAGACAAAGACAGACACTACCTCAGAATGAAAGGCTGGAAAACAACTTTCTGAGCAAATTGTCTTAAGAAGTAAGCTGGAGTAGCCATTCTAATATCGAATAAAATCGATTTTCAACCAAAAGTCTGCAAAAAAGTTAAGGAAGGACAATTCATATTCATCAAAGGAAAAATCCACCAAGATGAACTCTCAATCCTAAATATCTATGCTCCAAATACAAGGGCACATACATACATAAAAGAAACTTTACTAAAGCTCAAAGCACCACTTGCACCTCACACAATAATAGTAGGAGATTACAACACCCCACTCTCACCAATGAACAGATCATGGAAACTGAAATTAAACAGAGAAATAGGCAAACTAAGAGAAGGCATGAAAAAATGGATTTAACAGATATTTATGGAACATTCTATTCTAAAACAAAAGGATATACTTTCTTCCACCATCTCATGGTACTTCCTCAAAAAATTGACCATATAATCAGGCACAACACAGGCCTCAACAGATACAGAAAGAAAAAATCCCACCACTGGCTAAAGCTAGTCTTCAATAACAATAAGGGAAGAATGCCCACATATACGTAGAAATTGAAAAATGCTCTACTCAATGATAACCTGGTCAAGGAAGAAATAAGGAAAGAAATTAAAGACTTCTTAGAATTTAAAGAAAATGAAGGAACAACATATCCAAACTTAAGGGACACAATGAAAGCTGTGCTAAGAGGAAAACTCATAGCTCTGAGTGCCTGCAGAAAGAAACAGGAAAGAGCATATATCAGCATCTTGACAACACACCTAAAAGCTCTAAAACAAAAAGAAGCAGATACACCCAGGAGGAGTAGAAGGCAAGAAATAATCAAACTCAGAGTTGAAATCAATCAAGTAGAAACAAAAAGGACTATACAAAGAATCAACCAAGCCAAAAGCTGGTTCTTTAAGAAAATGAAAATGATAGATAAACCCTTAGCCAGACTAACCAGAGGACACAGAGAGTGTGTCCAAATTAACAAAATCAGGAATGAAAAGGGAGACAAAACAAGAGAGTCAGAGGAAATTCAAAAAATCATCAGATCCTACTACAAAAGCTTATATTCAACAAAACTGGAAAAACTGGAAGAAATGGACAATTTCCAAGACAGATACCAGATACTGAAGGTAAATCAGGAACAGATAAACCACTTAAATAAACCCATAACTCCTAAAGAAATAGAAGCAGTCATTAAAAGTCTCCTAGCCAAAAAGAGCCCAAGTCCAGGTGGGTTGAGTGCAGAATTCTATCAGACCTTCATAAAAGACCTCATACCTATTCTATCCAAACTATTCCACGAAACTTAAACAGATGGAGTGCTACCGAATTCCTTCTCTGAAGTCACAAATACTCTTATAACTAAACCAAACAGAAACACAACGAAGAAAGAGAATTTCAGACTAATTTCCCTTATGAACATCGATGTAAAAATACTCAATAAAATTCTTACAAACCCAATCCAAGAACACATTAAAACAATCCTCCAACATGATCAAGTAGGCTTCATCTCAAGTATGCAGGTATGGTTTAATATATGGAAAACCATCAACGTAATCCATTATATAAACAAACTGAAAGATAAAAACCACATGATCATTTAATTAGATGCTGAGAAAGCATTTGACAAAATTCAACACTACTTCATTATAAAAGTCCTGGAAAGAATATGAATTCAAGGCCCATACCTAAACATAGTAAAAGCCATATACAGCAAACCAGTAGCTAACATTAAACTAAATAGAGAGAAACTTGAATCAATTCCATGAAAATCAGGGACTAGACAAGGCTGCCCACTCTCTCCCTACATATTTAATATAGTTCTTGAAGTTCTAGCCAGAGCAATCAGATAACAAAAGGAGATCAAAGGGATACAGATTGGAAAGGAAGAAGTCAAAATATCACTATTTGCAAATCATATGATATATTTAAGTGATCCCAAAAGTTCCACCAGAGAACTACTAAACCTGATAAACACCTTCAGCAATATGGCTGGTTATAAAATTAACTTTAATAAATCAGTAGTCTTCCTCTACACAAAAGAGAAACAAGTTGAGAAAGAAATTAAGGAAACGACACCCTTCATAATAGTCCCCAACAATATAAATACCTCGGTGTGACTTTAACCAAGCAAGTGAAAGATCCATATGGTAAGAACTCCAGGCCTCTGAAGAAAGAAATTGAAGAAGATCTCAGAAAATGGAAAGATCTCCCATCTTCATGGATTGGCAGGATTAATATAGTAAAAATGGCCATTTTACCAAAAGTGATCGACAGATTCAATGCAATCCCCATCAAAATTCCAATCCAATTCTTCATAAAGTTAGACAGAGCAAATTCATCTGGAATAACATAAATCCCAGGATAGCTAAAACTATCCTCAACAGTAAAAGGACTTCAGGGGGAATCACTATCCCTGAACTCAAGCAGTATTACAGAACAATAGTGACAAAAACTATGGTATTGGTACAGAGACAGGCAGATAGACCAATGGAATAGAATTGAAGACCCAGAAATGAACCCACACACCTATGGTCACATGATTTTTGACAAAGGAGCCAAAGCTATCCAATGGAAAAAAGATAGCATTTTCACTAAATGGTGCTGGTTCAACTGGAGGTCAGCGTGTAGAAGAATGCAGATCGATCCATTCTTATCACCCCGTACAAAGCTTAAGTCCAAGTAGATCAAGGACCTCCACATCAAATCAGATACACTCGAGCTAATAGAAGAAAAAGTGGGGAAAGAGTCTTGAACACATGTGCACTGGGGAAAATTTCCTGAACAAAACGCCAATGGCTTATGCTCTAAGATCAAGAATTGACAAATGGGACTTCATAAAACTGCAAAGCTTTTGTAAAGCAAATGACACTATCATTAGGACAAAAGGGCAACCAACTGATTGGGAAAAGATCTTTACCAATCCTACAACTGATAGAGAGCTAATATCCAAAATACTCAAAGTACTCAAGAAGTTAGACTCTGGAGAGCCAAATCACCCTATTAATAAATGGGGTACAGAGCTAAACAAAACATTCTCAGCTGAGGAGTAACAAATGTCAAAAAAAAGCACCTAAAGAAATGTTCAACATTATTAGCCCACTTGCTTCTACCTTCTTGGCAGAAATTTGCTAGGACAAAAGAAGTAAGCTCAGGGAAGGAATCTGATTTTCAACCAGGAATCAGGAAATAGGCCCAGATTAACAACATTCACATTTGGGTTAATACAAAGCTCAGAACAGGCTCAGTGGAGCCATATGTGTCATTTCTTTTGTCTTGGTCAAAGGACTAGCCCCTAGAAAGGCGTTTACAGGATTTTGTTTACTGTCTTGCTCGTTCCTTGACCCAGAACTGATCTTACTATTTTGCCTGTACTTAAAAGTGTTATAAAAGGAGACTGGAAAATATTGAACCCATTTCAGCCTCAGAACTGGCTGGAGTCATGGTAAAAAACAAACAAACAAACAAACAAACAAACAACCCACTAAGGATTAAGGATTCAAGCCATATAATAAAAGATTAAAACAGAAAAAGACCAATGAAAGGCATTGCAAACCATAACAGCATAGAAAAACTAGAAATATTGACTAAGTATTAAGAAAATTAAAATTGTCTACTGTTGACTCATATTGTCAGATAGTTGTTTCATGATTGGACAAAATTATTTAATTTTAATATTTCTTTTCTTTTTGCATTTTCCATATAAAATAATACTTTTTTGACTTTTTACATAAAAGAATGGTATGATTGTTTGCAGTAATCTAAGAAATTTATTATCAATATAAGCTGACATTAACATAAACTAAAAAAAGGAACCTCAGACTGTATTCCAGACTATTAGATATAGGGCAGAAAGGTGCCTCATCAACAGAAATCCCTCAAGGAAATCTCTGGTTCAATTCTGACAATATATTTTTGTTCCTCATAAAGGTCTTAACGCCATATTTCACAGAAGTCTGATCAGAACACTCAAATATAGCTTCTCTCTGTCCCCATCATTCACAAAAACCCCAGTTTGTTCTCCTAGCATCCACTGCTAGCTGAATTTACATTGTGTATACATCTGTTTCTCTTCTCTACATTTTTGGAAGAGTTGGTCTGCAATTTTCATCTATACATCTGCGGGCACAGATTAGTGATAGTTGGTAGGTATTCATTCAATAAAAGAAAGGGTTCTCTTGAGCTCAAGATGGACTTATAGTTGGTACATGGAAAGTGGCAAACATACTAACTGCAATAGGCATAATACATGCAAGCTATTGATTAATAGAGATCAGCATTGCACTCTACGAGGGATGAATAGCTGCTTACACTGATGAACTTCAAGCTTACAGGGGTGAAAGCCATCATCAGAGCGGGCAATAAAAACATCCAAGTATCAAATATATATCATGATTCATTTATTCTGCTTTGATTTCTCAAAGGTTTAAACATTTTAAACTTATAAATATAACAGAATTATTAAACAAAAATATTGAATTACTGAAATCAGAAAAAATGTGCCATTTCCAAATATGTGTTCTTGTCCAGACATATATATGTAAACCAAACAAATATTTTTGAAACCAAATTTTGGTTCATTGTCAACTTTTTAAGCAGCAAACTAATTCAAACTATAATTATAAAAAAAATATTTGAATTAATGAAGTAGTTGGTATTCCTAGGTATAAGTCACTTCAAAACAGTGCTAAAAATTTTAATTCTTTGTATAGAGAAAACAAGATACTGCATATGTTGATATTAATATACATTAACATCAATGCTCTTCCATTTAGCAGTAAAAGTTCAAAGCATATCAAGACATGTTCAGCCCATTAAAATTGAAACCAATTGTAAAATTGCTAATGTGGAAGTAATTCACTATAATATTTAAAGACATATTTTATGAGTTTATTTTAAAATATTAAATTCAACCACTGTATAGATCTTTTAAAAATGTATATGTCCTTAAAATTACTGATACTAAACATCACATATAAATAAAGTTTCAGCATGTCATAATTTATCATCTATAATATCCCACCTCTTTTTAATACTAGTTTAACACTATCAAATCAATCTATTATGGTGTCATTTAATATTTCAATGGCATTGCTATACATAAATTATGGATTAAAAATAGGTTAGCAGAAAGCGTCTTTAGACACACATCAGTGATTAGAACATCAGAAATCAACGTTTAAAGAATCCTTCAGAACACTACAACTTATTCTGACATATTCATCAAAAAAGTTTTTCCTTACCAAATAAGATATATGAGGATTGAGATCGGAACTTTTCAAATTTTATAAGATATATATTTTATCTACTTCTTGAACAAAAGCAATAATACCTGTAGTGAAACTCTACAAATATGTTCTTCAGCATAAGAGATTCTTCTGGGATCTTGAAACATGAGCCATAAGCCTAAACAGTGAATAGAAGAATTTGGGAAGATTTATCTTTAGTGGGCAAGATTGAGCAAAATGTAATAAGTAGCAAGGGAGGATCATATCTAGCTCCATTTTTATTGTTTTATATAACAGATTTTCTTTGATATTAAAATCTACCGAGTAGTTCTTGTAGGACTTTCTATTTCATGTTTATTATAGTTTCTATGCTATTTTTTTATATTTAAAGACTTTGATTATTGTGCTAGTGTTAAATAGGGAAACAAACCGAACCAACCGGAGTTCAACTGATCAAAATACAGGCCCCGAGAGCCTGTATAATGCCTCTAACGGCAGCGTAGTGAGCTGACAAGGGTCCCTGACGAAATTCCGCCCTTTGCAGAAGGGTGTACTCTCTGTGATGATGGCGGGAGAAAAACCAGAGGACACACACGGGAAGTCAGAACACTTCACCTAGCTGTGTCTGGAGGCAGACACGTCCACGGCTTGTACTGAAGAACTGAAGCCATGTGTAGTCTGTCGGGGTGCTTTCGGTCCCAAGAGAGGCCATCTACGCACTCAGTATGCCCCCCCATGCCTACATAGGTGCCCCCAATCTTCATGTACCTGGGAGGTGAGTCATTTTAGAGGCAAGGACATACATCTAGAGATGTTAGGTGGCCCCTGTCACAACAGCTCTACTGTCTTTGCCATGTCTAGAGGAATGCTATTAGGGGGCATTAGACAGGCTCCAGTAATGGCGTCCAAACGAGGCTTTAAGGTTATGTGACTAGAAAGCAGTTCACCTGGACCCCCAGGGCTGTAATAACTATGAAAACAACTATTCTTTAGAGACAAAAAAACCCAAACAAACAAAAAAGTAACCCAAACTAAGAAATATCACTACTGCAACAGAAAAGGTGGCCCGAGAAAACATGTTAACCTTGGGATCAAAGAATCTCCATGGCTGAGATCGAGTAATTGCAACCCATTCACTTTGGCCAATACAATTAAGGTTTCTGCTTCTTTCCGGGAGTCTTGACATATACTGTACTTCCGACAAGGCGCCCCAGGAGGTGAAGGTGACCAAAGACACCAGTGTAGGCACAGCCCCGGGAGAATATGGATGCTGGTGGATGGAGAGTAGCAGCAGCAGAGGGAGGCTGTCACAAGTCGGTAAATATCGTATGTCGGGTAGGTAAAGGGGTTTCCTCGTACGTTATTTTGACAAAGGAGGGTTTCATAGGTAGAAACCAATACTCAAAGTTATAAAACAGGTAGAACTCTCTGTGCATAATCACTGTGTCAAAAATTTTCAAGAAATTCAACAGAAAATCTTTGGTTGACGAATACCGTTTGACGGGGCCGTAAAATTTTTTTATGGCCAAAGCAAGGGTCTTGTTTCCTTTGGGCCCAAAAATAGACGTTTCATTTCCCAAGTAAATCGGTTCTCCGCTGTAAAGAAATATTTTCGTATAGTTTGTTTCTATCTTCTTGAATTCTGTTCCAAATTCAGCCAATTTCTCATATGTCCTTAAGACAAAATTCGAACAGTCGTAGGATTCAAACCATGTCTGCGCCCCTTTTCCTGGGCTGGCCCGGACTGTCCATGTCTCGTAATAAATCCCAGTCTCATTGTCCTGCTTCACCCACTCGGCCACTTTGTTAAACGTGTTTCCGGATATGGTTGCAACCAGAGACAAAGTCCCGTTTTCCTTCCAGTGTTTATCGTAAATTCCTTCAAAGAAGCAGGCTGCCCCCTGGTTACACCAGAACGGAGCGTTCACTTCCGGCCGAAGGTGGGGAAATGTACAGTTGCCGAGCTGGAAAAGCTCATACCATTCAATTGTGTAGTTCTTGCCCGTCAGCGTACTCCTGAATCCAATGGCATCGTGCATGATTTTGAAGTGTCCCAGGAGGTCTCCATATTTAAATTCCCAAACAGGGGCTTGTAGCCTTAAGACTTCGATGACGTCATTGTCCTTCATAACTGGGATGGGTGAGCCAGTAGGGCAGAAAGTATACTTGGCTTGACAGAAGGGATCTGTCTTCGGACGGAAGGAGAAGCGCTTGTAGGGTACGGGCCAGCGTTGCCCAGACGTCGGGGACGCGCCCAGAGTGGCCGCCAGCCCCAGTAGCGCCAGCGCGAGCGCCTGGCGCCAGTGCGCTCCGCCTGGCCCCATGGGCAGCATCCGCGACTCCCTGAAGTCCCGGCGGCTCCCGGGCCAGGGCGTCGGCCTCTCTATGCTATTTTCACAGACAAGAAAGTGTTTAAGTAATAGACAAAACAAATCTATCCATTAAACTATCTCTAATGAGCTGGATAAGCTCTTAAGGGACATAATGGTGAATAAAAATGTTTTTTTCTACTTTTCATATCATTATTGAGAAGGACAAAATGCACTTTTTCTCATATCCTGCATCTATAGTCTTGGTGTTTTTCTCTTATGCCTGCAAGTTTCTTGAAACTGAAGGGCCAAAAAAGTTTCCACAGTCAGTAATGGTTCATGTCTCAGGCACTGTTAAGAATAAATTTAAAAAAAAAAAAACAGACAAAAGAGGATGAACTACAGAGAGAAATTTATCAAAAATTCATATTAGAGATCACACACACACACACACACACACACACACACACACACACACACACACACACACACACACACACCAAAAGAGAGAAAGCAAAGCAGAGAGAGACAGAAAAGAGAGAGAGAGAGAGACAGAGAGATGTTCTATAGTAGATAGTGTTCCAGTAACGTGACTCGTCTTTCTAGGTTGTGTATTTTGATGAATTTGTGGTAGAAACGTTGCTGAGACAGGGTGAGGCAGACATGATGTACACTCCAATTGGGCCACCCGGGTTTCAATGTCAGGAGATAACACAAATCATTTAGATAGAAACCCTCATAAAGGAATGACAAAGAAAATGAAACCGGAACACTGTTCCGGAAATCCTAGCCTCCAGGGACTCCAGCAGGTTCATTCTCAGAGCTCTGCCCTAAGACTTTCTATCACCTGTTTTGTTAATGTAAAATCCTGTTAATTTTTTAAATTTTTTAATTGGATATTTTATTCATTTAGATTTCAAACGCTATCCCTTTTCCCTGTTTCCCATTTGGAAACTCCCTATCCTATCCTCCCTCCCCATGCTTCTATGAGGGTGCTCCCAGACCCATCCACTGACTTCTGCATCCCTGCCCTGGCATTTTTCTACATTGGGGCATTGAGCTTTCACAGGGTCAAGGACATCTCTTCCCATTGATGTCCTACAAGGCCATGTTCTGCTACATATGCAGCTGGAGACATGGGTCCCTCCATGTGTCCTCTTTGGTTGGTACTAGGTGGGGTCTGGTTGGTTGATGTTGCTCTTCCTATGGGACTGCAAACCTCTTCAGCTCCTTCATTCCTTTCTCTAATTCCTCCATTGTGGATCCAGTGCTCAGTCCAGTGGTTGGCTGCAATCATCCACCTCTGTATTTGTCAGACTCTGGCAGCACCTCTCGGGCTCAATAGTGTGTGGGTTTGGTGCTTGTATATGGGGTGGATCCACAGGTGGGGCACTCTTTGGATGGCCTTTCCTTCAGTCTCTGCTTAACACTTTGTCCACATATTTTCTTCTGTGAGCATTTTTTTAAATTCAAACAATATCATGTAGAACAAAATTGAGTCCTGACATGAATAAGAAAAATCAACAGTCAGAACTATGCAAAAAGATGGTCTTCCCAAAGGGCCAGAATGCAGGTAATATCCAAAGGCACTGTAATGGGAACATGAAAATGTGAAGGGACATTCACTTTTGTAGGGTTTTGTTCGGGTATAAGGATGCAGATAGATGGTGAAAGCCTCAAGATGTGGAAGAGTGCAAAGAGATCCTATCTTGTGGATACCACAACCATTAAAATGATGAGCACACAACTGATGCAGGTATCTGGATAAGACCCCAAAAGACAGGAGACATGTCAGTAAGGTAAAATATTCCTTCACAGGTGGAAGAGGAATCAAATCAAAATAGAGGAAAACTATAAAGATAACAGAATAAATATGATCATAATGCATTATGGAACTGTAAAACCAGACTTAAAAAGAAACTATACACATTGATATTTAAATCCAGAGCTTACATTATAGGGGGGCAGTCAGAATTCAAAATGGAAGAACTTTCTTGCCTTTATTCTTAAAGGATGGCTGAATTTTCTACTTCGAACATGTTAATGCTCCAAAAAACCATATCTAAATTTAAACCGTCTCTTTCACTTGGCATGATCAAGTAGAACTTGTAAATTTTGGTCACATATGTAGTAATTAAGACAAAGGTAACTTCAGTCTGCTTAAAGATAAATGATTTCATTGATGAGCTAGAGAGCACACCTGCAGTTGAAATTGAGGCAATATGTATTTTTGACAATTCTAAGAGAATTTTAATAAAAGTTGTTCCAATTCATTAGCATCTGCATTTTAATTTTAAGCTGAAATTGATTAAATACTTTGAAAATACATTTATTTTCACATACACGTTTAAAGTAGAATGCCACACACTAAAAATAAAATGAAGTTTCCTTGAATTTTACTACCCAAAGTTTCTTTTCTATGATGTCATGAGCTAATCATAGATGAGGAATCTAATAAAGTTTCTATTGTCATATGACAATACTTAAAATTTTTCCACTCTATTAGTTTCTCAAGAAGAAATGTAAATATGCATAAATTTCTCTAGGAAAAATATATAAAATGTATATGAAATGTACTCTGTCTGGTCTGCTTGGTTGATGTTGCTCTTTCTATAGGACTGCAAACCTCTTCAGCTCCTTCATTCCTTGCTCTAACTCCTCCATTGGGGACCCAGTGCTCAGTCCAATGGTTGGCTGCAATCATCCACCTCTGTATTTGTCAGACACTGGCAGAGCCTCTCGGGCTCAATAGTGTCTGGGTTTGGATTTTTTTCTTTAGTTATTTACTAGTGAAATGATATAACTTTAATGGGTGCATAATACAATGATTATACAATGAACAAACCTAGCAAAGTTAACTATATTTTAAATATAGAACATTTCAGAAGGTAAATAATGGAGCAAATGACTTTAATCCCACCACTCAGGGGACAGGGGCATATGGATTTCTGTGAGTATAAGCTAGCTACTTGGAAACTTTTTTTTTCAGTGATGAGATATTTATTCTAATACATGAAGTATTTTTTTTATTAACTTGAATATTTCTTATATACATTTCGAGTGTTATTCCCTTTCCCGGTTTCCGGGCAAACATCCCCCTCCCCCCTCCCTTTCTTTATGGGTGTTCCCCTCCCAATCCTCCCCCACCTTGCCACCCTCCCCCCAACAATCTAGTTCACTGGGAGTTCAGTCTTAGCAGGACCCAGGGCTTCCCCTTCCACTGGTGCTCTTACTAGGATATTCATTGCTACCTATGAGGTCAGAGTCCAGGGTCAGTCCATGTATAGTCTTTAGGTAGTGGCTTAGTCCCTGGAAGCTCTGGTTGCTTGGCATTGTTGTACATATGGGGTCTCGAGCCCCTTCAAGCTCTTCCAGTTCTTTTTCTGATTCCTTCAGCGGGGGTCCTATTCTCAATTCAGTGGTTTGCTGCTGGCATATGCCTCTGTGTTTGCTGTATTCTGGCTGTGTCTCTCGGGGGAGATCTACATCCAGCTCCTGTCAGCCTGCACTTCTTTGCTTCATCCATCTTGTCTAATTGGATGGCTGTATATGCATGGGCCACATGTGGGGCAGGCTCTGAATGGGTGTTCCTTCTGTGTTTGTTTTAATCTTTGCCTCTCTATTCCCTACCAAGGGTATTCTTGTTCCCCTTTTAAAGAAGGAGTGAAGCATTCACCTTTTGATGGAAACTTTTAAGATAACCTTAACTCCATACTCAGTCTCATTAAAAAAAGAAAAAAAAATACATATCAGAAAAAAATCCCTAAACATTACCTAATCTCTAAAGATAGCAGGCTTTCATGTTTCTGTCCTCTAAGATGAACATTTTTCTTTGTACTTAAGAGAAGTGAATGCAGTGCATACTTCACTGAGTATAAGAGCATTTACTCAGTTGTGTGACGTGAAATGACCATTGACATTATTAGACCTCCCCCCCCCCAAAATCAATAAGGTAGTAACTTACCTGTCCTAGATAATGTCTTGTTGTCAAACCCTTCACCAACAGTCAGTGTTCTATCTTCTGTTTAGTGACTTTGAAAGAATCTTTTCATTAGGACTTTAATTCATTTTTCACTGTGTACAAGTGAAAACATGTAGCTGGATAGAGGTTTAACTATGATTTATAGCCTCTCATACTGTTATTGAGTTACCGTTCTCAGATCCTGAGAAAGAATCTGTATATAAATTAGAAGTTAAAACAGTCTCAGTAGTGTGTGTATATCATATCTTCTACAGTAATGAGACATGCGTTTTTATTATGTCTCTTCGCTGTTGTAAATGTCTTCCAAGAGGGTCTGACTGTAGAGTTGATGCTGGTCTACGACATGCTAAATACCCCAGGCTAATACAGAACTATAGATTCACTTTTGTCAAATATCATCTTATTAGGGTTTCAGGGGCCAATAAACTGTGCCCTATCATCACTTTGTTAATGATCTACTTTGATGAAGAATGTCTAATTAAGTACAGCTAATATCATAACCAAGAGGAGTTAGTTAAGTCCTGTTTATTAAATGTATGCTTTGAATTCACAATAATATTTTCCTATTTTAGTTTCTGAATATTTTCAAATTTTAGATACATATGAAATATTAAATCAGTTTGACATATGGTATAACTGTTTTTTGTACTATTTTTTATTATTTTATTTATTTACATTTCAAATGTTATCCCCCTTCCCAGTTTCCCAATCCACAAATTCCCTATCCTTTCCAAGTTCCCCCTGCTTCTATGAGGGTGCTCCCCCACACACACCCACTGTGGCCTCAGTGCCATAGCATTTAGCTATGCTGGGTCACTGAGCCTCTAAAGGACCAACGAACACCCATGCCTTTCTTTCAAATGTTATATTTTAAATATTTAAGCATCTTGGAATGTATAAATGGTTATTGAAAAAATCTTCCACATCTTCATAATATATATATATATATATGTATATATATATATATATATATATACATATATATATATATATTATGCCCATGTTACAGAGGGCAGGTTGAGGGAGCGTCAACCCTGAATACCTGAACATGAGGAAGTTAGGAGTTGCCTGCTTCCTACCTCCCAACCAAGAGCCATAAATTCAGCTCTCTCACTACCATCAATCCTAGCAGGTGTTTCTTATTCTAACAAGTTATCAAACTTCACTACTTGTTTACTCAAATAAAGTTTCCCCCCTGCCAGAGCCTACAACTCTCAGTATGTAAATGTAGCATCTTCCAATCCAACACCCTTGAGCTGGCCAATGGTACATGTCCACAAAAACCTTACTCCAAAGACATTGGCCACATCCCCACGCACATAAATTCTCCTTTTCCTAAGTAAATGGAATCTGTTCTGTGTGCTGTCCAAGCACTCATTGCCCACAGAGATCCTGCACTGCATTTATCTGTACCCAGCTCTGCCTCCCTCCCTCCAGTCCAGCTTAGTGCACGCTGGGCCTGAATACCCTTAGAAAGAAGTTGGCACAAGAAAACCATAAAACACACACACAAACACACACGCATACACGCACACACACACGAATGCATGCACGCACACATCACATCACTATGGCTCTCTCACAGTGGGAATATTATATCTGGTACTTAAGTATAGTCCAAGAGGTAGGTTCTTACTCTAGTTCCATCTGGTGCTGCACATCAGCAGGATTCTTAGAGAGCTGCTGTTTTTCAGTCTACATTGGAATTATGAAGAAGTCAATTTAATACCAGCCATGAAAACAAGGTAGAAAAGCATGCCAGTCAGGGTAAAGGCAAGCAGGCAAAAAGCAGGTTTTATTCTTCACTATTTTCAGTGTGCTCTCACCAGAAATTAAAGCCCAAATATTTAGGATATTTTTCTTTCCCTCTTTCTTTCTTTCTTTCTCTCTTTCTTTCTTTCTTTCTTTCTTTCTTTCTTTCTTTCTTTCTTTCTTTCTTTCTTCCTTCCTTCCTTCCTTCCTTTCTTCCTTCCTTTCTTTCTTTCTTTCGTTAGTTAGCACTTTAAATCCTGATCACTGACCCACTCTTTCCACCCCCCACTCCCCACAACGAGTCCTCCCATACCCCTTTCCACTTCTCTGTGATGGTGGAAGACCCCCTGAAAATCTCCTGACCTATAAAGCTGCATGTTGGAGGCTTTCCTTAGAGATCTCTGGTCCAGCTAGGTGTGCAGGTTCAGGTGAAGGGGAGAGAACTTAGGCAGGGAGGGCGCACTGCTTTTGCCGCCCCGCTTTTGGTGCTGTTCCACCTCTGTTTCTGGCTTGCCTGAGCCAACATGGGACTGACTCATCTGTGAGGGGTGCAGAGGAATTTCTGGTGGTGATTTTGGGAGAGCAGATCTCTTATGATAGAAGCTCTCAGAGGATGGAATAATTCCTGCACACCTTTAATCCTTCTGAATAGGATTCCTAACTACAGGTTTTGGATGGGTCAGTGTCTGACAGCAGGTACTTCCCATTGGTTTGGCCTGAGAGCTTGAAAATATCTCATGTACATATTTGGGGTCATTGTCCTACTTCGATGTGGCTTATCTGTCTAGAGAGTACTTGACCTGTGGTCTTATCCTCACCACTGGAGGAGGGGCTTGCCCTATGTGACTCATCTGTCTCAAACATCTCTACAGGTGGCTGTGGGGACTGTAATTACATGAGAGGGGCCTGACTTCCTGGGAGACTGGGAATGCACCTGGCAGCTCTTAAGGTCCCCCAGGGATTCAACTTATCTTGACCAGGAATCAGGGTACCTTTCACATTCTGCTGCCCCACATCCATCCTGACATATCAAGTCTCTGCAGGGCTGTGTCCATGCTCTCTCACTGAGACCAGACTAAGTAGCCCAGTTAAGAGAACAGAATACACAGATGGGCAACAGCTTTAGGGACAGACCCTGCTCCAGTTTTGAAGTGACCAGCATGAAGATAAAACTCCACATTTGCTCCACATGTGCAGGGTGGCAGGATACGTCCAGCCTGTATATGCTCTTTGTTTGGTGTTTCTGTCTCTGGGAGAGCCCAAGGGTCTCTGCATTTGACTCTGTTGGCCTTCCTGTGGAATTCCTATCCCCTCTAGGGCACTCAGTCCTTCCCTCAACTTGTCCATAAGAGTCCATGAGCTCTATCCAATGTTTGGCTTTGGGTCTCTGCATTTGTTTCCGTCAGCTGCTGGGTGGAGTTTCTCAGAGGAAGTCCTGTTTACAAGCATAACAGAGTATCATTAATAGTGTCAGAGAACAGTGTTTGCTGATAGGATAGATCTGAAATTGGACTGGATTTTGGTTGGCCATTCCCTCTGTCTCTGCTCCATCCCCTGTGTCTGTATTTCTTGCAGACAGAACACATTTTGGGTCAAAAGATTTGTGGGTGGGATAAGTGTCCTTATCCTTCCACATGGTGTCCAGGCTGACTATAGGAGATAGTAGCCACATCAGTTTCCATATCCATACTGCTATGAGTCTCCATTAAAGTCAACCCAATAGACTCTTGGAGCCTCTCAAATCCTCACATAAAATTAGATACACTAAGTCTAATAGAAGAGAAATTCGTAAATAGTGTTGAACTTACTGGTACAGGAGACAACTTGCTGAACAGAACTACAATGGCTCAGGCGTTAAGATCAACAATTGATAAGTGAGACCTCATGAAAATGAAAAGTTTGTATAAAGCAAAGTACACTGTCAATAAGACAAAATGACAGCCTACAAATTGGGGAAGGATCTTCACCAAACTTACATCTGACAGAGGACTAATATCCAAAATATAGAATGAGATTGGGCAATTATACAATAACAGAACAAATAACCCAGTTAGAACTCAGAGACAGAGAATTCTCAACAGAGGAATCTTTAATGGCCTAGAAGCCCATAAAGAAACATTTAAAAATCCTTAGTAATCAGTGAAGTGTAAGTCAAAACAACCCTGAGATTCCATTTTATACCCATCAGGAAGGTTGAGATGAAAAAATTCAGGGATAGCACATATTGGTGAGGACTTAAAGCAAGGCCAACACTTGTCCATCATTTGTGGAATTGCAAACCTGTACATCCAATCTGGAAATAAGTCTGGTGGTTTCTCAGAAAATTGGAAAGAGATCTACCTGAAGAGCCATCTATAACCACTCCTGGGCATGTATCCAAAAGATGATCCACCGTACCACAAGAACTCGAGCTCTACTGTTTACATAGCAGCTTTATGTGTAAGAGCCAGAAACTGAGAACAACCTGATCTCTCTCAAAGAATAGATACACAATGGAATGGATACTAGTCAGGTATTTAGAAACAAGGACATCATGAATTTTGCAGTCAAATGGATGGAAGTAGAAAATATCCTGAGTGAGGTAACCCAGACCACAAAGGACATGCATGATATGTACTCACTTCTGAGTGACTATTAGCCATAAAGTACAGAATATCCATCCTGTCCTCCACAGACTTAAAGAAGCTAAGAAAAAGGCCCAAGCTAGGAAGCTTGAATCTCATTTTGAAGGAGAAATAAAATAGTTACAGGATGAAGATGGAGGGAGGGAACTGGGTAAGAGATGGGATGGGGAGGGGAATGGGGTTGAATTTCAGGATGAGGTATGTAGAGGGACAACAGATAGGGTTAGAGGGTCAGGAGAATTAATGGAAATCAGTAACTGGCAGAGGTGGGGGAGTGAGGGGCATCTCTAGGATTTTACTGTTTTAATTGTTTGGAAAATCCCTCATAGGAAGGCCAGTTGTTTGGATTTTAGCTAATTTTAGATATATTCCAGATGACACTTAAGATTACATATCACATCTATCTGATATAATTAATGCTTGGGATATTTTAGGGTATATTTTCATAGGTCTCAACAATATCTAATTCCAGAAACATTTTTTTTAATCATAAAAAGAAATAGTCCCCTTCTTTTGCTTCTCCCCCATCTTCTAGCAATCTCTAGTCGGATAATTTCCTCTATAGATTAGTAAACAGTGAGCACTTTCTTCAAATTGTGTACATTCAAATTATTAATGTTGGGACAACTTTCATTTGTTTTAATACTTTTAAGCATCATCTATGTTGGTTTTCCTTTTTCATGGCTAAAATTATTCCATTATAAATAAAGCACATTTTACTGTTTAAGGTTTAGTGTTTAACTACTTAGCAGCTCACATGAATTTGGCTTGTTTCTACCTTTAAGTTATTATAAATAATTCAACTATAAATATTTGGGTACAAACTTGTATTTGGCTGTACAACAAAAAAATTCAGGTTGGATTTTAAAATGGAATTGTTACAAACATTTTCAATTCTACACTCACCTTGTTCAGGATCCACTCATCTGTCCCTCAAGGTCATGGCACTGCTTTTGTCTCCTGAGCAATGTGAATGGGTTGAAATTTCTCCACATTGCTGCCAGTGGTTTATATAATTTTACTCAAATGAATGTGTTCATGATTGAATTTCTCATTAGATGAATAATTGGTATGCTCTTTCCTGGAGAAGACTATTTTTCTGTTCTCAGCATTTCTTAGTTGCCTGTAATACTCTGTAGGGTTGAGTCCTCCTAGATGTTCTCTTTCTACAGAAATATGATCTTGGAGAAGAATCTATAACCACAACTATACTAATCCAGCATAATCCCTACTTACATTCTAAATTCTTGTCCTTTTACTCACAAGTAAGTGTAGTCCTCATCCCACATCAAAGAAGCTTTTATTTTAACAGGCATGCAATTGTTACAGTAAAATCCCTCCAACTAATATGCAGAGTTATGGTTGTAGTCCCAATGCATATATGTAAAATACAGTTCCTATGGCTAAGTGTCAGAGGTCATTGCCAAAGAGGAAGCAGAAAGATTACAAAAGCAGGAGAGTAATTGTAAGATTGAGTATCAAATGCTGGAAGCTGCACTTAGAAAGTCTCACCAACATTACTGACTAAAATTGAGCTAAACAGTGACAATAGTCATGAACATTTTATGAGAATAAGGTTTCTAAGAAAATTGAATTTCTAATATATATCATATATATATACATGTGTGTGTTTTAATTATATAGGAGTATAAGTAGCTATATGACTATAACTTGAATGAAACTCATAAAAGTGTGACTGTGATAGCTGTTGAAAAGTCTTAATTCTTGGCCTCTTATCAACATTGGTTGAAAACAAATTCTGGGGAATATTACTCTGGTGGTCCAAAATCATCCCTGGATGAATACGTATCAGAAATCCTTTGATTTAGGCAAACACTGTGGCATGGAAGACTATACAGTTTCCATAGAGAATGTTGATGCTATTCTGAGTGTGCCTGTTTTGAAGCACATGGAGTTTAATGTATCTGGCCACCATAGAAATGCTTATTTCAATCAGTTGCCAAGGAATAATACTTGTAATCCTCTTCTGCTTAGTACCTATCTATTAAAGACAGTTGAAGGAAGGCACCTGTAGCAGTTCTCCCTGGTGTTGTTTATTACTTCTTTCAGATCGCAGGAATTCTATGCAGGGATTCAAACACAGATTGAGCGAATGCATCAGGACATGCTTTTCCTTCTTCCTCACAAAAAAGTAAGTGTTGAATTATATTTTGTATGAATATGTGATTATTAAAAGGAACAGTGCTATTAATTACGACCAACATGTAATGTTGAAGATTTCTATTGATTAGAACTCTTTCTGTTTTGTTTATAATGGGGATTTTTTATGTCTCTACACAGAGAATGAACCTAATTTTGTGCTATGGAATATGTCTGCTTTTGTATAAACCAGGTTTCATATTTCTTTCTTCCTATTGTGAGCTCACTGAAAGGAAATCAAATCTTTACAAAAAATGACTGATTCATACCAAAGTGAAGCACTTGTGTAAAATATATTTGATTTTTCTCTCCATATTAAAATAATTCCTGATATACTTTTAGAGAGAGGAAGTTTAATTAGATATTTGTTGCCAGATTTCACTGAAGGAGATGTTGTTATTGCTGTGAAGGACTTTCTTCTTTATACCCACTATTTGATTTAAGCATGCCCAACTGCTTTTCACTGGTTTACACAACTTAGAATAAAATATTGTCTTTATAATTTGCAATTTTTCATTGCAAATCTATGTGATTATCTTTCACCACAAGTGCACTAGATTTTCTTATGACTGGGAAAGTTTTTAAAGTTTATTCTGGCCATATATAAAGAAATTTTAGACAATGTATCATAAAAACACACATATATAACTGTTAACATATATAATAAATAGCTTTATTACATTGACAGTTAAGTGAATTCATATGAAACTTGCCAGATTTTTTTTTTTTTTTGGTTCTTCTTTTCGGAGCTGGGGACCGAACCCAGGGCCTTGCGCTTCCTAGGTAAGCGCTCTACCACTGAGCTAAATCCCCAGCCCCTTGCCAGATTTTATGTGATATTTTCAGATGATACAAAATATGATTAAAATTAAATGAGGTATTATAGAAGAATTCATAAGGAATTTACTAAAATTTTGATTAATGATGATATTTTAAATGATTTTCTTACTTTTGACCTTGAAAATGTTATTTATATATACTTAAAACTGCTGTTACATTTTAAATTTCCTTCAATAAAACTCAAAAATACTCATAGTCCTATTCCTTTTTTATCTTTATTAACTTGAGTATTTCTTATTTACATTTCGATTGTTATTCCCCTTCCTGGTTTCTGGGCCAACATCCCCCTAACCCCTCCCCCTCCCCTTCTATATGGGCTTCACCTCCCCATCATCCCCCCATTACCACCCTCCCCAAAACAATCACATTCACTGGGGGTTCAATCTTGGCAGGACCAAGGGCTTTCCCTTCCATTGGTGCTCTTACTAGGCTATTCATTGCTACCTATGAGGTTGGAGCCCAGCGTCAGTCCATGTATAGTTTTTGGGTAGTGGCTTAGTCCCTGGAAGCTCTGGTTGCTTGGCATTGTTGTTCATATGAGGTCTCAAGCCCCTTCAAGCTCTTCCAGTCCTTTCTCTGATTCCTTCAACAGGGGTCCCATTCTCAGTTCAGTGGTTTGCTGCTGGCATTCGCCTCTGTATTTGCTCTATTCTGGGTGTGTCTCTCAGGAGAGATCTACATCCGGTTCCTGTCAGCCTGCACTTCTTTGCTTCATCCCTCTTATCTAGTTTGGTGACTGTATATGTATGGGCCACATGTGGAGCAAGCTCTGAATGGGTGTTCCTTCTGCCTCTGTTCTAAACTTTGCCTCCCTATTCCCTGCCAAGAGGCAAATGGATGGAACTGGAAAATATCATCCTGAGTGAGGTAACCCAATCACAGAAAAAACACGCATGGTATGCACTCATTGATAAGTGGCTATTAGCCCAAATGCTTGAATTACCCGAGATGCACAGAACACATGAAACTCAAGAAGGATGACCAAAATGCGAATGCTTCACTCCTTCTTTAAATGGGGAACACGCTAAAATACAGACAGTGTTGATTCATCTTTACAATACTTCTCAATGTTATCTTCCTAGTCCCCCCAAAATCTATATTTTATCAATTTGACAAGAGAATAACTAGGACATGTGGAATCATGCATAATTCTTATGCATAGTATATTGTTATAAATTATCAATACCATGCATTTTTCCTAGATGTCAAGAAATATTTGCTTATCACAGTAAAGGTATGGATAACACACAAGAAAAATATGTAAGCAGGGTTAGCTAAGTTAACCAGTGAGTTTGTAGAGGTTGCTTACATGTTCATGGTTAGAATTACTCAAAATCTCCCCCTATTTGTGCAGACAGATGGACAAAATCTATATGGAGGCAGTTAGGAGAGTAGACGACTCTCTTTTCTCTCTAAAAATTACTGTTGTTCATAGAAACTTAGAGATGTGGTTTTCGATTTGTTTTAATCTAGGACATTACAAAAACTCCCTAGGTCTGACTGCATATATATATTGTTTTTAGAGGATACTGTATAGTGTCTACCCTGTTTTTCAGAGAACTGTTAATTATGCTGATTTTTTCATTTTAAATAAATAATTACTAAAACAAAACAAAACAAAAACCTATGTTGTACATGGTTCAGGGGCCTCATATGAGCTTGCATATGCTCCCTGATTGGTGACTCAGGGTCTGAGAGATCTCGGGGGTCCAGTTAATTGAGACTGCTGGTCCTACTATTGGCTTGCCCTCCTTCTCAGCTTCTTCCAGCATTTCCCTAATTCAACTACAGGGGTCACGTGTTTCTGTCCACCTGCTTCTGTCCATTGGTTGGGTGCACATATCTGCATCTGACTCTCTCAGGTGCTTTGTTGGGGCTCTTGGAGAGCAGTCATGATAGGTCCCTTTTTGTGAGTATGCCACATCCTCAGTAATAGTGACAGGCCTTGGAGCCTCCCCTTGAGCTAGATCCCAATTTGTCCTCAGGTTCTTCTCCATTTTCGTCCCAGCATTCTTTCAGACAGAAACAATTCTGGGTCAGAGTTTTTGACTACGGGATATCAACCCCAATTTTCCACTTTATGCCCTGTCTTTCTACTGGAAGTGGACTCCAAATTTTCCTCTCACCCCCTGTTGGGCATTTCATCAAAGATCCCTCCCTTTGAGTCTGGACTCTCACCTCTCAGTGAGAGAAGATACCCCTAACCCTCAAGAGATTTGAGGCCTCAGGACTGGGGAGATCTGGTGGAGTGTGGGGGATGGAGACTTCTTTTTTGGAGATTGGGGAGGAGGTATGGGATGAGGAACAGTCAGAGGGCAGACTTGGAGGAGGATAATGACTGGACTGTATTATTAAATAATAATAATATATTTTGAATGCAATTTTAGATATCTTTCACTAAATTATCATCATTTATTTTTAATTCACTAATATTAAAATGCTTTATTTCAGATAGATTATTGTATATTAAGAAATTTGCAAGGATATAAATTTTTATTCTGATATAATCAAATAATCTTTAATCCCTATTCAGTATAAGTAAAAATATAAATTATAATATATTAATATTATATTACTAAAATATAAAATATCAAAATATAAATATATATATTAATGCATAGGACAATCTCTTCTCTTATAGGTTAAAAAAAGCAATACTTTATGGCATTATAAATTTTAAAAATACTACGCAAATCAATGTGGAAATACATGACTGATCAAGAAATATAATTACCACTTTACTCAGTAAAAAGTACTGTCTTTACTTTCCAGTGTATCTTGTAGTGAAATGAATTCAATGTACAAAATAGTACATCTAAACACAAGTTTATGAAAAACATATTTGTATTTCTCCAGAAGTAAAATCCATCTATATGTAAATGGACAAGGAAAATATGGATTATATATGAAATGGAGAATTTTGAAACACAAAGAATAATGGGTTCCCATCATTTTAAGAAAATCGATGGAACTGAAGTCATAACATTAAATAAAATATATTTGGACTCACGAAGGTAAGTAATATTTTTTCTATAAAAGAAAGGACAAAAGAACCATTGAAAGTAAACGTATGACTGTTATGGATGAAAAATAAATCTTAAACAGTAGGAGAAAAGGAAGACCAAGACTTGCTACTGGAAAGAGTATATTTAATTAAAGAAGAAATATACAAGTATGAGAACCATTTACCTACACAATTAATTTGAGATAATGTAACTCCACAGTAGAAATAATTATTATCTTCTGAGTTAAAAGACATGTATTGCAATGTATACAAGAAACAGTTCTGAAATTTTCTAGTATTTAATACCTAAAATGATATTGAAAGTACTTAATAGAGTGATCAAGTAGTAGCACCCTGGTATTGCTCTGAATATAATTTAAAATAGTCTATGATTTTATTGATCAAAATGGCTCTTTCAAGGGATAATGTCCATATGTCCAGTGAAAGTAAGAATTTTAAACTTTGCCACCTATTTCTATATTTAATACATATAAAGTGCTTCAGGGTTTTTAGATGACTCCAAAAGTAGGTGATGTTCAAACTTCATTGAGGAAAACGTAAAGGTAATCTTATATTAATCTCATATTTTGCTAATACTGATGAAGTTATACATTATACGTGAGTTGTTGGTGAATGAAAAGATGTAAATACATACTTTTATCAAGACAAGATATACAGACAGAATTTTAATAATTTGTTGTCTTGAAGGAATAGAATCAAATAATTTTTGGGAAATTAATGATCTAAACATCATAGTGACACATAGAATTCCACATAGTAACCAACACAACACAATATTCTTTCTTTTGAAGGATCAAAACCCTTTTTATAGAAAGGTTACTATGTTAATTGTATGAATTATATGTACACTTATTTATTAAGGAAAGATTAAGTGAAATTTGCAAAACTTCTACAAAGAAAACTTTAGTGTTTCTGTGGCATTTGTGCAATTATATAAAGAAATGAATATAATATAAAAATCAGTAGAAAACAAAAACATCCACTTGGCAAATATTACAAGTCCACATTCCATTCATAAAGCCCACAGACAAAATTTAACTTAAACTTCAGTTTTAGCTCTTATGTTCTCCTATCCTTACCTTTAGTTCTGCCCTGCACCTTTGTGAATGTCATGTTCATGTGAAAACCCTAACCTTTTTACATGTGGTTTATCTGACCTTATGAAGAAAGAATTTCCTGCCAGCACCTTATGTCTAATAACTAAACAGTGTTGTCATATCTTCCTTTCATAAGATGAACTTAGAACATTCCTTAGAAATGGATTTGAGGTATTGTAGAAGGCCAGTCTCCAACCTTTGAATAAGTAGACATGGATTACAAGAGAAATATGGGCCAAGAACCTTAAATTTCTTTCATTCTGTAGATTCTTCCCATTGGAAAGAGGTACTGGTAGAAGTATGGCTCTGATAACTTTGGGAGTATATGCCCTTCTTCTACCTTAGTCTAAATCAAACACTTTAAATAATACATAATAATTAAATGTGAACTAATATGTATAAGTATCACCAATAAAAATTCAGAATATATTTGAAGCAAGAAGTAATATTTGCATATACATGCAAATTTAAATATAAAAATTTAGGCATATCATGAATGATCTAAGCAAGCTGGCAAGATATCTCAGCAGGGAGTGTCAATTATCATCAAGCTGTACTGCCTGAATTTTATCCCAAGAACCTACATAAGGGACAAACAGCCATCTCCTTCAATTTGCCTTCCAAATACACACACACAATCAAATAAGTAAATAATACAAAAATAAATTAAAAATGTAAACATGTTCAATGTGTAATAGATTTTAAAATATTAGAGAGATGAGATTTGGGGATGTATGCATTTTTCTTGACTATCCATCTATGAAATGCAAAGAAATGACTAAAATGATATCCTTGTCCTCTATGCAAGAGTTATAATCATTTTATTTTAAAATTTATATATCTGAGTATAATAATCACTATGAAATCATTAATTGGGTAAACTAAAAATATTGTAATCAAAATGCCAGCATGTATTGTTATAGTTTACCTTCCTGAGATTCTTTCCCTCCGAGCTAGACTGTGAGATGCAGGTAATGGCAACTGTGATGAATTTCAGTCTTCTTTAAAATACTCTGAAAGCTATTATCCTTGGTAGTTTTTGTTGTTTGTTTTCCCTTACCCCTAATGTACAACTTAGCTAACATAGACACACTTGGTTCTCTGTGTTTATAATGCAGATCAATGTTAATATTGTAGAACCAGCATGAATGATGATTTGGAGAAACTAAAGAAAATACTTCATCTAGCTTGAAATTAAAAAAAAAAACAACAGCATCGTTTTATTACATTAATTATATCTAATATATCTCCTAATATTTAAAATGTATTTAATGTAGTTATTGCTTGGTTAGACCACAACCCTTTCCTGAAAACAATATTTAGGTCTCTGTCATAATGAACAGAAAGCAATCCTGATATACTTACACTCAGAAGAGACATCCATTGGCATGCTACTGATTCTTGTCTGATGATTCACAACTTACTCCCTCTTCTGAAAAACTTGTAAGAAAAACAGTAATGTTTCATAGTCATACAGCATTCAGCACACAACCTCAACAATGCACTTAGCACTTTATAAATAATAACTTAAATTATAGTAATTTATAATGACAAGGTAGTAATGAATGATAAAAATGTCATCTTATGAAATAATAAATGTTCCCTCAGAATAAAATTAGAACAATAGATAAAGCAAACTTAGGGCATTGTATTTCTATAACTTTAAACCTATGAGATATTTTGCATATAAAAGGAATTTATATCTGAAAACTCAGATTTTTTAAGAATAATGTATTCTATTGCTGCTTCAGTGAAGACTAAGTATTATGTTGCTCACAAATGCAATGTGCTAAATAGTGGTTTGATATAAAGTATCCAGTGCTATCATTTGCCATTTGTATACTTGAACTTGTAAAAGTAACCTTTCTTCACCGGTTTGTAATCGTTTTCTCAGAGGTTTACTGCTGTATAAATTCACCCTCTCTTTTTCTTTCTGAACTCTAGTTGGCTAGTTCAACTCAGCAGATCGCTTAAACTCCCTGTGCAAGCTCACTGATTCAATCTGGCTTTTCTCAGTTTCTCACTGTATTGTTCTACATAGCCCCAAACTAAGTCTGGCAATTTGTTCTAATCTTTGGGATTCTTCTCAGTCCCTGGGCTGTTCTGTCTTCACCCCTGTCTAGCTTGTTCTTTCTGCAACCCATCTATAAAACTATTCCAGTAAAAATTGTCTCCACATGTTGAACTGTCCCTAACTGAACTTACACAATCACAACCCTCCTGTACTTCCTCTCAACTCACTGACTCAACCAAATTGACTAAAACCCAGATATCTACATGTGTCTGTTTCCTGAGTGCTGGCATTAAAGGTGTGTACCACCATGCCTGGACTTAAACTTTTCTTTACTAGAAATTGCTCTCTACCAGGTGGCAGGCCTTAAACTCAGAGATCTGCTTTCCTCTGTCTCCGAGGATTAAAACTGTGTATGAATGCCAGCAGGATCATATGGACCTAGAAGGTGTTTGAATGTGACACTTTGCCAGAGCAGCAATGTTGCTGATTTAAAATTCCTCTACACTTCTAAATAAGACTCTACCCACACATAATTGCAATAAGAATAATTAGAAGAGAATAATCCTATATTTGTGGTGGTTCTTAAATACAAAAATATATCCATAAGAAATATAACAGAAATGTATGACGAAAAATATCAGAGGGAAAAAAGGTAGAGGATGTGTGATGTGTGTACAACAGAGAAACATTTTGAACCTAGGAAAAAAGTATGCAATAGCTTTCCATGGAAATTTTCTAGAAATAACTGTCAATGTTGCTAGAACCTTGATTTCTAATGCTTAAATATTATAGACTCTGAAAATTTTAAATTCATATTGCTTAAATATTAGTGTTGCAATATGATAAAAGAGGGTTAGGAAAACATTGTCTTTATTCCATTTATATTTGGCATTGTGAAAAAACATTGTTTTGAATTTTTTGTTTGTGCTTCTTTGTTTTGGTGGGTTGTTTGTGCTGATCATAGTTTATACCTTTCCTGACTGGAACTTAAAGAAATCCTTTTGCCTTTGTTGCCTGAATTCTGGGATTGGAGATGTGTGCCACCATGTCCAGCAGTTGGAGGAATATATCTTTTAATTCAAAATTAGAATTAGCTTCTGGTCCACAACTGCACCAAGGGGGCAAATCGGGTGTTCCAACGACTCCTCCCATCCACACCCTCACACAAAAGACAACTTGACTTCCAGGAGGTCATTTATAACCAGACTCACAGGTATGACCTACCCTCAACCCAACACCTGCCTAACCCCAAGGAACCAGCAGAGGTGGGAACTATCTGCCCTGCTGGAAACAAGTCATCCTTCTTGTCCGAGGGCAGATCAAGTGCTGCAAGATCCCACCACTTCCCAATTACATATCCAGAAACACCTTGACTCTTACAAGGTCCATCATAAGCAGGCTTGCAGATCAGGAGCTCCAGACCCCCTCCCATATGCAAAGACAGCCTGACTCAAGGAGGTATATCATAAACAGGCTCATGGGAGGCACAGGCTCCTGTCAGAGACAGCAAGGCTAGTTAAAGTACAAAAACAAGATGGTGAGAGGCAGGCACAAGAACATACAAAACAGAAAGCACTTGGGACCATCAGAACCCAGTTCTTTCATAACACTAAGTCCTTGATTCCCTAATCCATCTGAAAAGCAAGATTCTGTCCTAAAATTGCATGAAGATGATAGATGACCTCAAGGAGGACATGAATAACTCCTTTATAGAAATACAGGAGAACACAGGTAAATAGGTAGAGGTCCTTAGAGAGGAAACACATAAATCCCATAAAAAAGTAAAGGAAAACACAATCAAACCCGTGAAGGAATTGAACAGAAGCACCCAGGATCTAAAAATGGAAATAAATCATAAAGGGAGGCAATCCTGGGGATGGAAAACCTAGGAAAGAGGTCAGGAGTTATAGATGCAAGCATCACCAACAGAATAAAAAAGATAGAAGAGAGAATCTCAGGCATAGAAGATACCATAGAAAACATTGATACAACACTCAAAGAAAATACAGAGCACAAAAGGCTCCTAACCCAAAACATCCAGGAAATTCAACACAATGAAAAGTCCAAACCTAAAAATTATAGAAGTAGAAGAGAGAAAATTCCCCAAGGGAAGAAATATCTTTAGTGAAATTATAGAAGAAAACCCCCCGAAACTAAAAAAAGAGATGACCATAAATGTATAAGAAGTCTACAGGTCACCAAATAGATTGTACCAAAAAATTTCATCCCATCACATAAAATCAAAACTCTAAATACACAATCAAGAAAGAATATTAAAAGTGATAAGAGAAAAAGGTAATATTTATAAGGCAGACCTATCAGAATTCCACTAGCCTTATCAACAGAAACTCTAAAACTAGAAGATCTTGGGCAGATGCCATGCAAACCCTAAGAGAACATCAAAGCCAGCCTAAGCTACTATATATAGCAAAACTCTCAGCCACCATGGAGAAACTGAGATAATATCTCTATGCCCTTCTGTTAGTTTGGCTAGGAGTTTATTTATCTTGTTGATTTTCTCAAACAACCAGGTATTGGTTTTGGTGATTCTTTGTATTGCTCTCTTTGTTTCTATTTAGTTAATTTCTGCCCTGAGTTTGACTATTTTCTGTCTACTATTCTTTTTGGATGTGTTTACTTCTTTTTTTGTAGGGATTTCAGGTGCTGTTAAGTTGTTAGTGTAGGTTCTCTCCAATTTCTTTTTTAAAGTTTTGTTTGTTTTTTTTTGTTTGTTTGTTTTTTGTTTTTATCTTTTTTTCCTGGAGCTGAGGACCAAACCCAGGGCCTTGGGCTTGCTAGACAAGCACTCTACCACTGAGCTAAATCCCCAACCCCTCTCCAATTTCTTTAAAAGGACACTTAGTGCTATGAATTTTCCTCTTAGCACTGCTTTCAATGTGTCCCAACAGTTCTGAGGTTTATTTAATGAAAAGTCTTTAATGTTTCAAAATTCTACACAACACATATTTAAAATAAAAGGCATTATCTGATATATTATAGTTTATGTCACTAGAAAAGTCTCACTTTACCATGTAGCCTGTTATATCCCATATCTGCACTCATGACTTCAGTCACTGTATTTCTATGTAGAAAATATGAACAACATAGCCTAAGTCATCACACCTATGTTCATCGTTTTCTTTGTATTTTCTCCATCTAATTATCTGAAAATACTTAAAATTAACAATTTTACTTGAATTACTATGTGCTATGAACAAAGAAATTTTGATATCTCATCATTTTTATTCAGTCATTTTTACCAAAATATCTTGTACTGAATAGTTACAGTCAATTTGAATAAACTATAGTCATATGGTAAGAAAGAAATCCTTCAAATTGGTATTTTAATGATGTCAAGTGGCCATTTTATTGATTAATGTTTGATATTGTTGGTCCCAGCCTACTGTAGCCAATTCCATCCCTGGGCAAATTCTCCTGAGCGGTAAAAGAAAGGTTAGCTGAATATTAAGTTTGCACGATGGAATACTACTCGGCCATTATATAATTTAATTTCATAGGTAAATTGATGAAACTAGAAGAAATTAAGGTATTTCAGACCCAGAAAGTCAAATGTGGATGTATTCATTTTAAGATCAATATTAACCAAACTACAGTCAATAGAAGCACAGAAGTTAGGTATAGAGAAAGGACTAGGAGATAGGGAGGGATCTCCCTAGGAAAAAGAAATATAGTCGACAGCTAAGGATAGGTCAAATGTGGAGGGGAAAGAAGAATAGTATGAGGAATGAAATACAGAGAGTAAGAAAACCTAATGTAGTAGAATCCAAAAAAAATATTTATATATGAAAGAGAGCTAAATAAAATCCCCAATTACTGTGGAAGATAGGGCCCCAACAGGACATCTCTTGTCACCAAATGAAGCTTACATTGCCAGAATTCTGTTATTTTAATTGATTTGTTGTCAAAGGAATTCAATGTGAATCCGAAAACAAGCCAGGCTGTTGTCAATAATGTAGATTGTTCCCAAAACACTGATGGTAAGTCTCGACTACAGAAATAATATCTATACAGGCCATTTAACATAGGGAATTTGAAGAGGAATGAATATAGAAAATGAGGTACATCTACACAATGGAATATTACTCAGCTATCAAAAACAATGACTTTATGAAATTCATAGGCAAATGGAGGGAACTGGAAAATATCATCCTGAGTGAGGAAATCCAATCACAGAAAAACACACATAGTATGCACTCACTGATAAGTGGCTATTAGCCCAAATGCTTGAATTGCCCTAGATGCACAGACACATGAAACTCAAGAGGGATGATCAAAATGCAAATGCTTCACTCCTTCTTTAAAAGGGGAACAAGAATACCCTTGGCAGGGAATAGGAAGGCAAAGATTAAAACAGAGGCAGAAGGAACACCCATTCAGAGCCTGCCCCACATGTGGCCCATAAATATACAGCCACCCAATTAGACAAGATGGATGAAGCGAAGAAGTGCAGGCCAACAGGAACCGGATGTAGATCTCTCCTGAGAGACACACCCAGAATACAGCAAATACATAGGCGAATGCCAGCAGCAAACCACTGAACTGAGAGCGGGACCCCTGTTGAAGGAATCAGAGAAAGGACTGGAAGAGCTTGAAGGGGCTCGAGACCCCATATGAACAACAATGCCAAGCAACCAGAGCTTCCAGGGACTAAGCCACTACCCAAAGACTATACATGGACTGACGCTGGGCTCCAACCTCATAGGTAGCAATGAATGGCCTACTAAGAGCACCAGTGGAAGGGGAAGCCCTTGGTCCTGCTAAGACTGAACCCCCAGTGAACGTGATTGCTGTGGGGAGGACAGTAATGGGGGGAGGATGGAGAGGGGAACACACATTTAGAAGGTGAGGGGAGGGATTAGGAGGATGTTGGCCTGGAAACCGGGAAAGGGAATAACAATCGAAATGTAAGTAAGAAATACTCAAGTTAATAATAAAAAAAATAGAGAAGTTGAGGGCATGCCTACATAGTCTTGGGTATAGTCTAGAGTACTGATGGCACAGAACATATAGAACTAATCAAACATATCTGATTTTATATAAGGCCCACTCCATGAGAAGGAGCCCATAAGTAACCTTGCTTCATTGACCAAGAACCAGAGACTAGGTATAACAAGAACCTATGGTAAGAACAAAATGCCATTATATATATATATATATACAAACAAACAACCAAGAAACAAAATCATCTTAGTAAAATTACTTGTGATGACTTTCTGCAGCAAATGGGAAGAAATACAGAGACCAACATTCAGACACTAGAACACGAATCCCTAAATGGGATGTTTCCATCTTTCATTAAGGCTCAGGGAGCTATGATAAAGAAGGGACAGAAAGAGTGTTAGAGGCAGAACAATGGAGGACACAAAGAAAACAAGACCCTTTAAAGCACCTTGATAAATGGGTATATGAACTAACAGAGATTCAGACAACAGGTACAGAGCCTGGACTGGTCTGCACCAGGCAGGGGTCTTAAGTCTTAAAGGAGAAGTGCACACACATCTTCTCTAACCCAGAAGCTCTGCCAACAGATAACCACTCTCAAATGATAATTTAGGTTTCTCCAACGGAATCTCACTAGGGAAACAAAACACTTTTAAGAGGCGTTACCTCCTGTAGACAGGCAGGACAAGACATCAACCCAACCACAAAACCAAAATATGTCCTTTCTAAAAGAAATGCAGGGATAGAACAAAGATTGAAAGAAAGTCCCTTTAATAAACAGTCCAACTTGAAAGCTATCCCATAAGCAAGCAACAATTCCTGACATTTGTAATGATAGACACTCTGTTATACTTGCAGACAGGAGCATAGCATAACTGTCCTCTGAAAAGTTCTACACAGCCACAGACTGAAAAAGAAAGAGATGCTCAATGACAAACAGTAGACAGACGTTGGGCATGTTATGGAGGAGTTAAGGATTGAAGGCAGAGAGGACGATGAGAACCCCACTGGAAAACCAACACAATCAACAAACTTAGACCCCTGAGAACTCTCAGAATCTGAGCCAACAATCAAAGGAAATACAGGTCTGAAATGAACCCTCCTACACCAACCTGTGTCACATATTTAGGAGACAAGGAGTCCAGTCTTCATGGCTGTCCTGTCTGTCCTCTGTGAGAAATGTGCCTAATCTGGCAAAGACCTGATGTGCCATGCTAAAGGGGATACCCAGGGGTAGTTCATATCGTCACAGTAAAGAAGGGGAGGGAGAAGGGCAGAAGGAGTTGGTGTGGAAGGGACCTGGAGTTGGAGTAGCATTTGAGATATAAATAAATAAATAAATAAATAAATAAATAAATAAATAAATAGGTAAATTAATTAATAATAATTTAAAAATAAACAGAGTTGAATACATGCCCAGCACTAGATGGCCAACAAAAAAATGAACTCATCCACATTGTTGGAGGTCCTGTGTCTCATTATGTTGAATGAAGGCTTTTGCATTTTTTTAGTTTTGTCATCTATATTACATATAGATATAAACTCATACATAAATGACATATATATCATGTAAGTATACATATATATTCATACATACACATACTGATATATATACTCCTATGTATATCTATGATAATGGCATATATATACACACATGACATATATGACATATATCAGAACAAATACACACACATACACATATATATATATGTATATACATATATGCACTTTTTCTCTTTTTACCCTATAGGTCCTTGACATATATTTTATTGTTCCTAGTTTAAAATTTAATGAAATTCTTGGTTATATAAATGAATGGTCTATGCATCTATATCTGCTTCACGTGCGTTTTCTTGGATTCTTTTTCTCATGCTTTATTTGTCCTATTCTTGTATTGGGTTCTGTTTTAACCTATTTTATCATATTTTTTTTTCTTTTTTTCGGGGCTAGGGACCAAACCCAGGACCTTGTGCTTCCTAGGCAAGCGCTCTACCACTGAGCCAAATCCCCAACCCCATTTTATCATATTTTATTTTCTAATATTATTCCATAGAATTATGTTTATTTTCTAAGGAGAGAAACAAAGGGAATAGTTCCATATGGGAGTAAAGGTAGGGAGAAATTTGGGTGAGAGTGAGAAGGAACCGTACTCAGGGTACAATATATGAAGGGGGAAAAAAAAACCTATTGTCAATAAAAGGGAAAAATAAGTAGAAATCAAAGCAAACTGAGCAAGTCATTGGAAAGACAGCCAGTGTACAGCAGATCTCGATAGTCTCTGCTTCCGTTCTTGCCTCTAGCTTCCTTCCTTGATCTCCTTCCCCTTGTTGATGGACTGTGATCTGTACGATAAATAAAATCCTGTTCTTCCCCAAGTTGCTTTTATCACAATAACAGGAACCATAAATAGACTATACAAAAATAATTTTGTTTCTATATAATCTTTAATGCTATCATTGATATAATATGGGTTGGCCAAGGAGGTGAGATGTTTTGGATTATTTATATGTAGTTATAATGGCAAATCATTGCCTTTTTTTCTTGTTTGTTTTGCTAGATGAGGAGCTCAAAATACTTTGTCTTCAGCACCATTTTTGATTTAAATATGTCTTAAATCTTACATACTTCAAATGATCCTGCCATCGGAATCATTGACTGTAAAGTTTTTCTAAATAAGATATCTGTATTTGTAAGCACTTTTCCTAGACAAAATTATGCAAACAATTCTCAATTCTCGGTGCCTGTGTTTTAAAAATATGAATAAGTTTGCCATCAATATGGTTACTATACATAATGATTTCTGAATACGTCTGGAATAATGTGTACAGAATGTTGCTCTCTTGAAATTTTTGGATTCACAAACTTCCATATCAGTACTCTGGAAAATGATAAATATAATTTAGTTATATTCATAGTACAAGAATATCTAATATCCTGTAGATTGTTCATATTAATCATACATTAGACAAAGGAGTCTAAGAACTCTAAGAGCTATCACAGCAACAGCTCAGCTGACACCTGATGTTTGGGCTGTTATGCTGCTGTTAGATGTTAGTCATAGCCGAAGCTATTTTGGGATTTTTAAATACATGAAGTTCAGCTCAAATATCCCAACATATTCTGTCCTCTATGATGAAAGTACTCCTCCAATAATATGGAGAAAGACTTATTTTATATGACCTGTATTAAGAAACCAAGCCACTCCAAATAATGACAACATTGCATGAATAGAATAAAATGTCTTTGGCTTAATTTGCCATTTTTGAAAGCTAGAAGAAATCCAACTCAGATCCAGTAAAGATAACTTGCCAGGATGTCAGTTCAAATAGAAAGTTTCAAGGCATTGTAGTCCCCTATTCACACTCTTAAAAGGCTTTTTGGATAACAGTGAGCTGCAGGGAGTGAGCTTCCTCACAGTTGGCAAGCACTGGTCTGAAAGAACTCATGCTGTCTACATAGCAGCCCACTAGATTGCTGCTGCCAGTTTGGTCCAAGTTCTCCAGTCATTTAGCATTGATTTCCCTCTGAGCTCTGTCACACAGAAGCCAATCAGTAGTGATTTTAAAATTGTCTTAACTCTAAACAGACACTGATCCTGAATAAGTTCAATGTCCACTAAGTCTTCTCACTTTGAAAAAGGTGGAAATGGGTCAAAAGAAACAGCAAAGCTTTCTCAGTCCGTGAGAGTAAATGGCTCATAAAATTCTGAAATATTTGTGATTAGTTGAAAATTAGTTATGATTCTCATAATTTGTAGGCAGTGAACAACTTAGGAACCTTTTAAAAACATCAAGTTAGAGTATAAAAGTCTTTCTTGTATATTCTTAGTATTGTTCATAGATTAGGCCTAGGATTGATACTGTCCTGTGAATGAAATCTCGTAACAAGAAGGAAAGAGGAAAGCACTGTTGAAAGTGGCATCATTCTGAAAAAAATATTGTTAAAGTGTAAAAGTTCCCTAAGAAGGCAGACTTTCAACTTTAAAAGGAAATTAAGAAATAATCACTTTTGTAAAAAGCTCCTTAGAGTGAGGTAAAATTTCCAGCATCGATGATTTTTTAACTTTGGAACCATATCTGTTTCAGATATGTACTGGACTACATTTTTATAATTTATGAATCGCTGCCAATGTGAGCTCATACATTATTTTTTTTTCTGTAATGTCTATTCAAACTCTTAAGAAAATTTCTGAAATTTTTATGCAATCTGCTTTGGTCTTATTTAAACAGCATTTGATGGTGATCTACTGTTACTAAGGGTGGGTTTCTATCTGACGTAGTGCAGGGCCTATGTCATCTTAGATTTTCTCTATGTGTAACTCTGTTTCTGCTTTTTCTTCCTTCCTCATCAACCTGGTCTGGTTGCCCCCAACGATGTTCAATTCTAGCACCATTTAATAATTCAGTGGTAGAAAACAAGCTCTTATGGTCTTTTAGAATTCTATTAAAATTTGTACTAAATTTCATTTGTTTGAAGAAAATAGACATCTGGAATTGACATTTACTTTTTGAAGAAAACACTAAAAAAGTGAAGTGACCTAGAATGCTTCTACACACCTGTAATCCTGTCACTTGAGACTGAGATTTAGAGGATTTGTAATCCAGTAACAAGGCTGCTTTAGCAAGGAATCACATCCAAATCCTTCTAAGTCTGTGTGATCCAGCTGGAATAAAGACACACCTTTAATCACAAGAGACAGAGTGAAGCAGATCACTAAGTTCAGTGCCAAACAGGTATAGAATAGCTTTCAGGTAAAGAAAAGTTTAGGTCCAGGTATGGTGGTACACACCTTTAATCCCAGCACTCTGGAGACAGAAGCATCCAGACCCTAGTGTTCTAATCAATCAGTTCAGCAAAAAGAGAGAGGGAAATAAAGGCAGTACAGTTAAATGCAGCTCAGTTCAGTGCAGTCCAGGTGATTTCTGGTCAGTCAGTTGGGAGTCACTGCAGTGAGTGCCAGCTGACTGAAGTTGACTTCATTCACTGAGTTCATGCAGTTCAATGGAGGTCAATAGAGGTAGTTGACGCCAGAAAAAAAGGAGCCAGAAGATGAGGACAAATTGCCAGAGTTAGTTTGAAAAGAACAATTCAGTAACAGGCTGAGAGAGAAGCCAGATTGAATAAGTCAGCTTGAGAAGGAGTTTGAACCAGAACAGCTGAATTGAACAAGGCAGTCAGAGTTGAGAAAGAACTAGAAAGGGGGAGCTTATTCATCACAGGAAGCCTCTTAAATAATAATTTCAGCAGGTGGATAAAAGTTACTTTTACAATTTAGTTGTACATTAAATTTTCTACAAAAACAAAACAATAATTTCCTAGTAACTATTTAAATGTATGACCTTTTGTACTACATATTGTATGCTGGCAGCATTTGTTTATTCAGCAATTAAAGATTTTCCAAACAGTTGTAATCCACATTACAGGTGATATCAATGGCCGATATAAATAAAAGCAACTTTACACTGAGGTAAAGGGATCACAAGTTTGAAGTCATCTTGAGTTTCATATATACTTTGAAGACAACCTGAACTATAAAGCACAGCCATTCTGTGTGTTGGTGATGGGGTGGAGATAGGGATTAGTACTTATATAAACATTCAATACCACATTTTTTACTTTGTAATAATGATCACATTTTACCATCTTTAAACATAATGCTGTTTTAAACGAGGTGCATACTCTGGGAGAAATAATTGAGTTTGTATTATGAGAGCATACATTGTAAATGATATGAGACTACCTCACTTTATATATTATAGCATATATATATATAAATAATGAGACATGTCTAAAATCTGTATGTTTTATTTAGAAAAATGAAAATAATATCAGTAATTTGCAAGGCAGAAGATGAAAGAAACGCAAAGATCACAAGAAAGAACTCAAGTCTTGTAATGATTAAGTTGGAAATGCAAATGACAAGATTCCGTACTGGAAAAGAATAAATATGAGTATTTCTCCTCCAAACATTTTAAAAGTCTGAAATCTACACTTGCAGGCATTTGACACAGACACTTCTGTTATTTTTTATGAACTTTGTATGTGGAAGTCTATCATTTTTCCTTATGATTCTCTAAGCTAGAAGATTATTGAACATTTCTATTTTTTGACTTGCAACTTGCATTGACTTCCTGGATCAGAAGTTTGTTTAATGGCTGAGTAATATACCATTGTGTAAATGTACCACATTTTCTGTATCCATGCCTCTGCTGAGGGACACCTGGGCTCTTTCCAGCTTCTGGCTATTATAAATAAAGCTGCTATGAACATAGTGGAGCACGTGTCTTTGTTGTATGTTGGAGAATCTTTTGGGTATATGCCCAAGAGAGGTATAGCTGGGGCCTCAGGTAGTGCAATGTCCAATTTTCTGAGGAACCTCCAGACTAATTTCCAGAGTGGTTGTATGAGTTTGCAATCCCACCAACAAAGGAGGGATGTTCCTCTTTCTCCACATCCTTGACAGCATCTGTTGTCACCTGAGTTTTTGATCTTAGCCATTCTGACTGGTGTGAGGTGTAATTTCAGGGTTGTTTTGATTTGCATTTCCCCGATGACTAAGTATGTTGAGCATTTCTTTAGGTACTTCTCGGCCATTTGATATTCCTCAGTTGAGACTTTTTTGTTTAGCTCTGTATCCCATTTTTTAATAGGATTTTCTGGTTTTCTGGAGTCCAGTTTCTTGAGTTCTTAGCTATTAAAAACAATGACTATATAAAATTCTTTGGCAAACAGATGGAACTAGAAAACATCATCCTGAGTGAGGTGACCTCGTCACAAAAAAACACACATGATATGCACGCACTGGTAAATGGGTATTAGCCCAAAAGTTCGGAATACCCAAGTGATAATTCATAGACCACGTGAAGCTCAAGAAGAAGGAAGTACAAAATGTGGAGCTTCACTCCTTCTTAGAAGAGGAAGAAAACACAGGGACAAAGCGTGCAGTAGGTACTGAAAGAATGGTCATTCAGAGACTCCCCCCCAGGGATCCATTCCATATGCAGTTGCCAAACCCAGTCACTATTGCTAATGCCAAGAAGTGCTTGCTGACAGGAGGTGGATATGGATGTCTCCTGAAGGCTTTAACAGAGCCTTACTGATACAGATGAGGATGCTTGTAGTTAACCATTGGACTAAGTATGGAGACCCCAATGGAGGAGTTAAAGAAAGGACTCAAGGAGCTGAAGTAGTTTACAACCCCATAGGAAGAACAAAAATACCAACCAACCAGACACCCTAGAGCTCCCAGGGACTAAATCACCAACCAAAGAGTACACATGGAGGGACCTATGGCTCCAGCTACATATATAACAGAGGATGGCATTGTCTGGCATCAATAGAAGGAGAAACCCTTGGTCTTTTTTAAGGCTCATTTCCCCAGTGTAGGGGAATGGCAGGGTGTTCAGGTAGGAGTGGGTAAATGGGAATGGGAGCATCTTCATAAAGCAGGAGGGGCAAGGAGTTGTAAATACATAAAATATCCAATAAAAATAAATAAATAAATAAATAAATAAATAAATGGTAAATAATCAAAAAACTCATTTAGATATTTAATAGAAGCTGTGTAGGCACAGGAAACTTTATTTAACACTCTGTGTTGAGTGTAGCTTGAACCTATAATTTCCACAGAACTTAGGAATAAATCAAGTTTTATTAGGAAAAGAAATGAGATACTGAAGTCTGGGAGCATATTAGAGTCAAAAAGTTTAGAAATACCTTTAAATTTAAATTTCATAGTTCTTGAATAAGGCAATACAATATATTGCATTGCATAATACAGTAAAAAATAAATTTATTTAAATATCTAATATGTGGTACTGATTTGCACGTTAATTTCATTGTGATGAAACTACCTCTCTACCATTACTCTTTAAATATTACTGTAAGAAGTACATATAAACACAGGCATTTACACATGATCAAACCCCAATCAGTATATGTGATTACTTACATTTGTAGATTAAACATTATTACATACTATTAGCTATAACTATTATTTACAGGGACAATGTACTTTTAAACCAGTTTGTACATTTAGTGTTTATTTAGCAAATGCTTCCATAATTATATTTTAGGGACCAATCACCTGATTTTTCTCTAGTTTCATGGATGTTAAGAGAATATTCTAATACTTTTATTGTGATTTTTATTTCTGTTTATATACTCATATATGATATGACACCAAGGCATAATCAGAGATCACAAGATCACAGAAATCAAGAAAGATTTATATTAAGTATAATATAAGCATTATAGATATAATGCTTTACACATTTTTTCAGTGTTAACACGTTTGATCATTTTGCATATATTTTGGTTATAAAGCTAAAATAAATAAACTGGAAAAATCAGGTGAAAATAAAGCTGAGTAGGGACATTTTGAGAAAAAAGACACTGGAAAGTCCTTCCTGATTCTCTGCCTCTACACTCAGTCAATAAAATCTTTTGCAAGAAGCAGTCTTCTTTCTCCAAGAGGTGAACACACATGAAAAATGCATTGAAACTTTGAAAATGAATGAAGAACAAAAACAAACAAGCAAAAAAAACCCACAACAAACAACTGCAAACAACAGAACAAAAAATAAGCAACCACAACGATAACACCTCCCCTCCCCCTGCCCCATGCTTGGGTCATAGGTTAGCAAGGTAAATTTGTAAACTAAAACAATTCCTAGGATATTCAATGCTACCTATGAGGTCAGAGTCCAGGGTCAGTCCATGTATAGTCTTTAGGTAGTGGCTTAGTCCCTGGAAGCTCTGGTCCCTTGGAAGGGGAGGGGGAGGGATTAGGGGGATGTTGGCCCGTAAACTAGGAAACAGAATAACACTCGAAATGTAAATAAGAAATACTCAAGTTAAAAGACAAAACAAAACAAAACAAAAAACAAAAACAATTCCTATTGCCACAGGGCCTGTAACATCCACTGATTCAGAGAATTTACTGCCCTTTTCTTCAGCTCCATTTCACCAATATTGCTACACATTCATTGTTTGACTTGTTCAAGCTAGATCCAAGTGTTCCATCACGCCTCATTTGTGTGTGCATAGTACTTTAAGAATGTCTAATCTACAAATATAGGAATGCAAAATAAAGAGAAACAGTGTGATTATATTTTACATGAATTAAAAAGTCAATACTTGAATTACCCTAGATGCACAGAACACATGAAACTCAAGAAGGATGACCAAAATGAGAATGCTTCACTCGTTCTTTAAAAGGGGAACGAGGCAGGGAATAGGGAGGCAAAGTTTAAAACAGAGGCAGAAGGAACACCCATTCAGAGCCTGCCCCACATGTGGCCCGTACATATACAGCCACCCAATTAGATAAGATGGATGAAGCAAAGAAGTGCAGGCCGACAGGAACCGGATGTAGATCTCTCCTGAGAGACACACCCAGAATACAGCAAATACATAGGCGAATGCCAGCAGCAGTCCACTGAACTGAGATGGGGACCTCCGTAAGGACTGGAAGAGCCTGAAGGAGATCGAGACCACATATGAACAACGATGCCAAGCAACCAGAGCTGCCAGGGATTAAGCCACTACCCAAAGACTATACATGGACTGACCTGGGCTCCAACCTCATAGGTAGCAATGAATAGCCTAGTAAGAGCAATGGAAGGGGAAGCCCTTGGTCCTGCCAAGACTTAACACCCAGTGAATGTGATTGTTGTGGGGAGGGCAGCAATGGGGGGAGGATGGGGAGGGGAACATCCGTAAAGAAGGGAAGGGGTAGGGGTTAGGGGGATGTTGGCCCAGAAACCGGGAAAGGGAATAATAATCGAAATGTAAATAAGAAATACTCAAGTTAATAAAGATTAAAAAAAAGGAAAAAGAAAGTCAAGAATTGTTTTTTACTTACATTGATCTTTATTTATTTGATTTTTTATTGGATAGTTTATGTATTTACATTTCAAATGTTATCCCCGTTCCTGGTTCCCCCCTCCCCCTTCCTCTAAGAGGATGCTACCCCTCCCATCAACCCACTCCAACCTCAATGCACTGGTATTCTCCTAAACTTGGGAGAAAAAAGCCTTCACAGGACCAAAGGCTTGACTTCACCTACTGTTGATGTCAGACAATGACATCCTCTGCTCCATAGGTGGCTGGGGCCATGGGTCCCTCCATGTGTACTCTTTGGTTTGTGTTTTAGTCCCTGAGAGCTCTGGGGTGTCTGATTGGTTGATATTGTTGATTTTCAATCTTTGTCAAGCTAGCATATTTTGGAATGTATAAAGTGATATGTGTACATGAATATATACATACATTCATGTACGTGCATGGAAATTTTGCCAGCATAAATGGATATATAAATAAATAAGCCCTGATGACTGTCACAATCAAAGACTGTCGAATTTTCATAAGAAATGGCTGACTAGAGATGACTGTGAATATTCATGTGCCATAACTCCTTCTGTTTCCGTTTTCTACATAAATAATTTCCTCACTTCTTCAGTATTAATTTACCATAATTGATTGATACTGGTTACAAGAAATTATTTAGCTCTTTGAACATGGGAATGTTTACCTGTTTTGAAAAAAGAAGAGCACAGTGGGGATAAGCATCAATGAAATTGCTCACTTGAAAAAACCTGGATCCTTGAACTAAATGAAAGCTTCCGATTAAGTTGACATTATTACTAAATATATTTGTTCTATCTCTTTGGGCAATAATAAAGTTAGAGAAGGTAATCTTGGCAACTTAGTGAGGCATTATTTGATCAGAAAATAAGAATTCAAAGACAAAGGAAATTAAAATCTACAAAGTAATAATATTTAAATAATTTCAGAAACCTGTACTTTTAAACAAATACTTCTGAAACACTTCATACCTAGATTCGACATTGCACACTGTATATTTGTTATGTGTGTATAAACATAAAGGGCCTTATAAAATAATATTTTGTTGATATTGAAGAGATACAAAGCATGAGACCCACATTCAGAAGGGGTCTTACAGCATTATCTTCCCATTTCTTCTCATTGTACAACGTGTTAGCATGATATAATTACCATTCCTTGTACATAACATAAGGTTTACATTTGTGAAGACATGCACTAAAGGTATTTATCGTTCTAATAATAAACAATGAATTTCAGATGACTATCAAACCTAATGAATCAATTCTCAAAATTATAGTTAAAACATTTATGCAAATTTTTAAACAAAATGCTTACCATAAACTAGTAAAAAGACAACTCCTAAGTGTTTTTGAGTACGTTTATATCTTTCAGGATTGCTGTTATAAAATATATATTTGATAGTAAGTGTAAAATTTAATGTTGTGCTCTATTTCTTCAGAATGGTTATTACAGCTGTATAAAATCCACTGAGATGTGTAGACTTTTGTTATAGGTATTTGGTGGAATGAGATTTTGATTTGCAAGTTCTTTATGATGAAGACTTAATAGAAATACAATATAAAAAAGATAATTCCCACCCTAAAACATTGGCATTGGCTTATATTAATTTCTATGAAAATATACAAAAAATCACCAAATATTTAAAAATACTTAAGAATACTAGAAGTGGTTGCAGGTACATTTACTAAGAGCCATTTACATGTTTGCAGTATTTCCCAAAAAGCAAAGGTTGTGTTTTGTTATTTAATATCTATTTCATGTTACCAAATCTTTATTTTAGCAAGATGCTAAGTAGCTAAAATCTATAACACAGGCGCTCAGCAGTCAAGAAGGCTATTACAAAATTTATGCACATAAATCTTCTAACTGCCTCCATTTTTTCAATTATTATAATTATCCTAACACTTAAACTACATTTTCTCTACTTTTTTATGTTTAATATGTCTAAAGATCTTACCATAGTTTACAACATATAAGAATTACCATTTAAAATGTTATTCTAATAATTCTTTCAGACAGCTCTCTTATTCCAGTATTCCAATGGCATATGAACCTTCAGTATGTAAGGAAAGGCAAGCAAGTTGGAATGATGTAGGGATACCGTAAAAGCACAGTTAATATCACCTTTAATACAGATAGCTATAAGTTATGAGTGCAATCTCACACTGCCATGCCAGGGTTATACATTGGCCTATGTGGCTCAAAGAATCACACAAACACAAACATTAACATTAAGTAAGGAAATAAATTAAATTCAGTGGTACTAAGACTCAGAATGTTAGCAATTTTGCATTCATGAGCAAGCCTTGTTTCCCAGCACCATCAGTCAGCAGCACCTGTAACCGTGGCATGTTGATGAAGGTTGTCTGGATGTGATTGGTTGCTTTCATTTTTTAGGTGTTAGAAACAGTCCAAGAAACAAAATAATATATCAAACCATGCAAGGGGGAATGAATTCCGGAATTTTATGCATGGTACTTTGACTGATGAGTGTAAACCAACTAGAAAACAAAATTATCCTAGGTAAAATTTAGACAGCTAATAAAGAAAAGAAAGTGATTTTCAAATACAGAGTGAGATTCTGAAACATAAAATAATATGCACATGTGGGTATATTAGGTAAATATTATTTTTATAGCTTGTATCCCAAGATGGAATATATTTAACATGATCTATTCTCTTTATGCCCTCCATACATAGATATTTAATAAATAGAAAATGAAGGTAAAGAGTGTGTAATATAACATAGCTTTTTAAATTTATGTATCTACAATTTTTCTTACATGTTTAATAACCTTAGTGGTTTCAACTAAATTACTAATTTTTATCCTTTATAAAAACAAAGAAGGAACAGGATAAATTTATTATCTATTTTAAAACATCTTTTAAAATAATGTTCATAATTTTAGAAATTTTGACTAAGTTCTAACAATGTCTATCAACTTCTTTGCTATGTTGATGATACAGGCAAATAACTTTGGGAATCATGGGAGTTTTATAGACCCATATAGTTTCATGGTAGTAGAGAACCAATGGCTGTCCCATATTGATTGAGGTTACATGAGCATACATCAACCTAAAAAGGAAGAGGAATTCTTTTTAGGCCAATTTGAGATAAAATAAAAAATAAAATAAAATAATCTTTTTTTACACAAAAAATCATTGTTTTGTTTTTATATGTTCAAACACTTAGAATTCTATGGGCTGAAAGAGACACAGACCTTATTCATTACTCAAGAAAAAAAGATTTTAAAATGATATTTCTTAATCATATAACTCAATGGTGTGTGGTGGTTTGAGTGATTCTTCCTCACTGGCTCATATACGTTAGTGATTAGTCCCACAGAATGATACTCTTTGAGAACGATTAGAGAAATAAAAGTTGTGACTTTGTTGAAGTAGATGTGGCCCTGTTGGAGGAAGTGTGTTACTTGGGGTGGACTTTGAGGTTTCAAGAGCCCATGTCAGAGCCAGTCTCTCTTCTAACCTATGTATCAGAACATAGTACTCATATACTACTCCACTGTTACACATGCCACCATGCTTCCCTTCATAATAATGGACCTACTCTCTTACACTGTGAACAAGTTGCCAACAAGTATTTTTTAAGAGTTGCTGTGGTCATAATGTCTATTCACTGCAATATAACACTTAAAAAAGGTAGTTTAGAAGTAATACCTTCATTTTAAGGTAACATAAATATTGTTTGTAATAATGATGCTGTGTGTCTGTTCAAGTAATTTGCCTTCACTACAATTAAGAAAAGTCAACAAAGTATGATATTTGATCCCTTGTGTTATAAATAGATCTGTTGAATGCTTAGTGCCAATATTGTATTAACTACCCTCAAATTCTGGTATCTGATACAAATTTTATCATATAATATCTGTATTTGCCATATGCCTGTAATTCACTATTAATACTGAATATTCTTCACAAATAAAGTAAAACAATGACATATAACAGAGAAAACTTAACAGAATTTTCAAGGAAAGCACAAAGGTAATTGACTCCGTGTTATCCCAGAATGTACACATGAACTGACAATAAAATATTTCTTAATGAATCAAGGACAGTAAAATAAATTGTGTCAGTGGTCGTCAGTGTATGTAAAGATCTGTCTGTGTGCTCAGAAAGTTTCTGCAATCTGTGCAAGCATAAGATACAGGCCCATTTCACTCATCTTTTTTAATACTATGTTTATTTACTGTGCATAATGAGCCAATCTTCCTTTTCTTGGGTCCCAACATCTACCATGGATGTTTAAAAGAATAATGACTTGTGTCTTGTAAACTACATGGCTTACAAGAGCTATGTGTCCATGTGTCTGCCTGTCCATCTTGGATTACACTAGGAATAGCATTAGGCAAACATTTTCCCCATAGCCACGGTATGCACAAGAACCCATCGCCAGGTATGCACAAAAGCAGGATGCCGCCAAGAGAACACTAACTACATGTTGAACAAAGCAAAAGCCCAAGAAAACAAAACAATCAAACAAAAAAGCCAGGAAAAAAAAAAGGCCCACACAATCCTTTTCTTTTCTTTTTTTAACAATTGTAATTTGGAACATATTTAATAGGGCTCTACATTCTTTTGTCAAAGTATGGTCTTAAATAAAGCCACCACATTTTACAGTTGAGATGGAGGAAGGAGGAAAGAGGGAGAAAGAGGACAAACAGGCAGAGAAAATGAGTGCAGTAAGGATGTGCCCAAATATAAAGTCACATATATTTGGTAGCTTAAAATAAGTAGAAATTGACCGTGGAGATGATTCAGCACATAAAAATTTTTGTCTACTATGCTACAAAGCAAAAGGTCCTGCCGTAGATCTTTGTGTTCTGATACATATGTGCAACAAACATATACGAAATAAATAAATGTAAATATATACATATTGAAAAATAAGTACAACCACTGTGGTAGATGGTTGGCTTCATATCAACCATGGTGTACATGTATTGTGGCCCAAATCCTTATGTACCTATTTTCCAAGCTGCACAAAACACAGGGTCATGTGCAAGAGCAGCTACATGAATAGAACTAGTCACAGGCATCTGTTCTCACACCCAGACTGACACTTATGTTTCCTGTGCTGTCACTATTCTGTAACATGGCATGATTAATTCCAAGGAAATATCCAAATATCTGTTTGTTATATGCCTGCTAATATCGTGATAATCAAAGCCTGTGAATGTATATGTTACTGTGAATGTATATATAGCACCTGTCAATTGACCTCATTAAATTAATGAAGGAATAGTTGTATGGAGTTGAACAAAGCCACTGGGACCATTATATCATAGATCACATATAATGTAAACCATCTAGATTTTAGTGAACATCATTTGTGTAAGATATTTTTGAAAGGTTCATGGAGAAACTTGTTTTGCAGCAATACTTCGCAAAAGTTACCCTAAATAATTGCTTCTTATTTTATCCATATAGAAAATTAATATTATAATAAAAATAATTAAGAATAACAGAAATTTTCCTGTCCAAATGTCCATGATAAATCCCAAAAGTTGATATTGAATGACTGATTTAGTGACTTTGTTTGCTGGTTTATAAACAGCTGTTTTCTACATTCTTTCTTAACTAATAGTTGAAATAACAACAAAGGGGAGCAAGAAACTGTAGAGATCATATCCAGAGGTTAAGCAAGGCCCCAGGTTAGAGAATGGGGCCACCTAATCATCTCCAAATTTTAAACCAGAATTGCCCCTGTATAAAGGAAATATGGGGACAAAGTGCGGAGCAGAGACTGAAGGAAAGGCCATCCAGAGACTATGCTACTGGGGATTAATCCCATATACAGACACCAAACCAAAACACTATTGTGGATGCCAAGAATAACTTGCTGACAGGACCCGGATGTAGCTGTCTGAGGGGCTCTGCCAGAGCCTGACAAATAAAGATGTGGATGTTCACAGCCAACCTTTGGTCTGAGCATGGGGGACCCCAATGGAGGAGTTAGGGAAAGGAATGAAGGAGCTGAAGAGTTTTGCAACCCCATAGGAAGAACAACATCAACCAACCAGAATCCCAGAGCTCTCAGAGACTAAACTACTAACCAAAGAGTACACATGGAGGGACCCATGACTCCAGCTGCATATGTAGCAGCATTATCAGAGGTCAATGGGTGGAGAAGCCCTTGGTCCTGTGAAGACTTGATTCCCCAGTGTAGGAGAATGCCAGAACAGTGAGGTGGAAGTAGGTGGGTAGGTGGGTGGATGGGAGAGCACTCTCATAGAAGTAGGGGAGGGTTGATGGAACTGGGGGGTTGTGGAGAGGAAACCAGGAAAGGGAATAACACTTGAAATGTAAATAAATAAAATAACCAATAAAAAAGAGAATGTGAGAAACCTTCAATTCCTCCATTTCACTTAAGACACTCACACATACTACAGGTTGAGGATAGTTGAGGATAATCTTGAGTTATCTTATTATCCCACTTCTACCTTTCAAGTATTATAGGCATGATCTAGCTTTTCCTTTTAATACAGTGGTGAGAATTTAACCTAGGGCATTGCACAGGACAGGACAGCGTTCTACCAACTAAAATGCACAGTAAGATTCCCCTACATGTATGTTTACAAACACATGCACCTATACATGTAAAAGAAAACATTATTTTATAATTCTCATGCTGATCATAGCAACAGCAGTATCCCAAACATTCAAGAAACACATTTCCTCTATTCCTGAGGGAGGCAAGTCAGAATTAAAATTAATAACCAGTCTGTTTGGAGGTTAAGTGACTTTTGTCTGTCCCTGACACACTTGGTTTTAGAATATGTAGAATAGAACAGTTAAGGGAAACTGGACGCTTGGAATAATTATGTTCTTGCTTAAAACTCATGAACAGTAACGAAAAAACAATTAGCACACCACATATTAATGATTAGGGACACACATTAAAACTGTGCCCTGATCCATATACGGTGAGACGTCTTATTATATACACAGTCCATAAAAGTTGTGTTAACCAATAATGAGTACATTAAATAAACATTAACAGTTTCTTCCCTACAAGCTGACTATTCATATGTAAAACCTCCTGTTAAAACTGACTTGTTTTTCAACAGTGAAACCTGAGGTTGTGGCACTGAATGAGAATCTTTCACCGAAGGATGAAGAAGATAGTATCCATGTAGATTGAATCCCCACAGAATCACTTGGGGCAGTTTGGATAAGCACACAAGCCAGTCTCACTGTGGCCATCCAAACCATCAGAGGACTAACTTCCCAAAACTCCATAAATACCAAAGCCTGCAGAGGTAGGAATGTGAATCATTACACGTAGTTATTGTTAGAAGTTAGTAGTCATTCATTAAATGCAAGTAAAATCAGGCATAGAATGTACAATACACACTTACCAACTAAGTCACAGTTTTTATACCATATCCCAAAGCCTAAAACAGATAATTACAAGAATTATTTTCTATTTCTGAGCTAGTAACATTCATAGACTTTTGACAGAATCTGCCTATAACTATTGAGAGCTTTCTTGTTTTTTTTAGTATTAAATTCAGTCATTTAAAGGGTTCATCCAAAATGTAACCTTATTAAAATCCCGTTTCTTTCTCATGGTGAAGAACAAGCCATTTCCTTCTGGTCCTGATTCAGGTATATGGAGACACGATTTTGATCCCAGCTACTGTTTGTACAGAGGCCTCATCTTTATTCCATGTGAAGCGACATTTTATCTACTCAGATGCTGTGATTGTCACAAAAAAGACTGTGATTCAGACATAGAAGAGCAGAAGAAGATTGATTCAATTTCTTTTATTATGTATGTGGTACTCATTCCATGGAATTACAATGAGAATGGGGAGGCAAGATAGGATCACTTAGTGAGAGAAGACCAAACTGGCTTCCTGCTAAAGTGGTAAGATAAATCAAATACCAGCTAGTTAAAATAAGTCCAAAAAGTCGGTATGGGAATTTCTGAAAAAAAAAAAAGTAAAAAAGATTTAAAGAAATTTCACTTCTTAAAATGAAAAGATTTATACTTATTTTAACATATCCTGGTAATTCATTTAAAACAAGGCCTGTAATAATAATGGGAGTTATCATTATACTATATTTGAAAAAAATTAAGATAAATTGCTTTTATATATAAAAATAAAAATGCTTTGTGAGCAGTATAAACTGTATTGTGTTGAAAATGGAGCTAATCTGGGAGGAATTCAATGAAGGAACTGATTATGTCCAAAATACATTATATTTTTTTTTTTGATTTTTTTTTTTTTATTAACTTGAGTATTTCTTATATACATTTCGAATGTTATTCCCTTTCCCGGTTTCCGGGCAAACATCCCCCTCCCCCCTCCCCTTCCTTATGGGTGTTCCCCTCCCAACCCTCCCCCCATTGCCGCCCTCCCCCCATAGACTAGTTCACAGGGGGTTCAGTCTTAGCAGGACCCAGGGTTTCCCCTTCCACTGGTGCTCTTACTAGGATATTCATTGCTACCTATGGGGTCAGAGTCCAGGGTCAGTCCATGTATAGTCTTTAGGTAGTGGCTTAGTCCCTGGAAGCTCTGGTTGCTTGGCATTGTTGTTCATATGGGGTCTCGAGCCCCTTCAAGCTCTTCCAGTTCTTTCTCTGATTCCTTCAACGGGGGTCCTATTCTCAGTTCAGTGGTTTGCTGCTGGCATTCATTAAATCTGGTAGGACCCTTAAGTGACTTGAGCTTCCGTCTTCTAAAAGACTACAGCTGATGGCAAGCTGACACAGAAGTAGGGAGCACCCTCTTTCCTGCATCCCCTAAGAAGTTCAGGGACCCTGCAGACAGAGATGTAGCTGTTCCAGGTTGGTCTCAGTGTTTCACCTTGAATGAAATTCTTTTCATGAGAAATAAACAATTTCTAGTAAGATAACATGTCATCTAGCTCACACTTTACTGAAGCCTTGCTCAGAAATGGCTGGTGTTAGATTTTCAAGTTAATTATAAAACATATCATGTGTAGAAAATATCTAATGAATACACTCACTTTTATGGCTGAAAAATGACGCTGTTTAATTGCTCATTGGAACATCAATTAACTCAATCAATATTTTTGATGCACCAAATCCATTTAGATGTTATGGGTTAACAACCACTCAATAGCAGAAAACATCAGAAAAACTGAAGTCGTAGTTAAAATGATAGACTTTAGAGTCAATGAGAAGTTTGTTTAAAAACCAAACATAAATTTAAATTGGTATCTACTATTATTTTGTAATAGTATAACCAGCACCTTAATATTTGTTTCAGTTTTTATGGAGCTATTTTAGTTCCAGGTTTGAAAGATGAATGATACATCCTTCAAATGTTATGCCCTGAATAGAATATTGAACAAAAACTTTTGAAACTTATATACATTGCCGTTTTTTAGTAACGACAGTCAGCTCTTTCATATGCATTTTTTAATATTATAAGTAATTTAATACATAGTTTAAAAGGTGAAATTAAATGCAAAGAGGCTTATCAATATTTTATATAACTTAATTCTTGTTGAATTTTTGACAGGCATTTTTAAAATCCTAGGTAAATCTGTAGTCAGTATTTTTATCATGTGTTTTATTTAATTTTTATATTTATTTTTGCTGTCTTTTCTATTATGTTTTTTATATTTATCACTTTTATCACATTGTCTTTTAAAATTTTTAAATTCTATTTAAAATATATCAAGCAACAAATTTTAATACCTAGCATAGTTTTGAGAAAATCACCCAATTATTTTCTAAAGTGTTACTATGATGTCACATGTGTCGCTGACTTTTGAAGAAGTATTATCTGGAAGTAGGCAGCATCTCAATTCTTTTTTTTTAAATGAAAACTTTGCTAGAAAATAAATTTAAAGACTATACATTTGTTTAGCATTTTGAATCTCAGAAGAAATTTACAAACACATAACTAAGAGTTCATTATTTACACATGTATTTATAATAATATTGTTATAAAAATTTAACTATCAGTGACATGAAATTTACTATACAGAATTAAAAATATTGCAGATTCAGGTTATTGCAACACAGATGCACACACACAATTACACAATTTCAGTATTTAAATGTTAAAAGGAAAAACAATCATTATTATTTTATATTTAGGTACTTAAAATATTTGAATATAATAGAAGTCTATATTCATTTGCTACTAGAGACTATTTAAGAAAACTCTTCATTTGCTTCTGGATTAAATTTCTTTCTAAAAATTTCTTTTAATTGTATGTATATGGAAGTTTTGTTTTGTATGCATGTGTAATGTAGGCATAATGTTTTAGTACAGTATGTAAAAGCTATCTGTATGCTGCTAAAGAAGCCAGAAATCTCCTCCTCAGTTTTTCTTGTGTTGTGCTGACTTCTCTGTCCTTGTAACTTGTTCAATCAGTACATAGCATTGTAATACTTTGGTCAAGAATCTCCTGTCTCAAGAAATGCTGATCATTCAATGACAGGGCAGAGGACATAATAAGGTAGGACTTCTGTTAGCCAATGAGGGGTTGGCAGATATGTGAGAACTGTAGCCACAAGAACACAAGAATGGGTTCTGAGATGATACCATAGAAAGAAATATCTAGATAAAGCTAGAATAATATTAAGTTGCAAGTTTCATTGTATTGGGGTGGCAAGGTAGCCAGATTAGCAAAGGAAGTTAAGGTAGATCACTTAACTTCCTAGTTATTGAGGTGCAGCTTGAAATAAATCTTGGTTTCTCTGTGTGGTTATTGGAGATGAACAAATGTGCAGAAAATAATGCATTTACACTGTTCCTCAAACATCCATTATCCGAGTGCATTAGTTCCCTAGAAGTTGAGTTATAAGTGGATGACGTTAGCCACCAGAAAGGTGCTGGACATTGGACGTTCATTCTCTCCAAGAAGAGCCATTTGTCCACACTGCGGAACCATCTGTCAAGCCTAGGAATTTACTTTCTAAGCAGTTCCTGGATTATCTGATCATCTTTCGTGGCCACATTTGTCACTAAAATCACAGTATTATTTACCAATTTAATGCTGTTTAACCACTGCCATAGTGTCACACCTGTAATATCTTGGTAGTTATAGTGTTAAGAAAACATTTCATTTCTTAGTAAGGGCAAGTTTTCTTTAGAAAAAGAGACACAGATCTCAATGAAGTGTCATATTTTGTTTCTGTTTTTCCATTTAATTGACAATTGATTCTTTTCTTAAATGATATATCCCGAGTATGAGATTCTCTCCTTCTATTCTTATTTCCTCCATATAACCTCCTATCCAGATCCATCTGTTTCCTCCTCTGACTAGGAAACAAGCAGGTTTCTGAGGGATAATAATAAAATGAATTAAATATAGTAAGGTAAAAGCAAAGCAAACACATTGGTATTGAACAAAACAAACAAACAGAAGAACAGAAGAGACAGACGAGAAACAGACCAACTTGCTCATACAGTCAGGCATCCACTAATAACATTAATCTAAAGGTATAATATACAGACAAATGGCCTGTGGGGTATAAAGAGATGTACAAAATATGTATAAATGAAATGAAAATACCAATGTAAAATTTAAAAGAGAAATAAAGGGAAAGCCCTGAAATCGCACTATGAACCTATAGAGATCCTGTTGTTCTCAATTTCTACTGACCATCTACTGTGGGGAATGAGACTTACACTTACAAAGGGTTTGTTTTCCAAGTAAAACTCCTTTGGGGAAAATTAATTTTCATATGTAAGTAGTTATCAACTGGATATAACTTCCAGGCTAGCAGTGTGACCATGTGTATGATTCTCCTTTCAGCATTAAGATAACGGGTAGTGCAGATCTTACAGATTCTGTGAATCCTCCCTCCATCACTGAGCCCTCATATATGCATCTATTATATTGATTTACCGAAGCTTGTTCTCTAGGTGTCTTGTTCTCTTGTCCGTCTGTCTCTTACACTCTTTCCTTATCTTCTTTCCTCATCTTCTTCTGAAAGGTTCTCTGAGGGAAGGGATATGGTGGAGACATCCCTTTTAGAGTAAGTCTTCCGAGGTTTCTTCTCACTTTCCACATGATGTTTGCCTGTGGGTGTCTCTGTTTATTTCCATCTGTTGCAGGATGATGAGGGTCTCTTACTTTCTCTCATCTGCTTCAGGAGCAAGCTTCTCTGTTGATGGCTGTGCATGAGTTTGACAAAATATCATTACTAAGTATTATATTGTTCCTTTTTATTAGAACATTAATATTTGGTTTTACCCTAATTTCCTGTGCTACATTGTCTCTTTTGGACACCCAAACAACATTTTTTAATAGAGTAGACTCTCCGTCAAATAAGATATTGTTTGGTTATTTCCACAAACTTTGTGCTGTGAGTGCGCTACCACGTCTTGCAGGTGGAATGCCATCACAGAGCAATAGTCTTGTGCGTTGGTTTCAGTTTTTCCATTTGGTAGCATTCAAAGTACCTTCTTGTACCAAACAAGCTAGAACATAGGGATGAAGGCTCTGTATATGTACCAGCTCCACTTCTCCTTCTTTAATGAGGTTTGTGTGTATCATCCTCAGGAAAGAGGACTTTCTGTCAGATTGTGGAGAACAATCTATAGTCTCGGGAACAACTTGTTGTGTTTACAAGTTCCCATGAGAGCATTTTCCCCTCCAGAGAATTAGATGTCACCCATTCAGAGTACTAGAAGCTTCATTTAGTTACAAGAAATGTCAAGTGTATGTTATAGTTTAATGATTAAATTAATTGGAATATTCTCTTCCTGTTGAGACTTTGTCTTGGTAAAGCGTACATAGATTTTTATGCATGTGTGTCCATAAGATAGTCCTCCACTAGTAACATCTCTTACACTTCTTTGGTTTCATTTTTCTCAGTTATTATTGAATATTGAGGGAAGGTATGTTATATACATTCCTTTTAGGGCTGCAGGATCTCTCTTAGATACTGGAGACTAATAAAAAGACAGTGCCAGAAATGACTTATTTCTTTTGAAGTCATTTCCATACAGAAACTTCATATAGCCGCAGACATTATAGACTAAGATTTAAGTTGATCTGTAGTAAGAAACTCATGCACTTCACTATCATGCTAAGAACCAAAAGTAAGACAGGACATAGGGCCTTTTATTATGCTATCATATGATCAGGAAGTATTTTAAACCTCAAAATACTAAAGAATGTCATAAAAAGTAACTTTAAACAGAAAGAACTTAGGAAAATAAACAAAGCTAAATACTATGCACTGATATTTTTTCTATTCTTAAATATAAGAATGTCCTCAGAAATTTGAGTCACCAATGTTACAATTTGTAGTTGTCCCAGAAATTTATATTAACTGATAGAGAAAGATGATATTCATAAATTTGTGGCACTTACAAAGGGTTATCTATATGAGGAATGCTTACGTCATTTGAATATATGCTAGTTCTATAAATGCCAACATAACAGCTTTAAGTAATTTTAGAAGAAAATTTAAAATAGAATTGAACATTAAAATATTTCATTTTCTTTTACAGTATCTCAATTATGTTTGAATATAAAATACAACCAATAGTATTTACATTATCGATAGCCATCTCTAATAATTGTAAATATGGTCTTTATAGTTCATTTTAAATTTTGTGTGTGTGTGTGTGTGTATGTGTGCACGCGCATCTGTGTTTGTGTGTGTCTGTACATTTATACCATAGGTTAGACAGATTTTTCTCTTTCATGATCATTTGTATACTTACCAACTCCGTTGAAAATAACTTTACTAGAATTCTTTAAATTAATTTTCATAATTGGAGAAGAATGCTTATTTTTGTTTATATTGACAGTCAAGGTCTACTTATTCAGTAATTATAAGATATTTTAACAACATATAGGTTTTTATCTCTACATTCACTTTCCTATTGTTTACAAAAAGCTATCAAAGCAGAGAAGAAAACCTCTTAAATTTCAATGGAACCATAAGGACTTTAGGTTATCATTCACCACAGGTCTTCTTTGTAATGTAAAACAATCTGTAAAAATATATGTTGGTTCAGAATCTATTTTCAAGCCATCTTTTCCAACAAATGGCTTTGCTTTTCTATGTTTACGGTGATTATATTTACATAAATGTGGTGGAAGTTTTTATATGTATTTCCAGATCCACACCAGGAAACAGTTCCTCGGCCAGACTTCTCATTGGCCACCTGCACATGTTTATACACAAGGCTTATTCTGAGGATTGCTGCAGAATCCTTTCTGAACTCTGTCCCCAGCGCTTGCTCTATGGAGGGTTTTTTCTTACGCTTCCATCTAGAGTAGGGGAGGATTTCTGGATTTTGTATTTTCTTTTTCATTCTTACGTTTATTTTCTTCCTTCCTTCCTCTCTCCCTTGTTCACTCCTTCCCTTTCTACTTCTATCCCTCCCTCTCTTTGTCTTTTTTCTTTGTTTCCTGACTGTATGCATGTGTGTATATAAATAAATACATATGTATATTTACACATGAATGCATGAAGTGTGCATGTATGCATGTATGTATGTATCTATCCATTCATCTATCTATCTATCTATCTATCTATCTATCTATCTATCTATCTATCTATCTATTTTGATAGAAACTTACACCATAGCTAAAATTGGCTATATGCTCATGCCCTCAGATTCCCAAGTGCTGAAGGTATTGGCATGAAAATGCCATGTCTGACTTCTTCCTCAACTTTACAAAAATGAGAACCAGACTGCGTTGGTTTGAGTGTAGTGTACCCCTGTACAGCCGTGTTGTAGGAGGATCAGAAGATGGTGCATTGTTGGAGAGAATGTGTCCCTGGAGATGTACTTTGTGAGTAGGAGGACTCACACCCATCCCAGCTCACTCTCACTTTGAGTTGACAGCCCTCAGTTTATGCCTGAGCTGTCATGCCTGTTGCTTGCTGCCATACTCTTCAGTTTAGCCCTCTGAAACCATAAATTAAATAAACCTCTCAACCGTCAATAGCTTTAATAATCTTTTTATTGCTCCAGTAGAAAACTAACAAGTACACAGTACATACGATCTGATTTTAAGAAAGAGACTGACTCACACAGGACAGATGTGGACATCATGTGCCATTGAAGTTACTCAACACCTAAACATGTCATTTTTGTCTGATTTTCTCTCTACTTTTTCAGATGGTTTCTAGATTATTGATATGTGTTTCTAAGATGTTGGTATATGTTAGATTTTTCTTTAGTTCCATTTGTGTATGAATGTGTATCTTTGTGTGTGTCCTTGTCTGTTTGTAGACATGCATGTGGTATTGTGTGGATGACCATATAGATGTGCATTTACAATAATATTTATAAAAATATTATTTAAGCAGTTAATGTTAATAAACTACCAGGCCCAAAACATAATTCTTTAACCAAAATTAGAAATGTACATATATAAATCCTTGAGGAAGATTGGTCTTGGGCCCAACTTAAAAATGAAAACTGCAAACTATAATTGACCAATTCATTTCCCTCACCTTAACATCAGTGCTTCGTCTCTAATAAATATCAGATCTTCAGGATGTTATTAATAGTTTGGGAACAACCTTGTGTGATGTTTGCTCATTGAATATTTAACTTTGTTATCCTATGTAATAATTCTTACTATAGCATAGATCATAGATTAAATATTAACTCTCATGTTTCTAAAATTCAATATTTCAAGGTTTCCATAAACACAAATATGTATACATATCCAAAAATTTAGCAAAATAAAAATTTAATACACTTTGTTAAAGTTTTATGCTAACACTTTCTTATCATTAGAGCTCTGTAATGATTATTATACAAACCCAGTAATAAAGCAAGGTAATGACACTTGATTTTAAGCTATTGGATTTCACATTTCTTAGATTACAAATTCAATGTCAATGTCCACATCGAATGCTGTGTTTCTTTAATTTATATCTAATATAATTTCCTTTAAATTCCTCCAAGGATGACCTTGTCTGGTCTATACTCTTAGAAAGTCCCATTTTTTGATATCTCAGCCATATGTCTCTCATTTATTTTTAACTTAGCATGTGTAAAAAAGATTTTTTTTTTGCTTTCTCCTTCATCAACTCATCACCAAATATACGGTTCTACACTTCCACAAGATGGTAAATGGCAACATTACTCATCTACTTGTTCAAGCCAAAAACTTGAAATTCAATCTTGATTTATTTTTTTCTAACTTCGAACACCCACATTATAAATAAATGCTTTCTGTTTTACATTAAAATTCATCCAATACTTGACTAGCTATAATTTGTTCTATATGTGAATTTACTCCATCTAGTAATATCAATTTATTTTGGCATTATACTTACTTTTTAACAGCACCTGGGTAAATATCTATTATTTTAATTATATATATTTCCCCAATCTTCAGGTATGTGCACATAACTGCAGATGTCCTGGAAGAGTTAAGGCATTAAATTGCTCCAAAACTGAACTTTTAGGTGGTTGTGAGCACCAGACATGGATGCTTGGAACCAAGCCTAGGTCATCTGCAAGATCAGTGTATTCTCTTAACTTTGGAACCGACATTCCATCCCTAGAAGAATGATTTGAATTCTTTCACTAATGAGTTAATCCTGAGTAAGCATTTTTTTTTTTTTTGACATAGACACAGCCTTCCCAATGAACAATGGCTTAGCCCCAGGGAAGTGTCCTGAAAAGAGGCACAGATGGATGGGAACACCTTCCTCTGGCCAGAGGAAAATTGTTGGCAGTGTGAGTAGCAATTTTCCACCTCAGTAGTACTCCCTTGGATGGTTATAACCTGAAGGCTATTTGCTTTTGGCTCCTACTACAACTAGGCAAATCTGCTTTCATGCTGTAGATTGTTTTGTTCTGCTATATACTGCAAGTCAACAACTATGCTTCTCTGTTTAACTTTATACAATAAAGATTCTGGCTTTCTGAGTTTCTGACCCAGAGGTGTGCGATATGTGGAGCAGACACAGGAGAAGATTGTTTAGATTCTCTATCCAAATGATTTCATTTGGATTATCCTATTCCAAATGATTCTAGGTTTTTCTCTGTATGAATGTCTCTCATTTTGTCAATTTCATTGGTCAGGGCTCTGATACTCAAACTAGGCAAGGGTATATTAAAAAATAATGATAAATGTTCAAAACACAGATGTTTAATTTGATTCACACATACATTGCATGTTATTAAAACACCACATGAAACTCATGAATATGAACTATTACTAAGTCTTAGGTATTAGAAGACATTTAACAAAAATTAGCTGAGTATTTTATAAATGTATTCTGTTCATAGCTCCAAATAAAACACCAATTTAGTTCTGTCTTGTTTTCTTTTATACTGAAGAACTACAGTGATTTTGTCATCTAAAAAGATTATAATAAAATTTTATATTTCATTATTTTTGATCACATATAAGTATACATTGACATGTGTTTTCCATTGAATACTGTATACACTGCTTTTTGACATGTGCATAATGCCTCTAGTATGTGAACATTTAGAAATTAAAATTACCTCCATAATACAGTCTCCTAGCAATTGGAAACATTATCTTACATGTATAGTTCAACTTTGAATTCTAATACGGAATAGTTCTTGCAAAAATTTGGGGTGCATTTTATTTGTGCATAATACTATACCTATTAAATTATTCGACCTTAATAAAACTATCATTTTAACATCTACCTTATTTAAGAATGCCTCATTTTTCCTTTTTTCCTTGATATTAACAAATTGGTATATCATGAATATCAATGGAGCATTTAAGAAAGGTCCTTATTGGTAAAACCATTCTGGAAATCAGTCTGGAGGTTCCTCAGAAAATTGGACATTGAACTGCCTGAGGATCCAGCTATACCTCTCTTGGGCATATACCCAAAAGATGCCTCAACATATAAAAGAGACACGTGCTCCACTATGTTCATCGCAGCCTTATTTATAATAGCCAGAAGCTGGAAAGAACCCAGATGCCCTTCAACAGAGGAATGGATACAGAAAATGTGGTACATCTACACAATGGAATATTACTCAGCTATCAAAAACAATGAGTTTATGAAATTCGTAGGCAAATGGTTGGAACTGGAAAATATCATCCTGAGTGAGCTAACCCAATCACAGAAAGACATACATGGTATGCACTCATTGATAAGTGGCTATTAGCCCAAATGCTTGAATTACCCTAGATCCCTAGAACAAACGAAACTCAAGCCGGATGATCAAAATGTGAATGCTTCACTCCTTCTTTAAATGAGGAAAAAGAATACCCTTGGCAGGGAAGGGAGAGGCAAAGATTAAAACAGAGACTGAAGGAACACCCATTCAGAGCCTGCCCCACAGGTGGCCCATACATATACAGCCACCCAATTAGACAAGATGGATGAAGCAAAGAAGTGCAGACTGACAGGAGCCGGATGTAGATCGCTCCTGAGAGACACAGCCAGAATACAGCAAATACAGAGGCGAATGCCAGCAGCAAACCACTGAACTGAGAATAGGTCCCCCGTTGAAGGAATCAGAGAAAGAACTGGAAGAGCTTGAAGGGGCTCAAGACCCCATATGTACAACAATGTCAAGCAACCAGAGCTTCCAGGGACTAAGCCACTACCTAAAGACTATACATGGACTGACCCAGGACTCTGACCCCATAGGTAGCAATGAATATCCTAGTAAGAGCACCAGTGGAAGGGGAAGCCCTGGGTCCTGCTAAGACTGAACCCCCAGTGAACTAGTCTATGGGGGGAGGGCGGCAATGGGGGGAGGGTTGGGAGGGGAACACCCATAAGGAAGGGGAGGGGGGAGGGGGATGTTTGCCCGGAAACCGGGAAAGGGAATAACACTCGAAATGTATATAAGAAATACTCAAGTTAATAAAAAAAAAAAAAAAAAAAAAAGATTCTACTCTGCGTGTTTACAGGTTGTTATCAATGTTCCTACCGGGCTTTGTATGTTTAAGTGGGCAATTATATCTTATCAATTGGATCTAAAAAAAAAAAAAGGTCCTTATTTAGCAATTATTGACTCTAATTTTAGGATATCAGAGTGTAACTATTCCAGGCTTTGCAAAATTCTGTAACAACCCATCCCCTATCGAATTTATTTCAGAATGTTTATTTACTAATTAATACTTTTTATTTTCTGTGTATTCTTTTTGAATACCTATTTTATTTAATACTTTTCCTGGTTTTGTTTTGACAAATTTTCAGGCCTGTACTTACAACTTTAATATTTATCCCTTACTCTCCTCTATGCATTCCAGTCAACATTACTTTTAATGTTTTAAAAGTAATATTGCCTGCTAAGACTGAACCCCCAGTGAACTAGACTGGTGGGGGGAGGGCGGCAATGGGGGGAGGGTTGGGAGGGGAACACCCATAAGGAAGGGGAGGGGGAGGGGGATGTTTGCCCGGATACCGGGAAAGGGAATAACACTTGAAATGTATATAAGAAATACTCAAGTTAATAAAAAAAAATATAGAAATAAACAAAAAAAAAGTAATATTGCCAACGTTAGTTAAATCACTTCTTATCACTAAACTTAATTTTAGATGTATTAGTTGTCAAGGTTATCTAGCAGAACAGAATTTATGAATTAAATCTATGTATCTATCATCTATCTATCTAATTATCTCTGTTTATTATGTTTATCTATATCTATCTATATATCTACTTGTTTCTGCAATATATATATATATATATATATATATATATATATACTATCGATGCCTTTCTATCTATCTCCATACACATAAATAGAAAGGAGATTGTTCAGGCTGTTGTCTAGCTAGTCCAATAAATGGCTGACTGCTGACAGAAGGCTCAAAAATCCAGTAGCAATTCTGCCTTGTAGGCTAGATATCTAAGATGATTTTCAATATATACCAAAATTTACAAATAGGTTGTAATGCCATTGAAGGAATGGATTTGCCAGGGACAGTGAAAGCAAGCAAGCAAAGAAAGGAAAATTTCTTCTTCCATACCCTTTATATAGGCTGATGCATGCATCTTAAGCTCTACCTACCTTTACTGCTGGAGGTGACAGCGCTACCATCCCACTCCCCGCATTTCTTGAGTCCTCAGAAGAAAGACAGAGACAGTTTGATTTTCCAACTTGTCTTCTGGTACAATTGCTGGGTGCTGCTATCTCTGAGCTGGAAAATCATGCCCTCATCTGTCTTTTATCTCAGTCTCTCCCACCTGCCCTAAATTCCCTTGTCACCTGCCTATAGGACCGACCCATCTATGCTCTTTGGATAGTGGCTTAGTTTCTGGCAGCTCCCAGGGCTTCTGGTTAGTTGACCTTGCTGTTCTTCCTGTGGGGTTGCCACCAAAGTCAGTTCCTTCAATCTTTTCCCTAACTCTTCCATAGTGGTTTAAATTTCAGTCCAATGCTTGACTGTAAGTATCTGCAACTGTCTCACTCAGTTTATAGTAGAGCCTTTCAGAGGACAGCCATGCTAGGCTCCTGTCTGCAAGCACAACACAGCAACAGTTATAGTGTCAAGGGTTAGTGTATGCCCATTGGATGGATCCCAAGTGATTTAATGAAGAAAAAAGTTCCTGCTGGTAGTGGTGGCACATGCCTTTAATTCCAGGTCTCAGGACACAGAAGGAGACCAGACTCTGAGTTTGAGGGCAGCCCCAACTACAATGTGAATTTCAGAATAGCCAGGGCTGTGTCAAAAAACAAAACAAAACAACAAAGCAAACAAAAACAACAACAACAAAAACAGTGTACCCAGCAATTTAGGTTTTACTTAATTCCATGTGTAGTTAAGATCACAACCAAGAGTAGCTATTGCATATGTATAGTTGACTATTTTATGCAGGAAAATATCAGTTAATTTCATTTTCATTCCCTGATGGTCATCTTTTCTGGGTGTTTCTTTGTTTCTCTAAGCATTAATCCTGTTCCCCAATCCTAGGACACCCTTCTCTTTATCTCATGGGATTGTAACTTTTTCAAGGCTATCTAACACTTGACACAATTCTACTCTATTAAAACTCCCCATTTTTCAGTCATACTGAGTACTAATTAAATTTATGTTTTATTAGTGTGACACTTTCAAATCAGATTATAACAGTATAGGACTTATGTGAAAATCAAAATACATTTACACGCAGATAAAGGAAATAAACAATAAATTTAAAGAGACTAGAGAGGATATACATGGTATGTTTTTGATGGAAAAGGGGAAGGGGAAAATATTGTAATTATATTATCAAAATCAATAAAATAGTTTAAAAGATATAAAAAAAATCCCTGACTATGAGAGAAAATTTTTTCTCCTGAAGATTCTTCTGTTAGAACAACAGGGATAACTATAGAAGAGGAAATGCGTCATTCCCGTGTGTATATTTTACCTCTCATCTTAAACCTGGAAGTTAAACACCATTGTATTTGTCACAGCTACGCTTATTTCAAAGCTGCACTATGAAATATAATTAGTTGCTCTGACAAAAGGTTTAAGATTTTTTACAAAACTTTAGTAGCCTGCCTTTGAGTGTTTCAATGATGATATGTGAGGAGAACGTTTTGTTTTGAAAAATATACTGCTAGATTCAGAAATAATGCTCAAAAATGAAATTAATATGTACCCAATTGATGACTTTGAAGTAAAATCCATTTAATGTGTTTTCAATTTAAATATCTTTCCTGGTAAGTGGATTATGTTCTCCATCACTTACTACCCCACCGTCATTTTTCTTTCATCTTTGACCAGGAGTGCCACTTATGACATATAAGCAAGCTTGCATTTGGTGAGTCAGTTGGATGAGCTTCATCTATATTTGCTGTCAAAAGCAGAAGCAAACTCTGGCATTTGTGGAAATCAATTCACTTCCAGTATGAAACTATAAATCTCTTCAAAGTGGGCTCTTATAAAGAGCGTATCAAAGCAGTCCTGATGCACATAGCTGTATTAATTAGGGAAGTAGTAGCCATCATTTCTACTCCACCTATGATATAATAGCTTCCAATAGCCATGCAAATATTGCCTATAGAGATGACTAGAGCTAAAAGGAACACATTACAGGAACTCAGAAAATAGGAGTATGACAGAAGTCTTATTTGGGGAGAGATTTGAATGTAAAATAAAATGATCTTTCAAAATGATGTAATATATTATTAAATAATCTGATAATGTTGGCAAGATCAAAAAATAATTTTAAACCTAAACACTTATTCAAGCTATAATATCCAGAAGTATTTCAAATATAGATAGGAGACTCCACTTAGAAATAGAATTATAGGGAAAAATCCAGTGATTTTTTTTTCCTTAAAATGTGTGGACATTGGAAACATGGGCAAGGATCAGGAAAATGTATGAACATTAGAAATTTCAAATTGTTTTCATTTGTTCTTTTCTAGTTGTCCTTTTACTTACTGTTTTAATGTCAGTAGGACAGAACTAAATAGCACGTGTGTGTGTGTGTGTGTGTGTGTGTGTGTGTGTGTGTGTGCATTTTTTATGGTTGTGTACATATAGAGACCAGAATTATTTGATTTCGGATGATTTTCTGGATAAATTTATCTTACAATTGGAACCACAGTCTCTCTGTGAACCGAGAGTCATTGATTTGGCCAGGTGGGCTGCCTAAAGGGTACTAGGAATTCCCTTTGAGCAAACGGCGCCAAGTACTTCTATTACTGGCAGGAGACCATGCCCAACTTCGTGTAAGGTAGTAATGCAAACTGAGTTTCTGATGCCTGCATAGGAGGTATTTTACTAAATGAGATGTCTGTCTAGCCATCATTTATTGCGAATGCCAAGAAGTGCATGTTGACAGGAGCCTGATATAGTTGTCTCCTGAGAGGCTCTGCCAGAGCATGATGAATACAGAGGTGAATGCACTCAGCCATCCATTGAGCTGAGAAGAGGGTCCCCAATAGAGGCTTTGGAGAAAGGACTGAAGGAGCTGAAGGGGTTTGCAACCTCTTAGGAAGAACTACAATTTCAACAAACCAGACCCCACACAGCTCCCAAGGACTAAACCATCAACCAAAGAGTAAACAAGGAGCAAAACATGACTCCAACCTAATATATAGCAGAGGGTGGTCTTGTTGGGCATCAATAAGAGGAGAGGCTCTTGATACTGAGAAGGCTAGATGCCCCCGAGTAGGGGAATGCCAGGGTGAGGAGGTGAGAGGGAGAGAGGATGGGTGGGGAAAACCATCATAGAAGCAGGGGGAGGAGGGATGGGATAGGAGTTTCTGGAGGGGAAACCGGGAAAGGGAATAACACTTGAAATGCAAATAAAGAAAATATCCAATAAAAGAAAAAAATATTGTTCAGAAAATAAAATTTTCCAATAATAAGACCTCAATAATAAGAATTCAACAACAACAACAAAATTGTACTTTTTTCCCCCTTAGCATGGTGAGAACTCAAAAGAGAAAAGATTTGAAAAAAATTAAAGAGATAGGCACAAAGATATATGTGTAAATCTCAAGGGGTGATGTGGCCATACAGTATTAGGTTACTTAAAAAAGTAAAAATGATATATTTGATAATTTAACTAAGGTTGAATTAAGTATATCCATTCTGAAATATCATAAAATGAGATTTTTGCTAGTCTAGATTATTTCAAATGGGAGGATTTGAAACACTGCCAGTTTTGAATATTAATAATAATTTTAAAACTATTGAAATTAAAGCAAAGTGTAGTGAGTTGAAGAAACCAATAATCTGGTTTCTTGACAGTGCTGTCATAACACATGAGAAACATACAAGCATAACTAATGTAAACTTTCTTGAGGCAGGCAGCAAGAACTTTTTGATATAAAGTCCATGAAAATATGTAATGAATATTTAATAAGAAAGCAATAAACAATTGGGATTTAATGAAATATGAGATAACATTGTTTGCATTCAAGAAAATTTCACTTCAGTAAAAAAGACAAATTTTACAATATTTGTTTTTGCAATTATAACGCTTATACATGACATAGAAGAAGCCATGTCAAGGCTAAGACAATTCACATGACAAACTCAGGAAATATACATTTTACAATGTGGTTTATCATTGAAATAACAGATATAATTTAGTAGACTTATAAAATTTCTTCCAAAATAAAATTTAAGGAGAGGAAAGAATATTTCTGAGAGACAGATTTAACTGTACTTGCTCATAAAATATTTAAAGTTGAGGCCAAATTGCATTTGCCACCCAAGTCACAGTTAATAGGAATAGCTATATTTGGATAAGATGGCAAAGGTACGTTAACACGAATGAAGACAAAAAGAATCTATTTGCCATGAAATAAATATGTTATCAATTACTTTATGAATAACTTTTGAAAAAATCAAAGTTTAATCCATAAACACTATTTTCTTGAAAATCTTATATAGAGTCCATGTTCATAATGTATCTTATGTTTGAATTTGCATTTTATTTGCCCTTCATTAACATATATATAAATATACTTATTTTTAACTCAGACTTATGTATACACTTGTTAACTATCATTATATTTAGGATATTAGATTCAAATTTCACTCAATGTTCATGTCATCAAAGCGTTTTGATATGAGGTCGTTAGGATGAGTGGTGAAGATCTGAGTTCTATCATTCAGGCAATGGGTGTAGGAGTATTATCACAATCTTAAGTTTTGCCTGATCTAAAGTGTGAGTCTCATGTTAGCTAGGGCTAATTACCAAGTGCTGGTGTGTGTGTGTGTGTGTGTGTGTGTGTGTGTGTGTTATATATAATAGTTTTGGTTATCTTCCTGCCTCAGCCTCTTGAGTGCTCAGATTAAAGTTGTATACTATCACATTTGAATTTATTTTAAGCATTAATATATACCAATAAATGTATTTCTGTAGTTCACATCTGACAATCAGAGACTGTTGATGTGATATAAAATTTTATCAAAAATGCATTGTTTTCTATATTATACCATGCATTTCCAGCCTTTCTAAGCTCAAATCCTATATTTCAGAAACTTCAAGGATCAAGATAAGTATCTTGATAAGTACCTTTTCATTTCCTCATTAAAATTTTTGTCATTGGACTTTATATGATGCTAAGCTGATTCACTGATAGTTTTTTTAATGCAGTAAATATTATATAGACAAATGTAGTAGTTTTATGTAAATCCAGTCATCAACTGAATCACAATTTTTCTATTCTTTGTTCTTGGATTAATTTCAGAAACCACATCCAGAAACTATTCTAACATTCTCATTATATTTATAGAATGTTTTAATACTAATTATTATTTATATTAGTAAATCATATATATTAAAAATAAGTTATATGAAAATTAGAGCTTTAGACAACATATCAGTGAGCCCAAATACCTTCAAGGATTTCAGTGAAGAAAGAATGATAATAGAAAGATTTGTCTAAGCAACCAATTAACATTGACATATCAGACTATAAAGTTGCATGTCATGTTAGATATCCTAAATTACTGTTAACTAGATTAAATTACTTAATTTCTTATTTACTACAATCAAATCTTTGAAAAATTCTTTGCATGAAAATTTTATCAAATTAGAAAACAGAATTTTTATTAGTATATTCACTTTGAATTTGTCTGTTTTGACTAATGTATTCCTTTGGAGGAAAAAGTGAGACATGTAGAAATACTGAGAAATATACAAGCAGTTTTATACAATCTTGATAAAGAATCATTACATAAGAATAGTATTTTTACAAAATATAATGTGTAGGGGATAAAGAGGAAAACAGCATTTTATTAATTACAATATTCAAAGTCTAGACTTTTTCCAGTATACACCATCATGCACAACTTATTCCCAGAACCTCCGAGAAAGACTTTTGAATGTGTCTCTGTCCACCAATAGCAGATAAAAATTGTTCAAAATTGAATAAAAGCTCAGAGAATAAATCCATATCCCAGGTCAAAATAGTTTTTTGAAACTACCCCAAAGCATCACCTTGTTCACAGTGAATGTCATTAGTAGCATTTAACAATCAGTATTCCACTGAGGGGAAACTTTCAGTGTTCAAAAATCTCTTTGGATTGCATTTATCAAGTTCATCTCTAACACCATATGTGCACCCTTCTGTGTGGATGGCACCAGCGTCCTGCTTCCCCTCTCCAAATACAGAGTATGCTGTGGGCTTCTGTTGGTTTGCTCCCACCCACCTACTGGCATCTGCCAGCTTCTTCTTTCTAATACCACACTACTTCCTTTGAAACGATATCCGCCTTCTCTCATTTTTTGAAATCTTGTTGGAAGAGTAAGTCCTCAAGTACCCTTATCATCCAATACACCAAGGAAGACAAAGTGGCCTGAGTATTCATTCTACAGTCACCTGAAATTATTCTTAAGGAAGACTGCATAACATAAACCATAATGCATTACATCTAACATAAAACATATTTAGATTGTTAGCATTATACATAAAAATCCCTCTCTTTAAATTCAAGACTATCTAGATAATCCATAAGCCATACCATTTATCTAGCAAATAAACAGCCTTCTATTAATCCACCTAAAAATGATTTTCTCAATGTATCTTGCATATAAATAGAAAAATTCCAATTAACATATTTAACTAAGTTTGTCTAACCTGTTGTGTGATAATACTTAACATAAAGCTTCACACTTTGTTCTTTTGTTTATTGTCCATGCTGATAGTGAGACAGGGCACCACTCTTGTGGTTAAAAAGTAGCACATGCATATATACATACATGTGATCATAAATTGGATAGAAAGAGAGAAGGGCTGAGAGAATGTTAGGACTTAAGAGAGCATGTGAAAGGTTTATAGATGTTATTAATTCAGAATCATAAATCATATAGATGCATCATACCAGCATTTCCTAAATCACATAGTCTGTCTTTATTCAAGACTTTTATTGTCCTAAAGAAAAGACGACAGAAAACTAACCTGAACTACAATTTAATTAGCTTTTCATTCTTTCATATAGAAACAAGTACTTGAAGCAATTATTATTCACTTAGACTATTTTAAATATCAAACAAATATTGCTATGCCTAAAAAGCATAAATATGGTAAGCCAAATTAATTTCCTTTGAATTATTAATCTATTCCAAATCTCTAAGTACAATTATTTTTATTTTAGAATGTTTCTATAGTCCTTCAAGACCCAGATCTTTCATATAATCTTAATGGCCTCATATACATGGTTTTCACAGGAAGCAGAGGGATTTTAGGTCCAGAAATACATAGATTGTAAGAATTAAAAGGTAGAATTGACCCTGAGATTTCCAGTAAGAATACATGTGGACATCTCCTTCAGTTCTACGCTTATATGTAGTAGTAACTAATGGCCTATTGTCAGAAGGAACACCAATATATCCTTGCAAAATCAAAACCATATTTCTGTATTTTGTCATTCCCTACTGCTGTAAAGTAAGCTTCTTGTGATACTGAAGTAATTCATTGTATCTTCTGATATGTTGCTTCATAAGCCCCTAAAGTTTAAGTAAGGTTCAACTTAAAAGATTTTTTCCTACAAAGATACTTTTCAAGCAATTACTGAATTGTTGTATAGAATATCTAAGTTTCTGGAAGACCATATGATTTTTATCTGTGATACAAATGTCTATTTTGTACTCACAATGACAGATATCTTCAGGATTATCCAATTGCTTACTTGCTTTTCACAGAGATAAAAAGCACAAATTTGTTGAGGATGATTTGATTGAGAGTTATAAGTATAAGCCTGTAAAACTGGTCTATATCTAAGAAAAGAAGCTGAATTCAGAAGCATGGTGTCCTTCAGGAAACAGTGAAAAACATCACTGGCACATTTTAGAAGAATAAAGTGTAGATGATGTCACTATATTTAATTTCAATTGACCTTGTATGTCTAATGCAGCAACTCTAAGGTTCATCCTCTGGCAAGTCATAGTGAACTGTCATATACTTGACCACATCTTGACCCAGTTGCAGTGACTGATTCAATTATACAGTTGTCATAGGATCTGATTAACTAGAAGGACTCTAAGCTGTAATGACTTGCATCATTATGAACATTTCTTAGCAGTAAAGGACACAGTGTTGCATGTTACATCTCCTTCACTAGGAAAAAAAAGTGTTCATTGGTGGTTATAAACAAAATAGTATCAATGGTTAGATAATACTTTGGCTATTCTTGGAAGAAATCACATGATTTATATCAAGAAGAAAATAACACAGAAATCTCAAATTGGTTATAAAATCACAATCAAATTTAGACACAGAGGACAGCAACAAAGAACAAAGATAAAGACAGAAGCTATATTAATCCAAACTGGAGTTAGAGCAATGTTTTGGTGCCAATAAATGTTGGACTCCTCCAAGAAACACAGTCGGGGGAACAATAAAATAAACGCTGTCTAGTAATTGGTATTTGTGTGCACAGTTTGATGTGAACATTTCTATGTTATAATACTCTAGCAACATTCTGGGTATAATGGTATTTGTTTTGTAGGAACAGAACTTTTCGTGATAGTCTTGCTTCTGGAATAAGGAGTGCAACCTAAGATCTCACACATCATATGAACAAGCATTTCACACTTTTTCATTTATATTTATTCTTTTTAAAGTGGGGAAAGGCAGGCATTGAAGTGCTTATGTGGAAGTCAGAGAACAACTTTCAACAGGCAACTATCTACTTTCAGTATGTGGGTTCAAGGGACAAAACATAGGCCATCTGCCTTGGTAAGAAATACCTTACCCTAGAGGGCCATTCAAATAATCCATGTTACTCAACTCCACTGTCCATACTGTCTCTTCTGCAAAGCATCATTTATTGAAGTACACATAACAGAACTCATGGCATTTCTTATGATAAAAAATAAATCCACAAGGATTTATCGTGCATTTGGTATGATGTCACAGGAGATATCTAGAAACTAAAGTGAACTGTTAGAATTCCTTATTTCTCCTGACTGTTCAAAACCATTGAAAGTAAATTTAAACCTTATCAAAAGGCTAGGAATTTTTCCAACTCCAGTGAACTCTTTGCCAGGGGATTAATACACCAAGAGAACAAGAGAACTTCAGAAAGCAAAGTGAAGGACTTGGAAAATTTCGCTAATAAGCGAACTACTTCTGCAACTACACAGTGTGGAATTTGAAACTCACAGTAGTAAAAATTTAAGTTGACAACAGAACCCCAGCAAAAGTTAAAGGAAATGATGGAAACTAAAATTAGAATGATATGAAGTAAAAATCTCCTTGCAGTGTTAAGGAAGAAAAGGATCAGAAAGTAGAAAGAAGGTGCAGTATTATTTTTGAACCACATGTGTGGCAAATGGGAACATGAAAGAGCATCTGTGGACCGGATGCTAGGCTGGGTGTTGGCTAAGGAACTGTGATGTAATGTACTTTCTGTTGGCATCTCACAAGAATGAGAGCACATGAAAAAAAAAAGACTTAAAGAGAATGCATGAGTGTCTTCCAAAGGTTCCCATGGAATGTGATAAGACACTTTAGAGAATGCCAACTGACATAATTCTACAATGAGACAGATGTACAAACTCAGAATATCAAACTGTAACACGAACAAATTTGAAAACCGAAAGAAATATTTTAAATAAGTGAAAACTTAACTCATAAACCAAGTCATCTAAAAACAAAGGAAAACTAAAATAAGTCTTCAATTAGAAACACTACATGTCAGAAGAATAGGAAATAATCAACGATGAAATAAATTTAAACGCTCTGAAATCAATAAAAAATAAACCAATGGAACTGACTATTTCATTAAAAATACTCTTAAACATAGGGAAGATAAAAGCTTTCCTCAGAAAATTAAAATCTAGTATTAATTTACAAGAGCCAAGATTTTAAAATTTTAAGCAAACTGTCTCCAATTAAAGAAGAGACAGTGGATATATATATATATATATATATATATATATATGTATTTTACATTCTATCAATTATATTTCATATATATGAAGAGAAATATAATTGATAGAATGTAAAATACAAATAATTTTATTTGTTGTACATATTTTACTTGTCTAATATTTTTAACTGTCTATACAAATAATTACAAATTTCATGCACACCAAACTCACTAAACAATGCATAGGAATAGGAAAACAATTGAAAATATTCTGCTTGAAAAATAATTATAGTACTAATGGAGAAATAAATATTTAAATATAAAACCATGACTAAGTAAATATTAGTAACATATTGAAAACAAATTATTACAATGATGTTTAAATAATAAATGAGAAGTACTAATGAAATTACAAGGTGAACCTTAAATAACATGTATAAATAAACAAATGTAACACAGCACATGACATTTAGAATTTAATGCCTCCATATAAATTAACACTTTAAAAATTAATTTTAAAACCCACCAAGAAAAAAAAAACTGTCTAACTTGAAATAAGCTGAAGCTTAACACTAAAAAGAGATTAAAATATTTAAAAATGTATTTGAAATATGTAAAATGTAAAAGCCATCAAAACTATATAAAGCAAACACTAATACAAAAAGTTTTTAATTAAAACACGATATAATTCTAAACAAGGAAGATTGCCAGATCAAAACAGTGTATGACTATCATGTTAACAGAGGAAATTCTCTAAGAAAACACAAGTTCTTAAATGTATTTTCACCATCCAGTATGAAAATACTTAAACTATATAGCCCAGGCTGACCTCCAACTTGTGTTCCTCTTGCCTCTGTCTCCTTCAACAAATTTTATCTGTATGCATCAATTCCACTTTGATTGGGGAAGAAAATTATCACAGGAGGCAGAGAGAAAGAGAGGTAGGGATCTGTGAGGGAGAGGGGAAAGGGGGGACAGGATCAGATATGGTTGGGGACAGGAGAGAAACCCAGAGGACTAGGTGAATGAATAAAAATAAGCAGTTTCTGGGAATAGGGGTGGGAGAACCTCTAGAAAATACCACAGACCTGGGATGGGAGAGGCTCCCAGGACTCAGTGGAGATGACCTGAGCCAAAATTCCCCTTCAGGAGGAAGGTGGAACCTGAAGAAATCACCTCTAGCAGGGTTCCCAAAGGAATGGGGTTACCAAACCACTTTCAATTTTTTGAACCAGAATTATTCCTGTCTAATAGAAATGCAACAAAATAAATCAGAGACTGAAGGAAAGACCCAACTTGGGATCCATCCCATGGGCAGGCACTAAACTCTGACATGATCACTTACATGTTGTGCTTACAGACGGGAGTCTAGCATAGCTGTCTTTTCAGAGGCTCTGCCAGTAACTAAGACAGATACAGATACTTTCATCCAAGCATGGGACTGATGTTGGGAAACTCTTATAAAAGTGTTAGGGAAAGGATTGAAGGAGATGAAGGGGATGGCAAGCCCATAGGATAACCAACTAACCAAAGTCCCCGGGAGTTCCAAGAGACAAAGCCACCAATGAGGCCCCCAGAACATATGTAGTAGAGGACTGCATTGTCTGGCCTTAGGAGAGGATACACCACCTCATCCTGTAGAAATTTGATACCCCCAGGCAGTGGAAGCAACCTCTTAGAGGCAAAGAGGAGCGGGGATGATGAGAAGATCTCCGGGAGAGGTACTGGGAAGGGGTGGTAACATTTGGAATGTAAATAAATAAAATAATTAATTACAAATTTTTACAAAAAGAAAATACTTGAACTGAAAGTTGGTGAAACGTAGGAAAAGAAGATACACAGTGATGAGAAAAACTACTTCAGCCTTCATCATCTTACCGAACACGCTGTTAAACAGCTCAGTCAGTCTAAGTTTACTCAGTCATTTCTAGGGGCCATGTTGGCAATGTTCAGTTCAGTCATAAGAAGCGAATTAAAAATAAGTAATAATAAAATCAGCTCTTAGAATAATATCAACATTGTGAATCAAACAAATTCAAATTTCTAAAAACCATGTTTCTTATTAAATATAACATTTTATATAGTAAATAAATGGCAGTATGGTGAAAAGACATATCTAACTTTAACATTTTATTGAAGTTCACCTGAGAAAGAACGTCACCTGGAATAGAGTTTGAAAAAAGAAGTCTTTCTTTTGGAGCACTCATCCCTAAATAGGATGTTGACACTAACTCCTTTTCCTTGGGCTCAAGGATCTCTGTAGAAGAGGAACAGGAAATTGTAGGAGACAGTTGTTCTGAATGATTCCAAGAAAACAGTGTCTTCCAGTCTTAGCTGGCCTGGTGTATATAAGAATTTTCTGGAATTTTGGCAGCATGTAGAGGACTTCATAGTTTCATGACAGATGTACCCCAAGCACTGAGCTATTGAAATAAATAGTAGGCCCGAGCCCTAACCACACTGTGATTGATAACTGCTAGAAAGGAAGACATTAAGTTTTGCAGTGGTGTGTTACTGTATTGTCTTAGTCAGGGTTCCTAGAGTTTCACAAAACATCATGACCAAGAAGCAAGTTGGAGAAGAAAGGGTTTATAGAGCTTATAAATCCACATTGGGGTTCATCAGCAAAGGAAGTTAGGACTGGAACTTAAGCAGGTTAAGAAACAGGAGCTAATGAAGAGTCCATGGCAGGATGTTACTGGCTTGCTCTGTGGGCTTTCTTATAGAACCCAGAACTATCAGCCCAGGGATGGCACCACCCACAATGGGCCCTCGCACTATTGATCACTAATTGAGGAAATGCCTTACAGCTGGATCTCATGGAAGCATTTCCTCAAGGGAGGCTCTTTTCTCTGTGATAAGTCCAGCTGGTGTCAAGTTGACACACAAAACCAGCTAGTACATATGTGTATTAATCCTGGGCAAAACTCATGACTGGGAATTGTTTGCCAACACACAACAAATTCTGTTTTCTGTTTGTTTGTTTATTTGTTTGTTTTGTGGGCTATTTAATTTCATTTGGTTTTTTTGGGGGGGGCGGTGGGGATGTTTTGTTCTGTTTTATTGGAACGATTATAGTTTTGCTTGGTTTCTTTTTGTTTATTTGCTTCCTTTTTTAAAATTTTAAGTGTAAGTAAAAACAAGCATTAAGACAGAGAGGATCTGGGAGGATTTGTGCAAGGAAAACATGATCAAAATACTTGGAATAAAAAAAAATGAATGAATGATTTCACACCCCACATATATAGTAGGGACACAAATTAATACAAACTTTGTGGAAAACAGAATAAAAGCATTTCCAAAACTTGAACATAGAGACAATTTATGATCCACTAATGTCACTGATACAGTATATACAAAGAGCAAGTTTTCCCTATGACTTGCATATGACCTACGATGTTTATTGAAGCAATCCTCTGAATCTACAGGAAGTGGACACAAAAGAAGTCACAATCCACTGGTAAGAGATAACAAAATGTATGATGCCACCCAGATTAATCCCATTAGACCAGGTCTGAGAAGAAAATACTGCCATTTTTAGCAAGGATGGAAACAAGTCATTATGATGTCCCAAACAAACCAACCCGAAAATACCCAGTGCTACCAAATAAGATTGATACACATGCCATTTAAATGGTTGGTTTTGGAGAAACTGATAGCATAGCGGTGATTTGCTGAAGCCAGGAAAGTTAATTGGTTAACAGAAATGAAAACAGTGAAATAAACTGAGGTGAACTTAATGATGCATGTGTGCTGCATATCACTATGCAGTCAGCCAGAAATCCTCCTCTCATTCCGTTTAAACTGAATCCATAAATGCACATTAGAAGACTGCATGCATGATCTTTGCACAAATTGTTCTGTTTTATTTTTAGGGATCAAATTAAATCATGATATTGTTTTAGAAATACATACACATTTTTTTTTTGTATAGAACACATATAAAGCTCTTTACCTACTTAGAGCAGACACTTGCAATCAGTTAGTAAGTAGAACTATTTGTGATTAACTATCAATCTCTTGATAGGGCTCTACTTTTCTGCTAGAGTCACCCTTGTTTTTATTTGCAATTTCATTTCTTTGCCATTCAAGAAGTGACATTTATGCACTAAATACATTCATAGATTTAATTTATTTATCAGATCTTCCTCCTCTTAAGTAAGCCCACCATTCTCTACTCATCGAATAACAGATGAATGGCTGATCTTGCAGCTTACTCTGTTGATTCAAAACACAATATAGGAGGAAATCTAACTTGAAGGGCAAAGTGGTCAAAACCAAAGAGACTCACTGCTGATCTCCAACATGGAACGAATGCAAACTATGCTTTGTCGGCGAATGGAAGTGCCTAAAGATCATGTAAGAAATACAGGAACAGGAGAGGGTGCTTCTTTCCCACATTCTTGTAACAAGAAGTGTTGGCTCTGAACTTCTCCTTTATAATTAGTTGATGAACTATGCATAAAATATGAATAAATTTTATTTTTAATTAAATATGGTATTATAATTATTCACCATCATGTATGTCCATATATATATATATACATATATATATAGTGTGTGTGTGTTCTTGCTTATGAATAAGAACACTTATGTATTCATATTGGTTATCAGACTAAACAGTCTCTTTGTTCATAGTTGTAGTTCTTATTGCGTTTTAAGGTGTTATATTTATCCAGATCACAATAAAAATTCCATTTACTGGAAGCAGAAAATAGCTTAGAATGTGTTTTATTGTTCAAGGATGAGGAATTAGATTTCAATCCTGAGTTCCCACAGAAAATCCAGATGCAGCGTTGAACTCCAGTAATCCCGTGACAGATATGAGGTGGACAGATCAGTACTTAGAGACTTGAAAGTCCTTGTAGTTCCCCTACAGGTCAGGTTAGATAAACCAGTGATCTTCAGATACAGAAATTGTGACTGATCCTAAGAAAACAAGGTGTAGAGAAATAAAGAAAGATATATGTTGTAAACTTCTGCTCTGTACATTTGTCTCCAAGAATTGGTACACAAATCAGAAGATACCCCACTTCCTATCACACACACACACACACACACACACACACACACACACACACACACACACACACAACTATTTACCTTTACTTCAGGAAAGTTACCTTAAAACCTAGGCAAATTCTTTGGCATCTCTGTGCATTTGCTCAGATCACCCTTCAGGAACTGTCCTGAATTCACAGAGGACAGTTTAGGCTGACAGAGTGGTGTGTCACACAGATAACACTAGTTAAAATCTGAATTTGTTTTGAACACTGAAACTTGTTTTGTTCTGAGTGGATGTGGGTGGGAGAGATATTATGTGCAATCTGTCAGTTTTCTTGATTTAAAAATGCTTTTCAGAAAAACAAAAGGCTCATGCCAGAAACACTTAGTTTAAGAAATGACATTGAAAAGAGAAAGGAAATTGTCAATTCTGATTATTTAAAGCATTGTTATGTTTTAACATTAATAGAAACTCTAAATTAGTGGAGATGGCATAGGATCAAAGTGTTAGGGTTTCTCTTTTTCTCAAAGATGTCTAAAAAATGACTGGACAATAAAAAATCATTAAGCACAATAAATAAATAAATAAACAAACAAACAAATAAAACCTAATGCTGACATGGTTGTCTTGCCACTACAGTGCATACAGGTCCTATACCTGGTTCTATATTATTCCTGTAACACGGAATGAACATTATAGAAATATAATAAATCTCTCAAGAACCATGGAGAAAGAGAGTAATCCAGAGTATTTGGAACTGGTTTTGGTCGACGTTTGCTTGCTAGGGTGATGGTAGTTTGTTCTTTAGTAAATTTATGCTCCTGGCTCATGTTTCAAGACTATGCCAGCTCAGCCAGTGAAGGCAGCCTGGTCTCTGATTCCTCAAAAACTTTCCTTCAATGTTCTGCCTAGCAACACAAGCTTTCAAGCTCATAATTTTGAGAGAGACATTAAATATAGATACTACACAAAAATAGTATGGAAGACTGACAAACAAATACATGTGCTATAAATAATGTAATTATGAATGCCCAGGTTTCATTATAACTATATGGTGAGGGAAGAAAGAAAAAAATGTAAAACACAAACAAAAAACAAACAAAAACAACACATTTAATGAATTATAATATAATGGCCTTCATATTTTATAGTGGAAATAAAAATGATTATTACCTTTAATTCTTATACTGAAAGAATGAAGAAATAGGAAATCTATTTCCATTCTGAAGCTACTTTGAAGAAATGAATGAAAATAGTTTGAAACCTACTAATTTCATTTTAGAAACTTTGGTGTTGTGTCATAACATGACTTCACTTGTAGAAACCATTGAGGCAATTGAGTGGGGAGAAAGACATTTGTCTGGGGGTTATAGTCAATCTACGATTGCATTTTTATATACAATTACAGTAAGAATTGGGATAGTGAAAGAACAATAATTTTAGTGCAATGTGTACTTTCATCAGTGAAACGACTTCTTTGTATAATTTCTTTGTGACAAAATGTCTTTAAACACAATAGAAAGTATCTGGAAGGCTCTTCTATGTGACCAGAGAATTGATTGTAGATTGAGATGCTGCTATTCATATCACAGCTGAGGTTCTTGGATGATAGTTGATAAAGTACCAGGAATTTCACAAGAAAATTAGAGCTAAGATATATCTTGAAAATCTGTCTCATTGTGGATAGCAGAGAGAGTGAAAGTTTTCCCTGAATTCTCTCAGTCAACTTGAACTCTCAGTATAATATCCTAATAAATATGTATATGCAAAGTTTTTTATGTTGAAACAGCAATTTTCTTTTATTCATTTCACTACTCCTGGTGATAGGAACTGGAGTTCAATGACCGTAAGATGCCAAATGTGTTGTTTGTTTTACATCCATACTAATACATTCACAGTGTGCAGTTTTCAACATTTTTTTTTGAAGTTTTGCTCTGAAAAGTCATGTGTTTCTGCGGATGAGGCGAATTGTAACCACAATATGATTGTTTCCTCTCAATAGCTTTTCCCACCAACTATCAAGCTAGAATATAGAAAACAAAGCACGGGCTAGCCCATGCAAGCCAATCTGAAAGAAAATGGAGATTATGCAACAGCTGAAAGTCTAAAATGTCCATGGATGGTGCTTCAGCTTTCCTATTCCCGACCTGCTTTATCTTCAATTGCGTTAAAATTCCAGCTTTACCAAGTGCCTATAAACCTATTTTGATCTGCCATATATCGAAAAACCATCCATTGTGTTAACCTTGTGATATTGTCAAAGTGAAAACATAAAAGTTTACAAAAGAATATGGAATTGTGAAGAGGATAAATGTCTTCCATTATGAAAGTACAAATAAGCTCTGCTTTCTATAACACTATATGTGAGCTGCAGGAATGTCTTACAATATTATTTTATCAAACTTCAAAAAGTATTAACTGTTTAGTGCTTAAGAATGAGGGAAAAATGAAATGGAAATACAAGTCACTATCTGATCCTTAAATATCATAGCTTGCTTAAAAATCTGATCTTTTATAAAAGCATACTATTTTGAGTCAAATAAAACTGTGGCATAACATGAAGTCAGTATGCTTCATGGAGCTTGCTATTTAAGAAAATACAGCATTACACAAAAAAAAGCTCAAAAGTAAATGCAAGTGTTCCCACATTTACACAAGTGCAAATGCACAAGTGAGATAAAAGGGTTATATATTTTATTACATTATAACCTAAATATACCAGTATATTTTCCAGTCAAAATATGATAATTTTCAAATTTTAATTTGTAAAAGTTAAGGATACATCTCTTACTTCTATTATTTATATTTTACATTAACATAGTCGTGTTGGTAGTACAGACCATTTACAAATTATCATTGATTGAGTTCATAATTTGTTCAGGTTTCTTTTTTTTTTTTTTTTCAGAGCTGGGAACCGAACCCAGGGCCTTGCGCTTGCTAGGCAAGTGCTCTACAACTGAGTTAAATCCCCAACCCCTTTGTTCAGGTTTCTTAATGTTACTTAATTTTCTTCCCAAATCCCATTCAAGAAGCACACTGTCTTCTATATTCATTATATCCCTTAGAATCTTCTTGATCCTTGGTATCATCTCAAAATATCATTTGTGCTGATAACACTTGCAATTGGACAGCCAGAGGGAAACACTTAATGTTACTTAATTTTCTTCCCAAATCCCATTCAAGAAGCACACTGTCTTCTATATTCATTATATCCCTTAGAATCTTCTTGATCCTTGGTATCATCTCAAAATATCATTTGTGCTGATAACACTTGCAATTGGACAGCCAGAGGGAAACACTAGGCTTGTCCCTATAACTTTTGAAATTTCAAAGGCACTTCCCTTGTGACACATTTTGTCCAAGGAGGCTATGCCACCTAATCCTTGCGAATAGTTCCTTCCCCTGGTAACTAATGAGTCAAGCATCGGAACCTATGAAACCATTCTTTTTTTTTTTTTTCTCCATCTTTATTAACTTGGGTATTTCTTATTTACATTCCAATTGTTATTCCCTTCCCCGGTTTCCAGGCAAAACCCCCCTAACCCTCCCCTCCCCTTCTATAGGAGTGTTCCCCTCCCCATCCTCCCCCCATTACCGCCCTCCCCCCAACAATCACGTTCACTGGGGGTTCAGTCTTGGCAGGACCAAGGGCTTCCCCTTCCATTGGTGCTTTTACTAGGATATTCATTGTTACCTATGCAGTTGGAGCCCAGGGTCAGTCCATATATAGTCTTTGGGTAGTGGCTTAGTCCCTGGAAGCTCTGGTTAGTTGGCATTTTTGTTCATATCGGGTCTCAAGCCCCTTCAAGCTCTTTCAGTCCTTTCTCTGATTCCTTCAACAGGGGTCCCATTCTCAGTTCAGTGGTTTGCTGCTGGTATTTGCCTATGTATTTGCTGTCTGTCTCTCAGGAGAGATTTACATCCGGTTCCTGTCGCCCTGCACTTCTTTGCTTCATCCATCGTATCTATTTTGTGGCTGTATGTGTATAGGCCACATGTGGGACAGACTCTGAATGGGTGTTCCTTCAGCCTCTGTTCTAAACTTTGCCTCCCTATTCCCTCCCAAGGGTATTCTTGTTCCCCTTTTAAAGAAGGAGTGAAGCATTCGCATTTTCGTCATCCTTCTTGAGTTTCATGTGTTCTGTGCATCTAGGGTAATTCGAGCATTTGGGCTAATATCCACTTATCAGTGATTGCATACCATGTGTGTTTTTCTGTGATTGGGTTACCTCACTCAGGCCATTTTCCAGTTCTATCCATTTGCCTATGAATTTCATATTCATTGTTTTTGATAGCTGAGTAGTATTCCATTGTGTAGATGTACCACATTTTCTGTATCTATTCCTCTGTTGAAGGGCATCTGGTTTCTTTCCAGCTTCTAGCTATTATAAATAAGACTGCTATGAACATAGTGGAGCATGTGTCTTTGTTATATGTTGGGGAAACCATTCTTATTTAAACCACCATACTTGTACTTCAGAGTTTTAGTATACTATTGTGCAGACAGATGATACCCATTTATTTCCCAAGACAGCTCATGAATATCTAGCTTCTTTTATTTTTCAGCATTCTATTGTTTCTTTGTGAATTTCAAATCATGCACCCCGAAACCCACTCATCTCCCCATCCCTTGTGATCTGCCCTCTGCCCTTTTCCCCCTCGCCCATAAAAGAATATAAAAAGATAGTATGAAAACTACAAACAAGCAAACATCTTATACTAGAAGCTGCAGTATATCACAATATCACAGTGTCCCATAGTATATACTTTTGTCTATACAACTTCACTTGAAAGTAATCTGTTCTGAGGCCTCTGACTTCTACTATATTATCAATACTGGATCCTCACAGGGACTCTACTTGGAAATCCTTCTGCTTCCCTGTGTCATGAAGACACTGTAGTTTTTGGATCTACAGGATTGACATTTTCACATGCTCCAACAGCTCATAGATGGGGTAGATATTGGTGCGGGCCAACACAAAGCCCTGGATCTGGGCCTGGGAGGTAGCTGAGTTGTTCAGCCAGGCAGCTGTCCTGCACTCTTACCACCAGGATGAGCTATCCAGCACTGCTCTAGTTACCTCCCCAGATGCTGGAGCCAGCAAGGAGCAAGGACAGCTCTCTTGCTCTTAAGTCCTAACAGCTGGCCTACCTGTGCCTTCTGCACCAGGGCTAGCTTTACTGTGCTTTCCAGGCAGGGTGGAAGGCTTGCTCTACTGAGTGCTGCAGCCAGTGAGGGGCAAGGATAACTCTTCCAACTCTAGTGAACTGTCATGATCTCAGGGCTTTCTGCAGGTCAGGGGGAGGGACTTGGAGAAGCATCCCTGCCTTATCCAAGACGCACAATGATAGACTAGGTATGGGACCAGCTATGCCTTGTTCACACCCTCAGAGCCACCTCTATCACAGCGCCTCAGGTGACAGAGTAGGCCAGTGATATCTGCATAGTCTTGGTGGTAATGGTTGCCATGAACATTAACACAGACACAGCTGCCATAGAACCATGGACTCTGCCATTGGTCCTGGCAGTAATTAAAGCCTGATGTCTCCATGACATCATGTGGTAGTGCAGGACCTCCTGATCAATAGAACAATGAGTGCCCCCACTTCCCATCTGTCATAGTGTATAGTCTTTCACCATTTACATATATTTCTTTGTGTATGTCTATCTCTTGCCTCTTTTCTTTCTCTTCTTTTCATACTGTTGTTGTAAAACATTTCCCATCAGCTTTCCCTTGTGTTCTATACACCTTTCTCTATCTCCCTAGTTCCTGTTCCACTCTGACTTATGCTTTTAAAATTCCCTTTACTCTCTATGTTATGGAGGAATATATAAGGTAATATTTTATATGCAACTTATTTTGTACTTTTCATTGTTGTTTATAACCATTTTTATTACTAAAGTAAATATATGACCTCTACAGAAGAAATTTTTGATACAGAAAAATACATACATATGGAAGGAGGATTTATGACAGTACCTTCTGAACGTTTAGAAAAAAAATTGACTCTAAATAAAGATATTTTCAGTGAGCATTCCTTTGAGAAATTGAGTGTTGCCTCACCCCAAATACTATGTTAAAAATGAAGTATGCTTTTGGATGAAAGTAAACTACAGCAAAGAGTCAACCTGACCTCAGATCCTGTATCTAGTATGAGAAAACTTATGAGAAATTAAGCAATAGCAAATGCAGTGAGCAATGTAGGTTTTAATATTCCATGCCTAATTTACCAGGGTAAAATAACCAACAATTTAGGAGTCCTAAACTCTAACATCTAAAACAAGAGGGAGTAGAACTTTTTTGTTAGAATATGGATCTGAAACTAAAACATGATAGATAATCCCTTAAGAAAATTTGTTTAAAAAGTCATTCTATAACTTGTTCTTGTCAAGATGGAGGTATGCTTTCTTACATGCAAAGGAGAAAATGTCCCTCATTTGTGTAGTACATATTGGTTTGATTGACGACAGGAAGGTAAAGTCGGTAGATGGAAATGTGATACTACCCAGAGCTATACATCTCAATGAGATATAGAACTAAAGTTGTGAGCCAGTCAGACTCATCCATCCTACTGACCCAGACAAGCTCAAAGAATGTCCATTAAATATTCTAAAACAAGATCCATCAGAGACAGAATAAGAGCAAGTAAAAAAAAAAATCCTCCGTAGTCATGGCTTTGGGATGGGTTTGTTTATTAAAATCCTATTGCTCCTAAAAAAAAAATCCTCAAGTACACTGACTTTAATATTTTAAAATAATTAACTCTGTATTGTTCACCTGGAGTGAAGAATGAAGTCTAGTTATACAAATAAATTCATTAAAATAAAAACCAAACAAATCAGTGTGTGCCTTTGAACTTGTGGGTTGAAAGTGAGTTATCATTTCCCTCTAATCTGACTTTGGTAATGAAATGCTCACAAATTTGTTACCATGTTGCTGAGTAAATTCACTTTGGGAGACAAGATTGTTTTCCTTCTCTGTACGTTGTTAAGTGCTGATTAGATGCTTTTTCCATTTAAACTTAGCAAACCTTATCTTTCCAACTCTGGTGTTCTGTGTGAGATGCGGTAATATTTTTCTGTCACCCTATGACTAACTGAAGCACTAAATCGTGTTATCTCTGACAGAGGAAATCACTTCTTTATTGAGGTTAGATCTGAAAACAGATCCCACATGGCAGAGCTGGGCTTCGCTGTCTTCTAAAAGTATTTTTTTTCTATTTTTTTCTACTCACAATAATTTCTATTCAAGAGATAACTGATCTTACTTTCCATTTTTCCCAGTTACCAAATATGGTCTATTTCTATAATATATCAAAGAAGTTAACATATTTAAGAGAAAAAGTATTTTAGACAAACTTCCACATGTCTTGTGTATGCATCCTTTAAGTGAGTGGAAGAATATGATTTAGAGGGAGGAATTCTAAATAGTTTTACTTGCAGACACAATGCATTTAACTCAGCAAACATCAAACTCTCTTTATGAAGAAAGGTTGAATTTATAAAAATCAAATTAGCCATTTCAGCCCTTTGAATAATTTAGACTAAGTTCATTCAAACTTAGAGGATGTAATCTGAAGTCTGAAATATTTTTTTCCAAAAAATAAAATATTCTAATATTCTGAGATTCTAACAATAACGCAAATGGAAACTTATGTATAATTTTATTTTTGTTAAAGCATTGTGAACAGTACATTAACAATCATCTCTGTGTAATCTTAAGTCAGGTCTGTAGAAGAATGGTTTGATTGTTGCTTTTGCTCCCCACTGTGTGCTCAAATATACTCTGCTTCTTCTCTAGTGTCTATGCGGATATATCATGCATTTTATTTATGATTTTCTAGAGCTTTTGACTCTAGTGTCCAGTCTAAAGTCTTTGCTCTTATTGGGGTAATTCATTCACATAGCCTCTTAAAATACTCATTAGAATGGAGACACTTGTCAAAAATGTTAAAGTTTGAAAAAAAAACCCTCAACAATGATAGGAAATAAGGAATAATTCAAAAATAGCATAAAATTATGACAGAAGGATGCATTATGCTGGTTGCTTTTAAATGTATTTTAATTTCATAGTGCACTTTGAAAACAGAGGACATTTGTCACCAAACTGTTACCATGATTAGATGTAATGAGAATATATATGTATTTTTGATGATAGACCACAATGACCCTGGGTACTTAGAAGAAGAAACAAACCTTCTTTACCCAGCACCCCAGTGATTTCCTTACATCAGCTGAGAACTGATCTGCATGGGTTTCATTTGAAGATGTTTAAATAGCATCACTAGGAGACATTTATACTCCAGTTCTGTACAAAAAACTTGAATGGTAAAACCACTTCATATGAAGTTCAGTAAAAAGGGCTTAATTTAATTTTGTCTGTAGAACTCATTACAGCTCTCCTTCAGGGTATTGTTCCTTTTCCTTTTTTATTCAATTTTCATATATTATCACTTGTTAACTATTTTCCCCTCATTAAACTCCTCCCTGATCCTTCCTGGTCTACTTCTATCTCCAATCAACACCTCTCTCTCTCTCTCTCTCTCTCTCTCTCTCTCTCTCTCTCTGTCTCTCTCTCTCTCTCTCTCTCTCTCTCAAACACAAATAAACCCACATGCAAAGAGTATTGAACAAACACAAGTAAAATAAAATAATAAAATGAAATGCCTCCCCAGACACAAAAAAGCATGGAGTTGGTTTCCTGTTGGCAAACAACGGGTGGGTCTGTGGTTGATTTACTCAGTGACATTCCATTAGAGAAAACGATTATTCTCTTTCCAAGTAGGCGTCATTGATTGCAGACAGTTTTGTTATTTGGAGAGAGACAGTGTCCACTTCACAATCTCAAAATTGGACCCTGTCTGTGTGCGCCTCTGTAAATGTTCTGCAGGATGCCACTAGTATATGAGTTTGTACATGTAGTAGTTCTCTTGTGTCTAGAAGACACTTCAACCATGGAGTTTACCATCACCTCTGCCTCAAAATACTTCTGTTTCTTCTACATTTAAAGGTTTGATAAAGACATAGAAATACAGACTGAGAATTCTTCCAAAGTCTCTGTCCCTGAACATTGTCTCCTTGTGTGTCTCTGTTTCTATGAGGACATTTTGAAAATCAAGGAATTTGTAAAATATTATATTAACTTTTCTCTTATAATTACAATTTATGAAAATGTGTTGATAGCTAGGGCAATTTGCCAGTGTGTTTCAAGTATATTTCTGTAATTATAAACCCAACACGGTGACAATAGCCAAAATTCTGTTACCCTGGTTCTCTCCATGCTTCTTGCAGAAATCTCCACGGCCCAAAACATGTCTTTCTTTCAACAACTTGGCTGGACAGAGTCTCTGCCCAAAGCAACTGGATACTTCCTTTCCTACTATTGGAAAGAACCCTCAGGAATAGCCTAAACTTATATTCTTTCCAGACATGCAATCTCTAGTTTACCTACTCTTTACTATGACAGGCCGCTGTGCATTTCTCCTGGACTACTCATTCTATTTGCAGGGAAAGTTGAAACTAAAGGGATATGTTCTACTATAATACACAAACATATGCACATACATGCATGCATACACACACACACACACACACACACACACACAGAGACAGACACACACACAAGAGAGGGGGAAAGGGAGGGGAGGAGGGGGAGAGGGAGAGGGAGCAAGAGCAAGAGCAAGAGCGCACGCATGCTTGCGCGCGCATGCGCAAACGTAGTGTGTGTGTGTGTGTGTGTGTGTGTGTTGTGTGTGTGTGTGTGTGTGTGAGAGAGAGAGAGAGAGAGAGAGAGAGAGAGAGAGAGAGAGAGAGAGAGAGAGAAGGAGGGAGGGCAGGAGGGAGGGAGAGAATATGACTGATAATCTAGAAAGCTTATGTTTCTAAATGAAATATTACTAAGGTGTTAGTATTAAATTCACACTTAAATCTAATTCATTTTCACAATAAGAGAATTATAACTATGTATGAGTAATTTCAGGCAATGTAAATAAAACATAAGCTTAGCTTTATGCTATCAAAATCAGTTTAACCTTTTATATCAAGGAGGGCACACATTGTTTTCAGTTTTAATTTTTTATATTGAGACCAACCCTAAAATAAGGGCTTCCTTTAATACTTAATAAAATACAATTTAATTTCTTGTGGTATATGATGTGTCACATTTTAAAAAATTCTTTAAAAGCCTCATGTTTTATATTTCTCACTTTTAGTTGTATATGTATGTTTATGGTCAATGAGTTGATCTTAGACTTAAGGAATTTTTCTGCCTATAAATTATGTTTGTAAAAGCATAATTGTAAGAAAAAGAAGTTAAATAATTACATAGCATGTCACCATCAACCTAAAGACTTCTAGAAACCTTAGAAGTGAAGTTTTAAATTTTTATTCATTCACTTTACCCCCCCCCAATATCAGTCCCACTCTCCTCCCAGTCTTCCCCCTCACACATTCCCTCCCCACTTTGCTACACATGACAGGGGGCACTAGCTCCAGTACATGCTCATACTTCGGTTGGTGGTTAAGTCTCTGAGAGCCACCAAGAGTCCTGGCTAGTTGACACTGTTGGTCTTCTTGTGGAGTCCCTGTCCTCTTTGGGTCCCTCAATTCTTTCCTCAGTTATTCTGCAAAACTCCCTAAGCTCTATCTAAAATTTAGCTATGACTTTCTGCATCTGTTTTTGTCAACTGTTGGGTGGAGCGTCTTGGAGGACAATTATGCTAGGCTCCTGTGTTTAAGCACTAATCATGTCAGGAATTGGTGCTTGCCCATGGAATGGGTCTCAATTTGAGTCAGTTATTGGTTGGCCATTCCCTCTATCTCTACTCTTTCTTTGTCTCTGCACATCTTATAGACAGAATAGATTTTGGTTTGAATCTTTTATGGGTAGATAAATGTCCTTATACCTCCACGAGGAGTTTGCTTGGCCACAGGAAGTATCCCAGAAGTGAAAATTTTACACACAGTTTTACTTTCTATGATGTTAACCCCATGGAACATAATGGACATTTTTCTAGGCCTTTTTTGTCAAAGCAAAACTAAATATAACAACAAAAATAAGGAAGGCTTCTATACTTTTAATTTTAAAATTGAGTAAATATCCTAGATTATTTAGCATTGCTCAATGTAAAATGGATCTCATTATTAATGTATGAGACCTGTTTTATTAAATGGTGACCAAATAAATTAAAGTAATGCTATGTTTAAGAGGACAAATAATGAGAGTTAAAGATTCCAGTCCTCTACCTATTAGGAACTACATATCCAACACCCTGGATGACTCATCCCAGCTTTAAAGGAACAATCCAATCTCAGTAGATTTTAGCTTTGAAAGATTCCAAGCCAAAGGCCTAAATGTACCCTATGTGATATCGGACTTACAAAGCCTACTGAGGGTATAAATTTTGTATAGAAGTGATAAATGCTAGGTAATTTACAAGCTCAGTAGAAAACATGATGTACTATATATTTCTTTTTTATTATTTAATATAACTGCAGTTACCTATTAATTACTATTCTATTTTAAAGGCTCAGCTTGGTTATTACAGCTTTTATATTCCCATTCTGATAGGTTCATCTTCCTGTAATTAGTTCTGTGCATTTGTCAATACAGTATGTGCACGTGTGTGTTTCTTACTAAAGTTCAACATTAGTATGTCTCTGTAATCATATCTTCCTTTCAGAAATCTATGTCCTGTTGTCCCTAGTCCAATGCTTGTCACATCAGTAGATATTCTAAAAATATGAGATCTAAATTTAAATGAGTTCATATGTTCCTCAAGTTTTCTTTTCCTTTCAAATTTCTGGACACCTTCATTTCATTTGCTTCTATATGTCTGTCTGTCTATCTATCTATCTATCTATCTATCTATCTATCTATCTATTGATCATCTATCTTTGCATTGATAACTATGAAACCTTGAGCTCCTTTTCATGAGAAACAAACTTCATATTAAGTTCATCTGCAAGTCCTCATTTAGTATTATTTGCCAAAGCTAGTTATATACTACTTTATGTTTATCAAGGAATGCTAATGAATGGCATTTGCAAGGTCTTTTTTCTAATGCTTAAATTATAGTAAGTCATTTTTGGGCAGCAGTGTGCAGTTATTAAATTAGCAAAAGTGACAATTTCACAATGAAGATTAATTATTGAGTATTCTTGAAGATTAGCACAAGTCTTTCATATAGAACAAGGAGAGGTAAGGGCTTTCACTGGTGCTAATAACACATGCTTTAGAGATCTAGACATGCCCATCTGCAAAGGGAGAGCTTTAGTCTCAGAGAATGTCACAGATGAATCTGAGAGGAAGCTTGAAATGCTCAAGAATGAGCCAGACTCCCTTAGTAAGATGCAGGCCTTATGCTAAAATAAATGTATTTCAGTCCTTCTCTATAGGTATTGAAAGTAGTGATATTTTCTGATTTATTGCTGTTACCATAACGTCGAACAAAGGGATGAGGACATAAATAATTTCAATGAAGACACTGCTGAACTAATCTGATTGCACTCTAAATTGAGCCAATATACGAGAGCCAGAATAATATATGGCATGTATTGGGCAAGGCAAAGCATACATCAGACAATTCTATGGAGTAAAGAATGAGCCTATTTTACTTGATTTTCACCTATTCCATTTCTGCTTTCTTTTTACTGTTTTACTTTGTATAGGGTAAATATTGTCTAGTTGATAAAGCAAGCGATGCATTATTTTTGAAATTGCCTCTGGATTAATTTTTCCTAAGAAAGTATAACTTTGTTCCTAGTCCTTAAAAATGTGTCAATGTGTTGTGCTCTGACCTTAAAATCAAAATATTTCAGATCCTGAGTAGTAATAGATATTGAGGAGTGTTCTTTTTTATTCCCTTTATACAACATGGCTTTAGTGTCCTCATCCCTAAATCATGAGGTAGAAGAAATCACCCTAGAATCTTCATTTATCCCTGTTAATGTGTGCTGCTGTGGCAATATTTTTCCAATAAATTGTGCTTTAACAATGTACATGTATGCATATCATAAAATGAAAATGCTGACTTCTTCAAACCTTCTTTCATTTATAAAGGATAAATGGGCAGATTTAAAAGGGTTGTGAAAGCCAAAGACTTCCACTATTTACCCACAGTGAAGAGTTCATCATTTTTTAAATATATGTGTATTTATAAGCCATAGGTCTGAGAAGTCTTGATAAAGAAGAAAGTGAAAAGATTTAAAAGAAATATGTAGCAAATGTTTGATTATTCAAAAATCTCAGTCTATCAAAACACTTTAATTGCATAATTTGACAGATTTAATCATAAAACTTTAAATGATATCTGTAAACTTTAAGATATCCACATATTTTTTCTCCTTCTGCTGTGTATGTCTTTCAGTAATGTATTAATGTATTCTGCCTAAGGTTTCTTTTCACTGTAAAGCAAACGACTTTTGACTTCAGTGTCAGAAACCTTCAGGGAACAAGAATACGATGCTTCAAAAACTTAAACTAAGGAGATAATTCCATGCCCTGATATGGTGGCTGTCACATTCTCCTCGTAGGAATAGACCATGTAACTTTCCAGAGTATTATTTCTGGAGTCTCGCTTTCCATCATCATTTGGCCCTCTCTCTTACTTGAAATTCTTGGAACAGATAGAGGGGTGGAAACACCCACAGTCTAATCTTTACTGCCTTGCATTTGCTATATTTCTGTCACCATGAAAACCTTTGTCTAAGTTTCAAATCTCACCTCTTCAGCTCCCAGTGGGCTGGTGTAGAAAGTCTGTGCACCACATGCTCAAATGCCAAGACTTCACTTAGAGCATCTTTTAACTAGGCCATATGGCATTTCACCTCTCTCCTGCTCCCACAGCTCCTCACTGCTGTGTGTAAGTATTAAAGCATTCCAAATCAATTATTACTAAGTATATATCATCTAGAACCTGTATACTATCATCGTATACTTTCTGTAGTATTCCTCCTTGTGATATTTGCCTGTATTCAATGAGAATAGGAATGGGCCCCCTATTTTAAAAAGTATTAAACATTATATGTTTATGAAAATAGCTACAGTATTTTAGGAAAGTTACAGTGTTTTAAAAATATTTAGTGATTAGGAAGTGGCAGTTGTAATACTTTTATCTTCCAACATTACGTTGTAAAGCATCACAGTGAATTTCATTTGTTCATTTGTTAATATGCAACTGTCAAAAATTAAATTGCACCTGTCTCTAGGTCTGCCATGCTGTGAGAACTAACCAGATGTGAGTTAGTGCTGCTAATACACTTCAGCAGGTATGAAAAAATATGTCATGTGTCCTTTCACTTACATTTTAAGCTTATTTTGTCCTTTGAGAACAGCTGTGTGACACAATCCCAAGGTAGAATAAGCAATGTGTAACTATATATATTTATGTACTTATAATGATGAACTAATCTATAAATAAATATTACAATATAAATAGTGAGTAATAATTATGATTTTTTACTTTAGTTATTTTACTGCTTTAGTAAATGTGCCTTACTTAAAAACGAAGAGTTGATCAGCAGGAGAACGCTATACTTTACACCATTTGATGCTTTGTACAGAACGGAAATTCTGTTCCTTGCATTCATGTCACCATGCCCCAGAACTTCACCTGACACCAGCTCCAGGTTATCTGGTACCTACCCTGTCCTCTTTTGACACCCATATTCATGTGTGTATAGACACTCATGTACAACTACACATATGAGTGAAAAATTAAAAAATAAATCTAAGATAATTTTTTAAATTAAAAAGTAAATCTAAGTAAGAACTGTAAAATTTTAAAAAATTAAATCTAGGTAAGAAATCTGAAGCCAGATCCTGAAATTGAAAACACCATGCCAGAGATCTTCTGATTTATAGTATTGTACAGTTTATTACTATTCCTGCTGTAGATATGAGATATGTAGATAGAGAATAATAGAGTCAAATCACACAACATTATACTCAGGAGTAAGTCACAAATATGATGGTGACCATCATGACATTATTGGAGTTGAAGAAGTTTTATTACCTTGTCACATCACAGTTAGTTGCTAAGCTGCAAAGTAATTCAAGGATCAAATGTTTATATTTATGTTAATTTAACTAAACACCATTATGTAATGATTTGATTTTTCATAATAATAATAAATTGCTATGGTACTGCATTAGATATGCAGCATATTGTATTTTAGTGTTATTTTAGATATAACACATATTAATCAGGAAATACTATGAAAAATGTATGTATGTAAGCAGCAGACATAGAAAGTAAATTCTACTTTTAATTTCATTGCTCTAAGGGTCACATCAGTGACTATAGTTTTGGCTTAATTGTTGAATGAGTGTTGTCTATTATACATAAGACAAATTCAAATGCCAACAACATAGTAAAAAGTTAAGTTGAGTAGTTGAAATATTGTAGAACAATACTCCATAATTTTCATAAAGCATCTTTTCATTAAAAATGAAGTTAAGAAACAACATATCATGAACTTTTGATCTCATTTTAACTCACATAATCATACATATATATCATATAAGCACACACACATACACACACATATATATATATATACATGTATACATGTACATATATGTATATATATGTATATGTGTGTGAGAGAGAGACAGAGAGTGTGAGAGAGAGAGTGAGAGAGAGAGAGAGAGGCAGAGAGAGAGTGAGAGAGAGAGAGAGAATGAAAGAGAGAACTTCCACAGTGCTGCATTTTTGCTTTTGTGTGGAGGAGGTCACAAAGTGGGTGGCAGATATAGAAGGAACGGAAATGATTTCAATGAACAAAATATCAATAAAACTTTTTAAAAAAATAATTTGTTATAAATATAAATAATTTGAATAATTTAAAAAATAAAGCCTCTTAATTGTTTTCTATCATGAATTAATTGCACAATACCCATAACACATGTGTAAGTTTTCACATATTTGTCTGAACATTCCTTACTTTATATGCCCAGTGTATTAAACAAAGTCAAAGGCTAAACCTGGAAATATAATTAATTACAAAGTGACACTTAAGCCTGTTTTGATCAGCACATTAAGTTCTTAAGAAAGTAGTTTAGTTTCCTTAATAGCAAGCTCTTCCTTACCTAAGACCAAGCTGATACTTGTTGCTGTATTTTTCCATCCTCAAAGCTCTATTACCACATTCCACTGACAGTAAAGTATTTCCTGCTGTGACAAGTATTGATCTTATCTTTCCTATGAGAATCCTAATAAGCCAAACTGTAGCTTCTCAAAATATTCAGCTGTATCCCTCACTTGTTGCAACTATAAATTAACAGAAATTTACTTTTATTTTCCAATGGAAAAGTAAAACATAATATTCTTTACATATTGAACATTTATGCAATTATTTGATAAGGTAAATGAAACAAATTATATTGAAGCCAGTTTTAAATATTATTTGAGCAATTTTTTCTAGAAAGAATAATCAACATTCTCATGCTTGATATAATAAAATTAAGAAATATCCTCAAAACAAGAACCTAAATACCTTATACTATGTTAAGAACTGTATTCTCATACAAAATTCTGAAGTTTTTAAAACTTAAACTGTTTCAAATTTATTTTTTGAGAATTCAATTATATGAATACACACATAAACACGTATTTTGTTTATCTAAAATTATTGCTGGATGACTCTACAAAATGTACCATTCCCAATGGCATGCATATTTCTTCTTCATTTATTTTTATTTTTAAAATATTTATTTACTTTTATGTATATACTCTATCTGCAGTCACATCTGTGTGGCAGAATAGGGCAGATGGTTGTGAGCCAATGTGTGATGGCTGGAAAATGAACTCAGAATATTTGGAAGAGCAGCCAGTGCTCTTAATCGTTGAGTCAACTCTCCAGTCCTTATTTTTTTTATTTGTTAAAAAATACACTTGATACGAGAACTCCCCATTTCCAAATAAATATAATGGCATCCTCTGGATCATAGGCAACCTAAAAGATGCCTCACCATTGAGGATAACATGAAGCTCTAGGAGACATGAAGTGAAGTGACATTGGGTACTTAGCCAAGAATGGTGCCATATGTGCTTCAATATTTCAATATTGAATATTGCAATATTTTGTCTTGCTGGATTTATATTCAGTAGGTCTTGGGCAGGCAGATTTAGCTTCTGTGTATTGAGTGGAATTGCGGGCCTGTCTTGTCCATAGGATACATTTTACCAGCAATCATTTATAATTTTTGTCTCTTAAAAACTTTATGGTCTCTAATCTATGATGTTCTGAGCCTTAAGAAGAGTTAGGATATAGCTGCTCAAATTATGACTTGGTGCACCACAGTCACTTAGTTGTGTGTTAACCTGTTGCATATCTTCTATAGTAACCACCACACTGTGCAGAAAGGAGGCTCTCTGGTAATGAGTAAGAGAATTCCCTATTCTATTATATGGATGTATATTTAGAGTGTTTAAAGCTTCATATACATAACAAATAAAAGGAATAACTTCTGTTTTCTTGTAGACCATAGAAATCATGTTGGCAAGGTTTATAGAACTAGACATTCTTTACCTCATGTAGTATAGGGCTTAAATACAATAAAAATAGGTTGGCTTTCATGTAATATTTATGCCAATATTTCATAAGTGTGCATAACCAATATGACAATTTGAATGGCCATATTCCTCATAGACCTATATGTTTGAATGTTCAGTCCCTAGTGGGTAAAACTATAGTAAGGACTAGGTGGAGTAACTTTGTTGGAGTGGGTGTGTCACTGTGGGTAGGCTTTTGGGTTTAAAAACTCATACCTTAAAGGGGATAGGAACTCCACAGGAGTCAACTAACCTCAACACGTGAGAGTTCTCAGAAATGAAGCCACCAATCAGAGTGTATACAGAGTGAAACCAAAGCACATCTGTAGCTCAAGTTGGTTCCCCAACCATTTCAGCCGGAGTTGTACTTAAACCAGATCCCCCACTATGGAATCAGATCTCGAACAGGGCTGTCTTATCTGGCCTCACTGAGAGAGGATACACCCAATGCTGCAGAGACTTGATGCCCCAGCATCGGTGCACCATCTCAGAGGAAAAGTGGGAGGGGCTGGGTATGGAACCCTATGAGGTGGGATGTAAATAAATGATTTAATTAATTAATTAAAAATAAGCCAGTACCATGCTATGCTCAGCCTCTTTCTATATCTACCTATCCGTCTATCTATGGTCTATCATCCTTCTACTTATTTGTTGGTTTATCTTTCTGTCTGTTCATTAATCTAACTGTGACTGCTGCCCGTGGGTCAGGATGCATTCTCTCACAATACGTGCCTGCTGCCATGGTCCACACTATGATATCTTTGGACTAGTCTTCTGCAATTGAAAACAAGAATCTGACACATTTCTTTTTATAAGTTGCCTTGGTCATGTTGTTTTTTAACAGCAATAGGACAGTAACTAAGACACTTTGTTAGGTCTGTCATTATTTTAGCTGGTAGGGGTCACAAGGACTGCCTAATATTTTCAAATATTTTGAAGGATGTCCATCAAAAAGGAAACTGCAAGGACAGTATCACATTTGTTCCTACTTATCGATTCATCTGTACGTTTTATCAAAATATGTAGTGTTTTTGGCAATAGGGTTTTACCAGCAAGTGGTTTTGGTGGGAAATTAACTGTAATGGAAGTAGTTGGCAATGTTTGCTTGTCTGGGAGTCCCTAATCCGTGTACTTGAACTGAGGCTTTTCATGTGTTGTTGTTTGTGTGTGTGTGTGTGTGTGTGTGTGTGAGAGAGAGAGAGACAGGCAGACAGACAGACAGACAGAGACAGAGAGACAGATAAACAGAGAGACAGAGACATATAGCCTTTTCAAACATGATTGTTGATAGTTATTTGTTCAAGAAACCCCCTCCTCTGTCTTACGATCCCTTCTCTTCCCACACTTAAAACTCTCACATTCCTTTTTCCTTCCCACATTCAAATTTACTGTATTCTGCTTTCTCTTCTTCCTTAAGAACTTTTTCTACCCAAATTCACTTCCTGTTTTTCTTGCTTCTAAATATACTCTGTGTTAAACTCTCAAATTAGAGACTCAAGTTGAATATATGGTCATACCATCCTGAATATGCCTGATCTTGTCATTTCAGAAGTTAAACAGGATCAAACCTGGTTAGTTGGAGGTTGGATGGGAGACAGTCTGGTAATAAGGGAGCTCTGTAGGCTGGGCTGTAGGGATGGCTCAGCCATTAAAGTCTAGTTTAGCAATCAGAAATATAACATTCAATCTGGATGTTTTAATTTTTAAATTTTTCATTTATTGACATTGATAAAGTTTGCTGGCTAAAGGTACTTTTCACAATAATATGAGTTCAACCCCGGAAAGCCCCACAAAGCTGAGGAAGAGAACAAACTCCATAAAGATGTAATCTGACCACCCATGAACTATAGCATCCATGTTCTCAAACACACAACCATCATGTATTGCATGCATACAATAATACTAAATAAATTATAATTAACAATAAATTTAGATGCTACAATTTTAATATTATGGTGTACAGAGAATTTGATAAAGCAAAACATCATTTCAACTATATCAAGAATACACCATTTTGTGCTGAGAATATTAGCAATTTTTTCAGTGATTTTGATATGGACATTACAACTGATTGTATTTATTCTATTTGCTTTCCTCTGTGGTTATCTATTTGAAATTGAGCTTTGTATATCTGGCTATCATTTCTCCCTTCTTCTTCTTACCAAATCTATTGTTAAACACCATTCTACCCTGTTAATTTGAGTTTAACCGTTTTAGAATTAAATGGAGATGATACTTTAGTTTCCTTTCAGAGGTTTGGTTGTTTCAGTTGATGTAAGCAAGTCCATCTCTGTCTATGATATTGCAAATGGCATTTCTCAGGTAATGTTGAAGGCCAGTTTGATATATGCCATCTTTTAAAAATTCATTTAATGTCCTTCACATATGATATGGTACCAAAAGTGTTTGTCACATGTATTTTACCTTATTTTTTGTCAATTCTGAAGTAATTTTTAAAGACATTTAAAATATATGCATCTGTAAGTTGTAAAAAAGAAATCATGAAAGATCAGCTGAAATAATATCTTTTATTAAAGGATGTCACTGACTGCAAAGCCAAATGAGCAAATTTCATGTAAATGTGCAAGGTGATCTTTAAATAGATGGGCTACAATTATTTCCCTTAATAAACAAATGGAATGAAATAGCAATGGGTTAAAGATATAATAGTGGGTTAAAAAAATGTCAGATAAGTCATCTTCAGTGACCACGAAGGTCAGAACAGTCTACCTACATTTGGATTGGACTTTTTCATTCGCTATTAACATGGATAGTTTTCCAAGCAGCTCTGTACCACAAATTCTTCATCCTTTAAAATGCTGATAACACTTGCATGTGTCTCACAAGATTGTTCTAAGTAAACATGAGAAGCATGTAAAATATTTGGCTGAAACAAATGCTAAGCACAATTATATAAATAACCACATGCAAAGATAGCAAACAAAATATTTTCATCATGCAACAATTTTGTTTCAAGTCAAAAATATGAGCACTATATGTCTAGAAAACATTTCAAGAGCTGTGATTCATAGATCTGTATGTAATAAAACTTTTCAGCTAACATGGGGAAAATTTTCACCCTAACTCATTTTTTAAAATTTTTTATTGTTTCTTTGTGAATTTCACATCATGTACCCCAAGCCAACTCATCTCCCCTTCCTTTATAATTCGCCCTCTACCATGACATCCTCTTCCACAAAATAAAAACAAAATAGCACAAAACAAAACAAGCAAACAGACAGTCTTCTTGTGGAGGCTATACTACATCACAGTGTGTCACACAATATATATTTTCCTTCATACATCATTTATTCAAGCGTTCCTTTCAATTTGTCCAGTATGAAGCCTCTGGCTTCTGCTACACTATCAACACTGGATCCTTACCAGGTCTCATCTAGGATATCCTGTTGTTAATAGTGATATCCTTGTTTAATGGAGATCCTAAAGCTTTGCATCTGCAGCACTGGCCAATTTATGGGCTTAAGAAGTTTATAGATGGGGTAGATGTTGGGGTAGACTAATAGCCCTGGATCTGTGCATGTGTGGTAGCTGAGTTAGTCAACCCACCAACTCTCCTTCACCCATACCACCACTTTGAGCTCTACAGCAATTCCTTGGATTTCTTAATCAATGCTGATGCCAGCAAGTGGATGTTCAGGACTCCTGCAGTCATCATGCCTTTGGGACCAGCTCACATATAAGTCCATAGCATCAGAAGCCAGCTCTCCTTTGCTACCTAAGCAAGGTACAGGGCTCTCTCTCCACCTCTCATGGCCTCAAGGCCAGCCCTCCCACCTGCTGCAAGTGTCAAAGAGCAAGAAGGACAAAAGGGCATTCCAAATGAGAGGTGAATTGGGACAGTGGAAGAGAAACTTGGCAGGCTCCTGATGGAAAAATGTGGAAAACAAAGCAGACACAAACTCTTTGAATCTCTAATCTGTTTTAGTTGCATATGCCAGTGAAGTTGTGGCACAAAACTTGTGGGAGTAGCCACACAATGTCTGATTTTACCTAAGGCCTACTCCATGAGAAGAAACAGTCACCTGATACCACTTGGTTAGCCAAGAAGTACAAAGTACATACCCAGAGACCCAAGGTATAACCAAATATGACAGGTCAAAACAAGCAGACAGACAGATCAACAAAGCAGAGAAGCAAAAAATAAAAGCCTAAAGAACAGCAAAAAAACAACAAAGAAAGGAAGAAGGAAAGACAGAAAGAAAGAAAGAAAGAAAGAAAGAAAGAAAGGAAGAAAGAAAGAAAGAGAGAAAGGAAGAAAGAAAGAAGGAAAGAAGGAAAGAAAGAGAATGGTGAAATATTTCTTAAAGATTGTCTGAAATATTCATAGATCAGTTGTTTATCCTGCATCACCAGAGAGGAATCCTATGGCAGCAGATGGGAACAGATGCAGTGACCCACAGCCAGACATTTTGTGGATAGAAAGTCTAAATTGCAGGTTTCCAACAAATCCCTTCCTTCAGTCTCAGAGAATCTGGTGGAAGAGGGGGTGGAACAAATGTATAGTCCAGAGGAGATGGAGGGCACCTGATAAACAAGGCCCACTGAAAGAACTAAGCAAGGTACATGTGAGCTCACTGAGACTGAAGTAGTAAGCACTGGGTCTCCATGAGTCTAAACCACGTCCTCTGAGATGTTATATAGATATTATAACTATTAGCTTAGATTTTATATGGGAGCCTTGAAAGGGAATAAACATGTCTCTGACTCTTGATATTGTATAGCTTTATAATGGAAAATGTAAAAAGAATCCATTACATACAACATGCTCAATTATTTCTTAAACGACATTTCAGTGTTTATTCCTAAAAGTAAACAACATGCTATATTTAATTCTGCTAGAAATTTGAATATATATATATGTATATATATATATATATATATAATTTAAAAGCTATATTAAGTGTCAAACTTTGATGTGAAACCCAATTTGAGGGGTATTTATGATACTTTCTAACTAACCAGCAGTATTTTAAAAACTCATCCTACATGGACTTGGGGTGGGGGTGGGGTTATTTCAGGGAGAAAAATGGAGAAGAGCCTGAGTAAAAGGAAGTCCAGCACAGGCCCAAATTGGGATTCATCTCAGGGGAAGGCCCCAAGGCCTGACACTAATACTGATGCTATGGTGTGCTTACAGAGAGGAGCCTAGCATGATGGCCCTCCAAAAGGCCAAAAAAAAGCAGCTGAAAGAATCAGATGCAGATACTTACACCAAACAAAGGACAGAGGGTGCTAATCCCTGTGGTCGAATTAGGGAAAAGCTGGAAGAAGCTGATGAGGAGTGCGACCCTGTAGGAAGATGAGCAGTCTCACCTAGCCTGGATCCCTGAGAACTATCAGACATTAAGCCACCAACCAGGTAGCATACACCAGCTGATAAGAGGACCCCAACACATATACAACAAAAGACTGCCAGGCCTGGGCTCAGTCAGAGAAGATGCAGCTACCCCTTGAGAGACTTGGGACCCAGGAAGTAGAGAGGTCTGTTTGTGGAAGCATCCTCTTGGAAATGGGTAGGTGGTCGAGGTGTTGGATGTGGATCAGTCGGAAGATAGACAGGGAGTGGGGTAAAGTCTGGACTGTAAAAAAAATGAAGAATTTAAAAAAAATCTCATCCTAAACGTGAATGTCTTCAGAGTAATATACACTTTCCTTTTTTAAAAGTAAATATATCCTGATTATAGTATCTTCTCCCTCCACACCTTCCTCCCCATCTCTCTTCCCCTCCCCTTTCCTTCCCTCCCATCCAATTCCACTTCTTTCTCTCTCTCTCTCATTAGAAAAGACAGGTTTCTAAGAAATAATAACCAGATATGGCAAAATGAAATATAATAGGATGAAGCAGAAAATGTTATATTGAAGTTGCACATGGCAATCTTTCTAATATACTATCATGAAGCTACAACTTGGCATTACTCTACCACTTCCAATCTTGAGAAAGTTTGCTGGACGTCTAAACAAAAGATTTTTTTTAACGTACTATTTTCAGATCTATCATTGACAATACAATTTTTGTTTTTCTTCAAACGGAAATGACCTTTGTCTGACACAGTTTCTCTGGTACAGTGCTAAAGCTTTTAAAGACAATTTCTCTTCACCTATGAGTACCTACATCTGGAACCTACTTGCTTTCAAGCTTTATGTCTTTATATTTCTAAAGTGGTCCAAGTTTCTGAACTGTTCATGTAAACATGCACTGATTTACTCTCATGTCTCTGATTGGAGTTCATAACACCCAGTACCACTTGTAACCCTTCATATCCATTAACATGTCACTTTTCCCTGGCCTAAAGCATCAGTTTCCCCTCAAACAACTTACAGGTATAATATTACTCTATTATAGCTCCACAAACAAAGCTTAAGCACCTCTGTTTGTTCCTTTGTTGCCATGGAAAATAAAGCAGTTTCAGTGTCATCAGTTACCCATGATGATTGTTCAAGGAAACCAGAAATTCAGAATAAGCTTTAAAGAGGCTGAGGAACTCGAATGCAGGGACTAGAGAAATACTTATTTACCTCTCTTCTTTCAGAAAGCAAAAGGAAAAAGAAAACAAACAAAACTATTCTGAACACATACATTTTTGAAACTCACTTCAATGCTTTTATATATTCACTCTTTTTTCAGTTCCCCACATAAAAATTAAGTGAAATATTTTCATAAAGGAGGACGCCTATCTTCCAGATTGTCACTGTCAAGCAGTATTTTAAAAATTAGCAGGGTCATTAAGATCAAAGCATTCCAGAGAAACTGCCAGAGTCAGTAAGCACCTAAATACAGTCACAAAAGAATAGTTTTCTTCATGAAATTCTTGAAAGAAAATGTTTACTATCCCCTCCTCTTTGTTTCCAACTTATTTAAAGTAGCTGAGAACAAAGTGGAGATAGGATTTGTAGCATTTTTCTCATATTACATTAATGTGATATTTATGCCAAAGCTAATGGAACAAACCCTGATAAGTTCATTTTAACTAAATTTCATACATTATTTACATTTTCAGTCTGTTTCCCATTACTTTCAAAATTTCTGTGAAATCATATTATAGATAGAAAATGTTTATGTAAGGGCATAGAATTAAAGATTTCAGTCAATAGTCAGTTTCACACATTGCATTTGGGATGACAGTATGCTAATGGTGTTTCAAAGCAAATCTTCTCATCTTCTAGCTGGCAATTGAAACAGAGACTGACAACTGGAATGGAAGTCAGTGGTTTGATGAATATCTCCCCTCTTAATGAGTTAGTAATAAAAACCAAGGCAAGTCAGGATCAAGTATCAAATGAAGAGCGACCTTCATGGGTAGGTTTAGTTCCATTTATCATTACCAAGTTTAAGACATTAGCATATGTGAATCCCTGGATTTCATACTCATTCTAGGAAGAAGTGAATAGTGTGGAAATGTGAAGTAGAAGCATTTCCAGTTGTGGGACCTCAATGGCCCAAGGATAGGGAAGAAATGTTGAGGGAGAAAACTGAGGAAAGAGAAGGTGGCTACCTCCCTCTTTCAACTTATTTCCATAAAGGACATGCCCTCAACAACAAGCATAGCAAGAATATATTACTACCCTGACAGTTATTGGGCTTCACTCTTTTTTTTTCGACCTTATAGCTCCTGCCCCCAACTCAACCCTACAGCCACTGAAGAGTAAGCAGATGAAGTATCTTCCAAAAATCTTGCCCTGGCCAGTGTTACATAGCTACACAAATCTTGCCCCAGAGACCCGGGGCACCTCCCCAGAGGAATAAATACCCCATGGCTAATAAATAGGATCAGTTCTCTGGAACTGTTCCCAGGTGAGTTTATTGTCCTATCAGTGCGCTCACCCACAATTGTGCCAAACTACCATTACTAAGGTTCCCTCCCCCAGGCCAGCTTGGCATGCAATAGCACAGGCCACATCCAAAGGTCTTTCAAAACACATTTCCAATGTCTAACGATCTCCCACGAAATATAATCCCCCAGCTCTTGCAACATTTTGCATTCAATCCAAGTCAGTGACAAATTCCTTAACACAGAGGACTGTTGGTTACTCATGCCACACAACTGTGAAATAAAACAAAATATATTTGTAATTGACATCTGGTAGGAGAAGGAAAATAATAGTGTTTACTGGGTATGTCAATTGCACTCAAGAATAAGTCAAACACCTATGAACAATAGATTGATAATGAAAAAAGAGACTGTATTTTGTGTATGTGCTTTGTTGTTGTTGTATTCTTGTCCTATTCTTTTATTGTTTTAACCTCTGTTTTGTTTAATTTTTATATATTAATAGATGTATTTGAAAATATACAGATGATAATGAATGCTATTATGAATGAATATAGGAGAAACTCATAAATTGTTTGGTTTTTGTTTGTTTGTTTGTTTGGGGAATTAGTCTGGAATTTTCATAACCATATCAAATACAGACATTAATGTGGGTGCCAGACACACATTATTACTGTTAACCATTGAGATACTGTTAGTTTCTTGGAAAAGAAGGTAAGTTTTCTTAAGATTATAGCTCCTTACATGCCAATGGAAGACCATACCTCTAAGAATATTTGAAGAACACAAACTACTAAGTAAGCATAAAAAAGACACAAAATTACATGATTAGAGATATAGGACCAGGTCTTGGAAAAATAGATCTGAATTGAATCAACTAGTGTTTTATGAATTCTCTAAGAATTAATAAAAACTCAGAGAAAATTCAAAAAATAAAATTATGACCTGTGCTTCAAATAGCACAGGGCAAACAAATGCAAATTATATGATATCCAGTATATATAAGGAAAAAAGACATTATATCTTTTGGCCAAACAGTATATTTTTATTTCTTTTTTGTAAAACTTTCAGTTTTCTGTAGGAAACTCAGATAACCCAGGAAAATTGGGGGGGGGGGAAGTGTTATTTGGACATTGTGGTGACTGAAACATTTCTTTAATAAATTATTTGTTGTTGTTTTGGTTTGGTTTAATTATCTTTAATCTTCTTTTTTACAGTCCAGTCATTATCCACTACCAGGAGAAAAGGGATGAGGACATTACTTTTTAAGCTCTAAGCCAATCCCTAGTGACATACTTACTTTAAAAGCTAACAAATATCAACCCTCCAAAACAGTGCCAAAACTGGGGACCAATTGTTCATATGCCAGAGACTATGAGAGAAACTTAATTCAAGCTACTGAAACATTAAAAAAATATTCATTTTAATCAAGTTTGTTTTACACAAGACATGCAGGGATGGTTCAATATACATAAATCAATAAATGTAATCTATTACCTAAATGTTCTCAGGGACAGCAATCACCTCATCCTTTCAATAGAGGAAGAAATGGCCTTTAAATAAATTCAATGGCACTTCATGGCAAATATACCAAAGAGTCTAAAGATAGAACACAACTTAATTAAAATTGTATATGTAACAAACATATTACAATATCCTATAAAATAAAATAAAGAACAACTTAAGGAATTTCCAGTAAAATGTAAATAAGACTACTCAAGGTTATCATTCCTATTCAGTATTTTCTTGAAGTATTAATGAGAGCAAAAAAAACAAGAGAAAGAAATAAATGGGATGCAGATAGAATATAAAGAAGAAAAATTAGGTCTCTATGTGGATAATATGATTTTATGCATAAATCTTTAAGACACATTTAGCAATCACCTAAAGCTGATAAACATTTACAGAAAATTGGCATTTTATAAAACTGGCATATAAAAATTAGTAGTTTACATAAACCAATACAAAACATACTAAAAAATTAAAGAAAATAATCCTATTCAAAAAATAACCCCCATCTCTCATATATATATATATATATATATATATATATATATATATATATATATATATATGAGAGAGAGAGAGAGAGAGAGAGAGAGAGAGGTGTGTGTGTGTGTGTGTTTTAGAATGAAACAAATCAAGTAATTGAAAGGACAGTACAATGAATACTCTAAGATGCCATATAAATAAATTGAGGAATACGTTAAATGGCATAAACATCTCACATAGTCATGGGTTGGTATGGTCAATATCATGACAAAGGCCATCCTATCAAAGCATGATACATTTTCAGTGCCAACTCAATCAAACTACTGACTTAAATTTTCACACATTTTTTTAAAAGTTCTCAAAATTCCTGTTGAAGCATAAGTGACATCAGAAAGAAAAAGAAATCCTGAATAATATGAATACTGTTGGAAATATTACAATACCAGATATCAAGCTATAATGCAAAACTATAACAATAAAAGCATTGTGACACAAACTGATATATCAATAAATAAAACAGTAAAGGTTCTAGATACAACCTCATACAACTGTGGTCTGTTTTCTTTACTAAGAATCCAAAGCACTCTTAAATATGTTACTTGTTTGTTTTTCTTTTCAGAAAATAAAACTAATATTAAACTTCTGGTAATCTCGTGGCATTAAAAGGCTTTTCTTTCTGCAAAGCAAACCATTAACAGTTTGAATAAACAGCTTACAGCATGAGCAGAAACCTTTGTCAGCTGTATATCTTACAGAGGACTGGTATGTATAATATACAAAAAATTAATAAGCTAAACATAGAAAGATGAAGGTAAGATGGGAAAGCATCCAGGGAAATATAATGAGTTCTCTGAATAATAAAAACCAATGATTTCTAAATAAAGGTGTTCTTAGACTTTAGCCATCAGAGAAATGTAAGCTAAATAAATTTGAGATGTCATCATACTTAACCACAATTGTTATTTTAAAGATAACAAACAAGCCATAAAGCACCTAAGGCATAGAACTATAGATAAGGATATAGAGGAAAAGCATAACCCTTATCAGTTGGTGGTAAATTCTGAAACATCATGGATAGTAGGGTGAAGGCACCTTTTGAAATATAAATATGGAACTGCTCACAGGAATACACATAAAGAACTCCATACACTATAGCAGAAGTGTTTTCACCTCCAAGTTCAGCAGAGATCTCTCACAGGACCTACAAATCCAGCCAGCATCAATGTTCATCTACTGAAGAACAACTCAGAGTACTGAAGTATACATAAACACTGAAACATGATTCAAATTAGAGTATTATACAATTTTCAATAAAACAGGTAATCCTGAAAGATAACGTACTGAGTGATATATCTCAGTTCCAGAAAGAAAAAAATCTCTTCTATGCTGATATATGTTACAAATTGAGAAGAGTGTCTAAAATTGTCTGCTTGTGAAAGGCAGAGTGATAGAAATATTTTATTACTAGTAGAGAGATGACAGTAAAACACATCAGTCATAAAAAACAGAGGGATTAATACCAGTGGTATCTTCTATGGAGGGAGGAAAATTGGATGTTTGGGAAGGGATGATTGGATGTAGTCAAATTAACATTATATGGACAAACCATATAGAAACTTCATATTTCATAAGCATATTAAAAGTAAAATAATTGAGTAACATTGCTCCAATGATAATGGCTAATGCTCCTCCAGTAACCCATGAGTTAGTCAACAAAAATATTATTTTCTAATGTGGGATATATCTTCATGAGTTATTGACCAAGAAGACAACAATGATTTCCCAAAATAATACAGAATATTTGTATTTTTTCTTAGTTCTATATTATAATTTGATGATAAGGTCTTATTGCTAAAAACACCACATAAGTTGGCTACAGGTCATAGACAAATCAAGAATGAATGTGAGATGGAAACTTCCTCATACTGGTTTGATTCCATGATCCTAGACGTTGATATGCAAGATTCTGGAGGAGAAATTCAGGAAGATTCTTACCCACTCAAGAAACTTGAAAGCTATGATGACAGCCTAAAAGATATGACTTCTGTGAAATAATGGGACAGTGATTAATTGGAATCAAGGCTCATTCCATAGAAGGGAGCTCTGCATGGTTTCTTAAACCCTAGTCAAGAGCACTTGGATGAAAAGGTTATGAGACCTAGCAGAGAACTTACTAAAACTGTTTTGCTAACCAGTAATTAGTCAAATGGCCTTTCAAAATCCATGCTTATATTCAAATATTAATACCCTGTCTATCTTTATTCTGTGATTACTGAATCACAGAAAGGCAGTGTTTAATGCAGAAGCCCATAGCTGGTCAAAGGGCCCAGAAGAGGTGATGCTGGAGAGTTTAGCACCAACGGATATAGTTATAAAAACCCAATCTCAATTAGGATTTAAAAGGAGGGAGCAAGAATAATGTAATAACCTAGGATAAGGAGATGCAAAGTGAATATATAATTATTTCTATACATGATACAGCCTCATGTACTCATTGCATTGCAACTAGCTATCTGCACAAAACCAGCACATAACTGAGACTGTCAGTGCTTTGTCAGGGATGAGGGAGCTGTCTATGAGGCACCAGTGTTCCCAGGGAAACTATAGGCAGTTAATCATTTTGGGGGATGTATCACTTTTTTCAGCAGTGACACTGAAAGAATAATGCCCTTTCTTTACTCAATAGCACCCAACCCACATTCAGGCAAACAATTCTAATTAAATCTGAGGGTCACACACAAAGAAGACATGTGGGTATCATTATTTAAAAAAAAAAGCAATGGGGCGGGGGGAGGACTAAATTATATGGTTGTGTAAAGTACAGTGAAAAGGAAAGGAATAAAGTGATACTGTGCTAGAAATACAGCCTTTCATCGAGGGTGCACATCATATAAGAACTTGTTTACCTTGTGCAGGTGAATTTTGATTGGTTCTTCCCTCTTCCTTTTCAACTGATTATTGTCCTACCTTCCCATCTATTTTCCATTATTCTTCCCACCTTTTACAATACAATCTTTTCTAGAGTAAAGATTTGTTTTTAAACCAACATATTCAATACCAAGTTTTCAATTTATCTAAATCAGGTGGATAATTTTTAATTTAAACTCAGAGCTGTGCACATTCTACACAAGAGCTAGGCCTCTCAGCTTTATCTTCAGGCCGCTTTTTGTGTGATTTTTTTTTGTTTTTGTTTTGTTTTTCAAGTCAGGGTTGAAAATAAAAGACACAATCTGTAGACCTGGTTACCTCAAATACATGAAGATCCACATGCCTGTGCCTCCTGAGGGCTGGGATTAGAGGCATGTGCCAACACACCTGGCCAGTCCTCTATTTGAATTCTGTTGTATATTCATTTCAAATTTTTATTTTAAAATAACTTCATAATTATAGTGAGTTTGAAACTGTAAAGCTGTAATTGAAAGATTTCATGTCATAGTTTTGATAAGCAGTTGGGATCTATAACAGGTTTAGAGGACTTTAAGACTGGACTCCTATTCTCATAAACAATAGATTTTGAAACCAACCAGTAGAAAAAGAAGACTCTAGTTAGTAATAGGACCTGAGCACTCTCTGTGGAACTGGAAGAAGATATTCTCTTTTCAAATGACAAGGGAGTGATTAGTAGATGACTAACCGTATTTCCTGAAATTCAAAACCTTGTCAAATGGGTGTGGAACGGTGAGCTTTATGATCAGAAAAAAGAGAAGTGTCCTATAAGACTTAACATGAAAGAACATGGTAATAATGAGGATAAGAGAACATTCTCCACGAGAAAAATAAAAGAGTCTGTTCAGAGACATTTCAAACAACACAAAGTGTGACTGAAATGCCACCTGATTCAGTCGTCTTTGTGGCCCCTGTCCACTATCATGCCTTTCAGATGTGCTTGCCTATAATAAACCACATCTCTTTCCACAAGATGCAGGATGTATTTCATTTGAATTGTTTCATTAAAGTTCACAAGGACTAGAGAGCAAAAGAATGTCCAGGGTCATTCTGGCCTCTTTGTGGGTAAAAGTTAGGGAATTATATGGTATTTTTAAGCTGTGGCAGAAAAAAAATCTTACAAATTTAACAATTATGTGTTATATCCTTTATTCATTGGAAATATGATTTTTATGAAAGAAAATAAGGAACACATTAGAGCAACAAGATTCCCTGGTTAATCAAGATAATTGTTGGATGCAAAAGCCTTCTGTATGGTAATCTGAGTAGGTCACATATGCTTATGTTGCTGCGAAATGAAATTGTCTTGAATCACATTAATTAAATATATCTAGGACAAAAATCAAAGTACTCTGACAGAGAAAAGTGGATGCATGTATTGTGTTAGAGACTACATAGAACAGCAGAGCTGAGCTCACTTTTTCAAGGTACATCATTCATTGTATTTTAGGATTCTATACTCATTGCTAATTTCGTTTTAATATTTGGTTATAAGAAATACAAAAATGGGCATTTTCACTCCATAGTACTTGAATCTTTCTTTTGTTCTCCCTTACTGTTTAATGAGAAATTTGTTCAAATTTCTACCCTTGTGTTGCCATGTGCAGTGTTTATTTGAACAGCTAAGTCTTAGGCTGGCATAGGAAGAAAGAAGCAGACGCATTGATATCAGGAGAATAATACAGGATAAGGTGAACACATGATGCGGAACTGAGGGAATCCAATAGAACTGCTCTCACAATAGAATCCTTCAGTGCAGTAGTGTGGTTAATTGACAGAGGTTTTCAGCTTCAGAGTAAATCCTGATAATCCATATTGAAGTGGCCAAAGCACTGAGGCACAAAAAGCCCCAGTGGCTCTGTTACGGCTTGAAGAGGAAACATGGAATAATGTCTTTAGGCTACATAAAATGAAAGGGCTAAGAAAATGCTCATACACTATCTGTCTATACTTGAAATGCAATAATATTTCTAATTCACTAAAGTAAGGTATTTTTGCATTTTCACAGAGCATTTAATCATTTATTTAGTGTGTGTGTATTTGTGTGTGTGTGTGTGCGTGCCCACTCCCACCTGTGGAGTTTTAAGAATAAGTTTTATGAATTGTTTCTTCCCACTATGTGAGTTTTGGAGACTGAAATCATGTCCATAGGCTTTGTGACAATTTGTTTTTTTGTTGAACCATTTTACTAGCCCATCAAGTCATGTTTTGAAAGTGGTAATCATGTAGGACTCCCATAAAATGCTTTATTTAGCATATGATATTGAATAATTAATCTTAGGCCACTTCAAAGTGGGGGAGGGGAACAGTTGTAAGCCATTATATTGCATTCACAGATATTTTAAACTATCATTTTTGCATTGCTGTTTTGCATCACCCTCGTTCCCAAATAACTGAAATTGGTCATTTTGTGACCAATTTACTTCTAAAGAATCTGTAATATGAATAGCTAAAGAATTACAACAGATCATGGATTCATAAAGTGGTTAACCAAGTGTAATAACAGGTCTCGCTTAAATGTAGCTGAAATTGGTAATTACTAATTTATCTTACATTAAAATTTATCAAATATTAAATTGAATTTTGTATTAAGCAATTTATGAGCAATGTCCTAACATAAAATGATTTCTAGAGGGGACAATAGAATCCCAAGTTTGAAAATGATTACATAGTATTCTATATGAGTTATTTTTATTTTGCTGTGTAAAAATTCTTGACAATAATTAATTTATACCAGAGAGGGTCTGCTATGTTTCAGAGTTACAGTGAATATAATCCATTTTAACTGAAGAGTCATAGAATTAACAATGTTACTGAGCAGTCACATTAAACTGGCAGTCAGGAAGCAAAAATCAATGGCCATAGGTACTCGATTCACTTTCTCTGAATTTCATGACCAGAGATTCTAAGTCCCCTCAAGTTAAAAACCACGATTAACCATCGCAGTGATTCTGCCCCCTCCTGACTGCACAGCTTGAGCATCACAGTCATCGCCTTTTCCTTTAAGTATTCCATTCCTGTCACATAGATAGTACAATGAGAAAGTTACTTTTCTTCAACATGTACTTAAAACACGCTGACTAGCATAAACAGTAAGGGAGTAAGGAAGATAAAAATGTCTATTCTCCCTGCATACAGGTTTATTATATAATATTAACCGTTTTGTCATCATAGAGTGAAGTGGAATTTCCTGAACTCTACATTAGCATTTTGTTGCTAAGCTTTATTCTGAATCCATCTCCACAAGCTTTTTTTTAAAACTTATATTCTGAACTGAAATCTGGTGAATGTCTGTGCCTCACAAATACCTGTGTGTGAAAGCTTAAGTCTCAGTATCTCAAAAGTCCAAACTGTTTGATAAAATTAATCAAATGGGATGTTTTTACTACAATGATTTTTTTTACAATTATTCAAAATGAGGAAAATGAGACCCTTACAATGAAGCCGATGTTTTTCTTACCATTGGAAACGTTGTCTTAAATGAGTGTGGATAGGAGAGAGGGCATGACGGCTGAGACTTAGAGGACACCATCTCATAGTTATATGCTAGAAAGACTGACAATATACACCGAGAAAAACAGCAGTCATGGCCTTCACTGCATAGAGCAATTGACAAAAGGCCAAAGGAATCATCAGGTGGACTCGTAGGAGAGATAATACAAGATTGACCAAGCACTTCAGATATTCAGGAGCAGTTCAATGAAGCTGATATGTACACTGAGCAGGTACCTTGTTGCTGTTCCCAATGAATCCTGCTCAAATTGACTTGGCACTGGTGGCACTGGTGGAACTGGTTGTAGTCGTGACAGTGATGGCAGTGGTGGCAGTGATGGCAATGGTGGTAGTGGTGGCAGCAGCAGCAGGGGCGGCGCGATCCTTGTTACTAGCCCAATGTTCTCGGTTCCCAAATGAAAGACACATGCATGAAGCACGCCTTAAACAGCACAATGGACTCCCACACCTAAACCTCCATGAGGCTAAACCTCCCCTCCAATATTCTGGAGTTATTGCTTACTAAAATCACTCCATCTTTGCTGCCCTAGACTCAATCAGGCGTCCCCTTAGGGCTGCTTTTCCCAGGCTCTTACATAATTGATATGCTCTCTCTTCTGTACCTCTCAGGTCTAGTCCTTACGCTTTTCCCAGCATGGTAGTTCCAAATCCTTATTCTCTTGGTCTACCTGTTTGAGATTACTAAAGTCCCGCCTCTGTCTCCCTTCCCAGCCATTGACTGGCAACTTTATTTATCAATCAAACCAACTGCAGGCAGGGACCCTCACTGTATTACATGCGTATTCTTGTTCAATATTCGGGATACAGTTAACATAAAACAAGCATTAGACCAAAAACACAACTGTGCCTCATCATCCAGTAGAGTGGTTCAAAGTTTTTGATAGCTTTGTGTTGAAACAAGAGAAAAATTTACTTATGTGTCTCTTTTACTTTGCCCGACCAACCAAGGGCGATCTAGGTTTTTTTGGTTTTTGTTTTGCTTTCTGTTTTGTTTTTTTGTTTGTTTATTTGTTTTTTGGTGGGTTTTTTTTTGTTTTTTTTGGGGGGGAGGGTTATTTTTTTTTGGTTTCTTAAGAACATCTTTGCAAACAAGACATGATTTGGTCCAAGCCCTTCTTAGACACTAAGGGGTAGAGTGTAGAGTCAGGGAAAAAAAAATCACTCAGCAGACTTCTGAGGCAACAAAACTTAAATCTGTTAGGATAGCATAGAAAGGGTGGAAAAACACATGCACACTCACACACATGGTTGATGGAGAAAGTTACAACAATCTACAACTTTAATTTTTCCCTTTTCAAACCTCTTAAGAGAAAGTTCTTTATGTAAGGAGAAAATTCTGTCTTAGCAACAAGGTACAAATTTTCTAAAAACAATGACCATCAAAACATATTCTTCAAAACACAGATTAAAGTCATGACAGAAAAAGAGCATTACAACAGGAATATTGATTAATATACTTCATTTGAATCATATTCCTAACTATATATTCCTCGTGTATTTTTCTTTCCAGAATTACATTGCAACTCCAAAGCAATAATTCTTTTGTCATAGATCACCAAAGTTCAAGCAAGCAAGGCTATAGCAAACTCTTAGCTGACAAAAATGTGCACTTACTAAGGAACAGGTGATCTGTCTTTCACCTTATTTTTGAAGTCTCGATCAGCTAAACCGACTGATCATCTGTTCTCCATTCTTTCATTCATAATAGAATTATTTACTCTCATAACTCTGCCTTTTCATGGTGTCCACCAAAACTTGGGTCCACATCCCTAGATCACGAGATCTAGGAACTGAATCAGACATAACCTAGAAGGAATAATGTGTTCTATGATCCCTAAGTTGTCTCTAGCCTATATTTAATAGTATAATTACATGCTTATAAAACATGAATGCTCTCTGTTCATGTATTTCTAATCTATTCAACATTTGCTACTCAGTAGGAAGAGGTACATTCTATCAATGCTAACCTTAAATTTTCTATCAACTACTCTAAATTCCCAAAAAATAATTAAATCAAAATAACTTTCTAAAATTAATTAAATAATATAAGGAATTCCTTGAAATCATTAATTCATCCAACCAGTATTATTTCATAAAAGTTCTTCCTCTTGGGGTTGGGGTTTAGCTCAGTGGTAGAGCGCTTGCTTAGCAAGCACAAGACCCTGGGTTCAGTCCCCAGCTCCGGAAAAAAAAAAAGTTCTTCCTCATGTTGATCTGGAGGAAACTTTCCCACACAGGAAGTAATCACACCAGGCTATAGAGGCAGTGATGATTTCCCCTGTGACCAGTCACACAATTGCAGGTATATGAGGAATGTAGAATGTTTCCCTAATTTAAAGGGTTTTTGGAATCTGTTTTCTAAATATTCAAGTCTGAGTATATTTCCATTATCCCCTTTATTTGACAAGAGTTTTGAGAAAATATGGAGCACTTCATACACATGACTCTTGATGTTACTACTCTCTTTTTATTAAGGATCAAAATGATAAATGTGTGGAGGGCAGTAGATTGTAATTATAGAATAAGAATATGTTACTGTCCTATGAATAAAAAAACGCTTTCAGGCTTAATTATATTTACATCGTTAAATATCTAACCTTTCATAAAATTGTCAATGACGCCAGCTTCAATTCTAAGCAAGTTTCAGGGAAACATCATTGTATTTTTAACACTGATCATATAAATTTATGCTCATACATTATATAGCATGATATGCCACCAATTGTTAAATAATTAAATATTTTACAATGCTGTAATGAGAGTCATTAAGATGATAATGAGAATTCTTAAAAGGCTCTGCTTAAACTAACTACAATCTCAACCATACCACCAAGCAAATGTGTAAATTTAAAGGGTTTAAAATTTTGACTTAGATTTAAGTACTTTCTCATATACTCAGTAAGAATATGTGTTTTCTAATTTTATTTCCCTGTTCATTTGCTTTCTCAATCTCTTCTCTCCACAAAAGCAGGGTGTTTTTCATATAGTAACTGCTCTTTGAGTCACATATGTCTTATATTAAAATATTCTCACTAAAAGAGATGATTTAAACTTACTTCCAATCATTAGCTGTGGCTCAAAACCTCATTCCAAATGATTCAATGAAAGGATCATTAATTCATTTTTTTCAGACTGCAAGTATTAATTTATCCCTCACCTCATTCTGTTTCTCTTTCTTCCTGGAATTCTTTTTAAGTGTGACTTTAGAAAGAACTTTGCGTTTATACACCTACAAATATACCAGGATAGTCAGAGATACACTGGAAATGACGGTTATCTGAATAAATTATATTCTGCCAGTGAGATAAAAATTGACTATAAAACTGAGGATATTCAATATTCTGTATTGTTATATTCAGCACACTTCCTTTAAAAATATGAAATTATTAAGACTGATAGATAAGCTCTCAAGAATTGAGTATGATTTTCCATCTCTGCTGTGGTGTTTCTAACATTGAACTTCCTGTACTTGAATAATCAACATTTCTTGCCTTAAGCATATATCTAAAATGGATATGATATGCCATTCATTTTAATATTGCCTTTATTTGAAATTTAATCTACAAATTTACAAATGTTTCATCTTCCATTATCATTTTTCTCACTCTTCTTGTGCCAACATGAATCCTATAATGTCAAAAATAACTAGTATTTTTCCTATGTTAGTTTTTCTCTTAAAGTGTCCAGATGGAATCTCCATACATTTCCTCCAACACAAAAGACTCAAAACATTCAGGATGCTTGGGAGAACCTTCTCAAGGAACTCATGTGATGCCTATGGGTAGTTCTTTCAGGTATCCAAAACACTTTGAACATTTGTAGACCGGTGGAAGTGCTTCCGGGTGGGTTCTAATGACAGGGTTGTTAATAAACTGTGCATATTCCTTGAGGTTGTATGCCTGTGAAATACTTTCTGAGATATATTTTACACTTCTCTAGTAAAAATCATGTAATAGGGTAAATTGTATCCAAATATTACCCATAGTTTTGTTTTTATAACTTTCTGGTTTTAGTCAATATAATTTTTATTCTTAGAGGATTTCTTAAAGTTTCAAGCACCGTACTTCAAAGATGACATTACTTAAGCCCTGGGCTTCCACATTTTCTGAGATTGATGATTTTCTACATGAAATAATAATTCTAAATAATTCTTTGGGATGTAATTTGAAGGGTAAGTGATTGGTAAGGGTTCGATTTTATATTAGAAACATATAAATGACATCACCTCATGTGAATATTTGATACTATTTTACAACGTAGATTGTTTCAGTCATATTAAATCCTCATATATCACATGCAAATACAGTTAGAATTTTGAAGCCTCAAAGTATAGAAGCCCTTTAACTATGGAAGCAGGAAACAAACCTTATTGAATAATATTCTTCAGATACAAGAACACAATATATTGAAATTTGTACTGAGGCGACCCGAGTAAGGAACAGCATCTGCTTCTCAAACAAGTATCAGCATTAAGAGACAAGTATGTATTTATTTTTGTAATTTTAGTTACTAAAATAATCTAATTATTTTATGATTACATTAAATAATTGCACAGACATAATTTTATTACATTATTATTAATCTTTGCAACACACCAATTAGTTCATATTACCTAAACAGTAACTTCAATTACTAATATTTTAGAAAAAATTAAAAGATAGGATATTTTGAACTGAAATTGCGGTAGGAGTGACTAAAACTGATTGTTCACTTGAACAGCAGAGAAAGAAGAGAAAGAACTCTTCTTTTATTGCCAAATTAGTCTAACCTAAAGACATTTTAGAAACAATATCTTCATTCATAAATACTTAAAAATATTACTGAACCAAAAATAGATTGGAAATATGAAGAAGAATTTTGAGTAAGAGGAGAGTGTGGAGCAGGAATAAAGGAGATGGTAAGAAAGTGTAATGGACAGTGAACATGATAACTATATGAAATATATGTATGAAATTTAAAATAAAATATTAAAATGATGGTTTTGTTATGACCAAATCATGAGATCTCCAGAGATCTCCAGAGATCACCAGGAGTCCAACTCGTATGCAAAAGCAAAGAGTCTCTTACAAGCCATCCCTATTTATCATGGTAACAGCATGAGGGACTTTCCACCTAGGCAGTTACATGTTTGCTTGACATTTCCTTGGGACACTTCTATTGGCTAGTAAAGATTTTAGCTTGGTATGAACAATGGTTTCTAGCTAAGTCAATGTACTTTAGACATTAGTTACTTTCCCCTTAAGAACTAATTGGTTGTCTCTAGAAGTAGAGCTGATATTAGCCAAGGACAATTGTGATTCTTACCAGGGTAACATGGCTCTTGGAACAAGTTGGGAGTTTGCCAGTAGCTGAGGTTATTCACAGGGCAAGTTAATAAAAAATGGAGTGTAAAAGCAAAATGGAGTTTGTAATGTTAAGCTGGGCCCTTCAGGTTGTGTGCACTTGTATAATTTTCTTATTAAACATTATAGATATTTGAATCTCTCAAAAATTTGTATATAAAGTACTAAATCTGAGAAATCATAGAACTTTAAAACATATTTGTACAGTTTGTATGGATATTTTAAGTCTTCTGATCCAATGCCTAAGTGTTTTTATACATTGTTTTTATATTGATTAAGCATAATTGGCAGTCTGTACGTAGACAAACAACAACAACAAAAAATAAAATACATCCATATTTGTCACCTTGCACAAAGCTCAAGTTCAAGTGGATCAAGGACCTCAATATAAAACCAGATACACTGAACCCAATAAAAGAGAAAGTGGGAAAGAGCCTTGAATTCATTGGCATAGGGGGAAATTTCTGAAACAGAACTCCAATGGCTCAGGCTCTAAGATCAAGAATTGATAAATGGGACCTCATGAAACTGGAATGTTTCTGCAAGGCAAAGGACATAGTCAACAGGACAAGGCAAACTACAGATTGGAAAAAATCTTCACTAAGCACATATCTGATAGAGTGCTAATATCCAAAATATATAAAGAACCCAATAAACTAACCTCAAAAAAAAAAAACAAAACAACAAAAAAAACCAAAAACATAAACAAAAAAGTCCCCACAAACAACCCAATCAAAAAAACAGAAGTATAGAAGTAAACAGAGAATTCACAGCAGAGGAATGTCGGATGGATGAGAAGCACCGAAAGCAATGTTCAAAGTTCTTAGTGATCAGGGAAATGGAAATCAAAACAACCCTGAGTTCTACCTTATACCAGTCAGAATAACTAAGATCAAAAACTCAGGTGACAATAGATGCTGGTGAAATGTGGAGAAAGTGCAACACTCCTCCACTGTTGGTAGAATTGCAAACTGGTACAACCACTCTGGAAATCAGTCTGGAGGTTCCTCAGAAAATTGAAAATAGATCTGCCTGAAGACCCACCTATACCATTCTTGGTTATATAGCCAAAAGAAGACCCAACTTGCCACAGGGGCTCATGTTCCACTATGCTCATAGTGGCCTTATTGGTGGTAGTCAGAAGCTGGAAACAACACAGATGTCCCACGATGTAAGAAGAAACACAGAAATGCGGCTCATTTACACAATGGAATACTACTTAGCCATTACAAAAGAGGATATCCAGAGTTTTGAAGGCAAACGGATGAAACTAGAAAATATTCTGAGTGAGATAACTCAGACCGAAAGGACATGCATATTATGCATTCACAAATAAGTATATATTAGCAAAAAAAAAAAGCCTACAGAATATCCAGGACACAACACACCAGACACAAGTAGGTTAACAAGCTGAAGGACCCAAGTAAGGATGCCTCAGTTCCACTTGGAAGGGAGAGGGAAGCAGTCACTCATGGGGCCCTGACACTGTTACTGATGTTGGGGGTGCTTACAGAGAAGAGCCTAGCATGGCTGCCCTCTGAGAGAGAGGCCCAACAAGCAGCTGACTCAGATGCAGATACTAGCACCCAACCAATAGATGGAAGCCGGTGACCCCTGTGGTTGAATTGGGGAAAAGCTGGAAGAAGCTGTGGAGGAGGGTGGCCACATGGGAAGACCAGCAGTCTCAACTGACCTGGACTTCCAAAATCTTTGAGCCATCAACCAGGCAGCATACAGCAGCTGATATGACGCCCCCAACACATACAGCAGAGAGGGGGGTCTGACTTCAGTGACAGAAGATGCATGGAACCCTGCAGGGACTTGAGGCCCAGGATTGGGGAGGTCTGGTGGGATGGGGGTGGGTACATCCTCTTGTAGAGGGGGGTGGGAGAATGAAGTATGGGATGGGGACTGGGGGTGGGTGAGGTCTGAATGGTAAAAAAGATCAAAGACTAAAAATGCAACAACTAAAAAAACTAATTATTGGTTGGTAGTCTTAGTGATCTAGTCATTCACATAGATTATGTATTATAAATGGCTCATTGTTGTATCCACTCTTTGAGGGATTCCATCTCCCTATCTGACACAAAATTAGAAGGAAGTACTGTTAGCCTCCACAACATCGGTTCAGAGAGAAGCAAGTAGGGGAATCAGAAACAAAAGTCACAATTGCACTAAATACACGAGAAAGATCTCTAATTTAATAAAAAATAAAATGTTTAATTTAAGAAGTTAAATATCCTTTTTTTCAGACAGCGGGAGGCCAGATATGAATCAGTATATTATAGTGCTTGAAACTTATTAGAATGTTTTTATACCACTAATGCTTTTGTTTTCTCCTTTAATTTCTAGCTTAAAATATATCAAAATTATGTACTGTCACAGTGCCTTTGATAGTGAATGTTCTTTTTTAAATATCCTTCAGTTAAGGTAAGTGGAAATATTAGCTCTAAGTTGAGGTCAGGTCAAAACCTTAATCCTTAATTTTAAAACCAGACTAAAGTTTTAAGTTAATAGAGTATATAAAAATAGTAGCTTGTCTCAAAATTTGACATGGCAACTCACAGTGCTGACAGCTGAATGATCTAGATTTTCTTTTCATTTGAATTTCAGATGTAAGAATGCTCAGGCATTGTTGGAGTTCGGTTAATCAATAGTTTATATCCTCTAGGTTTTTTTTATTTTTTAAATATAATTGTTACTATTGGGCATGCATTAACTCCTGCTTCATAGAACCAGAGAAACTACTTTTCTATTACTTTGACTTTGGCTAAAATCCTAATTGGATTCAGATAGCAGGAAGTCATCACTGTAATAAGTAGTCTAGTGTATAATGTTCTTTTATTTTTGATAATATCATACTTAATATTAAGCTTTTAGGTGATGGTTTTGTTTCTATGCAACACTATTTTTCTCAGTACCATAGCAATGGTCATATTACAAAATACAACTGTACTAGCTAGGAAATCTAGTTATTCAGCTTACTAAAATATGTACATTATACCCTAATACTCATGTCAGTCCAAGTATGTAACACAGATAAGGCCTTATCAGAAGGACTTTTATTTTGTTAATAAATTTTAAAATCATAAATATTCAGTTTCATCATTAGAAATATCTGAATTACAAGTGACTAGACAATAATCCTACCAACTAGAAATAAACAAAGGAAAGCAACAGGTAATTTAAATATATATTATATATAGAGAGAGGTTGTTCTAAATCATACAAATATGTTTTAGATTAGACTTAGATTGTCTACTTTACCAAAAAATGTATTTAATTTTAAAGTTTCTCAAACAAAACTGCATGATTATATTTAAGTGACCATAAAAATTCTTAAAAAGTATTTGGAAGAATTAAAATTTAAAAACATATCAAACAGGTTTTTTTTTTCTTTCTTTTTTTTTTTTTTTTCTTTTCGGAGCTGGGGACCGAACCCAGGGCCCTGCGCTTGCTAGGCAAGCGCTCTACCACTGAGCTAAATCCCCAACCCCAAACAGTTCTCATTCCAAGATACTCTGGTCACATGTTTAATTTATAAACTATGCAACCACTTCTGCTTTGAAAGAGGCCAAGCAGTGGAGGCAGAGGTAACAGCAAAGGTAGCTGCAGGGGCGGGTCCCAAATCCAAAGAGAGTAGCAGTGGGTCGCTCCGGAAGTGCAGCTTTGATGTGTTACTTTATAGACAGATGTAATCCACATGCACCTGTTAGAAGTCTTTGAGGAGGCATTGAAGACCAGGTTTTGTGACGTTTTAGCAGAGGGATATTGTTGCTTGTGGATGGAAATTTTGTAATTTGTACATACATTTTTGTATATTCTGATTATGATGACTTCTGTGAACAATGATCATTGGGGAGCTGCTTGGGAAAAACCACAGACGCCAACAACACACGCAGCACAGTCACAGAAACAGGTGGAACAGTCAACGGCTGAACAAATGTGGCTTGCTCAAGTGATCTTTTTTTTTTTTTTTTTTTTTTTTTTCGGAGCTGGGGACCGAACCCAGGGCCTTGTGCTTCCTAGGTAAGCGCTCTACCACTGAGCTAAATCCCCAGCCCCTCAAGTGATCTTTGAAAGAATGATTCAGATTTTAAAGCTGAAGTCAAACAGCTTATGGAAGTGAAGGGAACAAATCAGCATGAAAGCACAGTGGCCCTACATGACGGTAATGGAGATATGAACAAAGCTATCAATATACCGCTGGAAGGGCATTCTGACACCTCATGGGAAACTGTAGGAAGGTAGAAGAAGAATTTTGGAAGAGAAAACAAAGAAAACAAAGAGAAGAGAACAGCGAGAGAAGCAAGTCATACACCAGGAAACAACCACCACAAGGGTAAAGGTGACAACTGAGGCCAAGCTTTCAAAGGTGAAGAGAATGGAACTGATTGCAGCCAAGGAAACAAGCCTTCTGAGAGAGGCAAGTGGCCCGAGGCAGAGGATTTGGAGGGGCAGGGAAAGAGGGACAGGAAAGTTCTCTGCTCAAAGCCTGGGGGCATTCAATCCTGCAGACTATTCAGAGTCCATGCCTACAGATGACTGTGGGACAAATTTGGTAGTTTGGGAAGCTGCTCAGAACGGTACAGATAAGGGACCTGAAGCGCTGGCAAAGCCTCACTCTGTAGGAGCTGCCAAGTAAAAGTTCTTATGGACTTAAAGGTTTCTGGAAGAATTCTGTGGAAGTGTGGACAACAGAAGACTGGAGTGAAGATCTTTCTGAAACAATAGTATTCACGGCTTCATCTGTTCCAGCAGAGAATCAAGTCATGCCTGGGTATATAGTGGAAATGCCTCGGGTCTGCAGATGTCTCAGGGTTGAATGTTCAGTTTGGGGCCCTGGAATTTGGATCAGAGCCATCTCTTTCTGAGTTTGGATCAACAAGCTTCAGCCTGTGAAAATAGTAATCAGATTCCTATCAGCTTGTACCCGAATTATTTAAGCGAGCCCTTAAATGCCTCTTTTCTGATTGGATGACCAGAGTTGTATAGAGCCCCACCTTCACAACCTCAGTCATTAGCTTTTCCACTCTGACCAGCTAGTCCTTGAGCTCCACTACTCAAATAACCACTTCTTCCTCTTACAGACCGGAGTTCTGCAATACCAGGATTGCAGACCAAAACCCTGCAAACCCAGTAGACTCAACTCCAGGCTCTGTTGCTAACAGGCATGGTGATGACCAAAGTCAGTACACAGTAGACACTACTTCATCCATTTCAGCTCCAAAGAAGGGAGATTCTTCTGCCCTCGGGTCTGTGAGCTCCCTATCTACTACACTGGACTTCTGCCGTCTTCGTGGGCCCTGGAGGGCAGCTTCCTGCTTACCCCCATCTACATTTATGATGAGCTCCAGTTGCTGCAATGACTGCTGCCAATGGATTACTATGCAGCACCCACAGCCCTTGCCAGCTGAGATGGGAAGTTAGCTAATAATCCATATTCAGGTGATGTCACAAAGTTTGGCTGAGGAGTCTCTGCATCTCCTGCACCTCCAAGGATACCTCCTCAGCACAGTAGAGTCAATCTCACATGCACCACACGGACCAGCAGCCCTTTCTGAGTCCTGCTCTGCCACCTGACTACAGCTATACCGGCTTCCCCTACTACACAGGCGTGCCCAGTGCCTTCCAGCGTGGGCACACTATGTCTGTCCCTCCAACCCCAACAAAGCAGCACGGTGTGACTCTCAGCACTCCACCGACCCTTTTACAGCAGGCCAGTGGCTATAGCAGCATACTTTCAGCACAGGTTATGATGATTTGACCGAAGGGACAGTGGCAGTAGACTACAGCAAGGATGGCTATGATGGATCATCTCAGGCACCAAACAAATCGACTGGTTCTGGGCCTGACAAAGGAGTGTCCGTATCTTGAAGCACTGTATTACGTGATACGACTGGTTCTGTTTACAGCATGACAACTTTTGACAAGCAGGGATTTCATGCAGGGAGTCCTCCACCTTTCAGCCTGCCCCTCTGCCTTGGGCTCCACTGGGCCCCTGGCTCCTGGAGCAGCCCCTGGTACCGTCCCTGCATATCATGCCAGCCAACAGCCACCCCATTCCCAGCTGCTGAACCACCACATACTGTAGGATGCCACAGTGAGCGAAGTGATGGAGGCAGCCTTCCCACTTTGGGCCAGGGGTTCTGTTATGGCCTTTATAGCCCTTTCTCCTCTTCCTTCTCAGAATGTCTCTGGTCAGCGCAGCCTGACCACCTTCCTGAAGCTCAAATCTCAAGTCTCCAAACCCACCTACAGCTACTCTTCGTACTGGACAAACTAGAACCTGAAAAGGAGGAGGGGGGGCTTTTGGACAGGATATACTCTGGGCAGGAATGAACACATGCAGCACATTTTTGGGAGCCTGGTGCCCTTCCTAGAGACATAACTCTGTCAGCTGAGCCTCCGTTGGAAGCCTGAATCCCAGACCCACTATAGTATGTAATGTATTTATGAATGTATTTGTAGATGTGATAGAAGCCTGGACGAGCTGGGCTGTGACTACAGGTAGCATACAAGTGTGCTTTCCCGGTGGTATGGACGCCCTGAGTAGAGCCAAGTAGGCCCCACCCCCACCCTTCGGCCTTCAGAGCTTCCATGTTGCCCCAGTACACTGGGCTGCTGGGTATGCCACTGAAAGACTGGTGGTTTGGGGTTGCGTCAGTACCAATGAAGAATCACGACTTAACTCACTTCCTGTGAATCATTGTTTTTCCATTTAGTCTTTTTTTTTGAAAAACGGATCCTTTTGTCATTTGTCATGGTCCCCCTTCCAACAAATCTTAATGTGGAAATAGAAGTGATCCCTGTCCAGCATAAGCCTGGTGCCTATATGGCACAGCAGAGGCTTCTGCTTTAGGTCTGGTCCTACTCTAGGGATTTGTCTTTTCTGACAAACTATTAAAAAAAATCTGAACTAGGTTTCAGAGACAGAGAGAGAGAGAGAGAATTTAACAAAGTGTTTTCCAAATTTATTAATCAAATATGTATAACAATGCTTAGAATGGACCAACTACTGAAATCTATTTATGTAATAAGTGCTTATTAGGGGTTTAAATTAATCCTGTGTTGGTATAAATTAACTTCTGCTCCAAAAATGGTTGCAGTTGTGTATCATTCCTTCATACAAACTGTTTTCTCTCTTTCTGTGACTGCTACATCTATTATATGTGTTTTTATTTTATTTTTTTACAGTTTTGTAGATCCTGTCTCTGAGACTGACAGATTTCTTGCCTGAGCATGGACGAGAGGTTGTTTCATAGAGCAAATAAAAACAACATGAAGAAAGTGATACATCCTACTTCCAACAGCTTTACCTCTTATTATTTCCTTAGGAAGTGTTGGGGCTCAGCTCCTATTTTACTTTGTCATATGTCTTAGGGTTTCTAATGGTGTAGCAAAACACTATAACAGAAAAGCAAATTGGGGTGAAAAAGGTATATTAGGCTTACACTTCCTGATCATAGTTTATCTCTGGGGGAAGTCACAAGAGGAATTCAAGTAGGGCTGAAACCTGGAGTAAGATGATGCAGAGGCCATAGGGGGATACAGCTTACCAGCTTGCTTCTCAAGCTTGCTCAGCCTGCTTTCTTATAGAGAAACCAGGACGTCTAGCCTAGGCATGGTACCACCCACCTTGGGCTGGGTGTTCCCTTTTTGATCAATAATTGAGAAAATTCCATACAACCATATCTCATGGAAACATTCCCTCAGCTGAGGCTCCTTCCTCTCTAAATACTCTAGATTGTGTCAAGTTGACTTAAATCCGGCCAATACATGAAGCTTTACAAAGGAATTCATTGGTGTTCTGTTCAGGAAAACTTCCCCTGTGCCTACGCACACAATCTTTGAACATGTTTTTCAACAAATATTCACACTTTCTTATACGAGACTCACCTAAACTCATAATTAATGTATCTATTTACCAAACTAAATGTATAGTAGGACATTTAATTCTGCCATAAATTAGCATGAATTACTATTTTTTGAGTAAAAATATTTTTCACAGTCAATCACTTGGAAACAACTAAATTTTCCAAGTATTTTTATTAGGTAAAACTTACCCTAGTAGAATTTTAACTGGAAGGTAAGCCTTTGTAAATTAATGCTGTTAGTGGACTTTTCATCTAATGAAGACCAGGATTATTCATTTTATATGAGAAAGTGTTTATAAATTCTCTATGTCATAGCACTGTTGGTATATTGTGTCTGAGAATATGTTCATATCTTGGTGACTCATTTCACTAAACTATAGACTTTTAGATATGCCTTCTTAGTACCTATTACATTTGTGAGTACAGACATATTTACATTTATATAAATAAGAAGTAATATTAATTTGCATAAAGATAACACAAATGTTATAGATTATACGTATATGTCCTCAGGCAATTTTAAGATATATGCTTGATTATATTTCTCATTTCACTAAGGAAGAGAAAGATCTTTAATAATTGACAGCTAAAATCCATTTTAAATGTGTGTAGGATGATGAGTTTTGTGTCTCAGAGAGAAATTTCAGGTGAAATTTTCCATAACTTATGTTAATGGTATTGATCTACAATTTTTGTTTTAGCAGCAAACTTAAAGAAAATAATCAAATTATTATGTGTTGTTGTTTTGTTTTTCCTTTATATTTTTTCTTAATTTGGGAGGTTATAACATTTCTACCCTTCCTTTGCTCCCTCCAAATACTTCTATATAACCAGGCACTCCACCGCCCAGCTCTTGGTCCCCCCAAACACAATCCCTCCCTCCATCTCTTCTCCCCCTTGGAAGGATGCAAACCCTATTGGTTATTTCTCAACCCTGACACAATAAGACTTTGCTAGGTTAGAAACACCCTGTCCCACTGAAGCCAGACACAACACAACAGCCCAGTTATGAAACATATTATACAGACAGGCAACAACTTTAAGGACAGCTCCCACTCCAGTTGTTGGAGGACATACATGAAGACCAAACTGCACATCTACATAAACCCTAGATCCAGCCCAAATATGCTCTTTGGTTGGTAGTTTCAGTCTCTGAGAGCTCTCATGTGTCAGGTTTGCTTGACTCTGTTGGTCTTACTCTAGAGTTCATATCCCCTTTCCGGCCTCCAATCTCTACATTTCTTTCAGTCAGCTGCTAGGTGGAGCCTCTTAGAAGGTCACCACACTAAGCTCCTGCCTGCAAACATAACAGAGTATCATTAATAGGGTGAGGGATTGTTACTTGCCAATGGGATGAGTTTCAATTTATTTCTTGGCCACTCTCTCAGTATCTGCTCTCTTTGTCCCTGTATTTCTTATAGACAGGATCAATTGTGGATTGAAAGTTTTGTGGGTGAGTTGGTGTCCCTATAATTCCACTAGGGTTCCTACCTGGCTAAAGGAGGTAGCTTCTTCATGTTCCATATCCCCATTGCTGTGAGTCTCATATGATTCCTTGGAGGTTCCCCCATCCCAGGTCCCTTTTATATCCTCAAGATGCCACCCTCCTCCACCAGTTGCAGATTCCTATTTATTCTCCTGGCCCTCTGCCATCTCAGCTGTCTCTCCCCAAACCTGATCCTGAACCCCCCATTACCCTCCTGATCCCATATGCTACTTAGTTCCCTCCTTACTTCTGCCTCCTAGGACTATTTTATTCCCCCTTCTATGTGAGATTACTTCTTTTTTAGCTTTTCAGGTCTATGGAGTACAGCTTAAATATCATATACTTTATGGCTAATACCCACATAGAAGTAAGTGCATAACATGCATAATTTTTGGGTCTGGGTTTGCTCACTCAATATTCTCAAGTTTCATCCATTTTCTATAAAAATTCATGATGTCTTTTTTTAATAGCTGAATACTATTCTATTGTGTAGATCGACCGGGTTTTCCTTATCCACTGTTTGATTGCAGGATACTTAAGTTGTTTCTAGTTTCTGGCTATTATGGATAAAGCTCTAATGAATATAGTTGAGCTAGTGTCTTTGTGGGGTGTTACAGCATCATTTGTGTATATGCTCAGGAGTGGTACAACTGTGTCTTGAGATAGAACTATTTCCAGATTTCTGAGAACATGCCAAATGAATTTCCGTTGCCCATTCACCAGCAATGAAGGAGTGTTCCCCTTTCTCAACATCTTTCCAACATGTGCTGTCACTTGAGGTTTTATTTTTCTTTTCTATTTTTTATACATATGTTTAAATAAGGAAATTTGTATGGAAAGAGTTAGTATAACCTCTTATTTGAAAGGAGAAACAATGGGGACTGATCTGGAGGGAAAGGAGTTTGAATTCATGATTCCATTTCATAACCTAAGGGAGAGGCTCCCCAAATTACGTCTGAAGAAGTAACATAGTACACCTTTAGCATCCTCTGCCCTTTCAAATAGCTGGGCTAAGTGAAAAGACAGAGGAAAGGACAGAAAGCAAAACACAACAAAATGTGCTTTAAAAAGAACAACACTCCCCACCCGCTTCCTGTGCAGGCAAACCTTTTCTACAAATATATGAGGTGGAAAGCAGATGGAACAGGGCCCCTTTCAATAAAGGAGCCTTGCACAGAGGCTCACAGGCACCACTGCTTTTGGATTTTGACATGCAAAGATGGGACTTGGGGATGTTGGAAGTTTGAAGCAGGCAATTGGGAGCTGCAGGATCCTGGAAGATCATTAGTCACAACTGGTAGGCCTAGTGGAGAGTAGAACTGGGTGACTGTACTCATCCCCAACACTTACCACTCTGTTCAAAATAACTCACCTTAGAGGCATCTCACAAAATAGCTGGCTTTCCCATGCACCAAAGAATACAGAAGACAGACATTTGTGCCTTTGGTTGTAAAAGATTCCCAATGGATGCTCTAACTCAAACTTGTTGAAAATGAAGGCAAGGTGGACCTGAAAGGTAACATGAAGGTACCTCGAAGAGAGAAGACTTCAGTGATGTGAGGAGCCGGGTCTACACAGAGTTGCCTAATGTCCTCAGTGGGCATACTTTTGTGCCCTGGGCTCTGAGCGTCAAATTATTCATGACTTCATCACGGACTATCTGGAAAGTGGCTCCAGAAGTCAAGACCGCAAGGTTGATATTGATGTGTTATGCCCATGGTTTTGGAAATGAACCAGCTTTTCTGATTGTTTATTGCAGTCATCCTATGTTGATCCCCCTTAAGGAATCTCAGACCTAGAAGTGTTCTGTGAACTCTGAATTTGAAGATGGTAAACTTGGGAATAAGACAAGAAACAACTGTTAAGTAACCAGACCAAATGCAGCAGGCAGAAGTTTTCACAAGTCCATGCTACATCAGGACCAACAATCTGAACAGTCCTTGTTGTCAAACTATGGATTGTACCATCAGTGCTCCCAACGAAACCATTAGGAGGTAACATCAGTAGCAAGGAAAAAAATTTTTCTGCTCCACATAAATCCATCTCAGCAGTTAAAAAAGACAAAACAAAAATAAAAAAACAAAACAAAACAAAAAACAAACAAACAAACAAACAAAAAACAACCCAACAACCCAGTAGGTATTGGGTTTTAACTGTCCCCATTAAAGGCCATGGCACTGTGCATGATTTTATCACTGATCTGAACATGGTGGTTTGAAATTAACATAAGATCCAGTCCTATTACACTTGGAGTTTGACTCTAAAAACCTCATGAAGAGATATTGCACCTTAAAACATCTCTACAGGAAAAACCTGGCTTGACCAGATCATCCTAGTGGCAGGGACATTTGGTCTGACTCCTACCCTCTGTCCCCAGAGTCTACTTGCAAATATGCTTGTCAAACAGGAGAAACCCACTGCTGATGTCACAGAAGTGGTAAGCACACCAACTTGACATGCAATTCCCTGGCCTTTCTCGCATCGCATGTTTGAACTTTGTCAATATGGTGGCAGTAAGATGGAATCTCAGTGTCATTTTGATTTGCATTTCCCTGATGACAAAGGACTTGGAACATTTCTTTTTTTTTCCTTGTCTTAATTTTTAAACAATATATTTTTTTTATTAACTTGAGTATTTCTTATATACATTTCGAGTGTTATTCCCTTTCCCGGTTTCCGGGCAAACATCCCCCTAATCCCTAGAACATTGGAGATTCTTCTGTTGAGAAATCTCTATTTAGCTCTGTAACCACAATCTATTGATTGTGTTCTTTAGAGGACCATCAGTCATCTGGATGGCTTTAGTACCTGAATGTTTCTTTTGTAGTAGGTATTGGAAACCTCAATGATCCTAGTGTGTGAGGCCTCTGATGGTTATCCTTGGGCTATATAGTTCTGAATCTGCAAGTCTGAGGAAGGTGGGCAAAGAGGCATTGGGACAATGAAGGTTGAGCAAGATTAACCAGCAATCAGATTCTTAACCCCTTGTGCTTTTCTTTCATTAATCTTGACATTTTTATTCACCTTCTTAATTATCAGTATTTACTTGAAACTCAGGCACATGATGCAGTCCTATGGACATTACCTCAGTAATATGATACAAAAAATAAGATATAGCAAATCAAATTGTAAACATTATTGAAATAATTTGGTATTCTGCTCATTGGCTGATGTAATACTGTCCATGTACACCAAAGTTAACAACCCTCTATGTATGACTAAATATCAAAAACGGTAAGAGGTTTCATAAATTTAAGAGAGTTTTAGAAATTTACTTTATATACCCAATTTATTTTATTACATACCCATTCTTTTCCATTTAAATATTGCTTTCAAACAACACGAATAATTAGCATAATATATTACATTGTTTGAGATTCAAATGCATTTAATATTAAAATGGGAAAAAAGGAAGAAAATGAAAGGTCAATGAAAGTTTTTTCTTTAAAAGTAGATTTGTGCATTGTTCCTGTGTTAGGAATACTGAGTAAGAATAGTTAAGTTTTGATGAATTAGGAACATTAAGAGCATAGGCATATAAGCAGATACAAAATCAATTAATACGAAAGCACAGGAGATTATGAATTTCTCAGAGGAGATTTGAAGGTAATTCAACTGTAAATATGAAGAGATAGTATAGACATTTAACACCTCTTAATTTTCTTAATGTTTAATTTGAGTTACAGTCCTCTCTATAATTATTTAGAGATAGTATATATTAAAATTGCCACTCATCTTTTGTATTATTTGTTTCATACAACTTTATATGTAGAAAGAAACACATCTTTAAGTTTTAAATAATTTCCTTTAAAAGAGAATGATGAAGTTGACCTCTCTAAATAAGGTAATCTGAAAGAGTGTAATTGCATATTCAAAAACTAGAGAGTCAGATACCAGAACCAAATAAAAATAAATATACTGTCAGCATAGCAGGCATACTTTTCAATGAATTCAAAATTGTTGTACATTTTAAATACTGAATTCTAAAGAAGTACCAAAGAGGTCACATTGCAAGTCATTTTGCATTTATGGCATATAGAAATAAAATTTTAGTGTTTGGAATATATCACCTCCTTTTAACTGCCCTCTAAGTGACAATCCCTTCATCATTTTAAGTAGGCATTCAGTATGAAATATAAAAGTTCACATGCTACTGATCAAGACAGAGAAAAATAGCTTTTATTTATTTTATTTCAGAGATTAATATTAAACTAGTCTGTCAGCTTAATAAAGAAATATTGTTTTCTTTTTTCTTATACTTGTTCCAACAAGAATTTTTTTCACAAAAATTTGTACTTGAAAGTGTCAGAAAACTACAAGTTTCAAGCTGTGTAGGAAGAATGCTTACATTGGGCTAAGTTTGCAAGGAAAAGTTCTGCCTTAAAGTTGCTATAGGTAGTGATATTGAGGTAAGTAGAAAGGTAGCTTGTGGAGAGACAAATACTCAGTTACATAAGTAAAATGGCATTGGTAAACATTCATATGTTAAGCAAAATATCTACACCAGAGGCATTAAATTTGGAAAAAGTACCAATTTCTGAACTAAAGCACAAGAATGGATATTTTCTCACGTATTGAAACAAAAGCATTGTAACAAAGACACTCATTCCAATAATGTGAGTGGAAAATAAGATTTTTTCCTAATTTTATAATTTATGTAAATTTGTTAATTTTCAGAATTTGAGTATAATAGTTACATAATTTTTAAATTTTCCTTCAAAGTGTTTTAAATAGTGTCTTGTTAAAATTTGCCTTGTTAACAGAGTAGCTATATTAATTACATCTAATATATAAAACTATAAGATGTTTAGGTTTTTTATAGTGGTTACAGAATTTTTAATCATTTTGTATTTTCAGTAATATTTGTCCATTCATCGTTTACCAGCATACATTTTTCCAGTTAAATATACCTAGCTGGTTCTGAGGATAACAGCTGCTTACAGTTTTCGAGGATTTTGCTCAACTCATCTATGACATCTTTTCTTTTTATTTATATGTTTTTATTTATTTACAACCAAAATGCTACCCCATCTCCTGGTCCACCCTCACAAAGACTCACCCTACCCCTTCTCCCTCTGTCTTCTAAGGGGTGGGCTCCCCTGGGTATTCCCCCACCCAGGTGCTTCAAGTCTCTCTCAGATGAGTCACATCTTATACCAAACGGGGTAAATAAGCACTGTTGGGGAACTGATACCATATTGAGGTTAGAGCTTAAGAGAGAGCTCTCTGGTTGTTAGGAACCTCATAGAATCAGAGTATCATGTCTGCTACGTATGTGCCAGGGGCCTCATTCCAGACTCTGTATTCTTTGTTTAGTGGTTCAATCATTAAGAGCTTTTAGATGTTAAGGTTAGTTGATCCTATTGGTCTTCCTCTGAGGTTCCCGTCCCTTTCTGGGCCTTCAATTCTTCCCCCAACTGTTCCATAAGAGTCCCTGACATATATGCAATGTTTGGCTTGGGTAACTGTTTCTGTTCCAGTTAAACATTGAATATAGACTCTCACAGGACAGCTATGTTAAGATACTGTCTGCAAGAATACAAGAATATAATTAACAGTGTTGGATATTGGTGCTTGTTCATGGATGGGCTTCAAGTTACGCTGATTTTTGATTGGCCATTCCTTCAGTCTCTGACCCACCTTTGTCCCTTCATTTATTTTTAGACAGGACAAATTTTGGGTTGAAAGTTTTGTGGGATTGTTGGGGTCTTTTCCCTCCACTGCAGGTCCTGTCTGGCTACAGTAGGTAGCCACTTCATGTTCCATGTCTACACTTTCAGACATCTATGCTATGGCCACCCCCATTGACTCCTGGGTGCAGTTCCCCCTTTCCAAGTCTATGAGGCTTCCTAAAGAATCCCCATCCCCTTCACCAAGTAGCTGCAGATTTCCATTAATTTTCCTGGTCCTCTGGGCCTCTCTCCTGTCCCTCCACTCCCCTCTCTTTGCTTCAGCTACCCACTTCCTTCCTTTTGCCTCCTATGACTATTTTGATTCCTTCTCTAAGTGCAATTCAGGCCTTTTCAACTTTGTTTAACTTCTTTGGGTCTGTGAGGTGTATCCTGAGTATTCTGATACACTAATATACACTTTTTTTCAGACTAATACATACTTAACAGTGAGTACATACCAAAGCATGTCCTTTTGGGCCTGGGTTAATTCACTCAGGATGCTACTTTCTAGTTCCATTGGTCTGCACAATTCATGATGTCCTTGTTTTTAATAGTTAAATAGTATTTTATTGTATAAACAAACTACATTTTCTGTATCCATTTTTCAGTTGAGGGACATTTGGGTTATTTTCAGTTTCTGACTATTATGAATAAGGCTGCTATGAACATACTGGAATATGTGTCCTTGGGGTATGGTAGTGTATCCTTTGGTATATGCCCAATGAGTGGTATAGCTGAGTCTTCAGATAGAAATAGTTCCAATTTCCCGAGAAAGGACAAATGACTTCCAGCATGGTTGCACAAGTTTACACTCCCACTAGCAATGGAAGCGTGTTTCCCTTTCTCCACATCCTTGCCATGTGTTCTGTGGCTTGAGTATTCAGTCTTGGCCAAACTGATTTATGTTTGGTAGAATCTCCAGGTCAATTTGATTTTCATTTTTGTGATGACCAAGGATATTGAATCTAAGACGAAGTTAAATACACAGTAATTATGATGAAACAATTTTGACCTCAGAATATTGCTGGTGTACTTATTCCAAAGACCAACTGCTTCAAATGAATCTATTCTAACTCTCAAGTTGAGCATAAGGTTTGACCAAATTGGGTTTTGTTTCTGCAGAACACCTACCGTTACATAACACTTAATTAGAATTGTTAATTCTTAGTTTTCACTGCAATTTATTCACTACTAAAATACGTTTATAAGACAACATATGGTATTTTCCACCTAACTAAAATTAATATTTGTACTAGGCATATATTTGAAGAAAAATGAAAAGATTTATAAGGGATTCTATCTTTTATTGCTGGAAAACTTTGTCTTAAATGCTTTTATTTTGAAAACTTAGTATCCAGTTATCTACTTTTAACAAACTTCCTCATCTCTAGTTTCTCAGCCTTTAGTGTATTGCGGAACGAGGGCCTTTTGCACACAGATAAGCACTGGAAAAGCAAGGAAAATTCAACATAAAGGCTTACCTCTTCAAATGAAGGAGCTGTTTTTCCATCTTCCTCCTAGAATGTTCAAAATGTTATAGTTTATAGTACGATAGTTTGCTATTTGTAAGATCAGGCCATGCGTTTGTCATAAGGAGTAAGTTTTTCATAAATTTCGATGTAAATGTGTCTTAGGCTTGTACACATTGGACAGAGTTTTCATCATGTAAACTTTATTTGTGCTGTGCTTAAATATGGCTTAAAGTACAGTGTGTCCAACTGCAGGAGTCTAATGCACCACTGCTAAACTGGGCTGACTGACTTTTATTCTTTTCTTACCTGGAAATTTCTCTGTCACAACACTTGTAGGGACCCCTCTGACACACAAGTTATCAAACACCAATACATTTTCAATTTATAGGAAAGCAATTTCTTACCTTTCCCAAATAAAGATATTTTACTGTCTTTTTATGCATGCCATACATGTTGATCTCCATTGAGATATTTTATTTCTTCAATAGATGAATACGATTCTACTGTGTGTGGAAGAGTATTTATATGGGGCTCTGTACCACACTTTTCACTATTGTTGTCATTTCTTAGAATATTGGTGCTAAGAACATGTAAGTTTAGTTGTTCTTTCGATACCTGACAAGAAATTAGATTACAGATCATTATTAATTTTCACCTTTAAATTTGCATATTGCATTTCATAATTACTACAAACCATGTCTTGTGTTTAAGATTGACCTGACTCAGCATGGAAATAATTCTTTCAAAAACTCAGTCAAATGTTAAGATTACAAATCTGATTATGGAGTAGGAATCTTTAAAATGATATTTAGTTACATTACAAAGAATATACAACTTGATCACCTTATGTTTCATAAAAACATATTTTAATTATGAAAATTAGAAAAGTTGTTAATTGCAGCACTAGGTTAGAGGTAAATATTAGCAAATAAATATTAAGTATAAAAGGAATAATGGTATAAAAGTAGGATTTCTCTGTCAACATTAAATATTGTATGGCAGCCAAAGTAATTCAGCCACAGAAAATCACATGTAGTAAGTTATAATCAGTTGACAATCTCAAAACTGAAGGACTGCTCAGGCATATGAAGGAAGAATTTTGCTTGAATTGATTGAACAAGGAAGTGTGTGAAGGAGGGCTTTCCTAATAAACCTAAAGACTGAGTGAGTAAAAACATCCTTGAGAAACAAGGAAGGGCTAGGTGTGTGATTTAAACTTTAGTGTCAAAGGACTGAAAGCCCATAAAATTTCTACTTGCACTATAAAAATATTCTCTACTCACAGACTTGATATTTCTCTTCTCTTTCTTTGTGTCACTGTCTAATAAGAAGGATTCTTTCCTTCCTCATATTCTATAGTGTACTGGGATACTGTTACCTTCGAATTCTTCTCTGACTCCAACTATAATTGTTTCTGCCCTCTTCACACAATGTGTTAAAAGCACAATGAAATGTGGTGCTGTTAATAAATGTGTAATATCTAAATTTAATACTCAGAAAAAACTCTTCGCTGTCTATAATCACCTTCAGTGTTCCTGCATTACATTGTGTTGCAACACTTACATTTAGTGGTGTACTTTAGTTATTGTTCATTTGAACTGTTCTTTATTGTCTTGGTATCAAGTGAATGTGTTTAATTTGTAGATAAGTCTAATTCTGTGAAAATCTTAGCTATGTATTCTAAATTCAAACATAAATCTTGAACTTATTACATGCTGGTATCTATTTTATGAGGGCTGGGAAACATAATATATAGTATAGTTTGGTAATTGGCTATCAGTAATTCAAACAAATACTAATTTTGTTGTTGCAAGGAGACAGTTCTATAGATTTGATGGACATCTATTACATTTAGAACTTAAATAAAGGAGAGTGCTTCCAATATGTAATGATTTTAGCTGGTTTTGTAATTTCTAATTCTAAAAAAGAGAAAACATTCTGAAAGACAGATTTCATTCTGGGTAATAAGGCATTTTCATGAGATCTTGCAGAATTTCTAGTAAAGAGGGCCTTTAATTATTTTTTCTATTGCCGTTAAAGATACCATTTTGTTTTTTATCCTGTACTTATTCATATCTGTCTTTCTGATTGTTTGTTGCTTCATTCTAATTTTCTTTCTAATTGGCTGTATTAATGGCGGTTCTCATTACAAGAGGCCTTCTATATTGCCCACATTTCATAATGCATCGACTTGGCATCTGTTAAACTCACTTCAAAAAGGAAAGACTATAAGTATGTAAGGATAACACACAGAGTCAAGAATGTGCTCAAACATTTTTGAAGAGATTATATTGACATTTTCTCAACCCACATGCCATTGCCCGTAAACAGTATTTGTCATGCCACAGAAATGTTACTGCACTTAGCAAGGACTAAATGCATCATTAGGTTATACTGTATGTAACGCAAATTCCCATTCAAACTAATTTTACCAATAAAGTTAACTGAATGATAAACAAATAGGGAAGGCAGGTGATAAGATAAAACCTTGGTTTACGAGCTCAGCAATTACAACTAACCAAGTCCTCCTCCTTCATTAATCACTCTTGTGTTCTAGCTATCGCTTCCTTCCTATTGTAAAGGTCACCTTACATGTGACCTCACTTAGAAACACAACATAGCTCTTTAAACTAAAAACAACCAAAAGATATGCTTCTTTTTTCTCAGCCAAATGAAGAAAGAATTCCCCCATCCCTGCATTGCATTGTCTTAATTTCACTAGCCCCAGTAGACACAATTAGCACTAATTATTATGGCTCACACTTCAAAACTAATTCCTATTCAGATCACTCTTGGAAAAAAATAGCTGCCTCGCTTAACCATAGTTCCTCTATTCTGTTCATGTTTGGTGTATGAAACTTAGCTTTCTCATAGGAAACATCCTCAAAGGTCAGGAATAGGAATGAGCAAGGCGGAAACAGTTTCACACTAAAAATGTTGACAACATAATCAAATGGAAAAAAAAAGTACCCCAGAAACATTAGAATATGTTTATTTCAGAATCATAAATAGAAGGGATAATTTTTAAAAAGAGGTTCAAATACCACAAAGAATTGATGACTTTCCCATGACTTTCTTTTCTCCTCTTTCCTCAGGCATGAGCTGTATTTCACATGTGCCATACTTTTCAGCTCCTCAAAACTAGATTGGAACTTTCTTCCATTATCAAACAGAAGGGTTCATTAATCAATTTTATGACTACTGGTATTCTAATTTCAATCAACTGTGATGATGGAAATTGGGATACACGAGCAGAGACACATCCAAAAATAAGATAATAATTATTTACAAAATGCCATGTCTTAAAATACAAACTATATACTCTCTAACCTGATTTTCACTGTGACTTAACTGTAGGCTGAAGACTAAACATGAATATGTTTTTATTATATTGTACGTATCTTTTACATTCAAAGTGCCTATTCTCATATAAACCCCAAATACCTTGGGTTTTCCATGCATATGATGAACACATAACAATATACTATGCTAATGTGAGGTTTGCATTCTTCTTTGCAGGTTCATTATATGTTCTAAATATAGAGTCTAAGCATTCTAGAGAATCAGACTCTCTCGCTCTCCCCCTGCTCTTTTTCTCTCCTCCTCTCTATTTCTCTCTCTCTCTCTCTCTCTCTCTCTCTCTCTCTCTCGCTCTCGCTCTCGCTCTCGCTCTCGCTCTCGCTCTCGCTCTCGCTCTCTGTCTCCTTCTGTCAGTTCTCTATGTGCTCCTAAACTTCACAGCACATAACCAGACTGTGGAATTTTTATGATTACAAATGTATTATTTAAGGTTCATTGAGAGTGATTAACACATAACTTTTGTTGCGCAGTTGCTCTTTTTTGATTGTTACACACTGTGTTTGCACTTATTACTGAGCTGTATGCTCTTGACATTTGTGAAGATTCAGAGAAGGAGGAAACAATACAGTAACAATCAAAGTCACCAGGTCTTTTCTTCTCTTAATTTTGCTGTAGACTTTCTGTCTTTCTGGACTTTGCATGTTTGATCCTCTACCAACTGTAATTCTGCTTCAGTCGCTCTTGCTTCTCATTTAAAGCTTCCCTTTCCTCAAGTGTGGCTGGTAAGCCTTTGTCCTACTTTGCTTTGACCTCTCTCCCTTTCTTCCTCATTCAACACTTCCAACCCCTTGAGGCTGGCTTGGAAGTAATGATGTAGTTCAAATTGTCTGTTAAGTAGGTATTTCTTCCTGCTTGGCCTTCTCATGGAATAGGATCACAGACCTGTTTCTTTTTGTTTCGTTTTGTTTTTGTGTTTTGTGTTTGTGAACTTCATACATTACTTTGAACAACAATTTAGACAAAGATGACAAGTGTGATGATTCTCAAATGAATCACATGTAACACCACACATTTGAAGTACTGTCAAGTCACCAAATAAGTAAAGAAAATACTCCAGGCATCATTTCAATCAATGAAAGAAATGATAGTCTATAAATCTTCAAAAAACTGGCATACTTGTGAGTGAAGGCAAACAGTCTTTGAGGGGTAACTAATCAAATTTAATTTACTTCATGTCTGAAAAATGAGCCTTTTCTGTAAATGGCTCTTTTGTACAGTTAGACCAGCTTAGCAGATATATAAATCAATGAATCTTGACACAAAGTAGTTATGACTTTGCACGCTAGTCTATAAAGTAGCAAATATTTACAATGAATTAAATCCCTAATGACCCTAAGACACTACAACCTTTGTAATAACATCAATGTTAATTCTACCATACCTGATGAAAATAAGTAATCAGAGACTCTACCATATTGAATCTTTCACATAATTGTCAAGATTTTTTTAATAGTTTATATGCTTCAGTCCTTTGCTTGCATGTATGTGTGCTATATGCATACAGTGTTTGTGACCAGAGAAGTTGTGACATAACACTTGAATATAGAATTGGAGTTTGAGATGTGCCTTTAGGTGGATGTTAGGTATAGAACCTAAATTCCTCTGAAAGAACAGTCAGTTTCCTTCTGAACTATCTTTCTAGACCTATAAATTTTTGCTTTCACTTTGAGACAAGATCTAACTATTTGGCCATTGTTGGCCTGGAGTTTGTTATTCAGACCAGGAGGGCCTAAACCTCACAAATATATGCCTAGTTGTGCTTCTGAGAGCGCTGGGATTAAAAACAGGAGCCACCATACTCAGCGTATTGATTTCCTTTTAAAGCTCAAGTTACTAGTATTCTCTTGAAAGTTATATTTCTGTTTTCAAGTTCAAATATAGTTGCTTTTCAAAAGCAAGTCTTAAGTCTTCTTTTACAAGAAAGTACTGGTTTTGTGGTAAGAGCAATAACTGCCAATTTGTAGGCTAAGACTGAGGGGAACCATGAGCACTCATGGAGGGACCCGTGAGTCCAACCACACATGTAGACGAGGATGGCGTTGTTCAGCATCAGTAGGAGGAAAAGCCCTTGGTCCTGTGAAGGCTCATTTATCCAATGTAGGGAAATGCCAGGGTGTTGAGGTTAGCATGGGGAGGTAGAAGGGAGTATGAGAGAGGGGGAAAAGATGATAACATTTGAAATGTAAATGCATTAAATATCCAAGAAATATAATTTTTTAAAAAAGTAGGTTTGGGACAGTGTCTCAAGATTATTTTATGTGTTTTTTAACTCATTTGAAATGCCACATTACTAATACAATTCTTACAAATGCTAAAATAAGAAATTCTTCATATTTACATTCTATCAGGATCTTTCCATTTTATTTCTGAAATATTAATATTTAGGTGTTTATTAAAATACTACATTGTACTTTTTCTTTCTTTTTATAAAAACCTTAACAAAATTAATAAACAAATCTAATAAATCTAGTTAGAGTGAGTTTGATAGACTAAGATCCAAGCCTCTGAGTAATGCAAACAGAAGCATCAGGAGTTTAAGGCCAGTTTGGGCTACATAGCCATTTCTGGGTCAGTCTAGTATGCATGAGTCCTATGTAAAATAATAAAACTTTTACGCTACAAATATATTTTAAGCTGTATTTAGTGGTGCGTGTCTTTAATCATAGTACTTGTGGAGGAGTGCAAGGAGGATTTTGAATGAAGCTAGCTTGGTCTCAAAGGTGAGTTCAAGGACATCCAGAAGAACATATAAAAACCTTTTTATTTCTTTTTCAAAAACCACAAAACAATAAAGAAAAAGATCACTTAAAATGTGTTATGTGGGTATCTTAATATTTCAGAGAATTTAGTTTTGCTTGGAACCATCCAATAACCTCACTCAGCACAAAACATTGGTGAAAAATGAAATGTTCATGGGATGTAGACTTACAATGTGATAATTGGTTACATCTGCCAGTATTCTTAGGCTGAAATAAAGGATAATAATCACTCTAGTTTGTTCTAATATGCTCACAATAGCTTTTCCTTTGAAATGTCTATGTTTCTGGACTTGTGTGGCCTGTACTTCATAAGACTTTTCCAACTCGTTTTTAAAATTGATACCTATTGCCCCAGTATTGAGGGATTACCAAGGGAAGGTGATTTAGTCATGAGAGTTCTACTGTCATGAATGAGAACAGTACCTTTGTAAAGAGTTTTAAGATGAAGGCTCTCTTCACACTTCTTTCCAATGCCATGTTAAGAGATGGCTAGTGTCCCTTAGGGATGATGGGAGAGCAAGCTGCCTTCTCTGATATGGCTTAGCCTTTACCTGATGCTAAAGCTGTGCTTCATTCATCTCTCACTTTGCGACTACTGAATTGAAAGAGTACAGTTATTTCCTTTATGAATAAAGCTGATGTCAAAGTTAATGATAGCAGCCAAGAAAGTTTTTCCATTGAGGTTTGTGCTAATGTCATCTGAGATGGGAGTGACGAATAAAAATGATGACTTACCTTCTGACATTTGTTACACAGGTGGAAAAGCATTTATGCACAAGTAAGTAAATCCAAATATGTTATGATGAGTAAAATGTGTAGTAATACATTTTTTGATCGTCATCATCACAAAAATGAAAATATTTTACAGGAGTTCTAACCAAAGTGGTGCATTGTTTTAAAATTAGCATGTGAATTGTATTACTGAATTTACTCATACATGATAGGTAGTAACAAGATTTGAAATAACTAGGGGAAATTCAGTCACTCTAATATACAGATTAGACAGTAAAACATTAAAAATATTCATTAATACATGAGATTAGGATTTTCAAATATGCTTAAACATGTCCACTGTATATGGAAGGAATTAGCTATTTATTTCACATTTTTAAATAGTAGAAAACTACAAGTTAATTGTTATTCTCTCAGCTATAAGGTTGATAATATTAGCATTCCTTGGTTTTCCTCAGACTCTAAAAGTATTTTTGAAAATTAAGTTTATTCTCATTTATTTGACCATTATGTATGTACACATTAATATATTAGCAATTGCCATAAACATATGAACTATTAAATCAAATTCATCATTTTTTATTTATGTGTATGCTTATGTATGTGTTTGAGGAAATATGTGTGCATTGCCTGTGTACATGTGTACGTGAATGTGGAGACCACTCAATATCTGGATTGTTCCTTTATCACACTTCCCCATTACTTTTAAAGTCAGAGTCCTTCAGTCAAAGCCAGAACTCTGAGAAAGAACTCGTCTCACAAGTCAGCTTGCTTTGGATAGCATCTGTCTCTACTGCTTAGGCAAAAGCAAGCGATTGATCATCATGCCCCTCTGGAATTTTCATAGTTTCTGGGATGCAAATTCAGGTTCCAACACTATTTTAATGGCTGAACCACCTACAAAGTGAAAGTGTTTGCTTTTTTTTTAGCACTTTATGGGTTTTTCAACTTCATTACTAAACATCACAATATCCAATACTGTTCAAATTATTATGCAATATTTGAAAACAGTGAGTAGCCGTATTAAGAGTTTGTTTGGCACTGCCACTCAAGTGAGAAAGCTCTAAGTCATTTATCATATCATCCTACAAAATCACTACCCAAACAAGGCATCTTAGGTTCTGAAAACTGAATTTTCATATATTACTTTCAGGGTCATTATCATGGTTCTATAAAAACACATTTTATTATTTTAATGCAGAATCTAATACATACATTCAACATAGTGTTCTTCATTCAACTCTCCTATCATCATAGTCATCATCATAATCATTGTCATCATCTTCATCATTATCATCCTCTCCACCCTCTTAAACTGTGGTTTTCAACTTTGAGCATTCCTCAGGGTCATTTGAAAGCTTATAATAATATAGACAAGTATATCTGTTCTCCGAGTTTGAGATGTTGTTGTGTACCATAAACAGAGTCATTACCTTTGATCCTCCTGTCTTATTATATTTGTTCTTTAAACAACATAATCATGCTTGCATGTATTCTGTGTATTCTTACACCTACTCTTTTATGTCCCACCTTCCCCTGTCTATCTTCAGTCTTCTGGCATGCCTACTTCTCATATTTTTACCTTTTGTGACTGACTTAGTATATATAGCCATGGTTCTTCATGTGACTAAGAACATCTGATAGAAAATAATGACTTCCCCTCACACAAGAATCATTCAGTACCTAATAGTTTTGTGGAAAAGATAGGACATCCTGAGACCTTCTGCCACCTCATTGTTACTGGCTTTTGACCATGGGGAGTCTTATGTAGCACCCAGAGATGGCCACTGTGGCTGCAATGAGTTCATAATTACAATGGCTGTGTTCTTCCTGGAAGATAACATTTTGCTATGCTTCTATGTGTCGTGAAGTCCTTTCTTTTCAGTGAGACCTATCAAGCATTAGAATTGGTCTCATTGAACTTTTGGCTGAAAGGTTCAGCTTTCTCTCATTGTAACACCTTAAGTAGCCAAGAGGGTTTATATTTACTGCTTTCTATGGAAGTAATAAATACAGTTTCCAATAATGATGAGGGAAGAATTTAAGAGTAAAACTTAAATGTATTGGGCACTGGAAAAAATTTCCTGAACAAAACACCAATGGCTTATGCTCTAAGATCAAGAATCGACAAATGGGATCTCATAAAGAAGAAAGTTTGATGCCCATCACTGTAAGGAACAGTAGTATCCCTTCCCCCAAAGTCTATGAATTTCAGCCATAGCCCTGTGACTAGGCTTGCCGTATTAGCCATGGATTCCCTCCAGAAGAGCAGAGCTGGCACCCTTTCATAGCACACTCAGTAACCTCTCAAACTATGCTCACACTACTGCACCAGAGGGAACATCTTGCCTGGCAGGATATTGTAGTTCATTCATAATATTCACAACTGCATAAGATAGCTCATCCTTTCTATTTCTCCTTCTATCAGTGTGATAGCCAGCCAGCTGGGATGATTTTCCAGCTGGTTTCCAGCTTGGCTTTTAGATGCATTTGTAACAAGCGCCCATAGGATGCTCCTGTTAATTTTACATCTAAGAATTGAGAAACCCTGTTTTTTTTTTTTTCTTTTTTTTTCCCGGAGCTGAGGACTGAACTCAGGGCCTTGTGATTGCTAGGCAAGCGCTCTACCACTGAGCTAAATCCCCAACCCTGAGAAACCTCATTTTTAAGTTAATTTTTATTTTTTTATTCTTTCATTATTTATTTCAGAACTTAAGCAACACTGCCGATGTATATTTAATCAAAAACAATTATTTAAGTAATCTCTGGAGTTCAACCACCAGCAATAAAAACATTTTAATACTTTAGTCTATTTTTGTTGAATTTATTTCTAATGGACATAATTTTAATTGCGTTGCTTTGGATTAACTTTTGTATTATATGATTTGGTTGATGTGAAAAAGACAAACCTGAGAGAAGCTATGTGAAGAAAGATAGTTATTGTAGCTCATGTTTACAGAGGGCTCAATCCAAAATGGTTAGCAAGAGAGGAAGAGAAGAGAGAATTCCATGCCGTATTGGATAAGAAGCAGAAAGGAGAGTGTTAAAAATCTGTTGCCACTTCTTTTTCTTCCTCACCTTTCATCTAGTCCATAGCTCATGGGATGATAACCAGACAGTAGCTAAGTCTTCTGTTAAATCTCTCTCTGAAAATATCTGCCAAAAATAGAACCTCAATTGATTCACTCCTCCCAATTCACTCTAAATCTTGTCCAGTTCCCACTGAAGCTGAGTACTCACAGATAATTTATCAACACATTATTTGGCTGAACATTGTAACTGCTACTTCTGGATAAGTGCAGAATTATTCACACTTCTACCATGACAAATTTTTACGATTTATACAGCAATATTTTGATTAATGTAATTCTGATGTGCAGTGATTTTCATTCACATTTTTGTCATGTTCAGTTTCATTAAAATGTGTAAAAAAGAAAAGAACTAAAATTACGCTGAGATACAAATTTTCAACTTCATAATTATATAACATAACTAAAATAATAACAATATAAATATATCCCAACCACTATGGGGCACTGCTGTAGTCTTGGCGTTGTGGAGTCTGAGGCAGGAGGATTATAAATAGGACAGCTTAGCATACAGATTAAGTCCCAGTATGGCCTAAGTCCTTGTAGCAAGATCCCTGTTCCAACTACAAGCAAAAACAAAGTAACAAGATATACCAATTTCAGTAATGACCCTTGTTTACTTCCTCCTGTTTTCTATTTTGAATGTCATAACAATTCCTAATAGATGAACTTTACAGAATCCTTGTGGTATTCATTAGCTCTAATTTGTCTTAAATTATCGCCAATTATTTATATTTTAAGAATAAATTCACCAGTGGCTTTAGTTTTACCAAGTCCTATGTAGTATAACTTGCTGTGTACCAGGGAAAGTGTACATGTAATTTTTATTTTTTTTAATACTAAGATGTCATCTTAAGTAAAATTAACCATCAGAAATCAAAAGGCTACTGAGTTGTTTAGAGAGTACTGACCTTGAAGAAAAATGGAATTGAGCTTTTAGTAGCTATATGAAGCAGTTAAGAGGTTCCTGTTACTCCAGCTTCGGGGAGGAATGAGGTCATATATATATTCATATGTGTGAGTGTATGCCAGACATAGATAAACACACACGGGCACAATTTAAAATAAATCACAAAAAGTAGAAATTAATGGAACAAAAGTGTGAAGGTAAAACTTTTACCTGAAAAAATTTTTTTTCTTATTTCTAATGGAAAATTGACTGACATCATAATACTTAAAGATAGATCTAAATCTTTGGTTTAATATAAATACCATCTATCTTTGTTTACCTAATATGTAGCAAAATTTTGTTTGATGTATTAATGTATCCATTTATTTATTTTTATATTTTATTCACTTTATATCCTGAACACAGCCCTTACTGCCATTCCCTTACAAATCCCTTCCTTCATTGCCCTTCCTTCTCCTCACAGAAGATAACCCCATTGGCTATCAGCCAACCCTGGGACTTCTGGTTCCAGCAGGACTAGGCATAGCCTCTCCCACTGAGGCTCAACCAGGCACTTCAGCTGCCTGCATGAGGCAAGGTATTTTATAGTGTGAATCTGAAAGAAATTTAGGTGTTCTTTGCTTCATTCAATTAAACAAGGCTAAAACAATTTCCAAAATAATAGTGCCATGCCAATATCAGCATTTATCTTCACAAATCAATATTCATTTTATCAGATGTTAATATAATCTTAAAGCAATGTTGTCCACTCAATACTATATTAGATGATTTGCATTTGAAATACACGTTATAACTGTATGGATGTATGAACAGCCAAAAGCTCCTTCCAGAACTATTTTTTTTCTTCTGGAGGAATCACTTTTCCTATTTTCTATTGCCTTCTCTCTTTCACTCATTTTCTGTCTTTCTCGCTATATTTATCTATTTATCTCTTTCACTCTCTCAAGCAATATATATTAATATATTAGTTGTTATATCATTATACTATTATACCAATTAGTTACACACATATGTAAAATCATAACATTGTGAGGACAGAGTCAGAAGCATCACCAAAATTTCTGGACCCCTTTGTTCTTCTCACTTATTGTGTTCCAGGACAGCTGGTGAGACATACTAAACTCCTACCTCAAAGAAAAACATATAGAAAAAAAAATAAAACAGACAAAAATAAAGAGAAGAAGAAATAATTGAGATATTATTACAGAAAAAACCTACAAGCACTCTTTTACCGGAAAAGATTTTATGAATTAAAATGTTTTAGAAGAATCATTCTAGAAATGTCTTAAGAAGGGTACCAATTTATTCAGTTTTATGTATCAGTATACTCATTTTAGGGTCTTTACTATGATTTTAAAAGTTCGCCACCTAAAATGGAAGAGAATAAAAATTAGATAATCAATTAAATATGTGAAGATATAATAATGTTTAACGAAATTTTAGAGAATTTTATGCTTGAGTACTGTATTTGTAATAATTCTGCTCTCCCAAATTCTTCTGACTCTTCTTGCTGCAACATTTTAAATATTTCTGTCATTCAAATAGGTTGAAAATAAGCACCTCAGTGGTTTTCTTTCAAAGAAAGTATAAACTACAAAAAGAGGAAAAAATATTAGTTATTAAAATAATCTCACTTTTCTCTGTAATTGGCCATACCTCATTATGGCCAGTATATGATAAGATGATTTTTAAGCCAAAGCAACAATCACTTTTTATTGAATGGTCCTCATATGCCTTCTAGGAGATTTCTTGTTTTATCATGTAACAGCTGTTAAGTATGGGTCACCCAAACCAGAAAGGACAAATAGGTTATGCTGCAGAATGCAAAAAAAAAAAAAATTACATTTTGAGGCAAAGTACATTCACCATGGAGTTTTTCATGAAAGGAAATGTTTATTATCTTAAAAAAAGAATATATTAAAAGTTGCTGAGTTTCCACAACCTGTCCCTGACAGCTCTCTCAGTGTAAGTAATACATCATGAGTGTGATGGCAATCTGATGATGTATTGGGACCATACATCACTGTGGTGACGGTGCCTTAATGACAGATGAGTAATATGTCTTCAGGTAAAGCTCTCAAATTTAGGCCTGCCTGGAAAACAGAGTTTCTGGAAGAAGAAAATATCTCAGAACTTTATGAAGTAATGCATGTAATGAAACACAGTTTGCTACATAAGAATTTTGTAAGATTGGGAGCAGAAATGAGATGGTTTAATAATACCTTGACACTATTTTTTTTTTATCGTGGAGCATATTTAGTGAATGATGTTCCTATTTTTCATGTTCATACTTACCTTTCCTATCATTTCCTTCTATATTGTTGTGCACTCCTTCACTCTACAGATTCCTTAGAACAGGAGGAAGCTCCCTGTTACCTAAGTGGTTTAGAGCCAATGAAACTGTACTTCCTATTAAGAACCTCCTAATTCTGTACAGGCAAGGTTGTTTGTTCTTTCTTTCCCTACTTCTTTAGCTTTAATATAGTTTTCAAAATAAATTTTCCTTGAATTTTGGTTCACTTAGGAGCTCTTCAATGTATCCTTGGGTGTGAAGAACACTAATCATGTGCCATCTCTTATAATCAGGAAGAGGAGAAAGCTCAAATGGGGAAAGTAAATGGAAAGAATGCCCATGTGCATATGTTCCTCATATGATGGAGTATGTTCAGTTTTCCTTCATGTTTAAAGGCTTTGTAGTTACATAATGTTCATTCAATATGTGAGCTAGTGCTGCTATCAAATCAATTCCTACAGTAGAATTTATCAGTATAATACTTGTTAAGAATGATGACTGGATTCATTTGGCATTAAACATCTAGAAAACTTTTACATTAGACAATTTGTAATATTTTCATGCTGTTTGGAATAATGGAAATATGCACTTCAATTTAAAACAAGATTATTCATGGATTCATTTTATTTATATAATAGACAGATATAATAGCATAATTTTTAATAGTACTCATTGGAATAGAAGTTGATAAACTTTGTTCCTTTATGAAAATTAAGTAAGATCTGTGTGACATTAAAAATATTTTAATTTTGATATGTGTGTCTACTGTAGATTAGAACTACACTATTTTTTCTCATTCCTCATTTTATTTTCTTTGAGTCAGGGTCTCATTCAAGATAGGGACAGCTCTGTCTGTCCTGAAACTCACTATGTATATCAGGCTGATCTGGAACCCTTAGAGCTCCTCCTGCTTCTGACTTCCAATTTTGGGGAATAATTCTATGTGTCCGTACACCATATGCATTTTTCATTCTTCATTAATGGAGTCTGAGAAAAAGAAAAATCTCCCAAAAGACAAACGAATACAAAACATACTTTTATCAAGGCGCATTAATAAAAGGGCAACACAAATAAAGAGGTTCATAACCACTGAGAAAGGAATGATGAGATAACAAGAAAAATTTGTCAAGGTCTTTGTGTTATCTGTCCTGTTTGATTTTCAATCCTAATTCTTACATAGAATAGCCAGGTGATAACAGCATGCTCCTTAATTCTCAATCTTATCATATATTTAACTTGAAGACAGGGTATGTCTCTGTTTATGATATAACAAGGTATTTGCAAAAAGTGAATGTGAAAGAGACTGTCCATTAGATACTAAATAAACATGACTATAAATGATCATTCACCAAAACTGCATGGATAAAGAAAGCTATTTAATTCAATAAAGATTGTTTAAATAAACTTTTAAAAATATTAAAGACATATTTATTTATGTATTTTTTGTGTGCGAGTGCTCTGTCCTGTCATCATGTATACCAGAAGAGAAAACCAAATCCCAATACCAATAGTTGTGAGCCACCATGGGATTCCTAGGAATTGAATTAGGGAATTCTGGATAAACTGCTAGTGCTCTTTTCTACTAGCCAGCTCTCCAGCTCTCATTTTTAAATATCAAGAACAAATATCTTTCATAGTAGGACTTAGCCAGGGATACGCACCAACAATGAACCTTTTGCCAACTCTTATACTCACTAAAGAAAAATAAAATGGCGAAGGTAAGTGGAAAGTCTGTGCATGTGTATTCAGCATTATATGTTACTCATATGAAGAGGTGTTTTTAGTTTTTTTTAATGTTTGAAATGTTACATATTTACAAAACATCAGTCTAATATATGAACTTGTACTCCATCAAATCATAAATCATTTATCCAAAGGTAGGAAGTTTTGGACTTTAGAATTCATTTTCTTTCAAAACTTTCATTAGAATTGGTTTTACTCTATTAAATTAGATATGCCAATTTTATATGTACTATAAATTAAAAATTAAGGGACATGAGTGCTCTTGTCCCTTCTTTGTCCCATTCATAGTAGCTTGAAACATACCAGTAACCTAAGTGACACAATGGTCCTCCATGAATATCTAATGAAGAATGTGTGAACCGTTATCACTCCCAGTAATGGATGGCAGATTGCCTGCACATTTTTTTTATTTTTTTTTATTTTTTTTATTATTAACTTGAGTATTTCTTATATACATTTCGAGTGTTATTCCCTTTCCCAGTTTCCGGGCAAACGTCCCCCTCCCCCCTCCCCTTTCTTATCGGTGTTCCCCTCCCCACCCTCCCCCCATTGTCCCCCTCCCCCCAACAGTCTAGTTCACTGGGGGTTCAGTCTTAGCAGGACCCAGGGCTTCCCCTTCCACTGGTGCTCTTACTAGGATATTCATTGCTACCTATGAGGTCAGAGTCCAGGGTCAGTCCATGTATAGTCTTTAGGTAGTGGCTTAGTCCCTGGAAGCTCTGGTTGCTTGGCATTGTTGTACATATGGGGTCTCGAGCCCCTTCAAGCTCTTCCAGTTCTTTCTCTGATTCCTTCAACGGGAGTCCTATTCTCAGTTCAGTGGTTTGCTGCTGGTATTCGCCTCTGTATTTGCTGTATTCTGGCTGTGTCTCTCAGGAGCGATCTACATCCGGCTCCTGTCGGTCTGCACTTCTTTGCTTCATCCATCTTGTCTAATTGGATGGCTGTATATGCATGGGCCACATGTGGGGCAGACTCTGAATGGGTGATCCTTCAGTCTCTGTTTTAATCTTTGCCTCTCTGTTCTCTGCCAAGGGTATTCTTGTTCCCCTTTTAAAGAAGGAGTGAACCATTCACATTTTGATCATCTGTCTTGAGTTTCATTTGTTCTAGGCATTTAGGGTAATTCAAGCATTTGGGCTAATAGCCACTTATCAGTGAGTGCATACCATGTATGTCTTTCTGTGTTTGGGTTAGCTCACTCAGGATGATATTTTCCAGTTCCAGCCATTTGCCTACGAATTTCATAAAGTCGTTGTTTTTGATAGCTGAGTAATATTCCATTGTGTAGATGTACCACATTTTCTGTATCCATTCCTCTGTTGAAGGGCATCTGGGTTCTTTCCAGCTTCTGGCTATTATAAATAAGGCTGCAATGAACATAGTGGAGCACGTGTCTTTTTTATATGTTGGGGCATCTTTTGGGTATATGCCCAAGAGAGGTATAGCTGGATCCTCAGGCAGTTCAATGTCCAATTTTCTGAGGAACCTCCAGACTGATTTCCAGAATGGTTGTACCAGTTTGCAGTCCCACCAACAATGGAGGAGTGTTCCTCTTTCTCCATATCCTCGCCAGCATCTGTTGTCACCGGAGTTTTTGATCTTAGCCATTCTCACTGGTGTGAGGTGAAATCTCAGGGTTGTTTTGATTTGCATTTCCCTTATGACTAAAGATGTTGAACATTTCTTTAGGTGTTTCTCCGCCATTCGGCATTCCTCAGCTGTGAATTCTTTGTTTAGCTCTGAGCCCCATTTTTTAATAGGGTTATTTGTTTTCCTGTGGTCTAACTTCTTGAGTTCTAACGACACCCTTCATAATAGACCCAAATAATATAAAGTACCTCGGTGTGACTTTAACAAAGCAAGTAAAAGATCTGTACAATAAGAACTTCAAGACACTGAAGAAGGAAATTGAAGAAGACCTCAGAAGATGGAAAGATCTCCCATGCTCATGGATTGGCAGGATTAATATAGTAAAAATGGCCATTTTACCAAAAGCAATCTACAGATTCAATGCAATCCCCATCAAAATACCAATCCAATTCTTCAAAGAGTTAGACAGAACAATTTGCAAATTCATCTGGAATAACAAAAAACCCAGGATAGCTAAAGCTATCCTCAACAATGAAAGGACTTCAGGGGGAATCACTATCCCTGAACTCAAGCAGTATTACAGAGCAATAGTGATAAAAACTGCATGGTATTGGTACAGAGACAGACGGATAGACCAATGGAATAGAATTGAAGACCCAGAAATGAACCCACACACCTATGGTCACTTGATTTTTGACAAAGGAGCCAAAACCATCCAATGGAAAAAAGATAGCATTTTCAGCAAATGGTGCTGGTTCAACTGGAGGTCAACATGTAGAAGAATGCAGATCGATCCATGCTTATCACCCTGTACAAAGCTTAAGTCCAAGTGGATCAAGGACCTCCACATCAAACCAGACACACTCAAACTAATAGAAGAAAAACTAGGGAAGCATCTGGAACACATGGGCACTGGAAAAAATTTCCTGAACAAAACACCAATGGCTTATGCTCTAAGATCAAGAATTGACAAATGGGATCTCATAAAACTGCCTGCACATTTTATTCATTTTTAATCTTGTGCAGGATAGATTTCAGCATACCTAGTAGAATATTACCAATTGCAAATACTTAATTTTGAATGGGATTTTGAGAGAGAGAGAGAGAGAGAGAGAGAGAGAGAGAGAGAGAGAACGCTCTATGTTTTTAAACTTTGAATTAAACATCCCACAAAAGAATTAGTTGACCCTGTTTGATCCCAGTATCAGTATGCTTCCTACCCACTACGACTTTTTGTGCAACCTAGCATGGGCAGATAGAAGCTAGTAGCAATTCTTCGATTGGGAATGTCATTTGATAATGACATCTACCTCCTGGTTAACTTACCAATTATTACTACTATAACTAGCAGTGTACTCATTACTTAAAAAGAGAATTCTTGGCCATTCAGAGGTTAACATACATGTGGCCCATATATATACAGCCAGCAAAAGTAGATAAGATTGATGAAGCTAAAAAATGCATGCTGAAAGGGACCAAATATAGATATCTCCTGAGGGACACATCCAGAGCAAGTCCAATACAGAGGTCAATGCTAGCAGCAAACCACTGAACTGAGAGCAGGACCCCTGGGGGGAACTAGAGGAAGTATTGAAAGACATGTGGCCCATACATGTACAGCCGCCCAATTAGACAAGATGGATGAAGCAAAGAAGAGCAGACCGACAGGAGCCGGATGTAGATCGCTCCTGAGAGACACAGCCAGAATACAGCAAATACAGAGGCGAATGCCAGCAGCAAACCACTGAACTGAGAATAGGTCCCGTATTGAAGGAATCAGAGAAAGAACTGGAAGAGCTTGAAGGGGCTCGAGACCCCAAAAGTACAACAATGCCAAGCAATCAGAGCTTCCAGGGACTAAGCCACTACCTAAAGACTATACATGGACTGACCCTGGACTCTGACCCCATAGGTAGCAATGAATATCCTAGTAAGAGCACCAGTGGAAGGGGAAGCCCTGGGTCCTGCTAAGACTGAACCCCCAGTGAACTAGTCTATGGGGGGAGGGCGGCAATGGGGGGAGGGTTGGGAGGGGAACACCCATAAGGAAGGGGAGGGGGGAGGGGGATGTTTGCCCGGAAACCGGGAAAGGGAATAACACTCGAAATGTATATAAGAAATACTCAAGTTAATAAAAAAAAATTAACTCAAAAAAAAAATAAAGTGCTTTAATGCACATGGTCAAAAAAAAAAAAGATCAAAAAAAAAAAAAAAAAAAAAAAGAAAGAGTTGAAGGAGCTTGCAACCCGATAAAAACAACAATGCCAACCAACCAGAGCTTCCAGGGACTAAACCACTACCAAAAGGCTATACATGGACTGACACAGGACTCCAACTACATATGTAGCAGAGAATAGCCTTGATGGGGCATCAGGGGAAGGGAAAGCCCTTTATCCTGCCAAGGTTGGAACCCCCAGTGCAGGGTATTACTGGGGTGGGCAATAAAGGGGATGTATATGGGGAATACCTGTATTAGGGAGGGGAGGGGAAGGAGTGGGGACTTATGGACAGGAAACTGGGTAGAGGTATAACCTTTGAAATGTAAATGAAGAAATATATCTAATAAAAATTTTTTTAAAAAAAGAGAATTCTTCTTTCTAGTATTAAAAATCGACCAAACTGATCTAAGAGGAAAAAACATAAAAATATAATACTTGGAGAATACTAGTTATGCTCAAACTACTTGCCAATAATCACGGGGAATCAATGAATTTGAGGTTACCAACACCAATTATTATAATGAAGATCCAATATTAAAAAAAATTGTTGCCTTCCTGGTTGCTGCCGCCGCGGAGAGCTCTTGGGCAGCACCCCGCGAGCAAACTTGACCCTGGGGACCACAGGTAAGACCAACTTTTCTGCTGCAAGAGAACTGCCTGGTGATCTCGGGACACACAGAGGCAGAATTCCTCTAGGACCGGGCACCTCCTGTGTTTACCGGGAGTCCCACACCTGCGGATCCTGGCCCTCAGGAACTCTCTGCTCCCAGACACCGTGGGAGAGAGACCCAACCGCCTGGTCAGGTGGGCACTCCTGAGGCTGCAGAGCGGAAGAGACCACCAACACTGCCCACTCCTGCCCACATCCCTGGCCCAAGAGAAAACTGTATACGGCCTCTGGTTTCCCGTGGGGGAGGGTCCAGGAGCGGCAGGACCGCTGTGTCTGAGACACCGCCGGAACCTGAAGGAAACAGACCGGATAAACAGTTCTCTTCACCCAAATCCCATGGGAGGGAGAGCTAAACCTTCAGAGAGGTGGACGCACCTGGGAAACCAGAAGAGACTGCACTCTGCACACACATCTGGGACGCCAGAGGAAAACACCAAACGCCATCTGGAACCCTGGTGAACTGAAGCTCCCGGAAACAGCGGCACAGATCTTCTGGTTGCTGCCGCCGCAGAGAGCTCGAGGGCAGCACCCGGCGAGCGAACTTGAGCCTCGGGACCACAGGTAAGACCAACTTTTCTGCTGCAAGTGACCTGTCTGGTGAACTCAAGACACAGGCCCATAGGAACAGCTGAAGACCTGTAGAAAGGAAAAACTACACGCCCAAAAGCAGAACACTCTGTCGCCATAACAGGCTGAAAGAAAACAGGAAAACAGGTCTACAGCACTCCTGACACACAGGCTTATAGGGCAGTCAAGCCACTGTCAGAAATAGCAGAACAAAGTAACACTAGAGATAATCTGATGGCGAGAGGCAAGCGCAGGAACCCAAGCAACAGAAACCAAGACTACATGGCACCATCAGAACCCAATTCTCCCACCAAAACAAACATGGAATATCCAAACACACCAGAAAAGCAAGATCTAGTTTCAAAATCATATTTGATCATGATGCTGGACTTCAAGAAAGACGTGAAGAACTCCCTTAGAGAACAAGTAGAAGCCTACAGAGAGGAATCACAAAAATGTCTGAAAGAATTCCAGGAAAACATAATTAAACAAGTAGAAGCCCATAGAGAGGAGTCACAAAAATCCCTGAAAGAATTCCAGGAAATCATAAATAAACAAGTAGAAGCCCATAGAGAGGAGTCACAAAAATCCCTGAAAGAATTCCAGGAAAACACAATCAAACAGTTGAAGGAATTAAAAATGGAAATAGAAGCAATCAAGAAAGAACACATGGAAACAACCCTGGATATAGAAAACCAAAAGAAGAGACAAGGAGCTGTAGATACAAGCTTCACCAACAGAATACAGGAGATGGAAGAGAGAATCTCAGGAGCAGAAGATTCCATAGAAATCATTGACTCAACTGTCAAAGATAATGTAAAGCAGAAAAAGCTACTGGTCCAAAAAATACAGGAAATCCAGGACTCAATGAGAAGATCAAATCTAAGGATAATAGGTATAGAAGAGAGTGAAGACTCCCAGCTCAAAGGACCAGTAAATATCTTCAACAAAATCATAGAAGAAAACTTCCCTAACCTAAAAAAAGAGATACCCATAGGCATACAAGAAGCCTACAGAACTCCAAATAGATTGGACCAGAAAAGAAACACCTCCCGTCACACAATAGTCAAAACATCAAACGCACAAAATAAAGAAAGAACATTAAAAGCAGTAAGGGAAAAAGGTCAAGTAACATATAAAGGCATACCTATCAGAATCACACCAGACTTTTCGCCAGAAACTATTAAGGCCAGAAGATCCTGGACTGATGTCATACAGACCCTAAGAGAACACAAATGCCAGCCCAGGTTACTGTATCCTGCAAAACTCTCAATTAACATAGATGGAGAAACCAAGATATTCCATGACAAAACCAAATTTACACAATATCTTTCTACAAATCCAGCACTACAAAGGATAATAAATGGTAAAGCTCAACATAAGGAGGCAAGCTATACCCTAGAAGAAGCAAGAAACTAATTGTCTTGGCAACAAAACAAAGAGAAGAAAAGCACACAAACATAACCTCACATCCAAATATGAATATGACAGGAAGCAATAATCACTATTCCTTAATATCTCTCAACATCAATGGCCTCAACTCCCCAATAAAAAGACATAGATTAACAAACTGGATACGCAATGAGGACCCTGCATTCTTTTGCCTACAGGAAACACACCTCAGAGACAAAGACAGACACTACCTCAGAGTGAAAGGCTGGAAAACAAATTTCCAAGCAAATGGTCAGAAGAAGCAAGCTGGAGTAGCCATTCTAATATCAGATAAAATCAATTTTCAACTAAAAGTCATCAAAAAAGATAAGGAAGGACACTTCATATTCATCAAAGGAAAAATCCACCAAGATGAACTCTCAATCCTAAATATCTATGCCCCATATACAAGGGCACCTACATAAGTAAAAGAAACCTTACTAAAGCTCAAAACACACATTGCACCTCACACAATAATAGTAGGAGATTTCAACACCCCACTCTCATCAATGGACAGATCATGGAAACAGAAATTAAACAGAGATGTAGACAGACTAAGAGAAGTCATGAGCCCAATGGACTTAATGGATATTTATAGAACATTCTATCCTAAAGCAAAAGGATATACCTTCTTCTCAGCTCCTCATGGTACTTTCTCCAAAATTGACCATATGATTGGTCAAATAACGAGCCTCACCAGGTACAGAAAGTTAGAAATAATCCCATGAGTGGTATCGGACCACCACAGCCTAAAACTGGTCTTCAATAACAATAAGGGAAGAATGCCCACATATACGTGGAAATTGAACAATGATAACCTGGTCAAGGAAGAAATAAAGAAAGAAATTAAAGACTTTTTAGAATTTAATGAAAATGAAGGTACAACATACCCAAACATATGGGACACAATGAAAGCTGTGCTAAGAGGAAAACCCATAGCTCTGAGTGCTTGCAGAAAGAAACAGGAAAGAGCATATGTCAGCAGCTTGACAGCACACCTAAATGCTCTAGAACAAAAAGAAGCAAATCCACCCAGGAGGAGTAGAAGGCAGGAAATAATCAAACTCAGAGCTGAAATTAACCAAGTGGAAACAAAAAGGACCATAGAAAGAATCAACAGAACCAAAAGTTGGTTCTTTGAGAAAATCAACAAGATAGATAAACCCTTAGCCAGACTAACGAGAGGACACAGAGAGTGTGTCCAAATTAACAAAATCAGAAATGAAAAGGGAGACATAACTACAGAATCAGAGGAAATTAAAAAAATCATCAGATCTTATTATAAAAGTGTATATTCAACAAAACTTGAAAATCTGCAGGAAATGGACAATTTCCTAGACAGAAACCAGGTACCGAAGTTAAATCAGGAACAGATAAACCAGTTAAAAACCCCATAACTCCTAAGGAAATAGAAGCAGTCATTAAAGGTCTCCCAACCAAAAAGAGCCCAGGTCCAGACGGGTTTAGTGCAGAATTCTATCAGACCTTCATAGAAGACCTCATACCAATATTATGCAAACTATTCCACAAAATTGAAACAGATGGAGCACTACTGAATTCCTTCTATGAACCCACAATTACTCTTATACCTAAACCACACAAAGACCCAACAAAGAAAGGGAACTTCAAACCAATTTCCCTTATGAATATCGACGCAAAAATACTCAATAAAATTCTGGCAAAACGAATCCAAGAGCACATCAAAACAATCGTCCACCATGATCAAGTAGGCTCCATCCAGGCATGCAGGGATGGTTTAATATACGGAAAACATCAACGTGATCCATTATATAAACAAACTGAAAGAACAACACCACATGATCATTTCATTAGATGCTGAGAAAGCGTTTGACAAAATTGAACACCCCTTCATGATAACAGTCCTGGAAAGAATAGGAATTCAAGGCCCATACCTAAACATAGTAAAAGCCATATACAGCAAACCAGTTGCTAACATTAAAATAAATGGAGAGAAACTTGAAGCAATCCCATTAAAATCAGGGACTAGACAAGGCTGCCCACTCTCTCCCTACTTATTCAATATAGTTCTTGAAGTTCTAGCCAGAGCAATCAGACAACAAAAGGAGGTCAAGGGGATACAGATCTGAAAAGAAGAAGTCAAAATATCACTATTTGCAGATGATATAATAGTATAGTTAAGTGATCCCAAAAGTTCCACCAGAGAACTACTAAAGCTGATAAACAACTTCAGCAAAGTGGCTGGGTATAAAATTAACTCAAAGAAATCAGTAGCCTTCCTCTACACAAAAGAGAAACAAGCCGAGAGAGAAATTAGGGAAATGACACCCTTCATAATAGACCCAAATAATATAAAGTACCTCGGTGTGACTTTAACCAAGCAAGTAAAAGATCTGTACAATAAGAACTTCAAGACACTGAAGAAAGAAATTAAAGATGACCTCAGAAGATGGAAAGATCTCCCATGCTCATGGATTGGCAGGATTAATATAGTAAAAATGGCCATTTTAGCAAAAGCGATCTACAGATTCAATGCAATCCCCATCAAAATACCAATCCAATTCTTCAAAGAGTTAGACAGAACAATTTGCAAATTCATCTGGAATAACAAAAAACCCAGGATATCTAAAACTATCCTCAACAATAAAAGGACTTCAGGGGGAATCACTATCCCTGAACTCAAGCAGTAATACAGAGCAATAGTGATAAAAACTGCATGGTATTGGTACAGAGACAGACAGATAGACCAATGGAATAGAATTGAAGGCCCAGAAATGAACCCACACACCTATGGTCACTTGATTTTTGACAAAGGATCCAAAACCATCCAATGGAAAAAAGATAGCATTTTCAGCAAATGGTGCTGGTTCAACTGGAGGTCAATATGTAGAAAAATGCAGATCGATCCATGCTTATCACCCTGTACAAAGCTTAAGTCCAAGTGGATCAAGGACCTCCACATCAAACCAGACAAACTCAAACTAATAGAAGAAAAACTAGGGAAGCATCTGGAATTCATGGGCACTGGAAAAAATTTCCTGAACAAAACACCAATGGCTTATACTCTAAGATCAAGAATCAACATATGTGATCTCATAAAACTGCAAAGCTTCTGTAAGGCAAAGGACACTGTGGCTAGGACAAAACGGTAACCAACAGATTGGGAAAAGATCTTTACCAATCCTACAACAGATAGAGGCCTTATATCCAAAATATACAAAGAATTCAAGAAGTTAGACCGCAGGGAGACAAATAACCCTATTAAAAAATGGGGCTCAGAGCTAAACAAAGAATTCACAGCTGAGGAATGCCGAATGGCTGAGAAACACCTAAAGAAATGTTCAACATCTTTAGTCATAAGGGAAATGCAAATCAAAACAACCCTGAGATTTCACCTCACACCAGTGAGAATGGCTAAGATCAAAAACTCAGGTGACAGCAGATGCTGGCGAGGATGCGGAGAAAGAGGAACACTCCTCCATTGTTGGTGGGATTGCAGACTGGTACAACCATTCTGGAAATCAGTCTGGAGGTTCCTCAGAAAATTGGACATTGAACTGCCTGAGGATCCAGCTATACGTCTTTTGGGCATATACCCAAAAGATGCCCCAACATATAAAAAAGACACGTGCTCCACTATGTTCATTGCAGCCTTATTTATAATAGCCAGAAGCTGGAAAGAACCCAGATGCCCTTCAACAGAGGAATGGATACAGAAAATGTGGTACATCTACACAATGGAATATTACTCAGCTATCAAAAACAACGACTTTATGAAATTCGTAGCCAAATGGTTGGAACTAGAAAATATCATTCTGTGTGAGCTAACCCAATCACAGAAAGACATACATGGTATGCACTCACTGATAAGTGGCTATTAGTCCAAATGCTTGAATTACCCTAGATGCCTAGAACAAATCAAACTCAAGACGGATGATCAAAATGTGAATGCTTCACGCCTTCTTTAAAAGGGGAACAAGAATACCCTTGGCAGGGAAGAGAGAGGCAAAGATTAAAACAGAGACTGAAGTAACACCCATTCAGAGCCTCCCCCACATGTGGCCCATATATATACAGCCACCCAATTAGACAAGATGGATGAAGCAAAGTAGTGCAGACCGACAGGAGCCGGATGTAGATCGCTCCTGAGAGACACAGCCAGAATACAGCAAATACAGAGGCGAATGCCAGCAGCAAACCACTGAACTGAGAATAGAACCCCCGTTGAAGGAATCAGAGAAAGAACTGGAAGAGCTTGAAGGGGCTCGAGACCCCATATATACAACAATGCTAAGCAACCAGAGCTTCCAGGGACTAAGCCACTACCTAAAGACTATACATGGACTGACCCTGGACTCTGACCTCATAGGTAGCAATTAATATCCTAGTAAGAGCACCAGTGGAAGGGGAAGCCCTGTGTCCTGCTAAGACTGAACCCCCAGTGAACTAGACTGTTGGGGGGAGGGTGGCAATGGTGGGAGTGTTGGGAGGGGAATACCCATAAGGAAGGGGAGGGGGGAGGGGGAAGTTTGCCCGGAAACCGGGAAAGGGAATAACACTCGAAATGTATATAAAAATACTCAAGTTAATAAAAAAAAATTGTTACAACCATATCTAGACGAATATAGAAATAAAACATGTCAAATTATAAAAGCAGAAATTTTTGTAGAAATATATAGTTCTCGGACTGGTGAGATGGCTCAGTGATTAAGACCACTGACTGCTCTACCAGAGGTCCTGAGTTCAATTCCCAGCAACCACACAGTTGCTCACAACTATCTCTAACAGGACCTAATGTCCTCTTTTGGCTTCTCTGAAGAAAGTAACAGTGTATTCATAGAAATAATAAAACTTATTTTTTTAATAAAAGTACTTCTCAGGCTAAGTAAGAGTCAACAAAGAAATGTTAATGTTTATCTCTTGAAAACAAATAACAGCAAAAATTTCATTTTACTAAATGTAGAATGTAAAACTCCATAGAAATTTCTGATAAAGGAGACTGAAAAATTCTAGAGCAGTTCATCTTCCATAAGTTTAATTTAAATAATTTAATAACATAACACTAAGGGACATATAAAATTGTGACACTTGCTAAAAGAGAAAATTGTGTGCATATTTCCATACTCTATTTCTCTGACTCTCAATTTCACAACGTCCCAAAGTCTTTGGCCCTGCTTCTGAATTTTTAAATACAGTGAAAAATGTACAAAGAATAAGTATTTAAGCTTAACAATGTGATTCAAATTGTGAAATAAATTACTCATGACACTTGTTAAAACACTGGTTCTGACTTCCTCCATAGCTATCATAATAGGTGTAGGGAGTACTGCATTAGAATTTTGTATTAGAAGGTAGTTGGTGCTCAATAACACACACAAAATGAATGAATGAATGAATGAATGAATGAATAAATAATTAATAAAGGTAAGTGTGAGTAAATAAGAAATATCAAGGTCTGGAGAGATGGGTCAGCTGTTAAGAACACTGACTGCTCTTTCAGAGGTCCTGAGTTTAATTCCCAGCAACCACATGGTGGCTCACAATCATCTGTAATGTGATCCGATGTCCTCTCCAGGTTATCAAGACTTTAGTGGTACAATCTCCCTTGGTCTAGCACTCCCAAGGTCTCACTGAGCCATCATTGGGAAGATGGCCATTTTCCCCTGGAGCTCTGACCACTTCCACAGCCACTCCCTGCTAGCTTTTCTAAGACCTCAACTGCTGCACTGGCGGCCCTCCTTTTCCTCCTGTCCACTTAGGCTCCATAGATTAGAAACAATAGACAGTTTTATTATTTTAAAACTAACCAGATAACCCAAGGGCTGGGCAAAGAATCTCCTGCCTTGATCCTATCAGCCAACTCCCTCCAACCTCCTAGGCCTCGATCCTTAGCAGGTTACAAACTCAAGGTGCTCAAGACCTACATGACTGCAGCTTCCTATTCGTTCCAAAGCTTGCTCAAAATCTTCTTTCACTGTGTCCCTTCTTCTCCTCCTGGGACCCGGAATTCCCACCTTTTTCCTTTCGCATAGCAATTGACTTCTACCTTTTTTATTGACACAATCAATAACCAATTAGGGAAACAACACCTCCCTCTACAGAGTTAGGCTTTAATTATCTCAAAGACACCTGATGAAGGCAGGCAAAATGTTCCTATATCAACGATTTGCTTCTTGGATAAACCACCTTCTCAGTTTATGGGGCAAGCTTTGTTCTGCAAAGCAAGTCGAAGAGAAGAGGCAAATGGTGCTTTAAGGGATTTCTCTAGAATTTGTCCAGCACAATACTACAGATATAATCTTAATACTATAACACATAAAACGTACAAAGGTATCTTTGAATATTTGTGATTGGAGATTTAATTGGTATCAAATGTAAGACCACAGGATTTTTAAGTTACTATGAAATGCAGTAAAATATTTAACTAATAGTCAAATAATTTCTCAAAGTGACATAAATCATTATGATGAACTTTCCTTCAAATTTATTACCAAACTACCCAATGGCATTTGCATCTGAATAAAGACAGACATGTTGCCCAAATTCAGTTGGTAATCTCTGCAACTACGTATGTTACATGGAAATATTCTTGTAAGTACTGCATTACAAGCCTTGATATGAGAAGGTTATCATTAACTATCCCTTTCACCCAAAATAAAGCCTCATTTGCCTCATGGGATCGAGACAAAAGATCTCATATTTACCTGTAGACAACGGAAGATGATGTGATCAAGGATACAGAAAAATGACAACATCTTGAGGCCTTGAAACAAAGAATGGTGGAACCTCTATTGAGACGGAGGAAATGAGGGAGAAAGTATTTCCTGGAAGATTGCGGACAGACAATACCACTATAGGTTCCTTGATCTGAATTCCAATATGGAACATAATAGGACTTTTAGACTTCAGTTTTCTTTTCTTTCTTTTATTTGCATTTTTAATTTACATTGTAAACGTTATTCCATTTCCCAAAACCTCTACCTCATCCCCACACCCCCCTGCTTCTACGAGGGTGATCCCTCTCCCATCCGCCAACTCCCTCCTACCTCCGTGTCCTCACATTCCCATCTCATGTGGTCCTCTGCTGTTTTGATAACTTGCATCATAGACCTTGCTCTAGGTCAGCAGTTTACAGCTCATCTGACACCTTTCTCAACATTTGTCAAAGGTCATAACTTATTTCTTCAGTCTGTTCTCATCATTTTGACAATTTTTACACACAAGAAAATGCAAGCTATTTAAAACTCTACCAGTTCAAAAGCTTGTGTTTCTCTTAAGACTACCCTTGAAAATACTACCTTACTAACGGCACCTTTCTCACTTCAACTCAACCTGTTTCATTTTATCTTAGATGCTACTGAGAAACTTAAGGCAGTCATCAAGGAAAATGGCACTCACAATTTTACATTATTCAATTTCAGAAGATTCAATATTAAGTTAATATTTAAAGATTAAGTACTTAAACAACTTGAAAACTTCCCATCAGTTCCCCCAATCATGTTTAATAGATTAATACACTTTGAATATCGTATCCAATTACTTCTGTAAATACACATTTTACTCAATTAAATAGAAACTCTGAGGTGAAACTAATAATCACATACATAGACATTCCATGTTATAATATTAAAGCACTCAGTATCTCTTTAATTCTGAGACAGAATAATAAATTTAAGCATATTATATAGGAAGCAATGTCTTATCAGAGGAATGAGGAACTTCAGATATTTGCAAACTGAAGCAAAAATCAACAGCAAAGAGTGTGTATTTCTGTAAAGATTACACGAAGTTATGAGAATAGTGGCATATTTACCTTAGCAGGGTGTTAGGCACTAACTTCCAAAAGATGTGCTACAATTACTATTTTTAGCCCTATAACCTTAACAAAATATATTTCTTTAAATTCATTCGGTATAAAATGAATTGTTTCTACCTACACAGGCTGGAATGCAGGTGGGAAGATGTAGTGTCCATGAAAAAAAAACTGATATAAAAATATTGTTCTAGTCAGTTGAAATGTGCACGTTATTTTTATCACATCAATTTATCCATCTTCTGGGTTTCATTTTTGTAAAGTCAATGAATTAATTGCTTCCCTATATCCATTTGAATAGTTACAGAACATTTAGTCAAGGATTTTAGATCAAATTTGTTTACCTGGTATATTCCTTACTCAAAGGATGTTTCTAATGCATTAATCATTTATATATAAAAACAATACTGTGGATGACCTAAATTATTTCTTAGAAAAAATTCATCAAACAGCTTGTGGTTATATGAACAAAACAACAGCATTGTTCATATGAAAAGTAGCTTCCTGACAAGTAAATCCACAAATAGTATAACATGCTCCCTACTCAAGGATGAAGAAAAAGTAATTATGTATTTTCTCCTGCAGTAGAACATGCAGAACAAAAAGAAAGCTCTCTAGATACTCTTTGTATAAATATTATGTTCATCATTTTAATGTGTTAAAGAAATGCTTACGACGACTAATTCATAAGGCTTGCTTTATAAGTCTATGAATTTCAGAGATGTATTAGAAAAATGAATCTTTATAAAAGAATTTGTTTTTTTATTCTCTTCTTCATTTTTGTCTTGTTTTGTCTACAAACCATAAAATAGGAAAGCATATATTTCAAGATAAATGCTCATCAGAAGATATTTATTTTTGTAAGTAGCCTTTAATTTTCAGTAAATTAAATTTATTAATTCTTTGAGAATTTCATACATCTATGCAATGTGTTTTGATCATAGTTATCTCCCACTCCTCCTAAAATTTTCTTCACATAATATTATAAATTTTCAATGAAACATTCTAGTCCTATTCTACAGTATATCCTCCAATAGGGCCTAAGATCCTTTAGTGTAAGAAGAATATTTCAATCAAATTACATGAGGTTACTATAGCTATACCTAGAGTAACACAGAAAGTTCTCTCTGTATTCCTTTATTTCTTTTCCTAGACAAAAAAGTTTTATTCTGACTCACAATTTCAGGGCATCATGACAGGAAACCTGGTACAACAGCTCATATCACAGTGCTTAAGACGCAAAAGGAATATCTGCACTCACTGGATTCATCAAAATCTTTTTTATTCCATCTGGATCCCCAGCCTGTCCTATGGTGCTAAGCAGATAAATGACAGATTGCCCTTTTTAATTACTGTGCCACAAAATATACTTTACTAATTTAGTTGCTTCTTAATCTATTAGAATTAACAATCAAGATTTGTAACCATGGAAAAGGGTCTTAGGAAACACTGAAGAAATGAAGGTGCTTACAATTCTCAATCAAACTGTTAGTCATTTGAAAGGAGACTAGTAACAAAGATAAACTTTAAATATCATACGCCCAGTGAATTTCAAGTATAATAAGGAATAAAAGGTTACAAAGATTCTCAAGAGTATCTTTGATTTGAAAACATATTGAAATGAAGTTTTGGAAATATTTGGATAAGTAAAGTTCAGATTAATTGTCATTCTATCTTTGGTTAGCTATTTTGACTTTAAACATTATTGATTTACTCACTACATTTATATGTCATGGTACTATTTTAGGTTATTTTGCAGTTTACAAAGTGTATGCAGTGGAAGTTCTCCTCAATCATCCATAAATAAAGACACTACAATTCAACAAGGTTAATTGACTTGGCTCAAATACTAAACGCAAAGCTAAAGCAACCTTCTGCTTCCAAGTTCTTTTTCTTTTCTTTTCTCAAAGCTCTAGCAAGCTAAATTACTTAAAATTGCTTACTCAATATGCGACAAAATGGAAGGCCTGATAATTCAATTTATGTTTGATTTTTGTAGCTTTTTAGTTTTGATATATTTATCTTTGAAAATTTTTGATTGCTATCTAATTCTTAAAAAGTAAATTTTAAAAGTTAAATGTTTTATTGGTTATTTTATTTATTAACAATTGAAATGCTATCTCCCTTCCCAAATTCCAGTCCACAAACCCCCTATCCCATCTTCCCCCATCCCATCTTCCCCTCCACATCCCCTGCTTCTATAAGGGTGCTCCCCCACCCACCACCCACTCCCACCTCACCGCCCTAGCATAGCCCTTTACTGGGGCATCAAGCATCCATAAGACCTCAATGGGAGGCCTGCCCTGCCACTGATGTCAGATAAGACAATCTTCTGCTACATATGCAACTGGAGGATGAGTCCTTCCATGTGAGCTGTTTGGTTGGAGGTTTAGTCCCTGGGAGATCTGGGCTATCTGCTTAGTTGATATTCTTGTTCTTCCTATGAGGTTGCAAACCCTTTCAGCTCCTTCAGTCCTTCCCCTAACTCCTCCACTGGGGTCCCAGTGCTCAGTCCAATGATGGGCTGCAAATGTCCACTTCTGTGTGGGGAGCGGGTGTGGCAGCAGCCCCAAGATGGCGCCTGGGACTGTAGCTAAGTCTCATGACTAGCACCTGACTTCCTCACACACCTAAAACTAGCCACATCCATTGTGAGAGCTGTGCAGGTACACCAGGATGCAAGATCAGGCCATGTGACGTGGACCTATGAACTGAGATTTACGCAGTCTGGACTGAAGAGGCGGAGTTGAGGAAGGATATAAGGGAGTGTGCTCAGGGCTGGGAAGGAGAGGAGAGGGGAGAAAAAAGAAAAGAAAGATTGCTGCTTGCATGCAGAAAGAAAGGTTCCTGAATAAACTGCTTTGAGAAGAACGCTGTATCGTCGCTCTTTTCTGCGGGTTGGAGACAGAAGCGACACTTCTGTATCGGTCAGACCTCTCAGGAGACAGCTATGCTGGGCTCCAATCAGCATGCACTTCTTGGCAACAGGAATAGAGTCTGGGTTTGATGTCTGCAGATGGGATGGATCCCTAGATATGGCAGTCTCTGGATAACCTTTTCTGCAGTCTCTGCTCCACTATTTTCTCCTGCATTTCCTTTAAACAAGAACAAATCTGGTTTAGTATTCTGAGACAGGTAGGTGTACCCATCCCTCAAGCCCGGGGTTTGCCTAACTTCTAGACATGGTCTCAATGGGTTTTCTCTCCACTTTGTTGGGTATTTCAACTAATGTCATCATCATTGGGTCCTGGGGGCTTCTTTCCTGGCATGTGGGTCTTTCTAGTGTGTAAATCCATTTCCCCACTGCTACACACCTCCATTCAATTTCCTTACCTTCTTTACTTCTCTTCCATCTCTCCCCACACATGATCCAGCCAGTCACCTGCCCTTTTTCCAGGTCCCTCTCTCCCTCTACCTCCCATGATTACTTTGTTACCCCTTCTAAGTAGGAATGAAGCATCTACACATTGGTCTTCCTTCTTCTTGAGCTTCATATGGTTTGTGAGTTGTGGATATTCTGAGCTTTTGGGCTAATATCCACTTATCAGTGAGAGTATACCATGTGTGTTCCTTTGTTTCTGGGTTAGATCACTCAGAATGATATTTCCTAGTTCCATTCATTTTCCTGTGAATTTCATGAAGTAACTGTCTTTAATAGCTGAGTAGAACTCCGTTGTGTAAATGTACCACATTTTACGTATTCATCCTTCAGTTGAAGGACATTTGAGTTCTTTCCAACTTCTGGCTAATATATATCTATATATATCTACACACACACACACACACACACACACACACACACACACACACATATATATATATATATATATATATATATATATATATATATATATATATAATATGTAAAGGCTGCTATGACCATAGTGGAGCATATGTCTTTCCTATATTTTGGAGCATCTTTTGGGTATATGCACAGGAGTAGAATAGCTGGGTCCTCAGGTAGTACTATGTCCAATTTTCTGTGGAACTATCAGGCTGTTTTCCACAGTGATTGTACCATCTTGCAATCCCACCAACAATGGAGAAGTGTTACTCTTTCTCTACATCCTCACCAGCATCTGCTGTCACCTGAGTTTTTGATTTTAGCCATTTTGACTGGTGTGGGTTAGAATCCCAGGGTTGTTTTGATTTGCATTTCCCTGATGACTAAGGATGTTGGACATTTCTTTAGGTGCTTCTAGGTTATTTGAGATTCCTCAGTTGATAATTCTTCCTGAGAATTAAACTTCCTGAGTTCTTTTTATATATTGCATATTAGCCCTCTACTGGACATAGGGTTGGTAAAGATCTTTTCCCAATCTATAGATTGATGTTTTGTCCTGTTGACAGTGTGTTTTGCCTTCCAGAAAGTTTGCAGTTTTACGAGATTTCATTTTTCTACAGTTGATCTTAGAGCTTGAACCAAAGGTGTTCTGTTCAGGAATATTTCCCTAGTGTCGGTGTGTTTGAGGCTCTTTCCCAATTTTACTTCTATTAGATTCAGTGTATCTGGTTTTATATGGAGGTCTTTGATCTACTTGGACTTGGGCTTTGTACAAGGAGATAAGAATGGGTCAATTTGTATTTTTCTACATGCAGACTAGCACTTGAGCCAACACTATTTATTGAATATGCTATCCTTTTTAACTAGATGTTTTAGCTTCTTTGTCAAAGATCAGGGGACTGTAGGTATGTGGATTTAATTTTGGTTCCTCAATTTTGTTCCATTGATCTACCTATATGTCTCTGTACTAGTAACATGCTGTTTTTATCACTAAAGTTAAATTTAAGTGAAATTATTTGAAAAAAGTATTCATTCAGTCAGGAAACAAATTCCTGCTTTTGTGACCTGAAATTGTATTAAATTATTTCTTTATAATTTTGTTTGGTTTCATTTATTTTATATTTTAAATATTTAAGGAAATATTAATGTTTGTAATTTCAATACCAGAAAAACTTAAATTTTCCTTCAAGAAAATATATTAACACAATAATTATATGTTAGTTATCTATTAGCAATACCTACTCTATAAAATTTGTCAGAAATTTAAAACAATTTATAAAAATTAAAATATGCAACTTTGTTGAATAGAACATGTTTTTGAAATTGAAATAAATTCATGAAATAGTTGTCCTAATACAAAATAAAATGCTGTTTAAATATTAGATTGTAAAAGAGAAGTAAATTTTGTGAAAATCGTCTAAAAACTTAAAATTGATACTTGATGCGATCTTCCAAATTGTTATTTTCATATATTATATTACAATTATGATTACAACAGGATTTTAATTTAATATATCTAATTTTTATGAAATGTTTCAAGCAAGTATACATATGTTTGAAATTTGATTATATTATGCTCAAATTACAAAGACACAAAAATGTATCATCCCACTGATGTAATCTTATTAAAACACTTGCTATTTGTTATCACAGATAGGTAGAATGGGTTAATGTTTTCATAATTTTTAGTATGCATTTTAAAATTACTGTTTTTGTTTACTGAATTGATGGATTAAATTACACACTGGTGTAATTAAGTAGCATTGTGCCTTCATATGGTACAATGGGAGCAATAAAAGGTAAAATCAAATTAAAATCTCTCTTAGTGATCCATCTTGAATAGGTCTTAGACCACGTCATTTCTCATCAAAATAACATACTAAATAATTTGGCTCTTCTATGCTCATTGTCATATTTCTTTCTGTGTTCTGTATGATTTGCTTGTTATATTGATAGTAATATAAATTTTAAATCATAATTTTATAATATACAAATAAATTATATAAATGTAATATATACTTAAAATAAAATATTAACTTAATTTAGACCTCAAACATGTGGACCTCAAACAAAAGAGTACAGTCAACTATAAATTATAGGGATCATTGTAGGAAACAGAAAAAATAAAATGAATTGGGAAATGTTGACTCCAGGGCATGGCAGAACCAGGGCATTCATATTCTGAATTCTACCTAGAAAACTAGACAGACTCACTTGTAGTTATGGCTTGAGAGGGTAGCATGGGACTTTACTACTCTAGATAGACATTCTGGCTGTTCATAGATCCTTGAGAAGGGGAATTATTGCTACTCATAGAACACAAATTTTTGCCTATCATCCCTGTGTCTAGTTCAAAACCAAACATCACACAGAAGATCCACATTTTACTCACTGAGTCTTCAAAACATAATTGGGATAATGACATGAACATTTGGAATGGAATCAGTTGGAAGAGTGATTAATAGAAGTGGAAAATATTGATCATCGTGATGATTATGAATTTTATTTTACTGAAATTAGAAAGTATCATGATGCACAGATTTGAAGTTTTTTTTTCCTGTACACAGTGGTCTTTACTCATCTAGAATTCTAAGGATCAAATATTATCTATCTATCTATCTATCTATCTATCTATCTATCTATCTATCTATCTATCTACCTATGCCATTGGACTTCAATTTGTTTTGTACAATATTGAGGATGGACCCTAGATCTTTGTGTGTTTGTTCAGTAAACTTTGGACAATTTAAATACATCTGCAGTATTTCCACCCTATATTATATGGCTCATTATGTGACTGTTTTTCAATAGACTCATACATGCAACTCCAGTTTTGGTTCAGAATAAAGAGCAAAATGAATTGCAAAAATCTCATAAGTACAAAACTGTGTATATTGCTGGCCTTAGTCTAGTTATGAGTTCTGTGTCCCAAGATCAGGTTGAAGTCTGGACCTGGGCGTTGTGTTGATGAACATTCTGTAAAGAATGCTCCTTAATAATCTGTATTGGATAATAACATACTAGAGCCAATAACTGGGCAGAAGAGTAGTGAAGGCAAGACTTGAGATAAAGTACAGAGTTTCAGGTAAGGACCATGTGGAGAAGGATAAAGGTAGAGAGAGAAGGAGTTTGTCAAGAGGCAGGATGGATCACGCCATGAGCCAAGAGAAAATCACTACAAGGATACACATGGAGCCGAACAAATAGAACAAAACGCAGTTGGCAAGTAACATGAAATCTATGGCTGGGATTTAAGTTAGAATAGCTCAGAACCTGACCAGTGTAGTCTTATAGCTGGCTAATAAAACTACCAAGTTTCTGTGTTTTTTATTTGGGATTTATATGGTATAGAGTTGGAGTGGAAACCACCACCCACAATATTAATTCTATAGTACATATATATGTTTATATGGAGAATACAGATTATATAGCAGTTATTCCCATGCATATGTACATGCACATACGTGTGTGTGTGTGTGTGTGTGTGTGTGTGTGTGTGTGTGTGTGTGTGTAATAAATGAAAGGAAATCTTGGCTTGCATGTAGAAGTCTTACTTGTGAAATGAAGAAAGGAAAAATAATGAGTTTAAATCTCCATTAGCTATACAGCGAGTTCAAAGCCAATTTATGCTCTTGCAGAAATTACTACAGAAAACCAAAGAAGGAAAAAATATAATATATACATATATATACATATGAGATAGAGAAGAGAGAATAGAATGAACAAGAAGAGAAAGAAGAGAAGGAAGAGAAAAGAGAGTTGGAGTATAAGAAGGATATAAAAGATAGAGAAGGTATATGTATATTACGAGGAGACAGTCTCATAGCAAAGTTGCTCATCATCTGGGTCTTATCATATTTCCAAATCCTCTTCTACAACATTCCTGTAGCTTAAGTGTAAGTGTTGTTTTATAGTTGCTTGTAACAACAATGAACGTAAATAGGGGGCACACGTTTTGGAGGAGATCAAGAGGGAGAGTATATGTGAGGAAAGAGAAGTGGAAATGATATATTACTATTGATATCATTTTTATTACATATATTTCTTTACTTACATTTCAAATCTTATTCCCTTCCCCAGTTTCCTGTCCATAATCCCCCATCCCTCCTCCTTCCCCTGTATGGGTATTCCCTCCATACATCCCCCTTACTTCACCCCCTATTCTCCTGCATTGGGGGTCCAACCTTGGCAGGACCAGAGCTTCCCCTTTCCCAGATGCCCCAACAAGTCTATTCTCTGCTACATATGCAGTTGGAGCCCTGGGTCAGTCCATGTATAGTCTTTTGACAGTGGTTTAGTCTCTGGGAGCTCTGGTTTGTTGGCATTGTTGTTCTTAGGGGTTTCAAGCTTCTTCAACTCTTTCAATCTTTCCTCTAATTCCCCCCAAGGGGTCTGGTTCTCAGTTCAGTGGTTTGCTGCTAGCATTGACCTCTGTATTGGACATGCTCTGGATGTGTCTCTCAGGAGAGATCTATATACAGTCTCTTTCAGAATGCATATTTTTAGCTTCGTCAATCTTATCTAGTTTTGGTGGCTGTATATTTATGGGCCACATGTGGGGCCGGCTCTGAATGGCCATTCTTTCATAAACTTTGTTGCCATATCCCTTCCTATGGATATTTTCCCCTTTTAAGAAGGAGTGGAAGCATCTGCATTTTAGTCAGCCTTCTTCTTGGGCTTCCTGTTGTCTGTGGATTGCATCTTGGATAGTTGCAATTTTGGGGCTAATATCCCCTTATCAATGAGTACATACCAAGTGTGTTTTTCTGTGATTGGTTTACCTTACTCAGGATGATATTTTCTACTTTACTATTGGTATCTTAAAGACAAAATGAGTTACTGAAAAGGATGAGAGGATGGTAAGAAAGAAAATGAAGGTAGATTGTATTCTGTGATGGAGTGGTGCTCTTAGTGAACTGAATTACCCAAGGCCAAATTTTATGTTCGCTCATGATTGCTTCTGGTACAACAAAGAGCTTAAAGGTCCAGTTTGCTCCCTACTCTCCCCCTGCTCTAAAGGTAGTTGACATTTCTTAGTGTATTGTGTATGTTATTCCATTAGCTTTCTGGAAGTGATAGTAGAGAGGAGACAAATAGACTAACAGAGATTGCTTATGATATAATAAACAATTATTTAGGTGTTACAGAAACTTTCCAAGAGTAGCCAACCAATCCATTTTAATTCTCCAAACAACTTTAGAAAAATGAAAAAGAAAAAGAAAAAAGAAAACAATCCTCCGTTGTCATCTACAACTAAGTACATGCCCAGATGCTAAGAGCAGCTAGGGAAACACAAAACTGATTTACTGATTTCAGATCATGTTATATTCCATTATAGCATCAAAAAGGACTGTTCTCTTTGATTACTTATTCATTCATCTTATTAATCAAGTTACTTAATATTATATAATCATATGTGTAAATGTTGCTTCTTTACTCAATTATAAGGTGAGACTCATACCCCAGCCTTATGAATACATTACTTGAACTGAATCCAGAGGATTTCTAACTAGACCTAGGTCTAGACATGGAAGCTTCTAGCTCCTGTAAGATCTAATCTTTTCAAGTCTGGACCTTGAAGGTTTCGGCTTCCAACCTTTATCTGCTAATCTAGGCATAGAATGTTTTAGATTTCAAAACGTACTGTTGAATAATTCACACTTGAAAACTCCTTCTGAACTCTGGCTGGCTGATTCAACTTCACGGGTCTGGCTCAAACTCCTCTCCTACCTGACTGATTCAAACTGTCTTCTTTTGTCTTCTGATTGAGTTGTACTGCCTGAAAAATTATCTCTAAAATCCAGAAAATGATCTACACTGACTACATGAACTGAGCCCAAACTTAACAGGACTCAATTCTAGCACTCTGGCTGCACTGCTTTTAAGTAGCCTCACTTTCCTGTGACGTTCTCCTGAATGTTGGTCATATCCTAATTCTGAACCATTCTGTCGAGTCATTCTCTGATTCGTTACTTTGCCTCATCCTCAACTCATCATCATTGTTTGGGATTTAAGGTGTGATGCCTTGACAAAATGGTAATGTTGCTGGATAATATTTCTCTAGCTACGTGGTTGCTGAAATTAGGTAAGACCTTTGAAGAAAGAATATCGGATGTCTGTATGAATGTGGCAAGTAGCAATAATAAATGTGATGGATGATGATTTGGGCAAAAAATAAGAGGTCGGATATCCACAGGAGATAGAATTCTGAGATAGAGCCAGGAGGGAAAGTCTAAGGAAATGTAAGAATGAAGTATCTGAGGACAGGTTATCACCTAAGTGGCAGAACATAAATAAAATAAATGGGTTGTTTTAAGTTATGATCTAGTCAGAGAAGAACGTAGCTATATTGCTAAGGTATTTGTACATATATTTTGAATATGAGTGTTATTTTTGTGAGGAGGGAGCTGGTAGGAAGAATCAGACAAAGCTCCTAGTTATATTCTACAAATTTATATTAATATAACACATTATTGGTGTATGTTCCTTTCATGTTTCCTCTGGTTTCATGTTTCCTCAACTAATGAAACCTCATTGGTTTTATTAGCTGAAAATTTTATGCCATTCCTTTTTATAGTCAAGATATATGGAGAATTGTCTCATAAAAATAAAAGATATTTAAATTTCAGAGGGGATTTGTAGGTAATCATTAAGGAATAAATATAAACGTACTATATTCATACTCTGAGTTATTCATTAAACTATTCAGAAAAATTTATTAGTCATACAAGTCAAAATTAGAGCCCCCTTTACTTAATCTCCATCTATGATCATCCCATTCATCATGGATTTATTTTCATCAATAATATACTTAATTTTAAATGTAGTATTAAAGACATGCTGATTATAATATAGACAAAAGAAATTTTAAAATTCTGTAATGAATTCATAAATTCAGATTGCTTCAGGAAATATTTATTGTTCTATCTCTCAGAACTCTCTGCTTGTACAGTAAGAAGTTGTCACATCCTAGCATAGTATCTTAGAACAAGCACTATTAGCACATACAGTTACTATTAGGAACTCATTAAGGTGATATAAACACAAATAATGAAGAGCTCATTAGGTTGAAAAATGCTAGGACTGTTACATACAGGGAAGAAACTTTTATGCCTTACTTTCTAATTGAAGATGAATTTCATTACCTACTAAATCACAAAGATGATGTCAACTTGCATAAATTGTGTATCTCTCTTCCCAAAATAGAAATTACAACAAGAAGAATCTCTCATTTAATAGAAAACTACATAACTTTCTCTCTAGAACTTTAAACTCTACATATTGAGAAATAAGTGTTTGATGGATAGCTTACTTCATGGACTCTGCTAATTATAGTTTTTGTAGAAGAAAGATTAGCTTGACTTACAAGGATAACTAAAAATTTCTCTGTGTCTTTCAAGCACTCTGAATAAAGGAAACATTGCATAAAAGAAGGAAGACATACTTAAAGACATTGCCTTAATTAAATATGCATTGCTAATTATCCTATCAATTAATGAAACTTTAAAATTAAGGATTTAGAAGTCATGTGTGCTGGCATATATTGGTGTCTTATCTAACAGCATTCTTTTAACTATCCTTGTAAATGTGAATTTGTTCAACAACTTGACTTTATTTAATTATGACTCCCTATCTCCTTATGTTCTTCTGCACTTAATTATGGATATCTGCCTAGGAGTATATCAGTTTACTTCCTAGTAAGCAAATATTGGCAAGGAATTGTTACTTAATGTAGTCTAATTTATTTTTTTGATTTTCAGTATAAAACATATAACAGGATAAAGTGTAGTACTGAATAAGGGCTACCTGAACTGAGCAAACACTTAAGTAACTCAAAGCATTTGCCCATCATCTAAACTTGTTACTTATGTGTAAGTTTGTTTAAATAAATCAAATTAATGCTGATAAAAATGTTGTCCTCTTCTCACATTAGCAGTAACCAGATTAACTTTTACTAAAAACATAATAAAAGAAAGAGAAAGGAAGAACAGAAGGAAGGTGGACTCAGAGTAAAAGAAGAAAAGAGTTTCTTAGTTAGGATGTCTATTACTATTATTAAACATGACAAAACCAACTTGAAAAGGAAAGATTTTATTTTTATGTTACACTTCCAGATAACTGTCCATCACAGAGCCAAATAATGGCAGTGACTTGGGCAGGATATTAACATGGGAGAGAGATATAAGGTTAAAGAGAATAAGGTTCAAAATTATTTTTTCCAATACCAAGTGTTTCAGAAAACAAAAAGTTAATTTTTGTACAGACAAGAAAAACAGAGTGTGGGTAAAAATTTTTGTTAGGATTTTGCTGAAATTCCCAGACAAGTTTGTGTCAGCTAACTGTCATCACCGTAACAGAATATATAATAAAAAGTGATTGAAAAGATGGAATCCTTTCTCTTGGCTCTCATTATAGAGGACTTCAAGGTTTAAGTCCTTACTTGCCTCAATTGCTCATAGGCCTGAGGCATGGCATAAATATCATGGTAGAGGTGGAAAATCAAGAAAAGATGCTCATTAGATGAAAGCTTGGGAGTAGATAGAGAAAGATATGAAAAAAATTACATCTCCCTAGGGCAGTCCCACTGTTGCCTTTTCCTGCAGATGGGATCTGCCTTCCAGTTTCTACCACTTCAACCAATTATTATAAGTCATGAATTTATTGATGAATTGATTCACTTGAGGAAGTTAGAGCCCTTAGGATCTAATCACTTGCATACAGCATACCAGTTTTAATGGAACTATTAACATTTCAGACTTCAGATTGAAACAATTAAGGAGGGGGAAATGTCCATTTCATTCTTATTTTGTTCATAACTTGGAGCTATGAAAACCATGTATGCAGGCTTTATTTGGTGAAAATTGGACATGCATTTTGAAGTAATGTAGACATGGGGGGATATGGCTATAGTTCTACTATCAATCAAAGTCATTTTCTAATATATATTTTTATTTATTTGTTTGTTTCATGTACTACATAAACTTTTGTCAATCAATTTGTTCAATCAATCCCTAGAAATGTGGCATATTTTACAAAACCCCTCATGATAAGATTTGAGTGCACATTTCATATATTTGTTTTGAAATATTTGTTAAGTCTAATGTTTGAATATATCTTTCCTTTGAACGTCTTTCTCATAATTTGTAAAGAAATATGTCTGATACAGTTGTTTCTAAAATAATTGTTATCCTTAAACTTTGAATATATCTTGTTTCTTTTAATGTTATCTTACAATTATAGTATGAATGAGTTAGACATATTTGTTTTTATATTGTTTGGAAATGTTTAAAGAATATAATCTCTTAAATGGTGTGCTGTGCCATCAACCCTTACAAATCTTGTAAAAATCTAGTTGTTTTGACATTATCCTCTCAAACAGTCATTTCTACTTATCACTGAATCTATTTTTTGATTTCTATTTTACAAGAAATTTAAAATGTATACTATTAAATATAAGTGCCAGACCACTCAGAAAGCCCTTTCAATATTTCAAAGGATGTTGGTCACTAAACCTACTTGGAATATTATTGTTTATTTGTTCTTCTCTTGGCTTAGAAAGAAGGCCCAGTCAAATTTGTGCTGAGGAAGCAATTGCTATTGCCACAGCTGAATCTTCAACTTCACAATATTTCTCTTGGACAAACATCAACAAGGCGGGCTCCAAGATCTAAGCAATCAATGACAAGGCAAAGCCAGCAGGAATGGCCAATTGATTTCCATGAAATATTTAGTAACATTACCAAGCGGAAATGTTGGGTTTTTTTTGTATTTCTGTATAGACATACACAATAACATAAATCGGAATAGAATGAAAACTCTTCCTTTTTGGCTTCTTTGGTGAATGGTGAAAATTACACATATCTTTGTGTATAAGACTACATATTTATATGGGTTTTATTAAATGAATAAATTAAATAAAATTAATGGATACTAAGAGTATGTATTTGAAGGAAAGAAACATTAAGTTAGACAGCACTGTTAGCACTGTTATTCTCAGCATTGTTAGGTAGTAAACTGAGACTCTAATCCATTATGTGTACCTTCAACTTGGCCCCATCACTGAATTTCTTTTTAAATATTGTTTAGAATAGATGTACTGCAACGTTTTAATGTAATAATTTTATGCAATAATTTGATAAATCACATATTTATATAATGCATCATGATCATATTCACCATCCTCCACTCCTTCCACTTATTACTCCAAATCTATTGCTCTTCTTTCGCCCCTCTCCAATGTTGTCTTATATTTTCATAACCCACTGATTCATTTTATTTTACCCTGTACTTGGGGAAGTAGGTCTGCCCATCAGAAAATCAGCCTCTGTTTTACAAAAGGAACCAAATTTCAATAGTTCCTCAGTTAGGGCTGGGAGCTCACAAGCTTCTCCTTTCTCTATGCTATAATGTGACTTACTTAACCCATGGCAGATCTTATGCAGAAACAGAGGCAAAGCTGAGATCCTGAGAAGAGTTGTCTTGTAATGCCAATGGTGTATAGTTTTGATGCACTTTGTCTCTGACTTCTGGCTTTTACAAGCTAACCATTCCTAATGCCATACCCTTTGTAATGGTCCTTAAACTTTAGGGTAAAGATAAAGGGTAACCATATGAATGTCCCATCTGTAGCTGAGCGTTTCACAGATACTTATTGGTCAGTTGTGAAGTTATATATCAACCTCTCTCCATTACACAGAGAAGCATCTTTGAGGAGGCTTGAGAGCTGCACTAGTGTATGAACTATAGAGATAAAGCTTTTGAGTGCAGTTCTATATTATTTTCTTTCATCAAATTAATAGTAGAAAGTTCATTCCTGGAACCTGTGAGTACCAAGCATCTAGAATGGTAGTTATGCCTTATTAACTATACACTGGGATATAGCTTTGATCAGAGAGTGGTTGGTCATTCCCTAACACCAATGCCACTTTTAAAATCATGGATACATCTTGCCACACTAGTCATTATCATAAATCATGGAGTCCACAATTGGACAAGATCAGTTATCTGTATTTTCTAGTTGCCTACATAGCATCTTCTGCCTTTGAGAGCTAACCAGTAGTGATGAATCTTCCTGGTTAGTATCAACCAGAATTCTACATGTGACCAAAGTAGGTGGTATCTTCAGCAACAGTGTTATACTATCGAATTCTGTTGGGCAATCAAAAGCAATAGAAATAGCCTGTATTGATTCATAAACCACCACTGACCACCAATTCCAGGAAGTCATCCTCCACTAGGATCTCAGCAGTATATGGTTTCTGGATCGACTTTCTCTAAGGCTGAAGGTAATTCCAACTAAACTATTTTATATAAACATGTATATGAGTCTTATAGAAAAGTAGGTTTTATTTGGGCATTTGTAAACACCATCAGTGTTACCCTGTTTCCATAATTGTCTTTGGCATGTCATGTTATTCTTTCCCACAAATCTACTTTGTACTCCTTATTTCTCTTCTCATCAACAGGCCTCACATTTGGTGAACAATTGGAAAAGAAGTTGATACTAAAATAAGATTTTCTTCCTTTTTAAAAAAAATAAAAGCTAAAGTGGTCTCCTCTTTATATATTGATCGTATATTTATTTCCATTGTGAGATATTTTCAATTTGCTTTTTATGCTGCTATCATGAATAAATATTGAGTCTTTTGCTATATCTTTAATTTATAAGCATTTCTTTTTATTGATATGTATGGTATGGGCTATAATTTTAAGTAATTTTCTAATATCAATGGATTAATCTTATTTTTCTGCTGACTACACTCTCACAACACTTTTTCCTATAGTTTGAGTGGTACATAAGTCTTCTGGATACATGTAAAGGATTATTAGTTTTTTCATAACAAATACACTTCAAAGTTCTGATTTTCTCTGTTTTTAAAAGTCCTTAAACAGGAAATGAATACATGAAAAGAATTCATATTAGGCCATATTTCGACTCATATTTTAGCCATCCATTCAAGTAAACTGTTGGCACAAGTTTCACTGAGTAAAGTGGATCATTATATGCAGAATATCTGCCTAGTAGATTCTTATCAATCAACTCATTCTGTTCTAGTTTTGTTTACCCCCACCCTTAAAATCCATTCTCAAACATATATTACAGACATCTGATTGTATTAAGTAGAAAATCTTACAAATGTATGTGCTGCTGTATCTAGGGTAATACTGGAAATGGTAGAGACATGTTCACTTCCAAGGTAAGAGTGATTACTTTCTCTGGAAATATAAGAATATAAAAATTTGAAAGATCCATAGCCTCAGCAGTAGCATCTCTAACCCAGTTTTATGCTAAGTTACAGAAACCCACTTATATTTAATAGGTACTCTCACTTTGATTGCTAACCCTTTGTGAATTGGGAACTTAGATCTGCCTTTGAAATCTGGTAAGTGCATGAAGAAATCTTAAATTTGATTTTTATAACTAAGTATTAGGGCTTCAGGTGAGATGATCCTCTTCCAGTGCATACCTGAAATCTATAGAATATTTTTATTCAAATAGAACTGGAATTGTTATCTCTGAGTTTATTCCTTTCTTTCCTTTATCCAGAGTTCCAAAGAGCAGCCAACGAGAATCATTGCTTTTCCCAATTGTTCAAAATGTTACTTATTCAGTTACTAACTCTTCTTTTTTCTAATAGGGGGATTTATGAGTATCAGCTGCATTTATTTTACCTATTTCTTTAAATAGTTGATGCTATATATCTTCAGTGTTCTTCATGCCACCTGGAAAGTTTTATATGTAATTATAGGTTTCATAATGATGCATAACTTGGACCAGATACCTCTAAATCTAGTAAATAACTTCATTCTCATAATTGTGGTTTTCTCTGGTATCACAATCTATATTAGGCAGATTTCTTAGAGAAAAATTAGAAAAAGAAAGAGGGGGAGATTTAGACCTGTTTGGTTAACAAATATGAAACGGGGATTCCTTTGGGGAGCCATGGATTCTTGAGGAAAGGGGACGAGCCATCTCAAGAATCAAAGTCATAAACCTGTGGGAATTGCCAAAGCTTTTCTGTGGTCTGAATGCCAATTTGACAGTACGTGAAAAGTTAACCACTTCAGATTCCTCCTTCTGAGTATTTACAGCCTGAAACAGCTTGTCTGGGTGGAATTCCCACAGATTCTAGCTGACAGCTCCCTCTCCGTACCTAATAAATGTGCTGAGGTTCCACATTGTCAAGGTAGTGAGTGTCATTTCTTCTGAGTGCTCTCATAGTCTATCTAACCCATAATTTTCTATACATGTTTGTGTGTTCGTCCTTTCTTGTTCCCTCACTTCCTCTTGTCATGTCAAATTGCCAAGCTGTGAAGGTTGTGACATAGCCCCATGGTGCTGCCTCATAGAAGAGAGGGTGAGGTCCTCAGAATCCAGTAGGTGCTCAGATCCAAAAGTTGGTGCCTCAGAAGTCATAATTTGGCAAGGAAGTCCTGGGAGGGGGCATTCAAAGAAAACCTTTGGTGCAAGGTTGACAATGGAAGCTAGAGGAGTTTGGTTCCTTTACTAGTAAAGGAGAACAATAGCTGTGAGAGGATATGTAATCTTGTCAGCAAAGCATGAAGGCAGGCAAGCAAAACGAAAATCCTTAAGATTTATTTATATGTGTGCTAACACTGAAAATGGGTGTATCCTTTGGAAGGGTTTTCTTCCTTCTGTTTATCTTTACAACATATTCAACGACCAAGTCACTGGCATCTCTTCTAATTGACTTCAGAAGGAACCAAGCTGATAGCCAAAATTAGCCAACATGCTAGATGTTTGTTCATACTGAAGAGAAACATGGGGCATTTAAGAAAACATTGTTGAATGTTCTTTATCATATTTTCACACAATCATCTTTCTTTAAAGATTCAATCAATGATGTAAAACAAATGCATGTATGTAATGTACTAGAAATCTGACAAATATTTATTTTCCTATATTCCTATGGCTGTATTGTCCAAGCTAAGAAAGTATTTACTCTGTGGCAATTTACCAATATCTAATGGCTATGTATCTTATATTTCGTCATGTTACAACATGCATTTTATTACAAAATCATAATTTATTAGAAGAATGAACAGTTTTGTTGTTATGGATGGAAATTTATTGTTCTTATGTTTTCAATTAAAGGTTGTAAAACAAATGACAAATAGAGCTTGAAAATACTGTGGAGAGGTATATTAAATATTTTCAGGCAGGTTTTTCTAATAGTTGTGTTTTTAAGTAATACTGTGACACATCTTATGATCATCAGGTCAGTCTCCTACACATATCTGAGAATGATTTTAATAACTCTTTTCACCAAATGACTAAGCAGAATAAACCGAACATCAAGTTCAACTTTCCACTTAATTAATTTTTCTTGTAGGAAATGGAGCATAAAAGTGGGGAAAGATAATTGTATTTGTTGTAAAACATAAAAGTACTTGTAACACAAGTTCAGTTCATCATCAATTTATTGTTGTGAAAAATATCAATCAAAATAACATGGTCCTTTACTTGTAGTGTTATGGATAGAAGCAGTGTCTAGGAATAATATCACACCAATCATAATTATATTATTTCCATTCTTGTAACTTATAAGACCACAACAACTAGAACCTCATTAACACATATACTCTAAAATTTACATATGTTAAGTATGTATGTGTGTTTGTGTGTGAATATACATATATATGTATATATATATTTATTTATTTTTGTGTAGTTACTGAAACTCTAGGTTCTATTCATTTCCACATTCTAACATCTCTTTGAAGCTTGATAACTGATATTCATCATCATCATCATTCTAAAATCCAAAGTCATGATTCACAACAGAATTATTTTATAATTTAAATTATGCTTTCAGTCATTATTGTGACTCCTGATATTATCATTAACTTTGATTTGCTGTACATCACCACATTGACAGATCAAATTTTAAATGGGTAACAAAAGTGACTAATGGGTGTTACTAATGACAGTATGTAAAAGAATATTCTCTGTTATGGAGTGAATTGATTCCTCAAAAAGTTAATAGATAAGAATAGTTACCTTAGAACATGGTATAAATTGGAGATCTTATCTGCTACAGGGTTCCCCAGGTCACTAGAGTAGTTAAATATTCAAATATGTGTTCTTAAAAATGCAATTAATTTCAGCATAGGTTCTCTTCTGGAGGAAATGGCACCTACAATGGCAAACAAGGAGGCAGCCAAACACATGACATGTAGAGCATTCTCTTCATTTTCCTGGAACTAATCCACTGAACCTTTCATTTTGGAATTTTGCCTCAATTCATGAATCAATACGTTTCTTTTCCTTAAACTACCTATTCTGCAGTATTTTATAAAACAAACAACATCTTTATAGTTACTAACACAGCCTATCTCACATCTTCTTTCTCTTTCACAAATAACAAATCCCCTATCATCCACAAGATGGAAATTTCAGTGATCTGATTTTATTCTTTTTCTCTCAGAGGATAATAAACTGTACAGAAACACTGTTTAATATAAACTTTACTATCTAAGCCAACCTCGCTTAGACATATTCTTCATTGTTGGCCAGAGTCAAAAATGAAATAAACTTGTCTCCATCAAAAATATCCAATCATGTCTCCTATACTTATTAAGATATAAGTTACTTCATTTTTGTGTCTTCCATGTAATTAAATGTCTACTGCAGTCATCCACCTTGATTGATGACTTCCACTGGAAACTCAAAGGATACATCTTAATCTTATGTGTAGCTCACACTCCCTTTGCTTAATCTCTGCTCCTTACACCTCCACCTTTTTCTCATCCTTCTCTTTCCTTGTGCTAGTTCATATGACTCAGTCCCAAGACTATTTTTTTTTCTGGATTTACATTACTATAAAAATTGTCTATATAAATTTCCTAAGACATTGGATGGGAAATTTATCTCTATTTCAAAAAATTCAATTTTAAATTTGGAAAAAAATAATATTGTGCTATTTTGTGTTCCTCTCTCTCTCTCTCTCTCTCTCTCTCTCTCTCTCTCTCTCTCTCTTTCTCTCTCTCCCCCCCCCTTTAATGTGGTAGCAGACATAAACATATACTAGATTTCCCTGGAGGACAGAACCCTTGTATTCATTCTCATTAAACCTTTGTCTCTACCCATTCCTCAAAATTTTTATAGTATGGCTGATTGTCAGAATCTCTGAGATCAAATTATTCTTTTTATCTTTTTGCTAGCTATGTATAATATTGGATTGAAATATTTGTAAAAGAATTGAGATATCATTAGAGAGTGTTAAAATGATTCAGAATTTCTTACCCTGAATTCTGCCACTAAACATCTCATGAAAATATTACTGAAGTAGCAAAATAGATACATTGTATTGTTCTGGACTCTGACATCTCTGTCACTAACCAATACATGAAAATACTACAATGTTGAAAATAAAACTGATTATGCATGATATATATTTATATAAATATAAGTTTAAAAAAGTCTAAAAGATATGTGTTTAATTTGTGATAATAAATTGCACTTTTTTGCTTATAAAAAATACTTATGTTTTGAAATATACTTTATTTTTAATAAAATTGATAAAAGATAACTTGCTTTATATGACTATATTTTGTATGTTTGTCTGAAGGAATAGCTTACGACCTTCTGAGTTCCTAAAATCTAGAATGAAATATAATAACACAAAGAAAATTCTGGATAGCTAAAATACTCTCCAAAATTAATTATGTTAGTAAGACCTAGGGTATAGGTTCAAATACGGACTGGTGACTTTCATGTGTTATTAATTTTACAAAGCTGTTATTTTTCTGATATTTGTTTCTTCTTGTATTGTCATCTTCATTGTAGTTATAAGATACTTTTTAATTTCTAATATTGCTTGTATTTGAAATGGTTCTTAATATGTTAATATATTTAAATTTTATGTTTTCCCTGAACTTCATTTTTATTAAGAAAATTGGAGTAAAAGGAGTATGTCTATACTTGATGAAGTAAATGAGATAATGCACTGTAGACATTGTACTTATATAGTTTGCATCATATTTTTGTTCCTGTGATCAGTGGTGGTTTGCCACAAGTTTCTCATTCTCTGATATGGAACATTGTAAAATTAAAATTAATGTGCAATTGTTGCATTTATTGTACACTCCTGTCTTTAATTTGGGGGACAATGAAAATTAGAATAGAATAGATATGTAAGCCAATTCATTATAGATATCCCAGAAAACCATGAAACCTATAGAGGAAACCAAAAACCATAAAACCATTCATTTTTTTCTCCATCTTTATTAACTTGGATATTTCTTATTTACATTTCGATTGTTATTCCCTTTCCAGGTTTCCGGGCCAACAGCCCCCTAACACTTCCACCTCCCCTTCTATATGGGTGTTCCCCTCCCCATCCTCCCCCCATTACCGCCCTCCCCCCAAAAACCACGTTCACTGGGGGTTCAGTCTTGGCAGGACCAAGGGCTTCCCCTTCCACTAGTGCCCTTACTAGGCTATTCATTGCTACCTATGCAGTTGGAGCCCAGGGTCAGTCCACGTATAGTCATTGGGTAGTGGCTTAGTCCCTGGAAGCTCTGGTTGGTTGGCATTGTTGTTCATATGGGGTCTCAAGCCCCTTCAAGTTCTTTCAATCCTTTCTCTGATTGCTTCAATGGGGGTCCCGTTCTCAGTTCAGTGGTTTGCTGCTGGCATTCGCCTGTGTATTTGCTATATTCTGACTGTGTCTCTCAGGAGAGATCTACATCCTGTTCCTGTCAGCCTGCACTCATTTGCTTCATCCATCTTATCTAGTTTGGTGGCTGTATATGTATGAGCCACGTGTGGGGCAAGCTCTGAATGGATGTTCCTTCTGCCTCTGTTTTAATCTTTGCCTCTCTATTCCCTGCCAAGAGTTTTCTTGTTCCCCTTTTAAAGAAAGAGTGAAGCATTCGCATTTTCGTCATCCTTCTTGAGTTTCATGTTTTCTGTGCATTTTAGGGTAATTCGAGCATTTGGGCTAATATCCACTTATCAATGAGTGCATACCATGTGTATTTTTCTGTGATTGGGTTACCTCACTCAGGCTGATATTTTCTAGTTCCATCCATTTGCCTATGAATTTCATAAAGTCATTGTTTTTGATAGCTGAGTAGTATTCCATTGTGTAGATGTACCACATTTTCTGTATCCATTCCTCTGTTGAAGGGCCTCTGGGATCTTTACAACTTCTGGCTATTATAAATAAGGCTGCTAAGAACATAGTGGAGTACGTGTCTTTGTTATATATTGGGACATCTTTTGGGTATGTGCCCAAGAGAGGTATAGCTGGGTCCTCAGGTAGTTCAATGTCCAATTTTCTGAGGAACCTTCAGACTGATTTCCAGAGTGGTTGTACCAGTCTACAATCCCACCAACAATGGAGGAGTGTTCCTCTTTCTCCACATCCTTTCCAGCATCTGCTGTCACCTGAGTTTTTGATCTTATACATTCTGACTGATGTGAGGTGGAATCTCAGTGTTGTTTTGATTTGCATTTCCTTTATGACTAAAGATGTTGAACATTCATTTTTATGATTGATGAATAAAGTGCCAGGCAGCAGTTTTTGCAGAGAAGTCAGATTCTATTCTCTGGCTCTGCTGGCAACAACTTGAGTCTATTGCCAATGCCTTTTGACTTTGCTTAAAGTGAGTTAACAAGCAAGAGATTTCATTTACACTCAGTTCTGACTTCAAAAATATGAACTCTCTGATCAGGCAAATATAAGAGGATCTTGCTAGGTCATGTCCTTGTTTCCACAACTACTCTCAGAGGTGCCCCTTCCATAACTCTGCTTTTTCTATAAGGTAAACATGTCCCACTTAGGTTTCTGTTTGTTTTGTTTTGTTTTGCTTATTTGTTTGTTTGACTAGGGAAGAACAAAAAACACATGAACCATACCCAAGCTTAAGATAATGAATAAACTTAGTTCAAAAACAGACATAACCAGCAAACATAACCTAGTGAACTCTACTGATCCGTATGTCTAGAATAATATATTTTATTACCTTTGGGCCATTCTTTTTAAAATAGTACATTAGAACAAAATTTTGCAGAAAATAGCCCAAAATAGAACTACACTTCCTTGGGTGTGTATATGTCATACACAAGGAATTCTAAACTATGTACATTATAAAATAGATGTATATGAAGAAAATGAAATATTATGTGTATAAACATATATATAACTACTTATATACACATATATGTACAAAATATTACACTTATATTTGCCTGTTTGGTTTCATTAACTTAATATCACATTAATGTTCTGCATAGTATAAGCTTTGGCTTTCATTTCTAAGGAAAGAAATTTTTCTAATGTGCATATGGAGATTCAATATTTTCGTGAATTTTCTCTTTAAGTTCAGAACAAAAGCTTTAATAACTTATTATTAAAATGATGCATTTATCAAGCTGAAAAAAATCACAGGACAGTAAAATGTGTAAATTGGTTACATAGACAAACCTTGTATGTGTATGGAATCTGGTTTAAATTTTTTAATTAGTAATTTAAAAAATACCATGAAGGTGATAAAATGTTACTATGTTAATCATTGTAAACCAATGATCCTTATGAATTTGCAACCACTGATACCCTTTAAAGACAATAATACAGCAGGATGATTTAACTAATCCTGGGCTTTGAAAACTCACATAGATAATCATGTGCTTAGAAATAACACATTTTACAATTTTCTCCTCATTTATACTGGTTAATTATGTGTGATATGTTTTACTCTTTATTCCAATGCTTTGTCAGTGTGAGACATGACAGTATTGAAGGAGAAAGCAGTTCTTCTTAATTGGTCCCAGCATGCAACATTTCTGTGAATAATACGGGTCTAATTTGGACAATAAAATAAAAAAAATATAATCAAATACATAAACTATTTCAAGATGTCTCTACTTATCAAATAGAATAGACTTATAAAGGAAAATCATTCATGCAAGTATGTTGGCTTTAATATTTCATAGAAAACAAAGTAGATGGTTATTTTAATATTTTATTTCTTTGATTCTCATTAAGTAGTTATTAAAGGAGTTTAGTTGGTAGGAAGCTTGGTATCCAAGTGTAAAGACCTGAGTTTGGATTCCTAGTAGCAATATAAATGAAAATAATGTACATGAATTAGAATTCCTGTAACACAAGCATAGATTTGGGGAAATAAAAGGATCTCCAAATCCTATTGGCCATTTTGTCTAGCCCAGGAACCATATATATGTATATATATTTTTTCACACACATATGTATATAATGGAAGTAAAGGAAAGAAGAGCCAAACAATCATATGGACATCTGAACATACGCAAGAAAGTGACAGAATTTAGCGCTGCGTAATGATGTGAAGCTCTTAAAATTATTTCAGAAGGGATTTAACTGAAACAATAAATGTTATTATCATACTAAAAGGACAAAGAGTAACTTTACCAAGTTAATGCAGGTGAAGAAAAGGATGCACAATTTCTCCCCTTTTAGTCACTATGTTACTAAAAACTTCTAGGGGGAACAATTTTAAAAAAAAAAGGTAATGAGATGAGAAACATTTAAATTATTTTTTTCTTGCTAACATAATCCTTTAAAGTAAATCCTAAAATTGCAGTATAAGTTCTAACAATAATAAATTTGTAAAATTTTAGAAAACATGTGGTTTACAATATTTTATATATGGTATGCCAATAACTAAAATTTTTTATGAAAGAACCTGCAGAAATCAAATAGTAGGAGAATAAACCACCAGTAGCATATCAAATACATACTTCAATTTTTTACTAATCCCAATAAATAAAATGTTTTCAAATCTGTGCTAAAGAAAGGTCATTTAATTACAAATGCAAACCCCTTAGGATACCACCTTATTATTTAACAGAAACTAGGAAATCCAGAATTCCTTCAACAATATATGCGAAATTTTGAAAGACAAATTTTTAATCCCGATTACACCCTACAGAAGCATGCAATACAATTGAAGGTGAAATTCACACTCTTCATGACAGACTTAAGCAGATTAAATTTATCCATGACTAAGAAGATAGCTCCACAGATGATACTGAAAGTAATGGTATGGGCAAAAGGAAGAAACATGGCAGAAAGGGAGATAAGCTAACAGTAAAGTCTGAATGAGAAGAGGCCTTAGAAAGCTTCACAAAGCCAACAAAATAATAGAACTTAATGGACCTCCTTCAGTAATAACTCTTAATATAATTTTTCTCACTTCTCTAATAAAGAGACACAGTTCCCAGTTTCCACCTGGTAGATCACAATCTTCTGTAATTCCAGTCACAAGGAATCTGTTGTTGTAATCTATGTTCTATAGGTGCAAAACACATAGATCATATGAAACTACTAGAAAGTTCCAGACACCAGGGAACTGAGAGACTCCCAGAATCCAATGGGGATGACATTAGTAAAAATACCCAACAGCAGGGAGATAGAACATAAAGAGACCCGTTTCAGTAAATAGTCATGACCCCCATGGAGGTAGGGGACTACCCACCCATCTCCAAATTTTTAAGCCAGAATTTTCCCTGTCTAAAGGAAATTCAAGGGCAAAATTGGAGCAGAGGCTGAAGGTAAGGCTATCCAACATCTACCCCACCATGAGATACATTCTATCCATAGATACCAACACCCAACACTATTGCTGATGCCAAGATGTGCTTGCAGGCAGGAGCCTGGTATGGCTGTCCTCTGAGAGGCTTTACGAGCACCTAAGGAAGACTAATGCAGATTCTCACAGCCAACCATTGGACTGAACCCAGAGACACCAATTTGAGAATTGCAGGCAAGGGCTGAAGGAGCCGAAAAAATTTTGCAACTGCATAAGAAGAACAATACTATCAATTAACTGGACTTCCCAGAGCTCACAAGGATTAAGCCAGTAACCAAAGAGTACACATAGGTGGGTCCATCGCTCCCCCTACATATGTAACAAAGGACTGCCTTATCTGTAATCAGTGGGAGGGAAAGCACTTGTTCCCATGGACTTGTTGCCACAGTGAAAGGAGATACTAGAGGGGTGTGGTGGAAGTGGATGGGTGATTGGAGGAGCACCTTTTTAGAGGGGAGGGATAGGATGGGTGGTTCCTGGAAGGAAGACCAGGAAGGAGGATAACACTTGAAATGTAAACAAACAAAATGATTAATAATTAATGATTGATTTTAAAGTATAAAAAAATTATAAAGAGAAACATCCTAGATGAATGGATTAGAAAATAACTATTGTTTTTAACTGATTCAAAGAAAGACTCTATTATCACAGACACCACGGTACTGTAAAAAATGGGCAAAGTTAATCCAAGTAAATAGAATCAAGAACCAAACCTCTACCATCTGACAAAAGAGAAGTCAACCAAAAGTTATCCTGAAGAGAATAAGAAGTACACTTCATGCTCAGTAAAGAAACAATGTACCCTGTAAATTATGCTATTTCTTTTCTTTTCTTTTTTTTCCCCAGAGCTGAGGACTGAACCCAGGGTCTTGAGCTTGCTCGGCAAACACTCTACCACTGAGCTAAATTCCCAACCCCATTCATGGTATTTTCAATGGCAGGCTATCTGTCCTCTGTAGAATTACTGTTAACCTCAGGTCTCATGTAGTACACTTTCAGGTTGTCTTCAGTGGTAAAAGCTTGCCTGCTTATGTGGTAGATGAAGGGTTTCTCTCTACTTTATTTCTCTTTGTGGATATACTACAGCATACTAATAGAGGAGAAGTTATTATCACACTATATAATAATGTTGCCTGGATTGTAAAAGTAGCTGGGCTTCCAGCCAAACTGTCATGCATGGGAACTTGATGGTTGCTCCATCAATGGTGTCACACATTTTAACTTTAGTATATAAACTCTGCTTAGATTCATGTTACTGGACAGTTAGTAGGACAGCTGAGCTTTTAAACCATGAGCTTAACACATACCACAGAGGACGGGATGTTGGTTAGCATATTTTTTCCTTTATTGAACAGGTCTAATGACATACTGTAGAAGGTAAAATGGAGTAGCACAGAGCCCAGGGTCTCGGGAAGCAAGGCTCTTGGTAGGAAAGACAGTAAGCTGGTACCTGAGTTGTATTAGGGAGTCATCTCCAAAAACAAAAAGCTGACTGTGAATGGCATGAGCTATTAGGCTTGTTTCAAGGCATCTAGCTTTTGAATTTACAGGTGAGCAGAGATTGTCAGGAGGGAAACATCTCTGTTTCATCCCAAGGAACTTCTTTCCTCATCAGGGGGTGGGTACCTTGACCTGTGGAGCCAGTACAGCATTGTCTTCATGGTTGGCCTGAGGGTGAAGACCAATGAGACCTTTGTAATCCAGTGGAGACAGCTAGGTGATGAGTAATGTCATAGAGTCTGAGATAGATGGCTATCAGCTCAGCATCAGTGGGGAGATGGAGAAGAGAAGCATTCACCACCGTGCAGTGGAGTGCCAGTATCATCACTTCCTGGAAGAAAACAAAACCTGTGAGCTAATATGGAAAGAGTGGCAGCAGGATGGAAATTCTAGAATTTCTGCATTACGTTTTAGGGTTTTATTTTTTTTAATCTTCTTAAATCATCTGCTGCTTTATATTTGTCTCCCTAGTATCAAAATGATATTTAAACTTGTCACCTCAGTCTTGAGTAATCCTAATATGAGCACTCTTATGCTGCTTTGTAAAATTGGAAACAAAGAAGGAAGAGGAGGAGGAGGGGGGAGGGGGAGGAGGAGAAGGAGGAGGAGGAGACAGAAAAATACATTATGAAACAGACTGGTTATTACTTGTTTTTTGTTTGTTTTTGTAACTTGGGAAAGTAACTCATCTTGAAAAGTAGCTTTTTACTTGGTATAATTTGTATTCTAAGAGCATTATACCACCTAGAATATCTACTTCCTACGTGTCAACTAATTCAATGGGAAACATTTGGGACTCCTTGGTCCAGAGTGGATGGGAAAAGTACTTAACCTAACTGAGGAGGAGGTACTGTCTATTTCCATGGTGACTGCTGAGGGAGAAACAGACTGATGAAGTACTGCTTCACATGCCGACTAACTCCATCTGTATTCATCTTTTTGATTTTGCCTTTTATCTTACGGTTTATTCATTTCCTTCATGCCACTTTATTATTAACAACATACGTTGAAAAGTGCCTAATACAGCCCATTACCATACATTGAATGAGATACTAAATTTACTACATACAGTATCCAGAATGCCTATTTCTCCCTTCTAATTTAACTGTACATTCAAGCTTTTGAATAAACCAGTTTGGTTCCAAAACTTTTAAGAAAGATTGTACTTTTATTCCAGTTTAAGTTTATAAATTAGGGGCAGGCAAAAAGGCTAAATGTATAAGACCTGAGTTAAATTCCTAGGATCTGTCTCTGTGAGTTCACAACAGTCTAGGTTAGTTAGATTGTTCCCATATTTGCTTTGTTTTCTTTTCTTTTTGTTTGTTTGTTTGTTTTTCTTTTGTATAATGTGAAAGTGAAAGTTCCTTGTGAAAGTTTGTATAAGTGAAAAATAAAAAAAAAACTTTATAAAACTAAGACGGTACAATTAGTCTACTTTCCTCAATCATAGTGTCTTTGGTAGGATGAACTAAAGTTGGTTCTTAAAGAGCCCACAGGATGCACTGCTCCCTGTTAGTGACTCCTGGGCCTTCCAATCTGTTACTCTGTTGCCACATACCTGGCACCAGAAGCTTTCTTCTACACTGGAGGAAGATGCACAACTCTTTCACTTGCTTACTTTTGCATCCTTTATGACTGTGAAGCCAGAACCCTGCCAAGTTCAGGCACCAACTTTGTGTGAATCCCCAATTCTTTGAATAAATAAACTTAGCTATTTTGTTTTGCTGTTGCTTTTTAACAGCAGTAAATTGCTTAGGTCTTTCTTTCTCTTACAAATTGCAGGATTAGTTGTCTTTGTTCCAGCCCTGAAGCCACACCTCCCTTAATCCCAAGGCAGATCAGCATAATCAACCATTCAAACATTTGAGTTCCTGGTGCACATTTTCAATTTAGACCTTCAAACCATGCATTTAGAAGTCCTTTTGCCTGATTTGTACTTTATCATTGTAAACTTCCCTAAAAGGAATCATAATTACCAAGTCACTGGTTCAATGATAAGATGTCTCGATATTTTTTTCCGGCCAAGTAAATGAGTTCACTTCCTTATAATTTACCCACAGAGTAGTCTTAAGAAAAAAAGGATAAAGCAGTCAAATTCTTTACCAAAAGAACATAAAGTAGGAAGAATGTGAATCAGAGGAATCACAAATGACCAAGAAACACATAAAGAAATGTTCAACATCCTTAGTCATCACAGAAATGAAAATCAAAATGCCCCTGAGCTTCTATCTTAAACTAAGGAGTATGGCCAAGATCAAAGACTTAAGCAACTGCACCTGCTGGCAAGGATACAGAGAAAGGGGAGCACCTCTCCATATCTGGTGGAATTGCAAAATGTTATACCTACTCTGGAAATCAATCTAGAAGTTGCTCAGAAAGTTGGAAATAGTTTTACCTAAATACCCAGATAGACAGTTCCTTGTTATATATATATATATATATATATATATATATATATATATATATATATATATATATATATATATTTAAAAAAAAGGCTCCATGATATTACAAGGTCATAATATGTTCATAGCAGCCATATTTGTAACAGCCAGAAACTGGAAATAACCTAGGTATCCTCAACTGAAGAATGAATACAGAAAATGTGGTACATTTATACAATGGAATACTATTTTGCTACTAAAATTGAGGACATTGTGAAATTTGCAAGCAAATGGATGGAACTAGAAAATATCATCCTGAGTGAGGTAGCCCAGACCCAGAATGTCATATATCTTACGTTCTCACAGATAAGAAGATATTAGCCAAAAAGTACAGAATACCCATGATACAACCCCACAGACTCTAAGAAGTTAAACAAGAGGGAAGGCACAAGTGAGGATCTTTCAATCCCACTTACAGTGGGGAGAGGGTAATTGTAGAGCCCACCTTCAGCAGAGAGACAGGGCATCAAGTGAGGGAAGGGGTTGCCACCCTACAGTCAAAACTCTGACCCATAATTGTTTCTGTCTGAAAAAAAGGTAGAGATGGAAATGGAGAAGAGCCTGAGGAAAAGAAGGTCCAGCTACAGGCCAAGCAGGATCCAGCTCAAGGGGAGGCCCCAAGGCCTGATATCATTACTGAGGCTATGGAGTGCTCACAAAAAGGGCTCTATCATGACTGCCCTCCCGAAGACCCAACAAGCAGCTGAAAGAGTCAGATGCAGATATTTGCATCCAATCAATGAAGAGAATTAGGGAAACATGGGAAGAACCTGAGGAAGAGGGCTACCCTGTAGCAGAACCAGCAGTCTCAATTAATCTGGACCCCCAAGATCTTTCAGACACTGGACCAATAACCAGGCAGCATATAGCAGCTGACATGAGATCCCCAACATTTTACACAGCAGAAGACTTCTGGGTTCAGTCAGAAAAGATGCACCTAACCCTCAAGAGACTGGAGGCACCAGGAAGTAGGGAGGTCTGATGGGGTGGGTGATGAAGGGGTGAGGACATCCTAGTGGAGACAGGGGAACAAGAAGGAGGTATGGGGTGTAGAACAGTTGGAGGGTGGGTCAGGAGGGGAATAAAAACTGGATTGTAAAAAAAATTTTAAAAAGAAGGAATTAAAAATTTAAAAAAATTAAAATTAAAAAAAAAAGAAGCAAGATGAGAGCACTAATTGCCTACGTAGAATACCTGGAGATATCTCATACAAGTAACTTAGCAGCACCCCTCAAAGTCCTACTAAAAAAGGAGAAATAACAGCCAGAAAGAGTATACCTCAAGAAATAACCAACTCAGGGTTGAAATGATGAACTAGAAACAACAGCAAGATTACAAAGAAACACTATAGAAAAGAGTTGGTTCTGTGAGAACAATCAACAAGATTTACATTTTTTTTTGTTTTGCTTTGGTTTGTTTTTTGATTTTTTTGTTTGTGGTGTTGTTATTTGTTGTTGTTATTTCAAGACAGGGTTTCACTGGCTGGCCCTTTCTCTCCTTAAACTAGCTCCGTAGATGAGGCTGGTCTTGAACTCAGAGATCTACATACCTCTGCCTCCTGAGTATTTGGGTTAAAGGCATGTTTTATCACTTCCCATCTAAGATGGACAAACTCTTACCCAAAATAATGAAAAGTTGTAAAGAGAACATCCAAATTAACAAAATTAGAGATGAGGGGCCTGGGGACATGGCCCAATGGTTAAAAAAATAAGAAAAAAGTGGGGGGATAAAATAATCATGGGAGGCAGGGGGAGAGAGCAAACTTGTTGGGAGTGGAAAAAGGGGTGAAAGGATCAGGTATTGGAGGGGAGGGACAGGAGAGAAGCCTAGACATCTAGGAGCATGAATAGAAGTATGCAGCTTTCAGGCATGGGGGAGTGACAGGTGAGGGGAACCTCTAGAAAATCCCAGAGACCTGGCATGGGGAGGCTCCAGTACACAATGTAGGTGACATTAGCCAAAATGCCCAACAATGGGAACATGGAACCAGAAGAGACCACTTCTGGTGGTTAAACAAGGCCCCCAGTGGAGAAATTGGGACACCAACCCACCTTCAGAATTTTTTACCCCTAATTTTTCCTATCTAAAAGAAATGCAGGGACAAAAATGGACCAAAGGCTGATCAACTCCAGATCCATCCCATGGGCATGTATCAAATTTGATGCTATTACTGATGCTACTTGCAGACAGAAGCCTATCAAGGCTGTCTTCTGAGAGGCTCAGGCAGCAGCAGACTGAGACAGGTACAGATACTCAAAGCAAGCATTGGATTGAGGTCTGGGACCCCATGGAAGAGTTAGGGGAGGGATTGAAGGACCTGTAGAAAATGGAAACCACAGGAAGACCAGAGTGTCAACTAACCTGGACTCGTGGACGCATCTGGAGACTAAATCACCAAACAAAGAACATACATATGTGGTCTCAGGCCTCAGGCACATATGTAGCAGAAGATCGTTTTGTCTGGCCTCTGGAGGAGAGGATGTGCCTAAACATGTAGAGTCTTGATGCCCCAGGGAGAGGGGATGCATGGGGGAAGGAACAGTCTCTCAGAGGAAGAACTCTGCAAGGGGAGACCACTGTGAGGGAAGGCAACATTTGAGATGTAAATAAATAAAAGAGATTTTTAAAAGTAGGAAGAATGGAATAGGAGAAAGGAATCACAGAATCCTCCAAATCAAGATATAAAATGGAGAACACAAGAAAGTAACAAGGGGGAGGAATGATGGGATAGGGATTTATGGAAAGGAAACTGGGAAAGAAAATAACATTTTAAATGTAAAAAAAATGTCCAATAAAGAAAAAAAGAAAGTAGTCTACAAAGTCAGATATTTCAAGAAACTTAACGGTTTCTTTTTAAGAGTTTATCTGTAATAAACCAAGCATGGAGACTAAGAAAATTTGGTGAATATTATCCATAATACCTTATATTCATCGAAAAATATTGGTAAAATACCGCATTGTTGTGACTCACAGGTACAAAACTAGAGAAGGAATATTAAAAAGATTGCTGTCACTCAGAGATGCAAATCCAAAGCAGAAACATTAATTGTAGCGAGAGCACAAGGCATTGAAAGTAAAACCAGGAAGAGGTATAAACACAAAAGGTAAAAATCATATCAGATATTTAAGAATACCAAATGCCTTATAAGTAGTGGTTCAAGTAGTACTCACTGATAATCACAGGACTCAGGAATTCAAACTAAGGATATTGAAAATCCCAGGCCAGCTTTGTAAGTAGAAAGAACTTCTCTCAAAATGAATCAGAATCAAAAAAAGGGAAGAAAAATTATCATTGGAGACTGTGATTCAAAAGCAGAGAGGTACAAAGAAATAAAGTAAGGAGCAAAGGTAATCAAGATGGCAGATAGGCAAAGCAGGTTGAATTTCTATTAGCTAATCTCCTGAAATATAAAATAAAATCAAGATAATGAATTTCAATATTCTGAATTAAAATGCAAAAATATTTTCACAAATTAAACAAGCCAAATATGTACATGTTTCTCTTGATATTGTTTATGCCAACTTTTTAATTTACAATCAGTGGTCTGTGCTTCAAATATTGTTAATAATACAAATTTTTTAAAAAATATTTATGACTTTATCAATCTGACAAAACCTGAAATCTCATAGAATGGACCAAAGGTAAATAAATCAATTCCTCTTGAAACTTTCACCAAGTAGCATGGGGTACAGTTGACTAAAGATTTGTTTACACTCACTTTGAATTTTTCAGTAAAAAACACAAATTTTTGACATTCCAAACATTGGGAGTAAGTATTTTATCATGGTAGCACTTACTAGATTATTCTGCCTGACACTTTTGTTTAAAGTAGGAAGTTATTTTTTTTAAAAAAAATCATATTATAAATCAAAGGCTATAACTTTAAATTCAGTATCAAAGCTGATGGACTCTGACTTCATATCGCATAACATTCAGTAAAGGTGAGACTTTTTTTCAGTACACTGCAAGTGTACATGGTGATGAAAAGACTTCAACTTTATTGAAATAACTCTACATAATTATGAAAATGTTTCACTGAAAATCAGCTTGAAGTACAAACTGGAGAAAAGCTCACCATTACAAAACCCCATTATTTTTCCTGTGTGGAGGGTAATTCATTACTTTGATGCACATCTTTACCATCAGGCATGATTTGCCCCTCCTGATGCTTCACAAAATTCCTCATTTCAAAGATGATTGCTTTGTGTAGTTTGCACTTCTGCTATTTCAGTTTACATCATCCTCTGAAAAATGACTTGTTTTTCTGAACTAGAGTTCTCATTAGAGTTCTGATGGCTGATTGCAGTTGATGTGCACTATATAATCACAAAGCTTAGTCACAGAGCTTGAAACAAGTATGGCATCTAGTCTTTCTTAGAAAGCAATTAGGTAAAATTTAACATCTTTATAACCGAGATTGCCTCCTCTTAAAAGACATTCTCCTCCACCTGTACCCAATTTATTTTTCATCACATTCTAGCTTTTTTAAAAATCTCCTTAATGATTATTCTTTCTATGGATTTCTATTTTTAGTTTTTTACTCAGCACACTTAGTAACTTTTTTCTCTTACTTTTTATGATTTCCTGTGGAATAATAACTTTAACGATATGATCTAAACTTTGTCAGAATCTCTCTCCTTTTTACGTGGATAGATAGGTAATACATATAGAAAATAAATGCATGTAGATACCATAGTCTTATCACAATTTTGGTAATTTGTCAATCATATATAATGTTCTTCATAGTGATATTATTTTTCTGTAACATTCTCATCTTATCCCTGGACTAACTCAATTCTCTAAGTGTAAGAAATCAGTGTTTACTATCAATTTGATTATTGGCAAACAATACAAAAAGTTACATATGTTGCTATGCACAAGTTATGAGGAAGTTATGAAGAAGTCTACAGTATAAAAAAAGTCAAAATCTGGAATATTCTGTAATGGCTAATCTTCATGACAAACATGATAAGATAGGGAAGCTCCTGCACTAGCATACATTCTCTCTCTCTCTCTCTCTCTCTCTCTCTCTCTCTCTCTCTCTCTCTCCACAACACACAAACACACACACACACACACACACACACAAGCACACATATATGATAATTACAGAGGAAATTAGACTTTGTCCGTACTGATTTACCATCATATTGAACAGTTGGGGGATTAAATTTTAAAGGTAGAATAGAAATCCCTGGAAGAAGTAGAGTTTGGCCACAAACTTTGTCCTATCCTGGAGCTTTCCCATGGTCTATTTTTCACTGTTTCCTGAATGCTATTATGAAACTTGTGCTTTCAGAACTTCTTAGCCAGAGTAGTTAAACATCTCTTAAACTGTGAGCACAATATCATCCTGAGTGAGGTAACCCAAGCACAGAAAGACACACATGGTCTGCACTCACTGATAAGTGGATATTAGCCCAAATGCTCAAATTACCCTAAATGCACAGAACACATGAAACTCAAGAAGGATGACCAAAATGCGAATGCTTCACTACTTCTTTAAAAGGGGAACAAAAATACCCTTGGGAGGTGATAGGGAGGCAAAGTTTAGAACAGAGACTGAAGGAACACCCATTCAGATCCTGCCCCACATGTGGCCCATACATATACAACCACCAAACTAGATAAGATGGATAAAACAAAGAAGTGCAGGCTGACAGGAACCAGATGTAGATCTCTCCTGATAGACACAGCCAGAATATGGCAAATGCAAAGGCAAATGCTAGCAGCAAACCACTGAACTGAGAATGGGACCTCCGTTGAAGGATTCAGAGAAAGAACTGAAAGAACTTGAAAGGGCTTGAGACCCCATATGAACAACAATGCCAACCAACCAGAGCTTCCAGGGACTAAGCCACTACCCAAAGACTATACATGGACTGACCCTGGACTCTGATCTCATAGGTAGCAATGAATAGCCTAGTAAGGGCACCAGTGGAAGGGGAAGCCCTTGATCCTGCCAAGACTGAACCCCAAGTGAACATGGTTTTTGGGGGGAGGGCGGTAAAGGGGGGAGGATGGGGAGGGGAACACACATACAGAAGGGAAGGGGGAGGGGTGAGGGGTATATTGACCAGGAAACCAGGAAAGTGAATAACAATTGAAATGTAAATAAGAAATACCCAATTTGACACCAGCTGGTCCTGGCCTGCAGCAGCTCTCTGCTCCCAGACCTGGTGAGAGAGAGACACAACCGCCTGGTCAGGTGGGCACTCCTGAGGCTGCAGAGCAGAAGAGACCACCAACACTGCTCACCCCTGCCCACATCCCTGGCCCAAGAGGAAACTGTATAAGGCCTCTGGGCTCCCGTGGGGGAGGGCCCAGGAGCGGCAGGACCCCTGCCTGAGACACCACCGGAACCTGAAAGAAACAGACCGGTAAACAGTTCTCTGCACCCAAATCTCGTGGGAGGGAGAGCTAAACCTTCAGAGAGGCAGACAAGCCTGGGAAACCAGAAGAGACTGCTCCCTGCACACACATCTCGGACGCCAGAGGAAAAAGCCAAAGACCATCTGGAACCCTGGTGCACTGAAGCTCCCGGAAGGGGCGGCACAGGTCTTCCTGGTTGCTGCCGCGACAGAGAGCCCCTGGACAGCACCCCACGAGCGAACTTGAGCCTCGGGACCACAGGTAAGACCAAATTTTCTGCTGCAGGAAAGCTGCCTGGTGAACTCAAGACACAGGCCCACAGGAACAGCTGAAGACCTGTAGAGAGGAAAAACTACACGCCCGAAAGCAGGAACACTCTGTCCCCATAACTGACTGAAAGAGAGGAAAACAGGTCTACAGCACTCCTGACACACAGGCTTATAGGACAGTCTAGCCACTGTCAAAAATAGCAGAACAAAGTAACACTAGAGATAATCTGATGGCGAGAGGCAAGCACAGGAACACAAGCAACAGAAACCAAGACTACATGGCATCATCGGAGCCCAATTCTCCCACCAAAGCAAACACGGAATATCCAAACACACCAGAAAAGCAAGATCTAGTTTCAAAATCATATTTGATCATGATGCTGGAGGACTTCAAGAAAGACATGAAGAACTCCCTTAGAGAACAAGTAGAAGCCTACAGAGAGGAATCGCAAAAATGCCTGAAAGAATCACAAAAATCCCTGAAAGAATTCCAGGAAAACATAAATAAACAAGTAGAAGCCCATAGAGAGGAGACACAAAAATCCCTGAAATAATTCCAGGAAAACACAATCAAACAGTTGAAGGAATTAAAAATGGAAATAGAAGCAATCAAGAAAGAACACATGGAAGCAACCCTGGATATAGAAAACCAAAAGAAGAGACAAGGAGCTGTAGATACAAGCTTCACCAACAGAATACAAGAGATGGAAGAGAGAATCTCAGGAGCAGAAGATAACATAGAAATCATTGACCAAACTGTCAAAGATAATGTAAAGCGGAAAAAGCTACTGGTCCAAAACATACAGGAAATCCAGGACTCAATGAGAAGATCAAACCTAAGGATAATAGGTATAGAAGAGAGTGAAGACTCCCAGCTCAAAGGACCAGTAAATATCTTCAACAAAATCATAGAAGAAAACTTCCCTAACCTAAAAAAAGAGATAACCATACACATACAAGAAGCCTACCGAACTACAAATAGATTGGACCAGAAAAGAAACACCTCCCATCACATAATTGTCAAAACACCAAACGCACAAAATAAAGAAAGAATATTAAAAGCAGTAAGGGAAAAAGGTCAAGTAACATATAAAGGGAGACCTATCAGAATCACACCAGACTTCTCGCCAGAAACTATGAAGGCCAGAAGATCCTGGACTGATGTCATACAGACCCTAAGAGAACACAAATGCCAGCCCAGGTTACTGTATCCAGCAAAACTCTCAATTAACATTGATGGAGAAACCAAGATATTCCATGACAAAACCAAATTTACACAATATCTTTCCACAAATCCAGCACTACAAAGGATAATAAATGATAAAGCCCAACATAAGGAGGCAAGCTATACCCTCGAAGAAGCAAGAAACTAATCGTCTTGGCAACAAAACAAAGAGAATGAAAGCACACAAACATAACCTCACATCCAAATATGAATATAAAGGGAAACAATAATCACTATTCCTTAATATCTCTCAATATCAATGGCCTCAACTCCCCAATAAAAAGACATAGATTAACAAACTGGATACGCAACGAGGACCCTGCATTCTGCTGCATACAGGAAACACACCTCAGAGACAAAGACAGACACTACCTCAGAGTAAAAGGCTGGAAAACAACTTTCCAAGCAAATGGTCAGAAGAAGCAAGCTGGAGTAGCCATTCTAATATCAAATAAAATCAATTTCCAACTAAAAGTCATCAAAAAAGATAAGGAAGGACACTTCATATTCATCAAAGGAAAAATCCACCAAGATGAACTCTCAATCCTAAATATCTATGCCCCAAATACAAGGGCACCTACATACGTAAAAGAAACCTTACTAAAGCTCAAAACACACATTGCACCTCACACAATAATAGTGGGAGATTTCAACACCCCACTCTCATCAATGGACAGATCATGGAAACAGAAATTAAACAGTGATGTGGACAGACTAAGAGAAGTCATGAGCCAAATGGACTTAACGAATATTTATAGAACATTCTATCCTAAAGCAAAAGGATATACCTTCTTCTCAGCTCCTCATGGTACTTTCTCCAAAATTGACCATATAATTGGTCAAAAAACGGGCCTCAACAGGTACAGAAAGATAGAAATAATCCCATGCGTGCTATCGGACCACCACGGCCTAAAACTGGTCTTCAATAACAATAAGGGAAGAAGGCCCACATATACGTGGAAATTGAACAATGCTCTACTCAATGATAACCTGGTCAAGGAAGAAATAAAGAAAGAAATTAAAAACTTTTTAGAATTTAATGAAAATGAAGATACAACATACTCAAACTTATGGGACACAATGAAAGCTGTGCTAAGAGGAAAACACATAGCGCTGAGTGCCTGCAGAAAGAAACAGGAAAGAGCATATGTCAGCAGCTTGACAGCACACCTAAAAGTTCTAGAACAAAAAGAAGCAAATACACCCAGGAGGAGTAGAAGGCAGGAAATAATCAAACTCAGAGCTGAAATCAACCAAGTAGAAACAAAAAGGACCATAGAAAGAATCAACAGAACCAAAAGTTGGTTCTTTGAGAAAATCAACAAGATAGATAAACCCTTAGCCAGACTAACTAGAGGACACAGGGAGTGATTCCAAATTAACAAAATCAGAAATGAAAAGGGAGACATAACTACAGATTCAGAGGAAATTCAAAAAATCATCAGATCTTACTATAAAAACCTATATTCAACAAAATTTGAAAATCTTCAGGAAATGGACAATTTCCTAGACAGATACCAGGTATCGAAGTTAAATCAGGAACAGATAAACCAGTTAAACAACCCCATAACTCCTAAGGAAATAGAAGCAGTCATTAAAGGTCTCCCAACCAAAAAGAGCCCAGGTCCGGACGGGTTTAGTGCAGAATTCTATCAAACCTTCATAGAAGACCTCATACCAATATTATCCAAACTATTCCACAAAATTGAAACAGATGGAGCACTACCGAATTCCTTCTACGAAGCCACAATTACTCTTATACCTAAACCACACAAAGACACAACAAAGAAAGAGAACTTCAGACCAATGTCCCTTATGAATATCGACGCAAAAATACTCAATAAAATTCTGGCAAACCGAATTCAAGAGCACATCAAAACAATCATCCACCATGATCAAGTAAGCTTCATCCCAGGCATGCAGGGATGGTTTAATATACGGAAAACTATCAATGTGATCCATTATATAAACAAACGGAAAGAACAGAACCACATGATCATTTCATTAGATGCTGAGAAAGCATTTGACAAAATTCAACACCCCTTCATGATAAAAGTCCAGGAAAAAATAGGAATTCAAGGCCCATACCTAAACATAGTAAAAGCCATATACAGCAAACCAGTTGCTAACATGAAACTAAATGGAGAGAAACTTGAAGCAATCCCACTAAAATCAGGGACTAGACAAGGCTGCCCACTCTCTCCCTACTTATTCAATATAGTTCTTGAAGTTCTAGCCAGAGCAATCAGACAACAAAAGGAGATCAAGGGGATACAGATCGGAAAAGAAGAGGTCAAAATATCACTATTTGCAGATGACATGATAGTATATTTAAGTGATCCCAAAAGTTCCACCAGAGAACTACTAAAGCTGATAAACAACTTCAGCAACGTGGCTGGGTATAAAATTAACTCAAATAAATCAGTTGCCTTCCTCTATACAAAAGAGAAACAAGCCGAGAAAGAAATTAGGGAAACGACACCCTTCATAATAGACCCAAATAATATAAAGTATCTCGGTGTGACTTTAACCAAGCAAGTAAAAGATCTGTACAATAAGAACTTCAAGACACTGAGGAAAGAAATTGAAGAAGGCCTCAGAAGATGGAAAGACCTCCCATGCTCATGGATTGGCAAGATTAATATAGTAATAATGGCCATTTTACCAAAAGCAATCTACAGATTCAATGCAATCCCCATCAAAATACCAATCCAATTCTTCAAAGAGTTAGACAGAACAATTTGCAAATTCATCTGGAATAACAAAAAACCCAGGATAGCTAAAGCTATCCTCAACAATAAAAGGACTTCAGGGGGAATCACTATCTCTGAACTCAAGCAGTTTTACAGAGCAATAGTGATAAAAACTGCATGGTATTGGTACAGAGACAGACAGATAGAACAATGGAATAGAATTGAAGACCCAGAAATGAACCCACACACCTATGGTCACTTGATTTTTGACAAAGGAGCCAAAACCATCCAATGGAAAAAAGATAGCATTTTCAGCAAATGGTGCTGGTTCAACTGGAGGGCAACATGTAGAAGAATGCAGATCGATCCATGCTTATCACCCTGTACAAAGCTTAAGTCCAAGTGGATCAAGGACTTCCACATCAAACCAGACACACTCAAACTAATAGAAGAAAAACTATGGAAGCATCTGGAATACATGGGCACTGGAAAAAATTTCCTGAACAAAACACCAATGGCTTATGCTCTAAGATCAAGAATCGACAAATGGGATCTCATAAAACTGTAAAGCTTCTGTAAGGCAAAGGACACTGTGGTTAGGACAAAACGGCAACCAACAGATTGGGAAAAGATCTTTACCAATCCTACAACAGATAGAGGCCTTGTATCCAAAATATACAAAGAACTCAAGAAGTTAGACCGCAGGGAAACAAATAACCCTATTAAAAAATGGGGTTCAGAGCTAAACAAAGAATTCACAGCTGAGGAATGCCGAATGGCTGAGAAACACCTAAAGAAATGTTCAACATCTTTAGTCATAAGGGAAATGCAAATCAAAACAACCCTGAGATTTCACCTCACACCAGTGAGAATGGCTAAGATCAAAAACTCAGGTGACAGCAGACTCTGGCGAGGATGTGGAGAAAGAGGAACACTCCTCCATTGTTGGTGGGATTGCAGACTGGTAAAACCATTCTGGAAATCAGTCTGGAGGTTCCTCAGAAAATTGGACATTGAACTGCCTGAGGATCCAGCTATACCTCTCTTGGGCATATACCCAAAAGATGCCTCAACATATAAAAGAGACACATGCTCCACTATGTTCATGGCAGCCTTATTTATAATAGCCAGAAAATGGAAAGAAACCAGATGCCCTTCAACAGAGGAATGGATACAGAAAATGTGATACATCTACACAATGGAATATTACTCAGCTATCAAAAAACAACGAGTTTATGAAATTCGTAGGCAAATGTTTGGAACTGGAAAATATCATCCTGAGTGAGCTAACCCAAACACAGAAAGACATACATGGTATGCACTCATTGATAAGTGGCTATTAGCCCAAATGCTTGAATTACCCTAGATCCCTAGAACAAACGAAACTCAAGACGGATGATCAAAATGTGAATGCTTCACTCCTTCTTTAAATGAGGAAAAAGAATACCCTTGGCAGGGAAGGGAGAGGCAAAGATTAAAACAGAGACTGAAGGAACACCCATTCAGAGCCTGCCCCACATGTGGCCCATACATATACAGCCACCCAATTAGACAAGATGGATGAAGCAAAGAAGTGCAGACCGACAGGAGCCTGATGTAGATCTCTCCTGAGAGACACAGCCAGAATACAGCAAATACAGAGGCGAATGCCAGCAGCAAACCACTGAAGTGAGAATAGGTCGCCTATTGAAGGAATCAGAGAAAGAACTGGAAGAGCTTGAAGGGGCTCGAGACCCCAAAAGTACAACAATGCCAAGCAACCATAGCTTCCAGGGACTAAGCCACTACCTAAAGACTATACATGGACTGACCCTGGACTCTGACCCCTGAGGTAGCAATGAATATCCTAGTAAGAGCACCAGTGGAAGGGGAAGCCCTGGGTCCTTCTAAGACTGAACCCCCAGTAAACTAGTCTATGGGGGGAGGGCGGCAATGGTGGGAGGGTTGGGAGGGGAACACCCATAAGGAAGGGGAGGCGGGAGGGGGATGTTTGTCCGGAAACCGGGAAAGGGAATAACACTCGAAATGTATATAAGAAATACTCAAGTTAATAAAAAAAAAAAAGAAATACCCAATTTAATAAAGATGGAGAAAAAAATCTTAGAACCCCAGTATCTTACTATGGAAAATAAAGATGAAGATTCTGTTCTTTCAGAAAAAAAAAAAGCAAAACAACAACAACAAAAAAATACTGTGAGCCCAAGTAAATTTTTCCTTCTTTAAATTTTTATTATAACGAAAAGAACAAATTTAACTAAAGTAGCTCTTATGAAAACATATCTTATGTCATATATAACTTTATACAGTTAGAAATATTTTAAAAGTTCATTCATTTCTATTCCTTTATTTATTTATTTATTTTTATACTCCAGAATTTATTCCCCTCCTCAGAGAGTTCCACATACCATACCTACTTCCTCCTCTTCCCCCTGCCCCAGCACTCCGCTATCCCCCCATCTCCACAAGGATGTCCCTACCACCCCATACCCCCTAGACCTCTAAACTTTCTGGGTCCTCCAGTCTCTTGAGGATTAGGTGCATCTCCTCTGACTGAACCCAGACCCGGGAGTCCTCTGCTGTATATGTGTTAGAGACCTCATCTCAGTTAATGTATGTTGCCTGATTGATGATCCAGTGTCTAAGAGGTCTCAGGGGTCCAGGTAAATTGAGACTGCTGGTTCTCCTACAGGGTTGCCCTCATCCTTAGCTTCCTCCAGCTTTTCCCTAATTCAACCAAAGAGGTCAGCAGCTTTGTTGGTCGGGTCCACATATCTCCATCTGACTCACATGCTTATTGGGTCTTTTGGAGATCAGTTATGGTAGGTCCTTTTTTGTGAACACCCCATAGCTTCAGTAATGGTATCACGTCTTGGGAACTCTCCGTGAGCTGGATCCCACTTTGGGCCTGTCTCTGGACCTTCTTTTCCTCAGGTTCTTCTCCATTCTCTTCCCTGAATTTCTTTCAGACAGGAAGAATTATGGGTCAGAGATTTGGATGTGGGACAGCAACCCCTTCCCTCACTTGATGCCCTGTCTTTCTGCTGGAGGTAGATTCAATAAATTCCCTCAGGGATTTTCATCTAGGGTCTCCCACTTTGAGTCCTGAGAGTCTCTCACTTCCCAGCACACTGGTACATTCTGGAGGGTCCTCCCAACCTCCTTCCTCCAGAGGTACCCTGATTCCATACTTTCTGCTAGCCCTCAGGTCTACAGTTCTTTCCCCACACCCAATACCAAATCATGTTCCCTTCTCCCCCCACCCCCACCCCCTTTCCCTCCCTCCCTCCCTCCCTCTCCCTTTGTGGTTGTTTTCTTCTCCCTCCCAAGTGGAGCAGATGCATCCTCACTTTCTATTAGATTTAGTGTATCTGGTTTTATGTTGTGGTCTTTGATCCACATGGACTTGAGCTTTGTGCATGGTGATGAATATGGATCTAATTTCATTTTTCTAAATACAGACATCCAGTTAGACCAGCACCATTTATTGAAACTGCTTTCTTTTTTCCATGGTATATTTTCGGCTTTTTTGTCAAAGATCAAGTGTGTGTGAGTGTGTGGTTTTATTTCTGGGTCTGTAATTCTCTTCTATTGATCAACTTGTCTGTCTCTGTATCAGTACCATGCAATTTTTATAACTATTGCTCTGTAGTAGAGCTTGACGTAAGTGATGGTGATTCCCCCAGTCATTCTTTTATTGTTAAGAAGTGTTTTCGCAATATACAATCTGCAGACGATAGGAAGTTCAAGAAGAAGGATGACCAAAGTGCAGATGCTTCAATCTGTCTTAAAAGGGCAAATAAAAATTTACATAGGAGATATGAAGATAAAGTTTGGTACAGAGACTGAAGGAATGACCATTCAGAGTCTGCTGCACCTGGAAATCAAGCTCATACATATATGGGCTAAAACCCAGATGATATGGATGAAGCCAAGAAGTACATGCTGACAGGAGTCTGATATAGTTGTCTCCTGAGAGGCTCTGCCAGAACGTAACAAATACAGAGGCAAATGCTAGCAGCAAACTATTGAACTGAAAATGGGGTCCCCATTAGAAGAGTTGGAGAAAGGACTGAAGGAGCAGAAGGGGCTTGCAACCCAATAAGAACAACAATACCAACCAATCAGAGCTCCCAGGGACTAAACCACTACCCAATGACTACACATGGATAGACCCATGGCTGCAGCTGCATATGTAGCAGAGGATAGCCTTGTTGGGCACCAATGTGGGGAGAAGACTTTGGTCCTGCCAAGGCGGTACCACCTAGTTTAGGGAAATGTCAGGATGGGAAGGGGGGTGTTTAGGGAGGGGAACACCCTCATAAAAGAATAGGGAGGGGGAGGGGATACAGGGTCTATGGGGAAAGGAAATAACATTTAAAATGTAAATTTTAAAGAGTCCAGTAGAAAAAAATAAAAAGAAAAACAAAGAAAATTTTTCACTATTCTGTATTTTTTGTTTGTTTTTTTCCCCCTTTCTAGATGAATTTGAGAATTGCTCTTTCCATGTCTTTGAAGAATTGTGTTGGGACTTTGATGGGGAGTGTATTGAATCTGTAGATTGCCTTTGGTAGGATGGCCATGTTTGAGTTAATTTTATATCTGGCCACTTTGCTGAAGTTGTTTATCAACTAGAGAAGTTCTCTGGTAGAATTTTTGGAGTCACTTATGTATACTATTATATCATCTGCAAATAGTGATACCTTTAATTCTTCTTTGCCAATTTGTATTCCTTCATTTCTTTTTGTTGTCTTATTGTTCTAGCTAGAACTTCACTTCAAGTATTATATTGAACAGATATGGGGAGAGTGGGCTTCCTTGTCTTGTCCCAGATTTTAGTGGGATTGCTTCAAGTATCTCTCCATTTATTTGATATTGTCTGTTGGTTTGCACTAAATTGCTTTTATTATGTTTAGATTTGGGCGCTGAATTCCTGATCTTTCCAATACTTTTAATGTGAATGGGTGCTGTATTTTGTCAAATGCTTTTTCTGCATCTAAGGAGATGATCATGTGATTTTTTTTGTTTGTTTATATGGTGGATTATTTTAATGGAGCTGAACCAACCTTGCCTCACTGGGATGAAGTCTACTTGATCGTGGTGAATGATGGTTTCCATGTGTTTGAATATGGTTTGCAAGAATTTTATTGATTATTTTGCATCAATATTATAAACACAATTGGTCTGAAGTTCTCTTTTTCAGTAAGGTCCTTGTGTGGATTAGCTATCAGAGTAATTGTGGCTTCATAGAATGAATTAGGTAGTGTTCCTACTGTTTCTATTTTTGGAATAGTTTGAGGAATATTGGTGTCTTCTTTGAAGGTAGAATCTGAACTAAATTCTTCTGGCTGTGGGCTTTATTTTATTGGGAGGTTTTTAGGGACTTCTTTTATTTCTTTATGGGATATGGGCCTGTTTAGAGAGTTTATCTGCTATTGGTTTAAATTTGTGAGGTGATATTTGTCTAGAAAACCATCCATTTCATCTAAATTTTCCAGTTTTGTTAGATATAGGCATTTGTAGTAAGATCTGATGATATTTTAAATTTCCTCCATTTCTGTTGTCATGTCTCCCTTTTTGTTTCTAATTTTATTAATTTGGATACTTCTTCTGGGCCCGTTAGTTAGTTTGGCTAGGGGTTTATCTATCCTATTGATTCTCTCAAAGAATCAGCTTCTGGTTCTGCTGATTCTTTGTATTGTTTTCTTTGGTTCTATTTGGTTCATTTCAGCCCTGATTTTGACCATTTCCTGCCATCTACTCCTCTTGGGTGAGTTTGCTTTTCTTTTTCTAGAGCTCTAGGTATGAAGTTAAGTTGCTTGTGTAAGATCTCTTCCATTTCTATACCAAAGCACTTTGTGCTATGAATTTTTCTCATAGCAGTGCTTTCATTGTGTCCCATAAGTTTGGGTATAATGTGTCAAATTTTCATTAAATTCCAGGACACCTTTAATTTACTTTCTTTACTTCATCTTTGATCAAATTATCATTGAGTAGAGAGTTGTTCAGTTTCCACATGCATGTAGGTTTTCTGTTGATTTTGTTGTTGTTGAAGACAAGCTTCAGGCCATGGTGGTCTGATAGGGTGCATGGGATTATTTTAATCTTCTTGTATCAGCTGAGGGTTGTTCTGTGACCAATTATATGGTTGATTTTGGAGAAGGTACTATGAGGTACTGAAAAGAAGGTGTATTCTTTTGTCTTAGTGTGAAATGTTCTGTAGATATCTGTTAAATCCAATTGGTTCACAACCTCTTTTAGTTTCACTATGTCTCTGTTTAGTTTCTGATTCAATGACCTGTCCATTGGTGAGAATGGGGTGTTGAAGTTTCCCACAATTATTGTGTGCAGCTCAATGTGTATTTTGAGCTTTACTAAAGTTTCTTTTATTAATGTGAGAACCCTTGCACTTGGGTCATAGATGTTCAGAATTGAAGCTTTCTCTTGGTGTATTTTCCCTTTGATGTATATGAAGTGTCCTTCCTCATCATGCTTGATAACTTTTGATTGAAAGTCTGTTTATTGGATATTAGAATGGCAACTCCAGTGTGATTCCTGGGGATCGTTTCCTAGGCAGACCTTTTTCCATCCTTTTACTCTGACATAGTGTCTGTCTTTGTTAATGAGGTATGTTTCTTGTATGTAGCAAAATGCTGGATCTTATTTGCACATCCAACCTGTTAGCTTATGTCTTTTTAGAGGTGAGTTGAGTTCATTAATTTTGAGAGATATTAAAGACAGATAACGGCTGGTTCCTGTTATGTTTGCTTTTGTAGGTAGCTTTATGTGCTTGTGGTTTTCTCCTATTGGGTTTGTTGTGAGATGCTTAATGTCTAGGCTATTCTTGGGTATAGGTATTTTCCTTGTATTGGAGTTTTCCTTCTAGGGTTCTCTGTAGGGCTGGATAGATACTGTTTGAATTTGGTTTATCCTGGAATATTTTGGTTTCTCCATCTATATTGATTGAAAGTGTTGCTGGGTATAGTAGCCGAGGCTGGCATTTGTGTTCTTTTCGAGTCTGCACGACCCCTGACTAGGCTCTTCTGGCTTTCATAGTCTCTGTTGAAAAGTCTCATGTAATTCTAATGATGTATTTAACTAGAAATCCCACATTACCTTAGTTCTAATTTTAATAAATATTTTGTACTTCAAGGTGTATATTATGCTCAATTAGTATGACAATTTTGTACATACTTAAGTGGCCAACAGATCACATTAATGCCTAATACCCAGTAACTCAGATTGTGTTTTTTATTTGTAATAAGAGTAACTTTGCATAGCACTAATGAGCAATGTTATTCTGGATTAGAATGAGCCCTAGATCCAATATGATTATCATGAAAAAAGCTGCACAGAAAAATAATACTATGCAAGTAAAACAGCTAATACTGTAATAAGACTTCTGAAAATTGAGCAATGGCATGATACTATCATACAACAAATTAGGAGAAAACCATGGGAAAAATACTTTTCTACCACCTTCAGAAATAGTATCCTCTATTTAACCTTTAATAATTTTTTAAAGGCAAGGTTCTCTTTTTTACTTCACTGAGTGAATTTCATTACTGTTGCTTTGGGCATTGTATTTTGTATGAATTTGACATATAACAGCTTATAGATGAGTTAAAGCTTTGTAAGGAGTATTGGCATTGCAGATTCATGAAAGTACGAGTTCCCTTAGATATGCTATGGGTGATTCTATTTGCATATTCCTCCTATGTATATACACATAAATATAAAGAAAGGAACTCTCCACAAATGCATATCAGTATTTCATAAGGAATTGCCCATTATATTCTCTTTTGAATTTATCCTTACCTACCAAACCCATTTTATACCTAGCATCATATACTTATCAGAACTTCCGAAAATAGCATTAAATTTTTAATCTTTGAAATAAAATAACCTGACATAGTTCAAAAATAGAATATTCAGTAAGAAATATTGTTTACAAAATAAGAAACAAAATTAATATCATTGGAAACATTAAAAATCATCGTCTGAAATGAGGCTTAATCTAACTTGCTCTGATATGTCTTATCCTGGTCAGAGCACTGTGACTGTGACTACTCAGTGTGACACAGGAGGTTTTGTTATATAAACAACAGTACATATGGTCATCTAGGCATCCATAGAAAACCGCAGATCTTCCAAGAACGATTATATATCCATGACTATAAAATTGCGAGCAAGTTTTCAGCCTATATTTTATCTAATTAGTGGTAGAAAAGAACCATTGGAGAAAAAAACATTTGTCAAATTATTTCCTTGACCTGACAAGAAAGTATTTGTTTTCTGTCAGCTATACTTCATTGACATACTCAATTTGAATGTTTTGAGGTTGTTTGTTTGTTTGCTTTACATTAATGTCATCATTAGTTTGCCTTTCCTAGAAATGTTCAGAGCTCATTGTTTACTCTTAAAAATATGAAGAAGTTTGGATTCTAAATTTTCACCATTAGAGAAATTCTCTTCTGAGTCTTCTCAGCCTTGTTATTTTTCTCATGCTCATGGCAGTTAGCTGTGTGTTGGATCTTCCACCATGCTGTGGTGTTAATCAGAGGAGGGGAAACCTGCTGGGAGTTGTGGTAATTACAGTGGGATAGTTCATATCTTTTTGAACTCTCTCTAGCTCTTCATTTTTCCTAACAGCCACAGTGATGCTAATTAAAAATGAATGTTAATTATAAAATTTAAATTTTTCTTTGAAAATTACTATAATCATTTCCACAAATAAAACTGACAAACTTTTATACTAATGTAACTTTTTTTTTTGCTAGTTATATCCTACAAACCATTATATATCAAAATGATAATCATTGTAATCCTTTCACTCTGGTCATGTTTTTCATCCTCATTTAAGAATATTTGCTCCGCAAGGTCTTTCAATTTATTAATAAGTACACCTGCTATTAAACTTTATGGCTCATAAAATTGGCATCGTGCTTACAAAAAAAGTGCAGTGTTTATTGAAGCTTTGAAAACCAATCTTTATTTATAGAGGGCTATGAAAAAAAATCAGCTAGCTGCTGTTTTTGCCAAAGTGACAAATGCAAATAGAATCTGATGTTAATGTATGTGATATCCATTGAGGTGTTAAACCACTTTTCTCATTGAAATTATGTTCATAAAATATCAGCTATTGCAAATGAATGTGAAGAATATTTGCCTATAAAACTACATCTCTGAAAATAATAACATTATCTTAGGAACCACAAATGTATTAGTACTGTACGTTGGTCATTTATATTGCAGAAAATTGGTGGTAAAATTGTGCTGAGGGCCACTGAATTGTGAAACCGTACAAAAGCATTGCTCATATTTCTATGCTTAATGTGAACGTAAAGCACTGATCCTAAGATTGCAGCTCCTTTATTTATCTCTTAATTTTGTGTTTTTTTAAAATTTTGCTTACGATATGTTCAAAGCACTAGAACAAATTCTCTTTTAAAAATAAATTCATTTTATAAACATATTTATGAAATGTTAACAATTGTTCCATAAAATCTAGCACAAAGATGCTAATTGAGTGCATTCTTATAAAACAGTAGAGGAGAAACAACAAATTCAGCATAACTGTCAGAGGCTTTTAGCATCCATTTTTACCCTTTACACACCTAATCTTTTTGGAGGCAGAAGATATCAATCAAGTTACAAGGAGGGTAATCACATGGCAAGTGTCAAAGTACTTAAAGAGATCATCATTTTCCTGATAACTGTAAGACCTTCAAATATTAGATACTGAAAGAAGTTAAGCTTTAGAATTTAGTTCACTATTATTGTCTAGTTGCATATAATTAGAATGAATCAGGTGAAATATTAAGGGTAAAATCTTATTTTACCACTTTGATAAATTCGTTTACTAAAAGGAAATCATGTGAAGTGACATATAATTTGTTAGAACTTGTTAATGTATACAACATTTTTACTCTGTGATCACCAACTATTGGTCTGGTTTCAAATTCATGTTTATAATGTGTAGCACAGGTTTTAGTTCATATTGCAGATTTGCTTTCCTATTAGACTTTTAATAGTGGTTTTAGCAGCCATAAATTCTATGGTGCAATTTAAAAGACTGATGGAATATTATATTTAATTATACCTGAAGTGAAATTGAAATGTTCAAAAAGTAGAAAGACAAAGCCTCAAGCTTGATATTCATTTCTTATCCATATTGTTTTTAGGTAGTTTATATATTTAAATTATAAGTTCCTTGTTTAATATACAACATAAATTGAATGATGTGATCAGATTTGGGAGTATAATGCTTATAGATCTTAAAGATATGATTAGCAACCATAACTGATAATTTTTGTAAATATTTAATACACTCAAGTTATTTAAAAGTTTTGTGAGTATAAATTAATAACATTATGTTAATTGAAAGGATAATAGGGAAATGATTTAGTAACCCATGAATTAAACATATAGGCCAAAACTTGATAGGATGTTCAATCTTTAAAGTATGTGGTAAGTGATTCTATGTCATTTTGACTAACCACTTGCTTAGCTTCTAATGATCAGTTATAAAAATTCTGGTAATAAAAGGCATACTGTTTCAAGCAATCGAAGAAATAGTCATAGATTTTTCAATTGTAAGTCTTTGATAATCTACCAGTATAAAGCTTTTGATTATAAATCTTCATACTGAAATGAATGCCTCTTATATTGATGAAAGTATTCAATCTGAATTCTTCTCTAATGAATGAAAAACATCACAGCAATCTACAGTTTTCATAATGAATAGGGAAGAATCATTTGCTAAAAAATGTTCCACATTGAAACTGCATGATACTATGCCTGCTATAAATCTTGCAACTTTTCTAGCATTTCATGTAGTTAATCCACATTACTCACAGACTCTGTGGCTGTGAATATGCCGAATTTATAAGATTTATTTGTGACTTCAAAATCAATACATCAGCACTTTTCTCATCATTTGCAGACATTCAGAAAGAGAAGTAAAACTTGAGTTACTCAACATACATAATCTCAGATTCAAGTTTTCCACTGTTTATAGGAATGCCACCCAGTATTTATTTTCTATGTCAAATGCCTTAAGACTTTTACAAATTTTTATACTGGTACCCATTCTCTGGATTCATAGTATTGCTGCAAACATTAAAACTTGTATGCTGTCATACAATTCATAAACTCACTGGCTCATAAAAGCAACCGATTTTCATAATTAAGTAGTTTGTCATGTTCCCTTTACTTTCTCAAAATCAGTATTCCAGAAAGTATCTTGTAGTGTTTCCATCAAATCTCATGACATTAAATATGGTCAGTCATTTATTTCCTCCTTGTTTATGCTCCAGTTCTAGAGTGCGGTCAGCATATAAGTTCACTTTATATATTTCAGTGTTTTTTTTCCAGAATCTATGAACTGTAGCTCATGTGTTGGTTTTTGGATTAAAACACTGTTGTACCAACAGCAATTAGCTCTGGATGTTGTTTTCACTTTTGATTAAAGAGTGACTAAAGTGTTAATGTTTTTTCAGAAAACTTTTAGTCTATATTTAAAAGTTCTTCAAATAAATTTCTAAGTGTTAGCTTGAAATATGTAGCTATATACACACAATTTTCCAGGGTAAACTGAACTATAGTGTATAGTAGTGAATCTATATGGGCAAATATCTTTGATTCTGATAATGAACTAAAGCCCCAAAGCTAATCTAAAACACATGCGTGAACATTTCTTTGCTCTACTTTTCAAACTGTCACTGCTGTGAGACACTTTCTTTCAGTATCTGAGCTTGTGTGGCACCTCAAACTTTTAATGATAGAATTGTACCTTTACTAAACCTTTATGCACTGGCTATAGGTTGTCCTTTCAAGCCAAACTGCAAAGAATACTCTTACATAAGCCAAGCTTCCTGAATGAAGCAGAGACCTGGTGAGCTGGCTAAATGGGTTCAAGATTATCTGAACCATAAGAAAAAGACACTCTCCAACCTGTTGAGCTGTATACAGGGTGGGCAGTTGCCCCCAGATTAGACAGTTTTGTGAGCTGTCACCCACGCTGGTGTAGGTTATGTAATATAGCTGTCTTTGAATTATTTCCTGTAAATAATTATGGCAAACAATCACAATAAAACTATGTTGGAAAGGGCATAAGAACACATATGTTTGATAAGGTTACAAGCACTTCAGAACACTACAAGTATATAGTAGATGTCTTCCAACGGGTTCTGTGGACTCTTCCCAAATGTCTATAATTTATTTTTATGTATATCCACAATAACTCATTTCATGAAGGTACCCAGGATTTGGGGAGATACATACTTCTTATAATAGAGCAGTTTCATTTCCATGAATTTTCTTGTCCCTTTTTCTTTTACTTTAGTCTTAACTAAAAAATATCTCTATTTTTTGTCTATTTGATAAACTATATTTACATATTCACTAAGAAGATTCCAACTATTTTCCCTCCAAAATGTTCACAAAATTAGTTATATACTCTTCTTTCAGTATTTGTACACATTCATCATGTCTATAACTTCCTAATAATCTATTCATTTATATTTCTTACTTCTTACAGACAATATAATGGTATCCATTCTTGTACCTACTCACCAAAAGCGAGATATAATGCATCTGCATTTATAGTTTTATAATTATAAGGTTTATAAAACTACCTTAAAGTACTTATTAAAATATAATATCTATAAAAATATAGGAACTGTTGCTGAAAAATCATTTCAAGAGTTAGGACATTTCCACAGAGGCTGAGCATGAGGGCTTTAAGTTGTAGCATAGTGCTCAAAGTTGTGCTAATTGATATTTGAGATAATAAATTTAATAGGAATTAGGAGTTGGATAAAAATCACTATGGATTATTCCATTCTAGTGATATTTCCATGGAGAGTTTGACCTTAATGAGAGTAGAGGAAAAGCAAGAACTTTCCAGGTGTTCAGAAAGCAGTTAGTCGCAGGTTAGAGTTGTGGAAGTGTGGCATATATTATCTGGAAACTGTTAGGCCAATTATCTAAATGAAAGAAATCACTTAGGAGAGTCATGTATGATAAATCTCAAGTCCTACAGATGGGATTAGGACACATTTGAAGGCCAGGACATCAGGGGATCCTAAATGATTTAGGTAGCATAGTTATCACAGTAGACTCAAAGGGGAAAGAGAGATGACAGACATTTTTTTTCAGAACATTTGGTCTCATCATGAGTTGCTTGAATATTTTCCTTCTAGAGGTCAATAGTTGGAGAGATCAATTAAAAGACTACTAAAATCAAATTAGTGTGAAATAATACTGGTAGAGATTATTGGAGTTTTGGTCAATCATGTCCACTGTAAGTGAAGCTGATTAATCCTTAATGTCAAACTGAATATAATGTATCAAGTTATAACAAATTTTCCTAAAATACATATGCTTTCCATGATTACATTCTGCTTAGCTTATTTTTCAAAAGATAAATAAAATAGATGAAGTCACATAAACCTATATGAAGATGTATTATTTATAAACATTCAGACAACTGATGTTTTTATTGTCTGATTAAAGATATGAATTGTTAGCAAAAATTATCACTATAGATTAAATAAATTAAATCTCAATTGCCAATGTTTGCAATCTGATTCAGAGACAGACCATCACCACCATGTAAAAAGTGATGAACTATAAGTAAGGCGATATACCTTAGGAGTAGAATACTTGGTCAGCATCTGCAAGATTCTATGTGCTATTGACAGTTACACAAATCAGTAATAACAACAATAACAAGTCAATAACATCAATAAGAACATTAAGAACATTAATAATACTGTGCATCTTGCCAAAGGAACTAAAATAAAGTGGCATCAGTTCCCTGTATACACATTTTTTTATTGAATAATTTTTATTTACATTTCAAACCCTTTCTGGTTTCCTGCCCATAAGCTCCCAATCCCATTCCTCTCGCCTCCTTCTATTAGGGTGTTTCCCCACCCAACCACCCTGCCCAACTCCCCACCCTGACATTCCCTTAAACTGGGGGGTTAGGCCTTGGAAGGATCAAAAGCTTCTCCTTCCATTGGTGCGCAACAAGGTCAACCTCTGCTACATATGCAGCTGAAGCTATGGGTCTGTCCATGTGTACTCTCTGGGTAGTGGTTTAGTCTCTGGGAGCTACAGTTTGTAAGTACTGTTGTTCTTATGTGGTTTCCAGCCACTTCAGATCCTACAATCCTTTCTCTAATTGCTTCAATGGGGACACCATTCTGATGCAATGGTTCACTGCTAGCACTTTCCTCTGTGTCTGTCATGCTTTGGCTGAGCCTCTCTCAGGAGACAGCTTTAGTAGGCTCCTGTCAGCATGCACTTATTGGCTTCATCAATATTGTCTGGTTTTGGTGGAGATATATATATATATATATATATATATATATATATATATATATATATCCCCTTCTATGAATATTTTTATGCCCCTTTTAAGGAGGAATGAAGCATCTGAACTTTGGTCGTCCTTCTTGTTGAGCTTCATGTAGTCTGTGGATTGTATTTTGGGTAATTCGAGCTTTAAGGCTAATATCCATTTATCAGTGAGTATATACCATGGTGTTTTTCTGTGATTGGGTTACCTCACTCAGGATGATATTTTCTTTTTTTTCCTCCATCTTTATTAACTTGGGTATTTCTTATTTACATTTCAATTGTTATTCCTTTTCTGGGTTTCTGGGCCAACGTCCCTCTAACACCCCTCTCCTTCTATATGGGTGTTACCCTCCCCATTTTCTAGTTCCATCCATTTGCTTATGAATTTCATGAAGTCATTATTTTCAATAGTTGAGTACTTTTTTGTGTAAATGTACCTCATTTTTTGTATCCTCCGTCGAAGGACATCTGGGTTCTTTCCAGCTTCTGGCTATTATAAATAAGGCTGCTATGGACATACTGGAGCAAGTATCCTTGATGTATGTTAGAGATCATTTGAGAATATGCATAGGAGGGGTAAAGTTGAGTCTTCAGGTAGTGCAATATCCAATTTTCAGAGGAAACTCCAGACTGATTTCCACAGTGGTTGTACCAGTCTGCAATCCTACCAATGATGGAGGAGTGTTCCTCTTTCTCTACATCTTTGCCAGCATCTGCTGTCACCTGAGATTTTGATCTTAGTCATTCTTGCTGGTGTGAGGTAGAATCTCAAGGTTGTTTTGATGTGCATTTCCCTGATAATTAAGGATGTACAACATTTCTTTAGGCATTTCTCAGCCATTAGGTATTTTTCAGCTGAGAATTCTTTGTTTAGCTCTGTACTCCATTATTAATAGTGTTATTTGACTCTCTGGAGTCGAATTTCTTGAGTTCTTTGTATATATTGGACATTAGCCTTCTATCAGATGTGGGATTTGTAAAGATCTTTTCTCAATCTGTTTGTTGCCATTTTGTACTAATGACAGTATCCTTTGCCTTACAGAAGTTTTGCAGTTTTATGAGGTCCCATTTGTTGATTCTTGATTTTAGAGTATAAACCAATGGTGTTTTGTTTCAAAAATTTTCCCCAGTACCCATGTGTTTGAGGCTCTTCCCTAATTTTTCCTCTAATAGTTTGAGTGCATCTGGTTTTATGTGGAGGTTCCTGACCCACATGGACTTAAGCTTTGATCAGGATGATGAGAATGGATTGATTTACATTCTTCTACATGTTGACATCCAGTTGAGCCAGCATCATTTGATGAAAATGCTATCTTTTATCAACTGGGTGATTTTAGCTCCTACGTCAAAGATGAAGTGACCATAGTTATGAAGGTTCATTTCTGGATCTTCAATTCTATTCCATTCATCTACCTGTTTGTCTCTGTACCAATATAATACAATTTTTATAAGTATTGTTGTGAAATACTGCTTGTGGCAGGGACGGTAGAACCCCCAGAAGTTCTTTTACTGTTCAGTATACTTTTCACTATCCTGGGTTTTTTTTTCTTCCAAATGAATTTGCAAATTTTTCTTTCTATCTCTGTGAAGAATTGAGTTGTAATTTTAATGGGGAGTGCATTGAATCTGTAGATTGTTTTTGGCAAAATGGCCATTTTTACTATATTAATCCTGCCAATCCATGAGCATGGGAGATCTTTCCATCTTCTGAGGTCTTCTTCAATTTCTTTCTTCAGAGATTTGAAGTTGTTGTCATACAGATCCTTCACGTGGTTGATTAAAGGCACACCGAGGTATTTTATAGTATTTGAGAAAATTGTGAAGGGTATCATTTCCCTCATTTCTTTCTCAGAGTGTTTATCATTTGAGTAGAGGAAGGCTACTGATTTGTTTGAGTTTATTTTATACCCAGCCACTTTGCTGAAGTTGTATATCAGGTTTAGTAGTTCTGTGCTATAACTTTCGGGGTCACTTAAATACGCTAGCATATCATGTGCAAATAGTGATGTTCCATTTCCTCCATTCCAATTTGTATCCCTTGTCCTCCTTTCATTGTCTTATTGCTCTGACCATGATTTCAAGTACTTTATTGAATAAGTAGGGAGAAAGTGGGTAGCCTTGTCTAGTCCCTGATTTTAGTGGGATTGCTTCAAGTTTCTCTCCATTTAATTTGATGTTACCTACTGTTTTGCTGCATATTTCTTTTATTATGCTCAGGTACGGGCCTAGAATTCCTGATCTTTCTAAGATTTTTATCTTGAAGGGGTGTTGAATTTTAACAAATGCTTTCTCAGCATATAATGAAATGATCATATGTTGTTTATCTTTGAGTTTGTTTATGTAGTGGATCAAGTTGATGGATTTCCTTATATTTAACCATTCCTGCATCCCTGGGATGAAGCCCATTTGATCATGATGGATGATCATTTTGATATGTTATTGGATTCGGTTTGTAGGAATTTTATTGAGTATTTTTGTGTTAATATTCAAAAGGGAAATTGGTCTGAAGTACTCTTTTTTTCTTGAGTTTTTGTGTGGTTTAGGTATAAGAGTAATTGTGGCTTCATAGATGGCATTTGGTAGCAATCCATCTGTTTCTATTTTGTGAAATAATTTGGACAGTATTTGTATGATTTCTTCTATGAAGGTCTAATAGAATTATGGACTAAACCCATCTGATCCTGGGTCCTTTTTGGTTGAGAGACTTTAATAACTTCTTCTATTTCTTTAGGAGTTATGGGATTGTTTAGATGGTTTATCTGTTCCTCATTTAACTTTGGTACCAGGTATTTGTCAAGAAAATTGAGCATTTCCTCCAGATTTTCAAGTTTTGTTGAATACAGGCTTTTGTAATAGGATCTGATGGGTTTTTTGAATTTTCTGAGATTATCTTTTTATGTTTCCCATTTCATTTCTGATTTTGTTAATTTGGACACAATCTCTGTGCCCTCTGTTTAGTTTGGCTATGGGTTTATCTATCTTGTTGATTTTCTCAAAGAACCAATTTTTGGTTCTGTTGATTCTTTCTATGGTCCTTTTTGTTTCTACTTGGTTGATTTCAGTCCTGGGTTTATTTCCTGCCTTCTTCTCTTCTTGGGTGTGTTTGTTTCTTTTAGTTCTATAGATAGTAGGTACGCTGTCAAGCTCCTGAAGTATGCTCTCTCCTGTTTCTTTTCACAGACACTCAGAGCTCTATGAGTTTTCCTCTTAGCACAGCTTTCATTGTGTCCCACAAGTTTGGGTATGTTGTGTCTTCATTTTCATTAAATTATAAAAACTTTTTGATTTATTTCTTTATTTCTTCTTTGATCCAGTTATTGTGTAGAGCGTTGTTCAACTTCCATATATATGTGGCCGTTTTGTCATTATTATTATGTCATTATAGTCTGTGGTGATCTGATAGGATGCATGGGATATTTCTATCTTCCTGTATCTGTTGAGGACTCTTTTGTGACAGATTATATGGTCAATTTTGGAGATCATAACATGAGGTGCTGAGAAGAAGGTATATTCCTATGTTTTAGGATGGAATGTTCTACGATTATCTGTTAAGTTCATTTGGTTCATAACTTCTGTCAGTTTCTCTATGTCTCTGTTCAGTTTCTGTTTCCATGATCTGTCCATTGTTTAGAGTGAGGTGTTGAAATTTACTAGTATTGTATGAGGTGCAATGTGTGGTTTGAGCTTTAGTAAGCTTTCTTTTATGAATGAAGGTGCCCTTTTATTTGGAGCATAGGTACTTAGAATTGAGAATTCATCTTGGTGGACTTTTTCCTTTTATGAATATGAAATGTCCTTTCTTATGTTTTATGGTGTCTTTTGATTGAAAGTTGATTTTATTCGATATTAGAATGGCTACTCCAGCTTTTATTTTCCAGACCATTTGCTTGGAAAGATTTTTTTCAGCCTTTTCTTCTCAGGTCGTGTCTGTCTTTGTCTATGAGGTGTTGTTCATGTATGCAGCAATATGCTGGGTCCTCATTAAGTATCCAGTCTGTTAGTCTATGTCTTTTAATAGGGAAATTGAGTCCATTGGGGTTGAGAGATATTAAGGAATAGCAATTGTTTGTGTGTCTCTCTTTTTTTGGTTTCATTGCAAGGAGATTACTTTCATGCTTTTTTTATGGTGTAGACTCCCTCCTTGTGTTGGAGTTTTCCATCTATTATCCTTTGTGTGGCTGGATTTGTAGAAAGATATTGTGTAAATTTAATTTATCATGGAATATCTTGGTTTTTCAATCTATGTTTTGCTGGATATAGTAGCCTGGGCTGGCATTTATGTTCTCTTAGGCTCTGCATGACATCTGCCTAGGATCTTCTGGCTTTCATAGTCTCTGGTGAGAAGTCTGGTATAATTCTTACAGGTCTGTCTTTATATGTTATTTGACCTTTTTCCCTTTCTGCTTTGAATATTCTGTGGGGTTTTTTGTGCATTTGGTGTTTTGACTATTATGAGATGGGAGGAATTTCTCTTCTTGTTCAATCTATTTGTAGTTCTGTAGGCTTCTTTCTTATTTATGGACATTTCTTTCTTTAGGTTAGGGAAGTTTTCTTCTATAATTTTGTTGAAGATATTTACTGGTTCTTCAAGTTGGGAGTCTTCAATCTCTTCTATACCTATTATCCCTAGGTGTGATTATCTCATTGTGGCCTGGATTTCTGGATGTTTTGGTCTAGGAGCTTTTTGTGTTTTATATTATCTTTGATGGTTGTGTCAATGTTTCCTATGGTATCTCTTGCCCCTGAAATTCTCTCCAATATATCTGATAGTTTGTTTGTGACGCTTGCATCTATGACTCCTTATCTCTTTCCTAGGTTTTCTATCTACAGGGTTGTCTCCCTTTGTGCTTTCTTTATTGTTTTATTTTCATTTTTAAGTCCTGGATGGTTTTGTTCAGTTCCTTCACACGTTTGGTTGTGTTTTTCTGTAATTTGTTAAGGGATTTTTGTGTTGCTTCTTTAAGGACTTCTACTTGTTTACTTGCATTGTCCTGTATTTCTTTAAGGGAGTTATTTATGTCCTTCTTAAAGTCTTCTATCATCATCAGGAGATGTGATTTTTAAATCCAAATCTTGTTTTTCCATTATGTTTGGATATCCAGTATTTGCTTTGGTGAGAGAACTGGCTCTGATGATGCCAAGTATTCTTGGTTTCTATTGCTTACATTCCTCTCTTGCCTCTTGCCATCATGTCTCTGGTGTTAGCTTGTCTTGCTGTCTCTGACAGTCACTTGACCCTCCTGTAGGCCTGTGTGTCAGTACTCCTGTAGACCTCTTTTCTTTCAGGTGGATCAGAAAACAGAGAGCTATTCCTGTGTTTGTGTGTCCTAAAGCCTCCAGGTGGATTTCAGGTTTGTCAGTGCTCCTAGAGACTGGGCTCAGGCAGAAACTGGAAGCCTCTTTCCCCTGACTGCTCCTGGTTTCCTGTATCCAGAGGGTACTAGGCAGGTTCCTCTTGGGCCAGGAATGTGAACAGAATGTGAGCAGGAATTTAAGCAGGGATTGGGGTACCCAGGGCTGTGGAAGTGGTTTAGGTTAGGGCACAGGTAGAAACTGTAAGAGTCCTGTCCCAGACTCCTTCTGCCTTTGTGTGTCCTGAGGCCAACAGGCAGGTTGTTTGGAGTCGTCTTACATCTGCTCGCAGGTGTGTTGGCCCTCCTCCTGTATACTCATTTTAATAAACATATTGCAGTAAGTCTCCAACCCCAATAAGCCCATGCAAAGGATACACAACTCGGTTATAATATTTAAGAGCTGCAGGTCTATATTGGGCAGAATCACCACTGCACTAATTTATTCCCCAGCTATAAGATCCCTTTCTACTTGAGGTTTCTTCAGGTCAAATGGTTCTGTTCCATTTTCCTTTCACTTCCTTTTCTGCCTTCTTTTCTCTCCTCCCTCTCTCCCTTCTCTTTGTCCCTCCCTCCTTCTTCCTTTCTCTCCTTCTCTAAAAGTTCCAGCCCCACCTTTCTCTTCCACTGCCCAATCACAAGCTCTAGTCTTTTTTTTTTTTTGACCAGTTAAAATGAAGAGAAGTTTCACATGAAATCACCTGAGTACTGAGCATGTGATCCACTCCTCTTCAGGGAAGCCCCCTGTTGAGGAAGCAGAATTAGCATAAAAATACAAATAGCACCATGGCAAACCACAACATAAAAGCACCAGTTTAGTCAGATTTCACTTATGTTGTCACCTCTACATTAGCACAAGGCCATTTGCCTTCATGTTTTCTGACTTTTTGACAAAGCTAAACTGAGTTTCTGGAAATAGTTTTGAGTAACAACTGATAGTCTTCTATCTGAGTGATTCCTTCAACTGGACACAAACTACCCATATGTTGACCCTATACCAGATTGCCTCTAACAATGCATATTAACTTTTTCCTACATTGCTTATATGTAGACAAATATGTAGCCCACAGTCACTCTTGCTTTCTAAAATTCAAAGTACAAGAATCAGTTTGTAAAATCTCAGAGAAGATTTTCTAGATTACCTAAACCTTCATTTTGGCAAATTATTTCTTTCTGGCTAATTTTATTTCATTACTTATTTATTACCTTCTAACTCAACCACACTTCCCCCTCCCTTCACTCTCTGCTTTTTTTTTCCTCATATCTCCCATTTCTCTCGGAGTCATTCCTCTTTCAGTTTTTCTTCAGAGAAGAGCAAGTCTCCCAGGGAAATCAACCAAACATGCCATAATAAGTCATTTTTAAAGTATCATGGGTTTATTTTAGCTCATGGATTGGAAGTTTCATTCATGACCAATGAAAACACATATATAAAAGAATAGAGAACTGTAGAGAGCTGCGACATGCCGCGCCTCAAAGATGGCGCTGGTTTCCGCCTTCCACCCTCCCAAGGTGAGCGCTCCTTGTAGTAAACAAGTCCTTATTTGGCTATGTCTGCCTGGCCCGCTAGCTTCCGCATAGTGACAGCCTATCTACATGACCCACGTGGCTTGCTAGGACTGGCCAGTGCTAGCTATTTAAGTGTGGTGCAGGGTGTTCCCCGGGAAGAGAGAGTCAGAACAGAGAGAGAGAGAAAGAGAGAGAGAGAAAGAGAGAGAGAGAGAGAGTCAGAAGAGAGAAGGGGGAGAGAGTGAGGATGTAGAACTAGAGTTTCATAAAGGTTGCTCATTGTCAGAGTCCAGATGTGCAGGGCGGGACGTGCCTGAGGGAGAGCCAGAGATAGGACTTGCCAAACCAGCTATCAGCCCCAAGGACACTGACCATCTGTAGCTACCCCCTCCCCTTCCTTCACCCCCCTGAGTGAGATGAGTCACCCTACCTGCCTGCCGAGCTGCTGGAAAGCACGTACTCCTTGCTGATGTAATATCGCGCCGAAAGTAACTGTGCACCATTTGAATTGACCAATCATGTGCAACCTCGTGAATGCCCCTAACCTCCCCTATATAAACCCCCGAGTCTGGAGGCTCGGGGTCGATTCCTCTGTCTCCTGTGTGAGATATGTGTCGACCCGGGATCCCGCTAAGACCTGGGATCTCGTTAATAAAGCTACCTCTTGCTGTTACATCAAGAATGGCTCCTCGTGATTCCTGGGGGCACCCCACCCTGCGATCGGAGCGAGAGACGCGGCTCCCCGTTTTGGGGGTACGCTCTTTCAAGGAGAGAGAGAGAGAGAGAGAGAGAGAGAGAGAGAGAGAGTCAGAAGGGAGAGAGTCAGAGGAGAGAGAGTCAGAAGAGAGAGAGTCAGAAGAGAGAGAGTCAGGAGAGAGAGAGTCAGAAGAGAGAGAGAGAAGAGAGAGAGTCAGGAGAGAGAGAGTCAGAGGAGAGAGAGTCAGAGAGAGAGTCAGAAGAGAGAGGGGGAGAGAGTGAGAAGAGAGAGAGTCAGAGAGAGAGAGAAAGAGAGAGAGAAAGAGAGAGAGTAGGAAGAGGGGGAGAGAGTGAGAAGAGAGAGTCAGAGAGAGAGAGTCAGAAGAGAGAGAGTCAGGAGAGTGAGAGTCAGAAGAGAGACAGTCAGAAGAGAGAGAGTCAGAAGGGAGAGAGTCAGAAGGAAGAGAGGAAGAAAGAGAGAGTCAGAAGAGAGACAGTCAGAAGAGAGAGAGTCAGAAGAAGAGATAGAAGTCAGAAGATTGTATCAAGATTCCTGAGTAAAACTGCTTGAAGAAGATCTCCTATGGTCGTGTCTTCCTTGCTGGTCGAGGTTGAGCGCGGCAGAGAATGAAGTGAGCTAGAACACAAAAATTAAAAAACAACAACAACAAAAAAAACAACAACAACAACAAAAAAAAAACAAAACAAAAAGAAAACAAACCAAAAAAAAAAAAACCCTAAAGTACAAGAAAACAAAACATAAATGTCCTTAACAACTTGTGGGTCAGAGGTTGAAGACAACATACTTTGATGCTAAAAGTCACTCTTATTAAGGTATCCTTTCTGGCAACTCTCATTTCCAGGGGCCATTGCAACCCTCCTTTCTCTTGATTGAGAACACTAACATAGAGTAAATCTGAACTTTCTGTCACATAAGAGAATATTTTGTGGGTGCCTCTACTGAATACCTCTTAGACTTGTGGTTTTTGCACTCTGTTTCTCATATCTGCATCCTACCCCTGGAAATGTGGTTATGGGAATTCTTTGACAAGGCTGCACAGCCCTTTGTAGTGCCTCATAAGAGGTTGTCATAGGAAGCTAAGAGGAGAAGTATCTCATCAGAATGACTTCCCGTCTAATTGCTTCTATGGGTGGTTGAAGGGTAAAGTTTGTCAAAGATCTGCTTAAAGGAGTTTTTCTAAGGGATCTCAGAAATAAGAGGCCATCCTAGAAGTCTTCAGAGGGATTCTCATGTATCATTCCTAGGGATAATCTCTAAACTAAAGTTACTAGTGGACAGATTGCCTGTTATTACTAACATCCTGCAAACATCGGGGTTAAGGTGCTTCTCTGGTCTGATCACTAAGATAATTCTCCTGACATCCATGGAAGGATATAGAAATGAGATTCATTTCTAGTTCTGTGAGTTCATATGCAGTTCCTCCTATTTCAAACTTCTTAAGGTCAGGAAATCCATAGAAACATAGTTTCGAATGAAGTGAAGTTTGTTTTATTTATTAGATTAGAAGAAATTAAGATAGCACTTGAAATGGCAAGGTGCTGGCTGGAACAATTTATGAGCAGGGAGACATGGTGTTTGAATCAGTGGGTATCTGTGTGTCTTTGTAATGTAGTGAGTTGAGAAAAAGGACACAGTTTTGGGTTCAGAAGGAATTACTTCCCCCATCTGACTAACCGGTGACAACCCCAGTGTCATAGAATGACAGTTTAACATCTTTAGTACCCTGAGTTCTCAGTTCCAGAAATTTAATGGAGGAAGAATATATTTTAGCTTCAGTTCCAGGTTGTAGTCCATCCTGGGGAAATGAAGACAGGAACTCAGTCAGCTTAGTCTTACACCATCCACAGTCAACAGCAGAGAGAAACAAATTCACCAGTGCTGCTGTCTTCTCCCGATGTTCACTTTCCTCACTGTTATGCTCTTTTGGTCCCAGCCAACGAGATGATTCTGCCTATGTTTAGGGTGGGTCTTTCTGTGGTACAAAGTGAGTTGTATGACTGGGGAAGTTAGCTTGGAAGAAAAAGCTATAAAAATGTCCACGCCTCTCCCCAAATTTCATCTGAAAACCAGTGGGAATAAGGATCACACCCTCCCTGCTCTGAGCCTGGGTACCATGTTGTACATATCCTTGTGACCCCCCACCCCCACTCTCCGTGAAGTAGCCTGAAGGCCAAAGTACTGAATTGACTTCTTTCTCTGCGAAGACATTTTCAGTGAGCGCTGGAATTCCCAGCACCTCACCAGCCAAAAATGTACACTCACCTTGAAAATTCCTGTATACTCTTCATGGTTCTATAGTCCTTATTACTTCCCAAATAAAGCCTTAACACTGCAAACCATCTTGGAGATGTCTCCTGCAATCCCCTAGAGATGAGCATGCAATGCTCTCCTTTGATCTAAACCAAGACAGAATATCATGGTAGCATAAAAAAATAAGTTATTTATTTCATTGCTGTGAAAAAATGTAATGAGAGTTCAAGGGTACAGTATATCATAGTGATTTCCTAGTAATAAGAGCTTGAAACAAATGTAAATCTGAGCCAAAGACATACAAACCCTGGGTTCCTTGACCTCTTGGGGAGGGATTTGATGGAGATGTCACAGTTGGACTATGTGTGTTCCAAGTGTTCTCCCTCTCCCATCCTCCCTCCCTCCCTCTAAGTGTGTGTATGTGTGTGTGTGTGTGTGTGTGTGTGTGTGTGTGTGTGTGTGTGTATAAAATGTATTGATGTGGGTCTCTGACTTGTTTCCACCTGCTGCAGGAAGAAGCTTCACTGATGATTGCCTAACAAGGCACTGATCTGAAGTGCCATGGGGAGTCATATCATCACTACATTCTCATTTTGCTTTGCTTTTGTAGAGCAGCATTATTTGGTTTTATACTTGATCTCTGGGCTACCTGGTCTCTGGTTCTTGATGACCCAAGCAGGGTTGGGTATAGGTCCCATCACACAAGAAGATCTTTAATTCAAATCAGATATTAATGGGTTACTTTGAGAATATCTGTGTTATCTTATTTTGTGTATTTTGCAAGGAAGATAACTTCCTCAAATGTATGATGGTGAATCTAATTAAGTCCCTAAATAATGAGGCAGACAGAGCAGCCCTAGCTGTTTTTCTATATCACCAAACAAATCTTCTAGTACAGGGTCTGGCTGAGATCTAATTGAATTATTGATCAAAGGGGTCTCATGGAAATTCTAAAACAATGCAGGTTTTTGGTTAGACATTTAATTGCTCTCCACAAATGGACAGAATACCCCATTGCTGAACACAACACCCATATAACTCAATAGACAAGGAGAGATAGAGGTGGTATATACATAGAACCTTCTCTTCATATTCTAATGTCCATTTTGTGGGAAGGCTCTCTACAGACTACCACAATGGAAACATAAATACCAATCCAGCTACAGAAACTTTGATATAGCCATATTTTAATTTTAAGGAATAAAATGAATATGTTTGTTTTTTATTGTTGTTCTTGACTAGATTGATTTTATTCTCAACTAAGTCCTTTTATCTTAGTAGTGACTTCATAAACCATTTATCTTATTTACAGTGTTCTGGTTTGAGCCCAGAAAACTGCACAGAAAATTATCTCTGTCATGTGTAAATGAAGCAATGGGAAATGGGAAACTGGGGTTAGCCACAAGCTAGTACTAGATGCCAGGAAAGCAAGAGGCTCCCAGGATCCAACAGGGATGAGATTAACTGAAATGCCCAACAAAGGGGAGGGAGAACCTGTAGAGACCATATGCAGAGGATAGGAAAGACCCCTGTTTGGGGAATGCGGCCACCCACTCATCTCCAAATTCTTAGCCCAGAATTGCTACTATCTAAAGGAAATATGGAGACAAAGTATGGAGCAGAGATTAAGGGAAAGGCAATACAGAGACTGCCCCACCTGGAGATAGATCCATCCCATATACAGATAACAATTCCAGAGACTATTTTGGATTCCAAGAAGTTCTTGCCTACAGGAGCCTGATACAGCTGTCTCTTCAGAGGCTCTGCCAGAGCGTGAGAAATACAGATGTGGATGCTCACAGCCAGCCATTGGACTGAACACTGGGACCTCAATGGCGAAATTAGAGAAAGAACTGAAGGAGCTGTAGGGATTTACAACCCCATGTAGAAGAACAATATCAACCAACCAGACTGCCCACCCCCTGAGCTCCCAGGGACCAAATCATCAACCAAAGAGTACACATGGAGGGACCCATGATTCCACCTGCATATGTAGCAGAGTGTGGCCTTGTCTGGCATCAATGGGAGGAGAGGCCCTTGGTCCTGTGAAGTTTTGATACATCAGTTTCGGGTAATTCCAGGGCAGGGAGGTGGGTGGGGATGTGTGGGAGGGGAACACCCTCATAGTAGCAGGCGAAGGGGGCGTGGGATAACGGGTATCTGGAGGGGAAACCGGGAAAGGGGAAAACATTTGAAATGTAAATAAATAAAATATTATACTATCATTTAAAGAAAAAGATTCTATATGCTGAGCACTTTGAATGAAAAGTGATTAGAAGACCATGGAAGGTGCCTCAGGATCAAGAACTTTCTGCTCCTTGTTCTCCTTTCAGAAGTGTTAGGAGAGGAGTTCCACTTAGAAAAGTTCTGCCAAAATAATCAATTGTCTAACCTCCCCAATGTAGACTCTCATTAAATGTCCATTATGATTTTACTAAAGGGGAAAGAAAGATGCTAAAAATAACTCTGAAGTCTCCATTTTTCTAAAGTCAGCACCCAGAAACTGCACTGTAGACTGGAGAGTATATTCTACCAGCCTGTATTGATATTCAAAGCTGTCGTTTGTCTCCTGCTTCTAAGCTGCCTTCAGGTGCTGCTGACTAAGACATATCAGGTATCTCACGTACTTTTCAAAGAGATTCACTTACTGCTAACATCTGCCTTCTGCTCCAATCAGAGTTGCTTGCAGTTTTTCAAACCCTTCCCCCAGCCCTTCATGAGGAAGGGCATGTAAATATCTGACTTTCAGAGGGTCACTGAAGGTTCAGTTTTCTGTAATTTCCAATCCTATGTGCCTTAGGCACATCTTCTGACACCTTCCCATGTTATTCTTTCTATTGTCAATTCTTTTCAATAAATCCTGAGAAGGAAGAGTGAGAATATCATCCCACCCCAGACTTTTAAATCACTGTAGGAATTTCAGAATCCCTACATATAAAATATAGAAAAGTGATTGAAAAGTTGATATAATTCCTGCATTGTATATTATAAACAAGCAAATTATGTATAATAATAAAATCAATGAAATAAAATTTAAACATCCCACCAGAAATGGCCATACAATAACTACTGTCCACAGTAAGCCAAAGGTGAACTTCAATGTGTTGAACATTGTTTGTGGCTATTACTAAGCCTATTCTGTTTCACATAGTCCGTCTATTGTTTCTGTTAGTGACTGAGGGTTTTCTTTTCAAAATTTACTTATTTCATTCATGCGTGTCTGCACGTTTGTGTAGTGTCCAGAAGAAACAGTTGTGTCCTCTGGAGGTGCAGTGATAGGTATTTGTGAGCCAATCTCTACGGGTGCTGAGGAATGAACTTAGATCTTCTGAAAGAATTTTTAAGTGCTCTTATTTACTAAGCCAAATCTTCAGTTCCCACTATTGTTTTTAAAACTAATTTTAGGACATTGTTTATAATATAGGCTCATTATCATGATTCCCTTTCCTCCTCCTCCTCTTTCTCTTCCTCTTTCTCTTCTTCCTTCTCCTCCTCCTCTTCTTCCTCCTCCTCTTCTTCTTCCTCCTCTTCTTCCTCCTCCTCCTCTTCATCCTGCTGTAGCTGCTTCTTTTGCTTCTTCTTCCTCTACTACTGCTACTACTGCTACTTCTACTACTACTACTACTACTACTACTACTACTACTACTACCACCACCACCCTATACTATACTCATAATTTTCATTTTGCCTGGTTATAGGAATTTGTGACAGCTAACCGCAAGATGGGTGGCATTGCCTGGGGTTGCTGTGGCAGTGACCTGCCCTGTGAACTTAGCTAGTTAGGTGGAGAACTTTCAGAGCAAAGGGTTTGAACACCCTGCTGGTGCCATATGGCCCTCTAGTGCTTGGGGTAATGAGGGATAGTACAGTCTTTTTTAATTTTTCCCACCACTGATAGAGATAGAGATGAATGTAGATATAGATAGATGATATAGATATGCATGTACACAAACACATGCAATTCTCACTACAACTTGGTATGTATTACAATTTGGCCTGGAACTTACAGATTCCTGCCTGTCTCAGATTCCTGAATGGTGATATTAAAGGCCTAGGCCATTAGCCCCTGAGAAAATTGCACCTGCTATCTAAAGATGATTATAGTGGTTGCTACTAATAAATTGGTAATAAGAATCTTATTTTATATTTTTATACTTTAACATAAAGACTTCATTTTTATAGTCCCAGCTTAAGATAATGAAAAAAATCAACACAACAATGATGTAAAGGAGAAAATGGTAATGGAATAGCAAGGGCTAAATGGGGTATGAGCATGGTAAGTAAAGCAGGGAATTTATGGCTGGAAAAGGACCATAAAGATTTTCTGAAATAACTCATATGAATAACATCAGAAGAAGGTACAGAAAATATAAACATATATAAGAATATACATATAACTCTAACTAGACTGGTTGAATGCTTATTTCCAAACTGTGACACAAAGTTCTGCCTTGATTGGATTCTCCCTCGATATAGAATGGAATGCGTATAGATCAGGGGGTTACTTAAGTGATCTGGGGAAGGAGGCTTAACATACCTAATCAAAGTACACTGTGCAAAACTCTGAAAGAAAGAATAAATAAAAATATACATTTTAAAATCTTTTTCCCCATTTTTAGAATAAGACCTGAAGCCAGTTTTCTAATCCCTGGATTAGAAAAAAAATGTTACTTCTATTAACAGCTACGATGTAGCCAGAACATGTGTACCTGAATAAATAAAAAGAGGTGAAAATGTGAAATGATAACAGATATTTAGATTTGGTAGGCTTTCAAGATATGTTATGTGTTTGCACCTATATAAATGCATATGTGCAAGTAAATACTGAAGACAAATCTTAATTAGCCATTGTACCTATGCCCACATATTCCCCACTCTGTAGCTTTGGGTCATTTTGAAAAGGAATACAAAAATGTTTCCACATATTTTTCCTAAAACAATATTTACAAATATAATTCTTTAATCAAAAACTAAAGTGTCCAAGAGTCTAGGGAAGCCAAAATTAAATGTTTTAAATTCTTAATCATCCTTATTTTTAGACAAATTTGTCTACGTGTCTGCGTATGTATGTATCCATCCATCTATGTATTATACCCGTCTGTCTGTCTATCATCTAAGTGTCATTCTATCACTGCAATCTCACAATCCTGCATATGCATACATAAAAGTATCAAGACCTGAGAGTCACTCCAAATCAGTGAGATTGGGGTGAGTGTGTTTTGAATATTTTCCTGACATGACAACAATTAGAATTTAATAAATAAATTTAATAAAATGGGGGTCTCTTTTTTTCTGTTTTCTACATCTGAAGTTTTTAGTTTGCCAAACTTATTATAACAAATGTAACAGATCGAGTGTCTTAAACAGAAGAATTTATTGCTTACAGTTCTGGAGACTACAAGTTCAAGAGTAAAGTGGTTTCATCTTGATATCTCCCTCTATCCCAATGCCTTCCTCCATCCCAAAACCTCCTTCCATCACAGTGCCTTCATCCATCCAATACCTCCATCCATCCAATACCTCCCTACATCCCGATGCCTCCCTTCATCCCAATGCCTCCCTCTCTCCCAGTGCCTCCCTCCATCCCAATGCCTCCATCCACCCAATGCCTCTGTCGATCCAGATGCCTCCCTCCATCCAGACAACTCCCTCAGTCCCACATCTGGCAGCCTTCCGGCTGTGATCTCACATGGTCTTCCTCTGTGCACATACATTGCCAGTTCCTCTTTATATACAATTCTCTTGTGCATAAGGTCACCTGTCATAATGCATTTGCTTCTGTATATGCCATATTTTAACCCTTTAAAAGACTTTCTTTCCAGATAGGTTACATAGTAAGATATGAGTTTTAGGAATGTAACTTATAAATTTCCAAAAGATACCATTTATCTCATGAAATGAAGGAAATGTATAAGTTAAGGATTAGTGAGATTGAGTCTGGACAACATATTTTTTATTTTGATTATAGTTTGTAAGATTTTTCAGTAGGACCCCATATTTTCTTCACATTATTGAGATAAAATCTCTAGTTGAATGCATTGCTTTTTGGTAACACATATAGAATACTCTCATGGTTTCTCATCCGTGTACTATAGGAGTATTATGAACACTCATGTTGAATGTGAAATTTGGATCGATGCTTCTATGCACTTCCCAAGATGAAGAAAATAATGTGAGTATATAGCCTGAATTTAACTCAAGTGCCTTCAGTTTGCCATTGAGAGTAAAACACTTTTTTGTGAAGAACATGTTTGAGCACAATACATTAGATGTGCGCTAAAATTATGACAGCATTTTAAAAAGCTCCAATGGAAACACTTTCCTTCCATTTAGTCCTTCATAAAGCTCCTTTTCATGGTCGATTGATTTACAGACAGTTGTCACAAGCAGGATAGACCCACATGTTAAAAGCACTTGTCCTTTTGGCTACAGCCCTCAATCAGCATCAGCAGATTAATGTTTGCCATAATATGCCATCATGATTCTCAAATCTATGGTTCTAACACATTATGTCAGCTTTCTCTCTAAATTTTAATCTAAATCATTAATCAGCTTAGCTCTTATATCTTCTTTACAGGCAGATTGATCTAGATTTAACGTGTATTTCTCTCACAATGTTCCTTTTCAAGCATGGATTTTACACAGCAAAAATGTTGTAGACTGATGTCCTTTTGTTATTTGCGATCTCAAAAAAAAAAAAAAACATATTACCCTTCCCCAAGATATCTTTTAGTTTCAATATTTTCTGTATTTTAATCTTTGGTATATCATTGCAGTGTCCTTCCGTGTACGATCAGACAAGGTGGATTACTTTGTTTCCTAGTACAAATTAAAAACCCATTTGTTCAGCTTGACTTATGCTTCATGGCAGCTCTGTGTGCTTTTCATTGTGATGTGTATACATGAAGGACACAGCTTAGAAATCCACTGCATTACAGTCCATCCACATTGTGAGGCAAACGAACTTGGAGTAATTACTACTTCCTACATTTTTATTCAGTTTTTTCATTAAAGCTGTTATCACACTAGAGACAAGGGTAAATAATACCCAATACCTGGCTTTTATTAGTTTCCGTTTTTGTTAAATGTGAATGATGTGAATGGCAATAAGTGAGGCTATAAAATCATAAATAAAACATTAGCCCACTCTTGTAATGGTGCAGGTTGAAATGTCACTAATGAAGTAAGAATAAATATGTGATGTTAATTACTTTGTTTTGCCTAACTGTAACATGAAGGAAAAAAATGTCGAGCTTGTCAAGAATGAGAGGAGGAAAATTAGATATGCTGTGAGCTCACCCCCATAATCTTCACTTGCCAAATCACTGTGTAGATTTCATTACTGGTTGCATCATGTAATCAATACACATTATAGAACAATATCTAAAGATTTATAGTATGTTTCTTCTATTAACTATACAGATATCAGTCATAGATTATCTTTGAATAGTTACTTTTATTTTGTTCAGATTTTCAAACTCATTTACACACAAAGACACACACACACACACACACACACACACACACACACACACACGCCAGGCTCCGCCAAATGAAGATAATATGTGTTTCAACATTGTTTAATGTCTCTCTGGAAACATTTTCTGCTATGTAACTAATACTTTTATTCTGTATGGATAAACAGTGATTCTAGTAGAATTATGCTTAATCAAATGTAAGTAAACCAGAAAGTAATATGTAAAATTCTTAGGTATAAGCCAAGGTCTAAGGTATAAACCATAAGTATAAGATGGCTTGACAGTTGAGAGTGCTTCCAGCTCTTCTAGAGAACCTGCGATTGATTCCCAGAACCTATATTGCACACCTCCATACAGCCCTGTAATTCCAGCTCCAGGTTAGTTGACAATCTTCTGACCTCCACAGACAAGGGTGCACATGGAAGAACACAGACACTGGTTATTTTCTTCACCCTTCTAAGGAGGACCGAAACATCCACACGTTGGTCTTCCTTCTTGTTGGGCTTCATATAGTCGATGAATTGCATTGAGGGTATTCTGAGTTTTTGGCTAATAATATCCACTTTTCAGTGAGTATATACCATGTGTGTTCTTTTGTGACTGAGTTAACTCACTTAGGATAGCTCTTTTTTTTTCCCTAATACCATCCATTTGCCTGTGAATTTCATGAAGTCATTGTTTTTAATAGCTGTGTACTCCATTGTGTAGATGTACCACATTTTCTGTATCCTTTCCTCTGTTGAGGGACATTTGGGTTGTTTCCAGCTTCTGGTTACCACAAATAAGGCCTTTCTGAACATAGTGGAACATGTGTCTTTGATATATGTTGGAGCATGTTTTGGGTATATTCCCAGGAGTAGTATAGCTGGGTCCTCAGTAGAACAACAATATCAACCAACCAGGCTCCCCAGAACTCCCATAGAATAAACCACCCACCAAAGAGTAGACATGAAGGAACCCATGGCTCCAGTTGCATATGTAGCAGTGAACTGTCTTATCTGGCACCAATGGGAAGGTAGGCCCTTAATCCTTTGGAGGATTGATGCCTTGACATAGGGAAATGCTAAGGCAGTGGGGCGGGAGTAGGTGGGTAGGGGAGCACTCTCACAGAAGCAAAATAGGATACAGGGTTTACAGAGGGGAAACCAGGAAGGGGGCATATGAATTGTAAATAAATAAATAACCAATAAAAGAAAAAAAACCAAAGACACACACACACACACACACACACACACACACTATTTGGAAAGGAAATTTACTGCTTAGTTTAAGGCTTAATCTATGCTTCAGTTTTGAAGGGCAAAGAGAAGGACCTAGGCAATAGGTCCTTTTTAATTTTCATTTTTAAAACTTGATGAACCATATTTCTGGACAAGCCATCTCAGTCTTGGGGACAGTTGACAATCAAACAAGTTGCAAGTTCTAAACATTGCTGCGGTTGGTTGTCCAGAAGTCAGATACACAGAGTTCATTACCTCAGAAAACTTAGTATCTTGCAATTTTCTGTAGGTCTCTGCCTGCTGAACCTGCCACAAAAAATGTATGCATGCTATAATTTTATGATGGAAAGTGATTGAGAGGGAAACTTATAATTCCATTATGCTTTTATAAAAGATTCTGTAATTTTTTTAAGCTTATAAGATACCGAGTTTCATTGTTACGTTTTTTTCAAACAAACATTGCTTTCCTTGTTTTATTCTGCTGTCATTATCGAGCTTCTCTTGAGTCCTCCTATCTGGAGTAGACTTATCAGCTTCTAAGTCAATACGACATTTGGGTACCCCCATTTTAAAACCTCTTATTCCCCTCTCCTGTCCTCCTATCTAGTTTCATAGTCTGTTTTGTTCTAAAAATTGCCTTATTTACATGAATACAAATGACTTGTATGTTTATTGCAGTGAATATGAATTTATTAGCTCTCTGAGACTTAGATACTTCTTTATTATGATACGACACATGTTCTCCCCCTTTTTGTATCAGAGAGTATCTAGATTGGTTTAATTCCCGTGCTATGGTTAGTAGTACAGCAATAAAGAAGGATGTACAAGTGTCTCCATCGTAGGATTCAAGGTCATATGGGTGCATGAGTAGGAGTGATGTACATGGGTCATATCGTCATTCTACTTTTAATATTTTGAGAAGCCTCCCTCTCAATTGCTATGGTTGTGGCTCTAGAGTACAAATACACCACCACTGGATAAAGGCTCTTCTTTTATGAAAGCATTTCCAACTTCGATTGCTATTTGCTTTCTTGATTGAAGCTATTCTACTGAGACTTGCTGAAAACCCAAATTTTTGAATTTTCAATTCAGTTATGATTTTTGAATGTTGAACATAATCAAAAATAGTTATTGATTTTTGCATTTCTTCATTTGATAATTATCTGTGTCACTAACCCATTTATTGAACATAAATTTGTGTTTTGGTTATGTGATATGCACACACAGAAACATACCTTCATACACACATGCACACTCACATGCGCATGCAAACATGAGCACTCACAGGCACATGCACGTGAGCACACACACACACAAACATGCAAATAAAAACCCACTACTCTAGAGGATGTGGGCGTGGATGATTAGAGCTGATAAATGAGGTGGACTGAACTCTCTCAAGCAATCAGACAATTTCTGCTTTGTGGGTTAAGAAGAATCATCAGAATACAGTGTACAATCACAAGTAGAAATTTCAAACATGGCAAAAACATGTTTTTTCATAGAGGTATATAAGCAATAGCAATAGCCAGTTGCAATGTATAATCCAAAATAAACTCTCCATGAATTCCTTAGCATGTTCAGAATTTCAGGTTTCTAAGATTTTATTATTTATTATGTAAATGTCTGTAAATGTATGTGTACTGGAGTGCAGGTGCCTAGAGAGGTCAGAGCAACTGTTTCAGATCCCTGATCTCGAATTATAGGCTCTTGTGAATCACAGGACACGGATGATGGTTACCAAACTAAAGTCTGCAACAACCATACATGCCTTTGACTACCGAACCTTCTTTACAGCTCTGAATTTCAGGATTTAAAATAAGGTATTTGATCTATTTTGAGTTGCCTTTTTTTTTTCAAGAAAAGAGCTTTGGAAGGAGCTGAAGGGGTTTGCAACCCCATAGGAAGAACAACAATATCAACCAAACAACCCCCCCCCATCTCCCAGGGACTAAACCACCAACCAAAGAGTACACATGGAGGGACTCATAGCTCCAGCCTCATATGTAGCAGAGGATAACCTTGTCAGGCATCAGTATGAGGAGAAGCCCTTGGTCCTGTGAAGGGGCTTTCCCACAGTGAAGGGGAATGCCAGGGTGTTGAGGTGGGAGTGGGTGGGTAGGAGCAGTAGCGTCATCATAGAGGCAGAAGGATAGGATGGGAGAGGAGAAACCAGGATGGGTGATAACATTTGAAATGTAAATACATAAAATATCCAATAAAAATTTAGAAAAGAGCTTTGGATCTAAGGTCATTCTTTTATAAGTGAATGACAAGAAGGGTCAGGAAATACTGAGTATAGCAGACCTCGTTTCAACAAAACAACCACAAAACCCCAGGACTCAATATCAATCTCTAATATTGCAGTTTTATTACTTCAAGGTATATATCTGAAGAAAATAAGTAGGTTTTCCCATGGCTACTTAAGTTATACCATCTAAGGTATGGAATCCACGTTGGTACACATCAGCTGATGAAAAAAATCACAACTGGGAAAATACGATATAATAATACCGAAGAGAATTTTAGGTCATAAAGAAACCCAAAATTCTGTTATTAGCATCAAAGTGTACAACAGGAAGATATCAAGTTATTTGAAATAAATCAGACACCAGCAAAACAATTCTCTTGGGCTCAGGTATGCGCATTTGCATGTGTGCAGTTGTATATTTGTGTATGGAAATGTGTATATATGTGCGGGCTGGTGCATGTGGAGGCCAGAAAACAAACACATGTCTCATTGCCCAGACATTCTCCACTTTGTTCTTGTAGACAGGGTTTCCTGATAGCTTGACTAGGCAGTCTATGCTGGCTGGACACGCAAGCCTTTGGGATCTGCGTGTCTTTATCTCCTAACCACTGCACTTGAAAGTTTAAGTAAGCAAACCCAGTATTCTGACTTGACTCCTCGGGACTGAACCCAGGTGCTCACACATGCAGAGCAAGCATTTTACTGACTTAGCTGTCTCCCCGCACAAGCATTCATGCCAGCCCCGACATCGAGTGAATACGTAATAAAGGGATGGAAAAATAAAGCTAAGCTGAGAAGTTTCGCTCATTGACAAGAGAGGTGGAACTGAAAATACATACAATTCTGATAAAGAATAGGTAGATACAAGAAACCTGTACAACTACTTGAGCCCATAGTAATCTCCAAGACTGGGCTACCTCCAAGGACCGTGTCTGGATCGGTAGTTCTTTCGCAGACAAGATCTGTATTGCTATCCTGTGAACTGTGTTGCCATCAAAGCCCACTCAGATGCTGGTGGTTGTCTGGGATCCTGCAGCAGGTGGGAAGGAGAGGGCTGGGGAGGTGTGGGAGTGGGGCAAACTGATCAAAGTAGCCTGTATTGCTACCAGATTCCATGATTAATGTCTGGGTCCTATAGCTGGGGTTTGTGTCCAGGTCTGTGGTCTAAGTTACCCCCAAAGGCCGTGAGGATGCATATTCTCTAGGCTGTTACTTGAAGCCAAGTTGATTCCCAGTACTGTGCTCTGCCTGCCCCACCATTTGCAATCAGGATGTCAGACAGGAGTCTCTGTGAGGCTCCAGTATCGATGGTGTTACAGAAGTCAGACAGTTTAAACTGGACAAAAGGCTCATTGTAGTGAATATTTGCAAGTGAGCCATTGAGACAAAAAGATGGACTGTGCAACACACCATGTAACAATCTAAAGCAAGATTTTTGTTTGTTTGATTTTTCGTCTGGAGTGGGGTGGTGGCGTTTACAAGCATGAAGTATGGCTATGGTAGGACTGGAAAATGAGTGGGAGTAACTTGCAAGATCAGAATATACAAATTGAGCATTTATTAAATTAAATAAAAACAGTGGAGGAGGTAAAATAGATATTTGAATCTTTGGAATATATCACTATGGGAAAATTTTAGAGATAAAAACCATGAGCCTTTTCTATGAAATTGAATTTAAATTTCTATGTTAATTTTCATATTTGTAGATAGAAACTTATAAGGAAGGGTTATTGCATATTCATAATGATTGTTAAACACTTTTTATATTTATATTTTAAATTCCAGGAAATGATGTGTTAAATATATTAAACAGAAAAATAGATATTGTCTATTACATGTCTTAATCTATTCTGGAAATATTTACATTTAACTAAAGCAAAAACATAAAAGAGTCATGTACATATTTTATTCCTCACCAACAAAAATGAATTAAGGATATTTTAAAATGTATATTGAAAATAAGGAATTTGTCTTGGAAAGAAGAACTAACACATGCATTTCTTGGATAACCTGTATCATCTATTAACTGTGTGAGAATCCTTTAAATAATTACATATTTTTCAAAGGATAATTATATATGTGATATTTTAAAATTACCAAGTCTTAAGACATTAAGTTCATATCCTTAAGGAGGAAATACATATAGCTATAAATATACATCAGTTACCATCTTAGTATGACACGCTTATCTCTGTAGGTTATAGATATAGGTATGTATACATATATATCTCCTCAGACAGTAAATGAGACTCTTTTTATCTCCTAATCTAATGCAATGCAATGGTGATTAACATCTGGAATTGAAAATGACTGAATTGGTGACTAGAAATCCAGAAGCATCCACTCATGTGTGCAAATCAAGCCTTTTTGATAATGATTGCAGGCATGATAGGAAGAGCTTATTGCTAGTGAATCATGCTTAGTCTAAAGATGCATGAGGCATCTTCTAGACACTTTAACTTTTAATAAGAAATGTTTCCTAAGGTTCTGTCAAATCAAAAGTTTGTAGTAAAAGTTATATCAAAAGATTCTTGTTTGCTCTCTCCAAAGGCTGGGGCAACCTTGTACTCTACTCATTAAAAACAAACTCTATTGATAAGGGCACAGGGAACTTTGGTTGTGTGGAATTTAATAAATGAGGTCTTTCACACAGATTTATCACCAAAATGGGGGGGGGGAAAGCACACAAATTTCCAAAAGTGGGAACTTAGTGCTATGAGTAAGAATGACTGTGGTCCTGCATTGAAGTGTTTTGTTCAGGAGACACAGCCATTCTCTCACTGTATCAGATTCTTCATTGGATAGTGAAATAAGGTTTTATCTAGTTTTTAAGCAAAATAATTTTATGATAATTAAAATAATTTTGTTAATTAGTTTATTTATTTATTTATTTATTTATTTATTTATATCTCAAGTGCTGCCTCCTTCTGGTCCTCCCTTGCAGATCTCATGCCCTATCACCATCCCCTTAACCTCTGATAGGGTGATTTCCACCTGGATATTCCAGCAAACTGTGGCATCAAGTCTCTACCAAATTAGGTACATCCTCTCCCACCGAGGCCAGACAAGGCAGTCTTCTCTTACTTAAGTGCCTGGGCCTCACACAAGCCTGTGTATTCTCTTTAGTTGTTTGTTCAATGTCTAGGTGTTTCCAGGGATCCTGGTGAGTTGACATTGTTGATGTTTCTGTAAGGTTGCCATCCTCTTCAGTTCTTCTATCCTTCACCTAATTCTTCTAAAGGGATATCTGCATCTGTCTCAGTAAGCTGCTGGGTAGAGCATCTTAGAGGACAGCCCTGCTAGGCTCCTGTCTGCAAGCACTATATAGCATCAGTAATAATGACAGGATTGGTGCTTGAATATGGAATAGATCCTAAGTTGGGCCAGTCAATGGTCAGCCATTCCTTCAGTCTCTGCCCCATTTTGTCCCTGCATATGTTTTAGACAGGACTAATTTGGGGCTGAAAATTTTGCAGGTGGGTGGATATCCCTATCCCTCCATTGGGCTTTTGTTCTGGCTAATGGAGGTGGTCTTTTCAGGTTCCTTATCCCTACTGTTAGGCATTTCAGCCAAGGTCACTAGCAATGAGTCCTGGGAGGCTCCCCCATCACAAGTCTCTGAGATTTCCAAGAGATTCATCCCTCCCCCTACACCTGGCAGCTGCATATTTCCATTTGTTCTCCTGTCCCTCTGGGACTCTATCTTGTCTCTCCCCATACCTGCTCCTGTTCCCCTATTCCTCTCTCTCTCCTCTCCCCTAGCAGCCCAGGTCCTCCCTCCATCTGTCTCTCATGACTATTTTGTTTCTCCTTCTAAGTGGGATTTAGGCATCCCATTTGGGCCTTCATTCTTAATTAATTTCTTAGGGTCTGTAGTGTGTATAATGGGTATTCTGTACTTTTGAGCTAATATCCACTTTTTAGCAAATATACACCATTCATGTTGTCTTGGGCTTGTATTATGTCACTCAAAATGATATTTTCTAGTTCCATCAATTTGCCAGAAAAATTAATGATGTTTACTTTTACTAATGGACAGGTCACAAAAAAAAAAAAACTAGACAGAGAAACAGTGGGGAAAAAAAACAAGAGGCATCAAACATATGGACTTAACAGATAACTATAGAACATTTTATGCCAAAATAAAATATTATACTTTTATCTCAGCATCTCATGGAATTCTCTTCAAAACTGCCAATATAATCAGGCACAAAACAAGCCTTAACACATACAAGAAGATTGCATTCCTATGAGATCACCATTGACTAAGGCTGGACTTCAACAACAACTGAAACAACAGGAAGCCCACATAATGATGGAAGCTAAACAACTATTCTCTCAATGACAAATTGGGAGAAAAATTGTCAGAAAAGAAATAAAGAAGTTAAAGACTTTCTAGAATTTAATGAAAATGAAGGAACAACATGTCCAAATTTATAGGTCAATGAAAGCAGTGTTAAGGGGAAAATTCACATCACTAAGTGATTTTATAAAGAAATTGGAGAGATCTCATACTCAACAAACACTTTAAAGCTCTATTACAAAAATGAAGAAAAACATTCAAGAGGAGTAGATGGGAGGAAATAGTCAAACTCATCTCTGAAATCAATCAATAGAAATAAAGAGAACAATAAAAAGAATGAACAAGACCAAGGTCTGCTTCTTTGAGAAAAATCAACACCATAGAAAAACTTATACCCAAACTAACTAAAAGGCACAGAGATATTATCCAAATTAACAAAATCGAAAATAAAGAGATGCATATCAACAGAAACTGAGAAAATTCAAAACACAATCAGGTCTTAAGTACAAAAGCCTGTACTTAAAAAAATCTGGAAAAATCTAGATGAAATAGATGATTTTCTAGACAGATACCACATACCAAAGTTAAACCAAAATCAGATAAACCATCTAGACAGTTCTATGGCCTCTAAGGAATGAGAAGCAGTTATTAAAAACATCCCAACAAACAAACAAGCAAGCCCAGGGACAGATGGTTTTATTGTAAAATTCTAAAAGATTTATAAAGGAGAGCTAATACCAATACTCTTCAAGTATTACACAAAGTAGAAACAGAAGGAACACTACCTAATTCATTCTATGAGGCTACAGTTGCCCTGATAACTAAACCACACAAAGACTCAACAACGACAACATCATCATCATCAACAACAACAACAACAACAACAACAACAACAAAATAAAACTTTAAAGAGTTTTCTTTATGAATGTCAATGTAAAAATACACAATAAAATTCTCACAAACTGAATCCAAGATCACATCAAAAATCTCATTGACCACAATCAAATATGGTTCATCACAGAGATGCAAGTATGGTTCATAATATCAAAGTCTATTGGTGTAAACCATTATTTAAATAAACTCAGAAAAAATCACATATCTTCTAATTAAATGATGAAAAAGCTTTCCACAAAATCCAACAGCTTTCATCTTAAAAGTCTTGGAGAGATCAGGAAATCAAGGACCATACTTAAATATAATAAAAAACAATATACAGAAAGCCAATATCCACCATCAAATTAAATGGAGAGAAATTTAAAGCTAGCCCACTAAAATCAGACACAAGGCAAGGCTGCCTACTTTTTCTTTATCTATTTAATATAATATTTGAAATTCTAGCTAGAGCAATAAGACAAGTGGCTGGATATAAAATCAACTCAAAGAAATCAATAGCCTACTTTTATACAAATGAGGTACAGGCTGAGAAAGAAATTAGGGAAGCAACACACTTCACCATAGCCATGAATATCTAGGTTTAACACTAACTAAAGGAGTAAAAGGTTTCTATGACAAGAACTTCAAGTGCCTGAAGAAAGAAATTAAAGAAGACTTCAAAGATAGAAAAATCTCCCATGCTCATGGATCTAACCATAGTGACCATAGTCATTTTACCAAAAGCAATCTACAGAATAAGTGCAATTCCCAACACAATTCACAATGTTAACAGACATTGAAAGAACAATTTTCAGCTTCATATGGAGGAACAATTAACCCAGGATAGCCAAAACAATTCTGAACAATAAAAGAACTTCCGTACGAATCACCAACCCTGAACTTGTGCTATACCACAGAGCAACAGTTATTTAAAAATTATGCATGGTTTGGTACAGAAACAGAGAGTTGATTGATGGAATTTGGATCAAAGACCCAACAATAAATCCACACACTTATGACACTTGAATTTTGACAAAGAAAAAATTAAGCTTCTTCAAAAAATGGTGCTGTGTAACTAGTGGTCTGAATGTAGAAGAACGTAAATACGCCCTTATATATCACTCTGCACAATGGTCAAGTTCAAGGGGATCCAGGAACTCAAGGTAAAATCAGATACACTGAATCTAATAGAAGAGAAAATGGGATAGTCCTGAACACATAGGTATAAGAGAAAATGTGTTGACCACCAATAACTCAGGACCTAAGATAATTAATTGATAAATGATACTTCTTATAACTGAAAACCTTCTGCAAGATAAAGGACATTATTAATAGAACAAAAGCCTACAAACTGGGAAAAGATCTTCACTAACCCTACATCCAACAGAGGGCTAATGTCCAAAGTATATAAGAACTCAAGAAGTTGAACTCCAAAAGTTTCAATAAACCCAATGAAAACTCAGTTAAAAATGGGGTACCGAGGTAAACAGAGTTCTCAACAGAAGAATCTCTAATGGCTGAGAATCACTTAAAGAAATGTTCAATGCTCTTAGTCATCAGGGATATGCAAATCAAAACAACCCTGAGATTCCACCATACACTAATCAAATCAGAAAAGCTAAGATCAAAAGCTTAAGTGACATACTAGCAAGGACGCGGAGCATGGGGAATTCTTCTCTATTGCTCGTACGAGTGCAAACTTTTACATCCACTCTGCAAATCAATCTCATGATTTCTCAGAAAACTAGAAATAATTCAATCAAAAGACAAAGCTATACTGTACCTGGGTATATACCCAAAAGATGCTCCACTGTACCAGGAGAACATGTGCTCCACTATGTTCATAGCAACCTCTTTATAATCACTAGAAATTGGAAGCAACCCAGCTATCCCTCACCCTGAATAGGGGAAAAAGTGGTTCATTTACACAATGGAATACTATTCACCTAATTAAAATTCTTAAAATATGGAGGCATAGAATTTGGCTCTACTCAGAACTTTACAGGCTGAAAAAAATTTGAGCATTTTAATGGGAATAATTTTAAGTAATATCATAGCTAGAAATTGACTGAAAAAAGTGACATCAAAAGGGGAAGAAAATAAGGAATGACAGTCCAGGACACAGTAACTCTAGATTATCAGAGTGTGAACTTAACATAAAAATGCTTCCAGTATCTAATAGAGAAAATAGAGAAAAATAACAACAAAAAATCTATGTTATGAATAGGGTTAATGCTGTAACAGAAAGATAGGAGAGAAGCTCAGATAAGATTTAATGGAATCTATCAAAAAGTTAGGTCACGGGAAGGTAGGGTTAAGAGATTTGCACGTGTTTATGAGAGAAAAGTAGACATCAACTGAACAGGGATTACTATGTATGTTGGCATTAGGCTTCAAAAGTTACCTTAGTGTGTACAGGCCAAAATGTGATGCATGGTTCTCTCCATACAAAAGGTCTAATGCAAGAGGTTTATCGAGGCAGGAGAAGGGCAACAGACCATCTCAGAGTGGGGAATGAGAGAGAGAGACAGATAAATAATACAGAGAGATGGAGAAATAGTGAAAAGGAGAGAGAGAGAGAGAGAGAGAGAGAGAGAGAGAGAGAGAGAAGAAGAAGAAGGAGGAGGAGGAGGAAGAGGAGGAGGAGGAGGAGGAGAGGCCCAGAAGGACCTTTAAAGGCCACTGTTATCCTACATTGCCAGCTAGGGTTGACTTCCTAGATTCCTGCAAGTTTCTATAGTGCTAGGTTTCTATCTCATCCTTGAGATCTGCCCACCAAAATTCCAATTGTATTTTCCCATACTCTCTCCCTTCATCCTCCTGAGACTTGAATGCTCCTATTCCCATCCCCACCTGTCCTCAACCTACCTGAAAATTTTATTCAGTTTCCCCTTTTCATGGACTTCTATCTGTCCTCCTTGAGCACTGTCTCTTCCTTATTCACTTGGTGTTTTCAGACCGTAGCATGGTTATCCTTTATTTTATATATTGGATGCTTATAAGTGAGTATATACTATGTCTTTTTGTGTCTGAGGTACCTCACTTAGGATATTTTTTCCAGTTCCATCCATTTGCCTGAAAATTTATTATATAGCTATAGGTGTTTGATATATATATATATATGTGTGTGAGTGTAGATATAGATCATAAAAATAAATATATAAATATAGATAGATACACATATACAAATATAGGTAGATAGGCATATATAGATATATGTAATAAACATCAAATGCTATATGCATTAAAACAAAGCAGATGATCAACAGAATAGTATTGAAGACCCAGATGTAAATGTACACACCTATGGACACCTGATATTTAACGAGGAAACAAAAATTATACAATTGGAAAATAAAACATCTTCAAGAAATGGTGCTGTTTAACTAGATGTTTAAACATGTAGAAGAATGCAACTAGATGCGTTTCTATCACCTTGCACAAAATTTATATACAATAGGATCAAAGACTTCAACATAAACCAAATATATTGAATGTGATAGAAGAGAAACTGGGGAATGGCCTTGAGCTCATTAGTACAGGAGACAACTTCCTGAGCAGAACACCCAGTAGTGCAGGCTCTAAGATCTATAAATAATAGATGGGATCTCATGAAATCAAAGAAGATACTGTAATGCAAAGGACACCATCAAAAGGACAAATGTAAACAAAACAAAACAAAACAAATCAGCAACAACAACAACAACAACCAAACAAAATCTCATAGCTTACATAATAGAAAATTCACAATGCTCATACTATTGGTATGGTCCAGAAGCTCTTTAATTGTACAGTAATTTTTAGCTCTCCTGGGTTTTCTGTTTCTTTGTTTGTTTGTTTGTTTGTTTCATATGGAATGAAGTATTGTTGTTTCAAGGTCTCTTGAAGACTTATGTTAAAATTTTGATATGGGTTGCATTGAATCTGTAGATTTCTCATGGTAAGATGGTTATTTTTTTTTTACTATGTTATATTACAGATACATGAGCATAAGATTCCTTTCCATCTTTTGCAAACTTCAACCATTTTTGTTAATTCATTTCTCCTGTTAATACATGTATTTATTTGTTTTACACCCAGTCCTGTCCCTTCTAGTCTGCCCCCCAATAGCAGTTTCTCACTTTCTTTTCTGAGAGGGTAGAGGCTGCTCTGGGTATCACCACACCCTGGTACATCAATTCTCTGCAAGACTAGGCACATCCTGTGCATATGAGCAGTCAAGAAAGCCCAGTCAGGAGAATGGATTTCACAGACAGGTAACAGTTTTAGGGACAGCCCCTAGTCCAGTTGGGAACCCTCATGACAGTTCAGCTGCACATCTGCTACATATGTGCATTGGGCCTAGGTCCAGACTGTGTATGCTCCTTGATCGGTGGTCAAGTCTCCTAGAACCCCCAAGGGTCCAGGTTAGTTGACTCTCTTTGTCTTCCTGTGGTGTTCTTATCCCAGTCAGAGCCCTCAATCTTTCCTCCAACTCTTCCATAAGAGTCACCAAGCTCCACCCACTGGCTGTGGGTCTCTGCATTCTTCTGAATCAGGTTCTGGGTGGAGTCCCTCAAAAGACAGTTATGTTTAGGTTCCTGTCTGCAAACATTACAGAGTATCAGCAATAATGTCAGGGACTGGTGTTTGTCCATGGGATAAATCGAAGGTTGGGCTAGATATTGGTTGACCATTTCTTCAAGATCTGTCCCATTTTTGTCCCTGCATTTCTTGTAGACAGAACAAATTTTGGGTCAAAAGTTTTGGGGATGGGTTAGTGTCCTTATTAGTTTACTGCAGGTCCTGCCTGGATATAGGAGAAGGCCTCTTCAGGTTCCTTATCCCCACTGCATCTTGACATTCTTGTCATCCAGATCCTATAATTGCTTGGTTAGAATTATATGAAGATATTTTATATTATTTATTAAGGGTGTTGTTTCCATGATTTCTTTCTCATCCCCTGTAGAGTTTATGTATAGGAGGTCTACTGACTTTTATTTTTTTGAGATAATCTTGTATCCAGTTATTTTGCTGAAGATGTTTATCAGCTATAGGAGTTCCCTGGTAGAATTGTTGGGATTGCTTATATATACTATCATTTCATATGCAAAGAGAGATATTTTTAACCTTTTCCTTTCCAATTTGTATTCCCTTGATGTCCTTTGCTTGTCTTATTCCTCTAGCTGTTACTTCAAATACTACATTGGAATATGCACGGAGAGAGTGTACAACCTTGCCTTGTTCCTTATTTTAGTAAAATTGCTTTGGATGTATGTCCAGATAATTTGATGTTGACTATAGATTGGCTCTAAAATCCCATTTTTATGTTTATGTATATCTCTTGTATCATTGAAATCTCCAGAATGTTTTGCTGAACTCCCTAAAAACTTCTTTTTTCCCTTAAAATTCCTCTTTATTAGAAATGATTTTTCTTTTGTTTTTCCTTTTTCTGATGATTTTTCCTTACTTTATTTTAATGAGTTAATTTTCCCACTTGTAAATTTATTATTTTTATCAAAAATACATTTTTTCCACACAATGTTTTTTTGGCTTTCTAGACTTCCACATGCCTTTGCTCTTTATTTTCCCAATTTATTATTTTGTTTTACATTTTTTCCAACTTTAAAAATTGGGTATTTCTTATTTACATTTCAAATGATATTCTCTTTCCCGGTTTCCAGGCCAACATCCAGCTAACCGCACCCCTTCCCCTTCTCTATGGGTGTTCCCTTCCCCATCTTTCCCCAATTACCGCCCTGCCCCCAAGAGTCCCGTTCACTGTGGGTCCAGTCTTGGCAGGACCAAGAGGTTCCCCATCCACTGGTGCTCTTACTAGGCTATTCATTGCTACCTGTGCAGTTGGAGCCCAGGGTCAGTCCATGTGTAGTCTTTGGGTAGTGGCTTAGTCCCTGGAAGCTCTGGTTGCTTGGCATTGTTGTTCATATGGGGTCTCAAGCCCCTTCAGCTCTTTCAGTCCTTTCTCTGAATCCTTCAATGGGGGTCCTGTTCTCAGTTCAGTGGTTTGCTGCTGGCATTCACCTATGTATTTGCTGTATTCTGGCTGTGTCTCTCAGGAAAGATCTACATCTGGTTTCTGTCAGCCTGCACTTCTTTGCTTCATCCATCTTATCTAGTTTGGTGGCTGTATATGTATGGGCCACATGTGGGGCAGGCTCTCAATGGATGTTCCTTCAGTCTCTGTTCTAAACTTTGCCTCCCTATCCTCTCCCAAGTGTATCCTTGTTCCCCTTTTAAAGAAGGAGTGAAGCATCCGAAGGGGTGTTGGATATTTGTCAAAAGCTTTTATAGGATTTAATGAGATGATCATATTTTTGTTTCTTTGTTTGTTTGGTTTTCAGTTTCATTACGTGGGAGATTACAATGATAGATTTCCTCATGCTGAATCTCTGGCATGAAATATACTTTATCCTTGAAGATGACCTTTTCAATGTGTTCTTGGACTGTTCACAAGCACCGTATTGCATGATTTTGAACCAATGTTTATAAGGGAAATTGTTCTGAAGCTCTCTTTCTTTGTTAAGTTTTTTGTGTGATTTCAATGTCAGGGTAACTGTGGCTTCATAGAATGAATTTGGTAATGTATCTTCTACTTTTCTTTTGTGGATTAATTTGAGGAATGTTGGTAAAGCTCCTCTTTGAAAGTTTGATAGATTTTTTCTCTAAAATCATCTGAACATGGGATTTTATTGTTTGGGAGAATTTCAGTGAGTGCTTCTAATTCCTTAGGTATTATAGGTTTATTTAGATTGTTTACCTGATCTTTTTTTAAACTTTGATAAACGGTACCTATTGAGAAAATTGTTCATTACTTTTCCATTTTCCAGTTTTTTGCAGTATATGTTTTTGATGTATGACCTAATGATTTTTTGGATTTCCTCAGCATAATTTTATCTCCTTTTGCTTCTGATGTTAATAATTTGGATATTATTTCTCTGGTTTTTTTTTAGTTAAATTGGGTAGGATTTGTCTATCTTGTTGACATTTTAAAGAATGAACTTTTTGTTTCATCGGTTCATTGTATTATTTTTTGTTTCTATTTTATTAATTTATCCCTGAGTTTAATTGTTTCTTGCACTCTATTGCTGTTGTGAACATTTGCTTCTTTTTGTTCTAGAGATTTCAGGTGTGCTCTTAAATAGCACTGTGTTTATTCTCTCTCATAAGTTTGGGAATATTGTGCCTTCATTTTCTTTGAAATGTAAAGAATTCCTTAATTTCATTATTTGTGCCGTTGAACCAGTAGGGATATGCTCAGTTTCCATGAGTTGGTAGGCTTTCTGTTGTTTTGGTTATTGTTGAAATCCAGCTTTAATCCATAGTGGTCTGATAGCATAGAGGGAGTTATATTAATTTTCTTGTATCTGTTGAGTGTTGCTTTGTGTCTGAATATATGGTAAATTTGGGATAATATGCCATGAGGTATTCACAAGAAGACATAGTCTTTTGTGTTGTGGTGAAATGTTAGCCATCTGTTAGGTCCTTTTGAGTCATAACATCTGTTAGTTTCATTATTTTTCTTGTTTAGTTTTTGCCTGGATGACTTGCCTGTTAGGGAGAGTGGGGTGTTGAAGTCTTTCACTTTTAATGTGTGGGTTTCAGTTTGTGATTTAAGCATTAGTAAATTTCTTTTCCAAATGTGGTTGATATCTTACATGTAGTTACTAGCACCAGAGTGATTTCCTGTAGAACAGGTTCTTCTGCTGGAGTTTTGGGACTTTTGTGTATATCTATCTGGGGGAAAAAAATCAAAGCTAAGACAAATATTGGTTGTACTTTCCTTACTAATCATATATTAGTACCTTTACATTGATGGTACAAGGTAAAGTAGAATTTAGAATAAATGAAGCTCTCTTGAGACATTGTCCAAATTTCTCAAAGTAGTTCAAGTTATTGTTGCATAAAAAGCAAAAGGAAATAAGTGAATGTGATATCACTTATGAATGTTTTCAAAATATACCACATGACCCAATCAGGTCTCCAACAAAACCAGATATTTCCACTTCACTACCATAAGTTTTATGCCAGTTGCCCTAGCATGTTTTGGAGGCCGGACAACATTGCAGATCAAAGGTTCTGGTAGTTTGGTTAGTATAAATGGTTCTCTCCTGATAGTCTTAATTACCTCCCCCTATTAACATAGCAATGTAGAGCACATGTGGGAAAGTTTTATGTACATACCAACTCAACCTCTTAATGAGCTGTGTGTGTCCAAATTTCTCAAAGTAGTTCAAGTTATTTCAGCAATGAGGTCTTGTTTTCAACTGGTGCAAAGCAACCTTTCTTGGCAACAGCCTAGCATGTTTTGAGATTTTTGTGTGACACCTGTGGCTAACACCTCAATTAGATGTAAACTGGAACACCCAGTCCTAAATGAGATATCTATATCAAATACCTCCTAGGAGTCCCACAGAAAATGACATTTCATTTTGTTATGTTTGGTTGTTATTTCTTATAAGCCTGTTCTTTCCTAATGATCTTTTGTAATTCTAGATTTTGTGCTATACAATTCACAGAGATAATTTAGACAATGATATTCTTCACCATGCATGAATTTTGAGTATAAAATGCAAAAGATCATCAGTTAAAGGTACAGTCCTGAGTTGTTAATAATATTCGGAGAACATCTCTAAACTTTTTTTTCTGGTGTGTCTTTTTTTTATTAGATATATTTCTTTACTTACATTTGAAACGTTATTCCCCTTCCAGGTTTCCTGTCCATAGTCCCCATTCCCTCCCCTCCCCCTCCTCCATATTGGTACCTCCCCCTTATTCCCCCTCATATTCCCCTGCACTGGGGGTCCAACCTTGGCAGGACCAAGGGCTTCCCCTTCCCCCTGAAGCCCCAATATGGCTATTCTCTGCTATACATGCAGTTGGAAAAACTTGGTAATGATGGAGGTGCATTTGGGAAGAGTTTTGCTTGTTCTTGGCCCCTTTCTAACTTAAAGACCCACTTCCTGGCTACCATTTGATTAGCAGTTTCTGTCTATTTTCCATTTACCAGAATATCCTTCTAGTCTCAGGCCAAAGTAAGAGATTTACCCATTGAAATCACAAACCAAAGTAAGTTATTTTCAAGATATTTTTAACTACAATACTTTGTCGCATTCCAGCAAGAACCATACAACAAATGAAGGATATAATCATTCGAAATTCATTTAATTTTTATCTAACATACACTCTCTGAACACTGTATCTAGGAAGAAAAATTTGATGAACTAGTTGATTCAGTGGGTCTATGGGTATGTCCCAGAGACAGCTGAGTGAAGAAGGTGACACATTCACCCATGCCTAACTAGAAGCTATCTCTAATTGATAACCACTTGTAAATGAAAAATTAGCTTTCTCTAAGGGAGTCTTACTTGGCAAACAAACTACTCATAATAGTAGGTCCCAAGCCCAGCAGTAGATGGTCAACACAGTGTACACTTGATGGCACCTTTGGAGGTTCTTTGTCTCATTTCACTGTGCTAAGGCATGTTTTTTAACTGTCCAGATCATTTGTGTGTGTGTGTGTATGTGTGTGTGTGTGTGTGTGTGTGTGTGTGTGTGTGTGTGTGTGTGTGATGTCTTCCAGTTTTGTACTTTTAAGGGATTCCTTTTGTCATCTCTGCATCTATATGCATTTCTTGTGGTTTTTTTTTTTTTTTTGGTTTTTTACTGGTTCTTTTGTCCTGTTTTGTTTTGTTGTTATTGTTATTTTATTTAACTATTTTCTTACTTCATTATGTTTTTAACCTTATCTTATTTACTTTATTTTATTATTATTTTGTACATGCCTGTTTGCTTTCTATGGAAGGAAAAAAATATGTAGATCCAGATGAGAGAGGGAGGAAGAAGGAACAGGCAAGATTTGAGGAAGTGGAAACAATGAACAGAATATACTGTATGAAAAAAAATCTATTTTCAATCAAACAAAAAAAAGTAGCTTCAGTGTGACACCCTCCAAAAAAAAGACTTAATTAAAAAATGGCTATGGGTACTCACAGAGTCTTCAAAAGAAAGAAATAACGATTGCCTTTGAATATCTGATAATATGTTGAACATCCTAAGCAATTAGTGTAATAAAAATTAAAACTACATTGATATCTCATTTTTCTGAAATGTTGCCATGAATGTGGGAAAGGGTGTTGCAGTTGAAATCCTATTCACTTTCCCCCAAACATTTATCACAACTATCTAATTAATCTGTGAAGAAGTTACAATAGGAAAATAAAAAAGAGGGTGGGTGTCTTTCTTGTCTGCATTTGCACCTACACTATGCTTCTAGTTAGCAAAAGTGCCTCCCTTTCATTATTTAAGGATACAGATGATTTTCTTATCTGAAGACACAGAGAGTGATTGGAAGTCCATGTCTGTGATATTCTTTGTCAGTAGTGATCTGAGTTTGTACTTCTGTACCAAGAAAAGCCATTCAGTAGTATAACATCTTGACTGCAGTCCTTGACATTATGGTCTGTTATTTAATATGGTTTATAGCCGGTTACACTCTTGTGTCTCAAAGATGACTCAAGTTCAAAATGTAATTTGTGTAGGAGCTATGTTCCCTGTATCTTGGGTGCTTCTTTGTTATTATTAGTTAAAATAATGAGTATAATACGGTTTGAGAGATGGCTGACAGCTTAAAAAAATAAAACAAACAAAACAAAAACAAAAGCAAAATTAAAAAAATAAAAAGCCTAAAAACATCTTCCTTGGTTAGTTCTTGGAAATTGAAGGCAAAACCCTATAGTTTAAAACACACACACACACACACACACACACACACACACACATATACACACATACACACATACACACACATACACACACACACACTTGGAAAAAAGGATTAAGGGTAATTGAATTGGATTTGACCCAGACACATTGGCCTTGAAAACTAGCTCACATAGTACCCTAAAGAAACAAGCTATACAATCAGAAAGCAACTGATAGTCCTACTAAGCTATAGAAGTTATGAACCACAAAAATACCCATAGCAGCAAGTAACCCTCAAAACTGTAAGAGTGACATTTATTCCTGGACTATAACTGGTAGCCATAAAATAGACTTAAGTCACTCTCAATAAAAGGGAATTCACCTCTGATCCCCTAGCTGAAGGAAGGAGATCAAAGGAAAAATGATAAAATATATAGTAAATATATAGGTGTAACAGAATGTAACAGGGTGTAACAGAGACTGAAGGGAAGGCCATTAGAGATTACTCTACTTAGGGATCTAGCCCATCTGCAGTCACTGAAAACAGACACTATTGCTGATGCCAAGAAGCGCTTGCTGACAGAGCCTGTTATGACTGTCCCTTGAGAGGCTCTACCAGAGCCTGACCAATACAGATGTGGGTGTAGGAAGCCAACCATCAGACTGAGCACAGGGATCCCAATGGAGGAGTTAGGAGGACTAAAGGAGCTAAAGGGGTTGCAGCCCCATAGGAAGAACAACATTTTCAACCAACCAGCCCTCCCAGAGCTCTCACGGAGTAAACCACCAAAAAGTACATATGGAGTGACCCATGGCTCCAGCTGTATATGAAGCAGAGGGTTGCCTTATCTGGTATTAATGAGAGGGGGGGCTCTTGGTTCTGTGGATATTTGATGCCGCAATATAAGAAGATGCTAGGGACTTGAGGGGGGAATGGGTGGGTGTGCAGGCAGGTGGGAGAGCACCCTCATAGTAACCGTGGGGGAAGGGGTATGGAATATGGGGTTTGAGGAGGGGAAACCAGGAAGTGGGATAACATTTGAAATGTATATAAATAAAATAACCGAAAAAGAAAAAGAATTGAAATTCACAATAAACAACACATTTTTGTGTGAGCGAAAGAATGAACTATTTTATTTGAGCCACTGGGTAGGTTTGGTTATCAATAAGAAAATCAATAACATAGTCCTTTACCAACAAATGTGTGGAATTGAAATTTGAGTAGGTTGCATTTAGGATATAGAAAGGGAAAAACCAAATAGGCTCTATGAGCCTGGACATTGAAGTTCTCAATGATAACTACAAAAGTCAGATGACACCAAAATGGTTTCCCATATGGCTTACAGATTATTGGCAAGAATATAAAATTTAATTCTGTAAATTTATCTTCCTAATATTTAGCAGGCAATATTTATAACCAAGAAGAGATATTCTATGATTTATGAATGAGACTTTAAGATTGGATCTCCTAGGAAACAAATACATCAAGAAGAAAACCTGAACAGCTACATTTGACAATGTGGAGAAGTAATATGGAATGCAAGAAATCTTGCATCTTTCAGACTTAGAACACTGAGAGTTACTGTTAACCTTGAGAAAGTGCTTTGAGGCTAGGACTAAGGGGTAGGGCATATACTTTTATGATACTTGTACAAAATGAAGAAGGATCACAGCAATTGGAAGAAAGTTCGAGAGCAGTTGCTAACAGATTTTTCAGCAGTTCCTATTATCTTTAAAATTCTCACAAATTTCAGCATTTTTAACAACTAAAATCTGTTTCTATATAATTAAGCTGAGAAATACTTCTAGGCCTAAAAGGTTAATGCTGACAGAAGTGAAATTTAAATTAATGCCTAACTTTACCAATCTGATAAGCTTACAGAATTGTGTACAGTAGTAGGTCTAGTGGTTAGAAGCTAAGCATCACTTGATTGCTTTACATCCTGTGTAGGATAGTACAAAGTTTTAGAACAACTCTACCTGTAGGTCAAAAGACTTTAACAAAGGCACCTAAGTCCACTGAGAAACACAGTATTTACATCATAATTCCTAAGAATAGCAAAATTACAATTATGCATTAACAAAAAAAGAATTTATGGTTGGAGTCTCCACAACATAAAAAGATGTATTAAAGGGTCACAGCATTAGAATGGTTGAGAATCACTGATTTAGGGACATTATCTAATAATTTTACATCTTCTATGGTCTATTTTTCATCCTATTTTTTTAAAAAAATACATTGCTTGCTATGATTCTTGAGACATTACTAAAAATATCCTAAGCTTCTTCATTTTAAAAATAAGATAGCAAGGTTGTTGATATTAATAACCTGGAAATCTTTTCTGAATAATCTTCAGCCTAATAACAGAAATAATGTCACCTGCTTAATTAATTGATCTGCTATTTATTTTTTCAATGTGATTTTCTATCATTTGCTCTACTCATCATATCAATTGGGAATAGTCATCTATGCTCTCTCTGTATGACTTAAAATGTAACCTCAAATACTGTACAGGATTTGTATTTGAAAGATAGTAAGCATAGCTCACTTAATTTGTTGAACCTGTTGCCTGAGTTCTTTAACACTGATTCCCTACAAAATGAAGAATCATTATTGCTAATACTCTAAATTTACCTGAAAAATGGAACTAAAACTAAATGCAGTGGCTGGTTTGATTGAAATAGTTCATACTTGGATATAAAGAGGTTGAATTTTCGCCATTTTAGCATATTTACTTTTTGTTAATCTACTAAGAGATTAGAAAAATGCATTCCCATGATAAGGCATGGTTATAAAGGAATTCATGCAAACCTCAGCATCATCCATATTAAATATCATGGTGTAAATGGTACTTAGTAACATCAGTGTAATTGATTTTAATTCATGTAAGTTCTTGGGAGGGAGTACATTATAGCTGTAGTGAAATGTAATCAAAACGAACATGGTTTCCTATTTAAACACTCATTTGAATTTATAAATAAATACTAGCCTATGGGTTCATTTTGCTTCTGTAAAATTATTTGCTAATTTCAGAAAGAACAAAGAAAAGTAAGAAAGGAAATAAAAAGAAAGAAAGGGAGGGAGGAAGGAAGGATATAAAAATTCCCTGTTCATATAACAAATTTGTTAATGTCTATGTTTACAGGAATAGTTAGAGAACTTCAAATGAATGTTTTCTGTAGAACTTGATTTCAGAAACAAAGCTAGCAAAGTAAAGGCAGAGAATCGATGGACTAGCACACAATTCCAACTGTTCATAATTGTCTGTGTATGCAGAAATGGAAAAATGCAGAAGGACAGTATTTCTGATTCATTTTCATGACCCATTGGCCAGCTGCTCTGAGGAGGATATCTAATGAAGCGTGCAGTATCTTGCTGTCAGGCTCCATGGTACGGACTGTGCTTCACCTTCTGGTCGCATCCTTCATTCACTACTAATACTAAAAGGTCCATGTGTTTTGAGAACATTAAAATAAGATATGTATGTATTATTCAGCTCCCTCAGAAAATCTTTGACTGCTAGCACACCATTTGTAGGAGTGACAGCATTCAGTGGAGCATTGTTCTGTGAAATAGAGTACAGAGTCACACAGTGTGAAGGAAAAATGTAAAAATCAAAAGTTTTCTGGGAGCAGTTATTTAGTAAGGCTTTTGTTAAGGACTTAATCCTGCAAGAGCTCACCTGTAATTTTTGTTTCTTTCTTCTTCTAAGATAGATTGAGTTTTGGAAACAATCTGATTAGAGTATTGGGTTTTTTTTTTACAGGTGTTTGATGTTCTCATTTCTTATTAGTTTTGTGTTGCATATCTGAGCACTGTAAAAGTAAATCTGCGTGTTTGCTAACATTATGTCTCAAAATTGAGTGTTGACAGTATAACAATGACAAATTCATACTATGTCATTATGACAAGCATTGAAAATAAAAATCATAATGGACTGACTCTGGCATGCCAAATATAATCAAATTGTTTTAAGCCACCTACTGTTGCAAGGATTGCTCAATTGGAAGGAGAAGCATAATTGTTGAACTCATTTTTTCTCTGCATCTTATTCAAGCCAGAAGTTAAGATTTTTTTTAAATTGCAGAGAGTTTATGGAATTCTAATCACAAATTGTAGTTTTCACAAAGATAATGAGAATGTTTCTTCTGTATATCTACTAAACCATTTCCAACACAGAATATTTAACATAAGTTAGTAAAGTCATTAAATGAGTTTTATGTCCTTTGTTTTCGTATACTGTGTTTGCTCCATGAATAATACATTATGCTTTTGGAGAATTTAGAGAAATTGTATTAGTGTGAAGGCCAAGCTACTGGCCAAGATGCCTTGGAATTACAGGCTTGCCTACATTTTACAGAGAAAGTGGCAATGCTGCTAAAGTTACAAAAAACAAAATGGCAAAATTAAAATGAATATGGAATCCGACATCAATTTTATTTCAATAATGGGCTCATTTGGTCCCAGATTCAGCTTGAGAGGTGTGAGGGGACTGAAACCCTCTGTGTGTTAAAAAAGAACACAATGAGCTGATGTTATGGGGTAGAAAGTAAAAGTACTTGCTGCCAGGGCTGATTACCTGAGTTCCATCACTAGAACCTATGTGAAGGAAAGAATGGATTCCTTCAATGTGTTCTCTACAAACATGCATGAAATATGCACACACCACACACACACACACACACCAACAACATGTACACATATAGACCCAACAGCATTATTGGAGGTTCTAATATCAGGGCTTTTATTTATTTTTTTTAATTCTCTCTCAATCCTTTTTAGAATTAATTTAATTTTTAATTTTAATTTTATTTAATTATTAATTTACCATATAGGTCCTTTGCTTCTTGTTTTGTGTTTTTGTGACATTATTGAAGGTGTGAACAACGGGGTCTGTGTCTACGTATTTTAAAGTGTATGTGATTTGGCATCGGGATTCATTCCTTCTGGTTTCTTGTTTTGTCCTAGGCTGATATGTTGTTTTTGTTTTTTCTTATTATACTGTATTTGATTATTATCCCTTAGAAGCCTGTTTGTTGTTTGTTTGTTTAATGCGAGAAAGAAAGGGACTGATACAACTGAGAAGGGAGGAGAGAGGACCTGGGAGGAGTAGAGTGAGCATGGAACCACAATGGAGGACAAGCCCTTGGTCCTGCCAAGGCTCAATGGCCCAGTGTAGGGAAGAGGTGGGTGGGTGGGTGGGGGAACACCCTCACAGAAGCAGAGGGAGGAGGAATGGGAAATGTAAATAAAAAAGTCCAATAAAATAGAATGATAAATAAATATAGTCACAAGAATAAAAAAATCTATTCACAATAAATAATAAATCTTTAAAAAGAGCCACATTATATTATAAAAAATTAGAAAACTATGTATGAAATATAAAATCCTATGTATAAAATATAAATTCTTAAAAAAGGAACTGTGTAGATTAAATGCTTCATAATGGAAACTGTTTTCCTCATTCTTCCCAGATCACATACTGTGAGGAGCATGGGCTCTACATTCTCTAAGATTAGGGATGGATTCAGGGATGCTAAAGAAAACCACTAGAGTCTATAATATTTACATTTCTACTCAACAGAGAAGACACACTTTTTTGTATTTTTCTCTTATCAAATAAATCATTTTTTCGTCAACGCGATGCAGAAGTAGTTAGTTGGACATGTAGCTACATAAATCTTTTGAGAAAAACATTTCATTCTTTACTAGATTCGTATTCTTGATATGCAGATTGAATTATAATGAAGCTTCCTGTTTACGGTTACGTGAGGTCATCCCACTGGGATCTCTATGTTCCTGTGTTCTGAAATTAAGCAAGAATAAAAAGTAAAATAAGGCAGGTCTTACAATAAACAATAAAATTTTGAATAAGAGGCCCTACGTTAGCAATAAATACTTGGATATAAACAGATGCCATAATAATAGGTAATGGGAAGTACATTAAATTAATTTTATACATTAAGATTTGAAGAATAGTTCTGAGAATTAAATGAAAAAATGAGATCTATTTAAACAGAAACTTTATCCATATAGAAAATGCTTTTAAATTTCCTCAAGTTTTATTTAAGGTGTTTGAGCATTATACAAATGTAAAAGATTGGTATAAAATGCCATCATCTACTATTAACATTTTCTAACTTTACTCAGATTCAAATCTTCTATAGTTCTGACAAGACAAATCTGTGGTTACTGCTTAAAAAGGACTAGTTCACAACTCCCTGTAATTCTAGTTCCATGGGAACCCAGCCTGGCAGGGTAGAAATCTATGGGAACTCCTAGAGCTATTGAAGTTAGCCTATTAAGAAATTAGCCTGTTGATATTGCTCTTCGTGGTCTCCTAGAACATTATAGTACTATCCTTTTACTGAAGATACCGAACACTTCAGTAAAAGTGAAGGAACTGTGCAACATCCCAAAAGAGGAAAGTACTAGATAGTCCTGTCCAGCGACCAAGTATGTCAAATACATCCATGACTGCACGAGTAACAGCATCAATGGTGATGACCTCAGTCATATCATGGAGTAAATAAAGGGTTGTCTAAATGAACTTAAGTCCTGCTCATTGATAAAGTCATAATTCTGACCTAGGGTTTCCTTGGTTGTGGTAAAACTCCCTGAAAAGTGCAACGTGAGGGGAAGAAGCTTTCCTTTTCATACAGTTCTATGGTCCCACTCGATCATAAAAGGAAGCCAGGATAGGAACTCAAACTGGCAGGGACCTTGAGGCATGAATTGGAAAGAGACCATGAAGGAGGGCTGTTTATTGAATTTCTTCACCTTGCTTCCTCGATTTGTTTTCTTATTGCATCTACAACCACCTTTCCAGGGCTTGTAACAGCCATGGTGAGCTCAGCTGTTTTACAGCAATCATTAATCAAGAATATAAAAAACATAATTTCCAGAGGATAATCTGGTGGGGATTCTTCTTCATTTGAAGTCTAATTGATAGTTAAATTTGTGACGAATTCACCTAAAAGAGTCATGACATCACAGGTAGTTAAACGTCCATCACTAGAAAGGAAATACACCCGAGGAGAAACTACTGCTGTCATAATACCAAAATATCTAAAGTTACTCTAAATACTTATCTTTATACCCAAAGCTTAGTCTAGCTTTTATCCTTTATTCATAAAGCATCATTTTACAGCAAATGGAGGCTAACAGAGAGATCTATATTTGAATAACTGACTGTTGGGTAACCTATCAATTGATACAATATATGTTCTGCAGCTAAGACTCAGCCAAGATCCCGAAAGAGGGGGCAGAGAGATTGTGAGAGCCAGAGGACCAGGATGCCTTCTGCAAGATAGTGTGTTTTTGATTTGAAAGGAAAGGTGCACTCAGAAAAAAATCACAAAAATACTGTTGCCTGTAAACATTCTCATAATGGCATGCCAGAGCTTCATATATGTGGAGAAGTTTTATAAGATTCCCTAGATCAAAGGCTACATGCCTTCAATGTCTGCTGTGAGAGGGAGGCTTAGATATCTCCAGTTATGTGCCACTGCTAGGCTATCCAGTTGATCAATCCTAAATTGTTTATATACATAGCAACAACACTGAATGGATATCTATTAATCATCTATCTATCTATCTATCTATCTATCTATCTATCTATCTATCTATCATCTATCTATCTAACTATCTATCTATGTATATCATCTATCATCTATATTTCTCATCTATTTTATGTAATCCTTTTATCTCTGTATATCATCTATCATCTATATTTCTCATCTATCTTATGTAATCTTTTTATCTCTCTATATCATCTATCATCTATGATTGTTTCCATCTTCCTGTCTGTCTTTCCTTCTCTCACTCTTGATCGCTGTCTATCATTCTGTTTGCATGTTTCTTTCCCTGTCTCTGTTTCTCTCTCTCTCTCTCTCTCTCTCTCTCTCTCTCTCTCTCTCTTTTTCATTTTCTCATTCTCCAATTCCATTATTGTCAGATTCATGGCCTTACTTTCTATTGTAAGCTGCATTGTCTTTTGCTGTCTTGACAATCTGTTTATTATCATGAGATCTCAGCTTCGACTTAATCTTGACATCAGTTGGCTCTTAGCTGGAAATCTGCAATTGAGATGGCGAATCTGTCATTCCTGTTGCCCTTTTAGCAGCCTAGTGACAGGACCTCATTTCCTTTTCCTAGACTTTAGTTAACCAAGGATTCATGGGCCAGTTTAAATCAGAGATTTGGAAACACAAGCTAACGACCTGACAAATAGGATTAAAACATTGAATGTGTGAAAACATGCTTGTTATTCTAGCAGGTGACAGAAGAATTTTAGGTTGGTTTATATAAGCTGCTTTGCAAAACCACAAGTCAAATTCAGGAGAAAAAATTAATTCTCCCCTAGATCTTCACTCTGAAGTATAAACATATCTGATAAACTTAAATTTAATGCAACTATGGATATCAAATGAAAATGTTACCAAGGAGAGATTCTTATGGATACATTTTAAAATATTGTAATTATATATGTCTTTAACTTGTTGGAACAAAATTAATAAAACAGAAAAATTTCAGAAATATATAGTAAATATCTCTGTATTATGTACCTGTCTCATAGTTAAATAATACATTATAATTCAAAGAAGACAAATATTTTTTCTAAAATGTGTTATTTATATGGAATATTGAAAGTATGTTATGAAGATATTTCTCCAAGCTTAAATATATGTAGATATATTTAAATAAACATATTTAAATATAAATAATATTTATATATATAAATAAGAGTGCTTCATATGTGAGTTTAACTTTTATTAAACATGTTGACCTCTATGTAATCCAATGACATTTATAGGAGTTTTTGTATTTATAACATCTTTTTTTTTTACATTTTCTGTCCTTTCTCTGCAATTTTCCCTTTCAGTGTGTCCCCAGTAAATATGTGATTCATAATAACCCTTCAACATTAATCCTAACTTGTAGTTACTAATATTATTTTAATGAATAATTTGAAAAACAATCCTGACATTCATATCAAAAAAATTAATAGCACAAATTAAGTAAATGGCAAATCATGATTTCATTTGTATTCACTGCAATAATATTGTTCATAACACATTATTTTAGCATTTGTGCTAATGGAGTTCTCCATTGCCTTGGAAATTTATTTTTATTTTGTCTTTAATAGAGCCAACTTGACTCATTGTTCTAAAAGGTTTCGTTAGCACATAGGACTCAATAAATGATAGAGCAAAAATGAGAAAAAGTTCACTGTTTTAGATTTATTTATATATTTATATATCATTGGTGATGTGTGTGTGTGTGCGTGCAAGTGCGCGCACGCGTGTGTGTGTGTGTGTGTGTGTGTGTGTGTGTGTGTATTTGTGTGTGTGTGTAGATATTCTGGAAGTGGAGTTATAAACAGCTGAAAGCTACCACATGGGTACTGGGAATCAAACCCGTATTTTCTGAAAAAGTAGCCAGTGCTCCTAATCCCTGAAACATCTGTCCAAACCCATGGTCCACTATTTAAACAAATATTTCATTTAACCAATATCACAAATATTTTACATTCATTTAAAATGTATTTACATGTATTTAGCAATTTTAAAATAATCAAAATTACTATTTTATTTTTAAAATATTAAAGCTTACAGGAAATAATAGTTTGACCATACAACCTGCCTTTTATTTTATGTTCATGTATTTATTTAGCATTGGTTTCTAATCTTTCTAGATTCCTGGATTTAGAACTTATAGGACAAATGTTGTCTTTTTAACAAGACTTCAGAATATTTTGTACATGTCTAATCTCTAAACAGTACTGGTGACCTCTATGCATTTAAAGGACATTGTGACCAGCAGATACCAATGAACGGATTCTTCTAGGGTTTCAGTGAAGTGTGAAGCAGACTACAGAATCAAGCACTTGCCCAGTTTAAATTCCTTAATCTTTGTGAGTAGGAGGAGAGCTTCCTTCAAGTTCTTTGATGTAATGATGCTGCATGTCTGCATTGAAGACAATGGCTAGTTCCTAGAAAAAGATATTGATTTGAGAGAGAGAGAAGGCTAAGGAACCATGTTGACTCAAAACAAATGCTAAATAAACAAAAACAATTAGTCAAGAAAGATTTTCTTCAAGCCTTTATTCAATATATATAATCCCCTCCCATTCTGCTTTCTGACGGTTTCTCATCCCATTCCTCTTACTCTGTCTCCAAGAGGATGTCCCCTAACCTTATAGCTCCCCCATACTCCACCAGACCTGACTTTCCCATTCCCTCCTCTAGTCTCCCAAGTGTTGGGTGTGTCTTCTCTCACTGAGACCAGTTTCACTTCCCTTATACTTGTCTTTAAAGGTCTCAATTTCAATTTTTTTTTCTTATACAACACTAATTTATCTTGTTGTTTTACCAATACTGAAACATTTTTTTTACATGGCAAAACATCATATTTTGGGTAAGAAGTTTTCACACTCAGCAGGTATTATTGACTACAAGGTTACCTTAATTTTTCTTTTCTAAAAATAGTGCTTACAATAATTAGCCTCCTTGACACTTGATCTGATTTTCAAGATCACATTTTCAAGAAAGTTGAGCCTTTGATAAAATCATTATGTTTCAACCAACCCTGAACTGATCTGCCCTCTGTGTTCACCAATGTTTTAATAAGCTGTTTTGAGTTTTTATCATCTCCTCACTTTGCATAATGATTAAAGATAAAAGCCCATCGTTTACAATTACAGACATATGGGGGGGAAGGGAGGAGCTTTCAATTTTTCAGTGATTTCCCATGATCTTCTTTTAAAGTATGACCTTCAATAATAAATCCCTATTCTGGTACTCACATTTTTTTTTATAACTGTGAGTAATATCACATGGATTATCAGCCTTGTAAGCATATTTTAATCATCAGCACAGCCACTGAATTTAAAACTATTTTGGATAAGGAAATCTTTCACTGCTTTAAAAATAATATTTCAGGACAACCCATTATAATTTTTCACACTAAATAATCTTTGTTAGAGCTGATTTAGAAACTTGCTGACTACAAAGAAACAGAGACATAACTTTTAGTAGACACAATAAAAATAAGTCATGTTAAAGGTTCAGTAATTCTTTCAAAAGGAAAAATATATATCAACTGAATTTACTTTTCTAAATTGCAAATTTGCAATATTATTTCTATGTTCAATATCCTTTCTCTGAAAAGTTTAAAAAAGAAAACAAAAAACTTTAAATAATCGTCAATAGTACTCCAGACATTAATATTTTTACTGCTTCCTTAACTCTAGCTGAGACAATGCTCTCTAATAAGCTCCAAATACACTGCTGTTTTAAGCTGAAAGTTTATAATGTAGACTTCATTTTGATGAAAATCATTCAGTCTTATCAATGGTTGTTTTTGAGATTTAAAAATTTTAGTTCATTGATGTACTTACTCTGTCATAAACTAAAATTATTATTTCTTTGTTTTCATTCTTACTGAGTTTTATTTAATATATAAAATACTACATAAAACATTCATAAGAATGGACAAGAAAGTAACAAATAACTATGAAAATTTCTATTAAGATATTTGCCCAATAAACTAACTTTGGAAATTAGACAAGTCATTTGTTTATTTGTTTGTCATATTGGCTTTGTCTACCTGCACTGACCTAAAGAATGGAGACATGAACTATCTTTTACACTACAGCTTTTAGAACCAAGGTTCATACAGGTGATGGTGACGTAAATATGAAGAGCTTTGTCAGAAAGAAAAAAATTCAGACAGGATTGCCACTAAATCACAGAAAGACACTTTGAAGGTTGAAAGAGGAAACCAGAATGATTATGAAATATGAAATTGTATGGATAACTGCTATAGAGTTGTAATTTGGTTGATTTCATTTAGCCTGGATGAAGGTATTTTCTCCCCTGCCCCTTTTTAGATATGTTTTAAATTTACATTTCAAATGTTATCCCCTTTCCTTGATTCCCATCCATAAACCCCCTATCCCATCCCCTCTCCACCTGCTTCTGTGAGAGTGTTCCTTCTCCTACACACATACCCCTTCCCACCTCCCTGCCGTGACATACTAGGTGGTACAGCCTTTGCAGGACCAAGTTCTTCTCATCCATTGGTGTCCAACAAGGCCATCCTCTGCTACATATCCAGCTGGAGACATGGGTCTGTTGATGTGTACTCTTTGGATGGTGGTTTAGGCCCTGGGAGCTCTGGTTGGTTGGCATTGTTGTTCTTATGGGGTTGTAAGCCCCTTCCGCTCCTTCAATCCTTCCTCTAACTCCTCCATTGGGGACTGTGTTCTCAGTTCAGTGTTGACTGCAAGTATCCACCTCTGTATTTGTCATGCTATGGCAGAGTCTCTCAGCACACAACTATATCAGGCTCCTGGCAGATTATATTTCTTAGTATCAGCATTATTGTCTGGATTTGGTTGCTGTATATTGACTGGAACCCCAAGTGGGGCAGTGTCTAGATAGCCTTTCCATCAGTCTTTGCTCTAAACTTTGTCTCCTTATTTCCTCCTATAAATAATTTTGTTCCTCATTCTAAGAAGGAATGAAGCATCCACACTTTGGTCATCCTTCTTGAGCTTCATGTGGTCTATGGATTGTATCTTGGTAATCCCAGTTTTTGGCTAATATCCACTTCTCAGTGAGTGCATATCATGTATATGTTTTTTGTGATTGGATTACCTCACTCAGCATGATATTTTCTAGTTTGATACATTTGCCTAAGAATTTCAAGTAGTCATTGTTTTAATAGTTGAGCAGTACTCCATTGTGCAAATGTACCACATTTTCTGTATCCATTCCTCTATTGAGGGATATTTAAGTTCTTTCCAGCTTCTGACTATTATAAATAAAGCTTCTATGAACATAGCGGGGCATGTGTCCTGGTTATATCTTGGAGCATCTGTTGGATTATGCCCAGGAGTGGTATAGCTAGGTTCTCAGGTAGTGAAATGTCCATTTTTCTGAGGAACCTCCAAACTGATTTCCAGAGAAGTTGTACCAGCTAACAATCCCACCAACAATAGCATAGTGTTCCTTTTTCTCCACATTCTTGCCAACATCTGCTCTCTCCTGAGTTTTTTGTCTCAGATATTCTGACTGATGTGAGGTAGAATCTCAGGGTCGTTTTGATTTGCATTTCCCTGTTGACTAGGGATTTGAAACATTTCTTTAGGTGCTTCTCGGCCATTTGATATTCCTCCATTGAGAATTCTTTGTTTAGCTCTGTACACCAATTTTTAATAGGGTTATTTGATTCACTGGAGTCTAAGTTCTTGATTTCTTTGTATATATTGGATATCAACCTTCTATCAGATGGAGAATTCCCCAATCTGTTAGTTGCTGTTTTCTCCTAATGACAGTGTCCTTTGCCTTCAAGAAGCTTTGCAATTTTATGAAGTTCCATTTGGCGATTGTTGATCTTAGAGCCATTTGTTCAGGAAATTTTCCCAGTGCCCATGTGTTTGAGGCTTGTTGGTTCGGTGCACATATCTGTATCTGATTCTTTCAGCTTTTTGTTAGGTGTTTTGGATGGCAGTCATGATAGGTCCCTTTTTATGAGCTCCCCATAACCTCAGTAATGATGTCAGGTCTTGGAGCTTCCCTTTGAGTGGTATCCCACTTTGGGCCTTTCACTGGACCTTCTTTTCCATGGGTTCTTCTCCATCTTTATCCCTGCAGTTAATTCAGACAGGAAGAATTCTTGGTCAGGGTTTTAACTGTGGCATAGCACTCCTTCCCTCCTCTTTTGGCTGGAGGTGGAACTCAACAAGTTCCCTCTTCCCACTGTAGGGCATTTCATTTAAGGTCCCCCACCCACTTTGAGTTCTGAGAGTCTTTCCATTCCCAGGTCTATGGTACATTCTGGAGGATACTACCAACCTCCTTCCTCCCGAGTCACCTGTTTCCATTCTTTCTGCTGACCCTTAGTGCTTCTGTCTTTTACTTGCACCAATACAAGATCATGCTCTCCTCTCCCCCAAGTCCCATACCCCATTTTTCCCTCTACCTCCCTCTCCCCTGGTGGTTGCTTTCTTCTCCCTTCCAAGTGGGACAGAGGCATCCTCACTTGGGCCCTTCAGCTTGTTGTCTTGTTTGAGTTCTGTAGACTGTATCTTGGGCATTTGGAACCTTTTTTCTTTACGCTAATATCCACATACAAGCGAGAACATATCACATACTGTGCACATATTTTTGGGTCTCAGTTGCCTCACTAAGGATTATATTTTCTAGTTTTATCTATTTGCCTGCAAAACTCAGTATATCCTTCTTCTTAAAAGCTGAGTAGTATTCCACTGTATAAATGAACCACATTTTCTACATCTATTCTTCTATCCTGGGACATCTGAGTTGTTTCCAGCTTCTGGCTATCACAAATAAGGCTGCTATTAACATAGTGGAACATGTGCTCCTGTGGTATGATGGGGCATCTTTTGGGAATATTCGCAAGAGTGGTATTTCTGGGCCTTGAGGTAGATCTATTTCCAATTTTCTGAGGAACCTCCAAATTGATTAGCGGAGTAGTTGTACCAGTTTGCAATCTCAGTCTTCTAGTTTCTTCATATCCTTGTCAACATGTGTTGTCACCTGAGGTTTTGATCTTAGACATTCTAAGGTATGAGGTGGAATCTCAGAGTCATTTGATTGCATTTCTCTGTTCACTAAGAACTTTGAACATTTTCTTTAGGTACTTCTCAGACATTTGAGATTCTTCTGCTGTGAATTCTCAGTTTAGTTCTATACCTCACATTTTGATTGTTTTGTTTGTTTTGTTGGTGGTTAGTTTCTTGAGTTTTTTTTTTTTTTTAATTTTTTTTTTTATTTTTTATTTTTTTATTAACTTGAGTATTTCTTATATACATTTCAAGTGTTATTCCCTTTCCCGGTTTCCGGGCAAAATCCCCCTCCCCCCTCCCCTTCCTTATGGGTGTTCCCCTCCCAACCCTCCCCCCATTGCCGCCCTCCCCCCATAGTCTAGTTCACTGGGGGTTCAGTCTTAGCAGGACCCAGGGCTTCCCCTTCCACTGGTGCTCTTACTAGGATATTCATTGCTACCTATGGGGTCAGAGTCCAGGGTCAGTCCATGTATAGTCTTTAGGTAGTGGCTTAGTCCCTGGAAGCTCTGGTTGCTTGACATTGTTGTACTTTTGGGGTCTCGAGCCCCTTCAAGCTCTTCCAGTTCTTTCTCTGATTCCTTCAACGGGGGACCTATTCTCAGCTCAGTGGTTTGCTGCTGGCATTCGCCTCTGTATATAGTCTGGATATAAGCCCTGTATTGGATGTGGGGTTAGTGAAGATATTTTCCCAATTAGTTGTCATTCTGTCTTATTGACTATGTCCTTTACCTTACAGAAACTTTCCAGTTTTATGAGGTCCCATTAATCAACTCTTGATCTTAGAGGATGAGCCATTGGAGTTCTCTTTAGGAAATTCTGCCTGTGTTAATGAGTACAAGACTCTTTCCTGCTTTTTCTTCTATTAGATTCATTGTATCTGGTTTTATGTTGAGGTCTTTGATCTACATGGACTTGAGCTTTGTGCTTGGTGACAAACATGAGTCTATTTTCATTTTTCTACATACAGACAGCCATTTAGACCAACACCATGTATTAAAGTTTTTTTTCCTTTTTTCTATGGTATATTTTTAGCTTCTTTGTCAGAGATCAAGTGTTCATAAGTGTGTGGTTTTATTTCTGTGTCTTCATTTTATTCCATTGATCAACCTGTCTTTCTCTGTACCAATACCATGAAGTTTTTATAGCTATTGCTCTGTAATAGAGCTTGAGGTCAGTGATAGTGATTTCATCCAGGAGATTTTTATTGAAAAGAATTGTTTGTTTATTTGTTTTATTCTGGAATTTTTGCCTTTCCAGATGAATTTGAAGATTGCTCTTTCCGTGTCTTTAAAGAATTGTGTGGGATTTTGATGGGAATTGCATTGAATCTGTAGATTGCCTTAGGTAGGATAGCCATTTTCACTATGTTATGTCTGCCAATCTATGAGCACAAGAGATCTCTCCATTTTCTGAGATATTCTATTTATTTCTTGCAATACATACAGTCCTTATTGTACAGATCTTTTAATTTTTGGTTAAAGTTACCCCAAGAAATTTTATATTACTCGTGGCTATTGCTTCTCAGCTATTAAAAACGATTTCATGAAATTCTTAGGCAAATTGATGGAACTAGAAAATATCATTCTGAGTAAGGTAAACCAATCACAAAAAAAACACACATGGTCTTTTCTCTGATTCCTTCAACGGGGGTCCCATTCTCAGAGAAAGGACTGGCAGAGCTTGAAGGGGCTAGAGACCCCATATGAACAACAATGCCAACCAACCAGAGCTTCCAGGGACTAAGCCACTACCCAAAGACTATACATGGACTGACCCTGGATTCCAACCTCATAGGTAGCAATGAATAGTCTAGTAAGAGCTCCAGTGGAAGGGGAAGCCCTTTGTCCTGCCAAGACTGAACCCCCAGTGAGCGTGATTGTTGGGGGGAGGGTGGTAATGGGGGGATGGGGAGGGGAAGCCCATATAGAAGGGTTGGGAGAGGGGTTAGGGGGATGTTGGCTCAGAAAACGGGAAGGGGAATAACAATTGAAATGTAAATAAGAAATACTCAAGTTAATAAAGATAAAACACACACACACACACACACACACACACACACACACACACACATGGTATGCACTCACTGATAAGTGGATATTAGTCCAAAAGCCCATAATACCCAAGACACAATTTACAGAGAACTTGAAACTCAAGAAGAAGGAAGACCAAAGTGTGGATGCTTCAGTCCTTCTGAGAAGGGGTAACAAAATACTCACAGGAGGAAATATGGAGACAAAGTGGCACAGAGACTGAATGAAAGACCATCCAGAGACTACACACCTAGGGATCCATCCCACACACAGTCACCAAACCCAGACACTATTGTGGATGTCAAAAAGTGCATGCTGACAGCAGCCTGATATAGCTGTCCCCTGAGAGGCTCTATTAGAGCCTTACAAATATAGAGGTAGATGCTGGCAGAACAGGGTCCCAAGGAGAGGAATTAGAGAAAGGCCTGAAGGAACTGAAAGGGTTTTGCAACCCCATAGAAAAAACAAAAATGTCAACCAACCAGACAGAGCTCCCAGGGAGTAAACCACCAACCAAAGAGTATATGTGGAGGGACTCATGGCTCCATCTGTATATGTAGCAGAGGAAGGCCTTTTAGAACATCATTGGGAGGAGAGGTTCTAGGTTCTGTGAAGGCTTGATGCAATTGTGAAGGGGAATGCCAGGGTAGGGAGATGGGAGGGAGTAGGTGGGTAGGTGAGGGAGTACCCTCATAGAAGCAGAGGGTGATGGAATAGGGGGTTTGTAGAGGGGAAACCTGGAAAGGGGATAATATTTGAAATGTAAATAAAGAAAATATCCAATAATAGACAAAAGAAGAATTGGATATTCTTGATACTGGCTGCTCTCAGCTGCCCTACAGTTTTACTGGATGGAAAGGTAATTTAACTCCTTTGCTGCTGCAACCTTCATGAATCTAAAACCAGAACTACATGGCTAACAATGCCATATTCCATAAACAACATTGTTTAAAATCTGTGATCTCCCATCTCATTAGTTTGTTGTTGCTTTTTAAGAGAGAAAAAAAATCTCCTGGGGGTACTCATAATCTTGTCCCACTACAGATCAGGCCTCAGCATCATCTTAACTCTTTCAGCACACAATGGCTCCAACATTAATTGTCTTTGTTTCTTCTCTTCAAACTGATTGTTTTACATAACTTCCCGTCACACTGGCTGTTTATCACTATAGACCTGTTTAAGCGTGATTATTAAAAGCCACTCTTCAAAGTTGACATTACATTGTATTAGAATCCCCAAATGTCAAGAAATGAGCCCATTACTATTTGATTTAGACTCACACAAATTCATAATAAAAGGGTAGAAAGTTGAAAAATTCTTTGACAAAATATCCCCCCAAATAGTGTGTTTATCAGTCAGCAATATTATTCCCTGTTAAACCTCTTGAGCTGGGGCCACTATGGTCCAAATAACTCTTACAAATTTTGCCTTCCAAACTCTTACTAGGATGGCCCATTAATCTCTACTTACCACATTCAAACACCTTGCTAGTTGAAAGACCAAAGTCCATATTCCACTCAAATCCTACAAGGTCAGGCCTGTCACAAAAACAACCATTTCCCTGGCACCAATTTCTGTTCCTGGTTTCTATATTGCTGTGATAAAGCAGCACAGGGAATTTATAAAATAAAGCATTTAATTGGATATAGGACTTTATAGACCCATGATGGCAGAGCAAATGTATGGCTGCATGCCTCCAGTGACACATCTCTCCTAATAAGGCCACAGCTCTTCATATTTCCCAAACAATTCTACCAGTTGGGGACCAAGTATTCACTTCCATGAGGCTATTAGAACATTCTCATTCAAACCACCACACACAGTATTAACAATAAGTGGAGCTGGGTTAAATAATAACCCAAACAATTCTTTAAAATTCCATTTTTTTCAAAAAAATTAAGACAGTAAAATTATATAAGCATCTATTTACATATCAATTACTGTTCATTCAAAAAAGGAACATATTTGATTTCGGTAATATCTTTATATGGTTTCAGGCTTCAATTTATGTTTATGTAGAAATATGTTCTAATGTTACAAATGCAAGCAATGTTTTGAGATGTCATTAAATTGTTTGATACTTAAATGACATATTTGACATATTTTCCAGGAAATAATTTACCTCATAATATTAATATGACTTTAAGACCAATATTACAAAATTATTTTCAAGTAATTTGATTATATATTTTATTTTTTCAATGGTGAATATCACACAGTATTTGTTTCACATGACATGACATTTTGTTTTGATACGTATATTTAAATGAATATTGAAATAAGAAGTGTACATCTTCATATATTTAACCTTACTGCATAACCATGTCTACAATCCTATGGTGACAATTCTATGCTTGGTTTCAAGGCAAAATCACATGGATTGGATTCAATTCCATGTTTTGGGTCAAACATCTTGTAAGTGGGTTTATGTCCTTATCTCTTCACTGGGGTTCTGGATTGACTACAAGAGGTGGCCTTTTCATGTTACATATGCCCAATGCTCTGAGTCATAGCTAAGGTTGATCCTATCGATTCCTGGGTGCTTCACTTATCCCAGGTCTCTGTTTCACATGGAAATGAAGCATCCCTACCTCCCCTGCCCCACCAGTTGTACTTTTCCATTCATTCTCATGGCCATTTGCCTGACTCTTCAATCATGTCCTCCTCCTGATCCTGAACGATCCCCTTTCCCTCTTCATCCCCTCTCTCACCCAGTTACCTTTCTCCTTGTAGCTTTTAAGGCTATATTATCAACCCCTTCTAAATAAGTTTCTAGCATTCTACTTGGCACTTCCTTTCTTGTTTAGCTTGTTTGCCTCTATGGAACATAGCATGGGTATCCTGTATTTCAGGGCTAATAGCCTTTTAGAAGTGAATACATATCATTGAAGTCCTTTTGGGACCGGGTTTCCTCACTCAGGATGATAGTCTCAAGTTCCATCCATTTGCCTGCAAAATTCATGATAACTTTGCTTTTAACAGCTAAACAGTATTTCATAGTATACATATACCTAATTTTCTTTATATGTTCCTCAGTGAGGGACCTGTAGGTTGTTTCCTTTTTCTGGCTATGACAAAAGCTGTGTTGAAAAGAGTTGAGCAAGTGTCTTTGTAGCACGGCAGAGCATCTTCTGAGTATATGCCCAGGAGTGGTATAGATGGGTCTGGAGCTAGAACTATGCACAGTTTTCTGAAAAAATCATCAAGTTGATTTCCAAAGTGTTTATACAACTTTGCACTCCCATTGGCATTGTTCGTTCCCCTGACTCCACATCCTCAATCAGCATGTGCTATCTCTTCAGTTTTTTATCTTTACAATTATGATGTGTTTTGATTTTAACCATAACGATGGAATGTCAGGGTTGTTAATTTGCATTTCCCTGATAACTAAGGACTTTGAAGATTTCTTTTAGTGCTTCTTGGCTATTTAAGATTTCTCTGTTGAGAATTCTGTTTAGCTCTGTACCTCATTTTTATTTGTGTTATTTGAGTTGGTGGTGTCTAGCTTTTTGAACCCTCTCTCAGATATAGGAAATTGATGAAGATATTTTCTCTACCTGTAGGCTGTCATTTTGTTCTATTAACAGAATTTTCCTTACAGAAGCTTTGCAGTTTCATGAGGTCCCTATTATTTGTTGATCTTAGTACCTAAGAATTTTACCATGTTAATTCTCCTAATCCATGATCATGAGAGATTTTTCTATCTTCTGATATCTTCTTCAATTTCCTTCTTCAAAGACTTAAAATCTCTCTCATGTAAAACATTTCTCTTGCTCTCATAGAGTTACCCCAAGATATTTTATATTATTCAGGCTATAATGAGAGGAGCTGCTTCTGTGATTTTTTTCTCAGTTGGTTTAGTTTTTCTGTGTAGGAGGACTACTGGTTTGTTGTTGTTTTGGTTTTGTTGTTTAAAATAATGTATCCAGACATTTCACTGAAAGTATTTTTCAGCTTGTAGGAGGTCCCTGTGGAATTTTTAGAGTTGTATACTATCATTTCATCTGAAACACTGAATACTTTGATTTCTTCTTTCCTAATTGTATGTCCTTGATCTCTCTCATTTGTTTTATTTTGCTAGCTAAAATTTCAAGTTCTAAGCTGAAAAAATATGGAGGGAGTATACTACCTTGTCTTGGAGGGGAAATTATTTTGAGTTTCTCTCCATTTAATTTGATATTGGCTTAGGAATGCTGAAAAGTGTCTTTCTTATGTTTTATGTATGTCCCCTATATCCATAATGTTGCCATGAGTTTTGACATAAAGGAGTGATTCATTTTGTCAAAGGATATTTCTGCATCTAATGAGATGATCATGTGGCTTTTTCTTTCATTTTTGTTTATATGGTAAAGTATATTTACTAATTTATATTTGTTGAAATTTTGTTATATTTCTGCGATGAAATCTACTTAATCTCTGTGAACCATCTTTTTGATATTCTCTTGGATTCAGTGTGCAAATATTTTATTGAGTATGTTTGCATCAATGTTCATGAGGGAAACTTTCTGTAATTCTTTTGGAGGCTTTTTAGGTGACTTGGATATCAGGTTAACTGTGAATTCATATAATTTTATTTCTGATTCTAATTTGTGAAATAAATTGATGGGTATTGGTATTAGCTCTTCCTTGAATATCTGGTTGAATTCTGACCTAAAACTCTATGGCCATTGGCTCTCCCTGCCCACTAGGCTTTATAAGTCTATTTAAGTTGTTATATAAGTATATTTAAGTTAATGGGATCTTTATTTAAATTGAGTGAGTGGTATCTGACAAGAAAACTATTCATTTCTTTTTATATTTTCCAATAGTATAATATGTGCTTTAATAGTATGTCATTATACTTCTCTGCATTTCCTCCCTTTCAGTTGGGGTACTGTTTTTTTTTCTGTTTTTTTTTTTTAATCTTTATTAAATTGGGTGTTTCTCATTTACATTTCTTTTTTGTTATTCTTTCTTTTATTAACTTAAGTATTTCTTATATACATTTCTTTTTTTGTTATTCTTTTTTTATTAACTTAAGTATTTCTTATATACAATTCTTTTTTTTTTTACTCTTTTTTTTTATTAACTTGAGTATTTCTTATATACATTTCGAGTGTTATTCCCTTTCCCGGTTTCCGGGGAAACATCCCCCTACCCCTCCCCTTCCTTATGGGTGTTCCACTCCCCATCCTCCTCCCATTGCCGCCTTTCCCCAACAATCTAGTTCACTGGGGGTTCAGTCTTAGCAGGACCCAGGGCTTCCCCTTCCACTGGTGTTCTTACTAGGATATTCATTGCTACCTATGAGATCAGAGTCCAGGGTCAGTCCATGTATAGTCTTTAGGTAGTGGCTTAGTCCCATGGAAGCTCTGTTTGCTTGGCATTGTTGTACATAAGGGGTCTCGAGCCCCATCAAGCTCTTCCAGTTCTTTCTATGATTCCTTCAACGGGGGTCCTATTCTCAGTTCAGTGGTTTGCTGCTGGCATTCGCCTCTGTGTTTGCTGTACTCTGGCTGTGTCTCTCAGGAGCGATCTACATCCGGTTCCTGTCGGCCTGCACTTCTATGCTTCATCCATCTTGTCTAATTGGGTAGCTGTATATGTATGGGCCACATGTGGGGCAGGCTCTGAATGGGTGTTCCTTCTGTGTCTGTTTTAATCTTTGCCTCTCTATTCCCTGCCAAGGGTATTTTTGTTCCCCTTTTAAAGAAGGAGTGAAGCATTCACATTTTGATCATACGCATACGTCTTGAGTTTCATGTGTTCTAGGGATGTAGGGTAATTCAAGCATTTGGGCTAATAGCCACTTATCAATGAGTGCATACCATGTGTGTTTTTCTGTGATTGGATTACCTCACTCAGGATGATATTTTCCAGTTCCAACCATTTGCCTACGAATTTCATAAAATCATTGTTTTGGATAGCTGAGCATTTTTCCATTGTGTAGATGTACCACATTTTCTGTATCCGTTCGTCTGTTGAAGGGCATTTGGGTTCTTTCCAGGTTCTGGCTATTATAAATAAGGCTGCGATGAACATAGTGGAGCACGTGTCTTTTTTATATGTTGGGGCATCTTTTGGGTATATGCCCAAGAGAGGTATAGCTGGATCCTCAGGCAGTTCAATGTCCAATTTTCTGATTTCCAGAATGGTTGTACCAATCTGCAATCCCACCAACAATGGAGGAGTGTTCCTCTTTCTCCACATCCTCGCCAGCATCTGCTGTCACCTGAGTTTTTGATCTTCGCAATTCTCACTGGTATGAGGTGAAATCTCAGGGTTGTTTTGATTTGCATTTCCCTTATGACTAAAGATTTTGAACATTTCTTTAAGTGTTTCTCAGCCATTTGGCATTCCTCAGCTGTGAATGCTTTGTTTAGCTCTGAACCCCATTTTTTAATAGGGTTATTTGTCTCCCTGCGGTCTAACTTCTTGAATTCTTTGTATATTTTGGATATAAGGCCTCTATCTGTTGTAGGATTGGTAAAGATCTTTTCCAAATCTGTTGGTTGCCGTTTTGTCCTAACCACAGTGTCCTTTGCCTTACAGAAGCTTTGCAGTTTTATGAGATCCCACTTGTCGATTCTTGATCTTAGAGCATAAGCCATTGGTGTTTTGTTCAGGAAATGTTTTCCAGTGCTCATGTGTTCCAGATGCTTCCCTAGTTTTTCCTCTACTAGTTTGAGTGTATCTGGTTTGATGTGGAGGTCCTTGATCCACTTGGATTTAAGCTTTGTACAGGGTGATAAGCATGGATCGATCTGCAATCTTCTACATGTTGACCTCCAGTTGAACCAGCACCATTTGCTGAAAATGCTATCTTTTTTCCATTTGATGGTTTTGGCTCCTTTGTCAAAAATCAAGTGACCATAGGTGTGTGGGTTCATTTCTGGGTCTTCAATTCTGTTCCATTTGTCTATCTGTCTGTCTCTGTACCAATACCATGCAGTTTTTATCACTATTGCTCTGTAATACTGCTTGAGTTCAGGGAGAGTAATTCCCCATGAGGTCCTTTTATTGTTGAGGATAGTTTTAGCTATCCTGGGTTTTTTGTTATTCCAGATGAATTTGCAAATTGTTCTGTCTAACTCTTTGAAGAATTGGATTGGTATTTTTTTTTTTTTATTAACTTGAGTATTTCTTATATACATTTCGAGTGTTATTCCCTTTCCCGGTTTCCGGGCAAACATCCCCCTCCCCCCTCCCCTTCCTTATGGGTGTTCCCCTCCCAACCCTCCCCCCATTGCCGCCCTCCCCCCATAGACTAGTTCACTGTGGGTTCAGTCTTAGCAGGACCCAGGGCTTCCCCTTCCACTGGTGCACTTACTAGGATATTCATTGCTACCTATGGGGTCAGAGTCCAGGGTCAGTCCATGTATAGTCTTTAGGTAGTGGCTTAGTCCCTGGAGGCTCTGGTTGCTTGGCATTGTTGTACTTTTGGGGTCTCGAGCCCCTTCAAGCTCTTCCAGTTCTTTCTCTGATTCCTTCAATAGGGGACCTATTCTCAGTTCAGTGGTTTGCTGCTGGCATTCGCCTCTATATTTGCTGTATTCTGGCTGTGTCTCTCAGGAGCGATCTACATCCGGCTCCTGTCAGTCTGCACTTCTTTGCTTCATCCATCTTGTCTAATTGGGTGGCTGTATATGTATGGGCCACATGTGGGGCAGGCTCTGAATGGGTGTTCCTTCAGTCTCTGTTTTAATCTTTGCCTCTCCCTTCCCTGCCAAGGGTATTCTTTTTCCTCATTTAAAGAAGGAGTGAAGCATTCACATTTTGATCATCCGTCTTGAGTTTCGTTTGTTCTAGGGATCTAGGGTAATTCAAGCATTTGGGCTAATAACCACTTATCAATGAGTGCATACCATGTATGTCTTTCTGTGATTGGGTTAGCTCACTCAGGATGATATTTTCCAGTTCCAACCATTTGCCTACGAATTTCATAAACTCGTTGTTTTTGATAGCTGAGTAATATTCCATTGTGTAGATGTACCACATTTTCTGTATCCATTCCTCTGTTGAAGGGCATCTGGGTTCTTTCCAGCTTCTGGCTATTATAAATAAGGCTGCGATGAACATAGTGGAGCACGTGTCTCTTTTATATGTTGAGGCATCTTTTGGGTATATGCCCAAGAGAGGTATAGCTGGATCATCAGGCAGTTCAATGTCCAATTTTCTGAGGAACCTCCAGACTGATTTCCAGAATGGCTTTACCAGTCTGCAATCCCACCAACAATGGAGGAGTGTTCCTCTTTCTCCACATCCTCGCCAGCATCTGCTGTCACCTGAGTTTTTGATCTTAGCCAATCGCACTGGTGTGAGGTGAAATCTCAGGGTTGTTTTGATTTGCATTTCCCTTATGACTAAAGATGTTGAACATTTCTTTAGGTGTTTCTCAGCCATTCGGCATTCCTCAGCTGTGAATTCTTTGTTTAACTCTGAACCCCATTTTTTAATAGGGTTATTTGTTTCCCTGCGGTCTAACTTCTTGAGTTCTTTGTATATTTTGGAAATAAGGCCTCTATTTGTTGTAGGATTGGTAAAGATCTTTTCCCAATCTGTTGGTTGCCGTTTTGTCCTAACCACAGTGTCCTTTGCCTTACAGAAGCTTTGCAGTTTTATGAGATCCCATTTGTCGATTCTTGATCTTAGAGCATAAGCCATTGGTGTTTTGTTCAGGAAATTTTTTCCAGTGCCCATGTGTTCCAGATGCTTCCCTAGTTTTTCTTCTATTAGTTTGAGTGTGTCTGGTTTGATGTGGAGGTCCTTGATCCACTTGGACTTAAGCTTTGTACAGGGTGATAAGGATGGATCGATCTGCATTCTTCTACATGTTGCCCTCCAGTTGAACCAGCACCATTTGCTGAAAATACTATCTTTTTTCCATTGGATGGTTTTGGCTCCTTTGTCAAAAATCAAGTGACCATAGGTGTGTGGGTTCATTTCTGGGTCTTCAATTCTATTCCATTGGTCTATCTGTCTGTCTCTGTACCAATACCATGCAGTTTTTATCACTATTGCTCTGTAATACTGCTTGAGTTCAGGGATAGTGATTCCCCCTGAAGTCCTTTTATTGTTGAGGATAGCTTTAGCTATCCTGGGTTTTTTGTTATTCCAGATGAATTTGCAAATTGTTCTGTCTAACTCTTTGAAGAATTGGATTGGTATTTTGATGGGGATTGCATTGAATCTGTAGATTGCTTTTGGTAAAATGGCCATTTTTACCATATTAATCCTGCCAATCCATGAGCATGGGAGATCTTTCCATCTTCTGAGGTCTTCTTCAATTTCTTTCTTCAGAATCTTGAAGTTCTTATTGTACAAATCTTTTACTTGCTTGGTTTAAGTCACACCTAGGTACTTTATATTATTTCGGTCTATTATGAAGGGTGTCGTTTCCCTAATTTCTTTCTCGGCTTGTTTCTCTTTTGTATAGAGGAAGGCTACTGATTTATTTGAGTTAATTGTATACGCAGCCACTTTGCTGAAGTTGTTTATCAGCTTTAGTAGTTCTCTGGTGGAACTTTTGGGATCACTTAAATATACTATCATATCATCTGCAAATAGTGTTATTTTGACCTCTTCTTTTCTGATCTGTATACCCTTGACCTCCTTTTGTTGTCTGATTGCTCTGGCTAGAACTTCAAGAACTATATTGAATAAGTAGGGAGAGAGTGGGCAGCCTTGTCTAGCCCCTGATTTTAGTGGGATTGCTTCAAGTTTCTCTCCATTTAGTTTAATGTTAGCAACTGGATTGCTGTATATGGCTTTTACTATGTTTAGGTATGGGCCTTGAATTCCTATTCTTTCCAGGACTTTTATCATGAAGGGGTGTTGAATTTTGTCAAATGCTTTCTCAGCATCTAATGAAATAATCATGTGGTTTTGTTCTTTAAGTTTGTTTATATAATGGATCACATTGATGGTTTTCTGTATATTAAACCATCCCTGCATGCCTGGGATGAAGCCTACTTGATTGTGGTGGGTGATTGTTTTGATGTGCTCTTGGATTCGGTTTGCCAGAATTTTATTGAGTATTTTTGCGTCGATATTCATAAGGGAAATTGGTCTGAAGCTCTCTTTCTTTGTTCGGTCTTTGTGTGGTTTAGGTATAAGAGTAATTATGGCTTCATAGAAGGAATTCGGTAGTACTCCATCTGTTTCAATTTTGTGGAATAGTTTGGATAATATTGGTATGAGGTCTTCTATGAAGGTCTGATAGAATTCTGCACTAAACCCGTCTGGACTTGGGCTCTTTTTGGTTGGGAGACCTTTAATGACTGCTTCTATTTCCTTAGGAGTTATGGGGTTGTTTATCTGGTTTATCTGTTCCTGATTTAACTTCGGTACCTGGTATCTGTCTAGGAAATTGTCCTTTTCCTGCAGATTTTCAAGTTTTGTTTAATATAGGCTTTTATAGTAAGATCTGATGATTTTTTGAATTTCCTCTGAATCTGTACTTATGTCTCCCTTTTCATTTCTGATTTTGTTAATTTGGACGCACTCTCTGTGTCCTCTCGTTAGTCTGGCTAAGGGTTTATCTATCTTGTTGATTTTCTCAAAGAACCAACTTTTGGTTCTGTTGATTCTTTCTATGGTCCTTTTTGTTTCTACTTGGTTAATTTCAGCCCTGAGTTTGGTTATTTCCTGCCTTCTACTCCTCCTGGGTGTATATGCTTCTTTTTGTTCTAGAGCTTTTAGGTGTGCTGTCAAGCTGCTGACATATGCTCTTTCCTGTTTTTTTCTGCAGGCACTCAGTGCTATGAGTTTTCCTCTTAGCACAGCTTTCATTGTGTCCCATAAGTTTGGGTATGTTGTACCTTCATTTTCATTAAATTCTAAAAAGTCTTTAATTTTTTTCTTTATTTCTTCCTTGACCAGGTTATCATTGAGTAGAGCATTGTTCAATTTCAACGTATATGTGGGCATTCTTCCCTTATTGTTATTGAAGACCAGTTTTAGGCTGTGGTGGTCCGATAGCACACATGGGATTATTTCTATCTTTCTGTACCTGTTGAGGCCCGTTTTTTGACCAATTATATGGTCAATTTTGGAGTAAGTACCATGAGGAGCTGAGAAGAAGTTATATCCTTTTGCTTTAGGATAGAATGTTCTATAAATATCTGTTAAGTCCATTTGGCTCATGACTTCTCTTAGTCTGTCTACGTCTCTGTTTAATTTGTTTCCATGATCTGTCCATTGATGAGAGTGGTGTGTTGAAATCACCCACTATTATTGTGTGAGGTGCAATGTGTGTTTTGAGCTTTAGTAAGGTTTCTTTTATGTATGTAGTTGCCCTTGTATTTGGGGCATAGATATTTAGGATTGAGAGTTCATCTTGGTGGATTTTCCCTTTGATGAATATGAAGTGTCCTTCCTTATCTTTTTTGATGACTTTTAGTTGAAAATTGATCTTATTTGATATTAGAATGGCTACGCCTGCTTGCTTCTTCCGACCATTTGCTTGGAAACTTGATTTCCAACCTTTCATTCTGAGGTAGTGTCTATCTTTGTCTCTGAGGTGTGTTTCCTGTAGGCAGCAGAATGCAGGGTCCTCGTTGCGTATCAAGTTTGTTAATCTATGTTTTTTTTATTGGGGAGTTGAGGCCATTGATGTTGAGAGATATTAAGGAATAGTGATTATTGCTTCCTGTTATATTCATATTTGGATATGAGGTTATGTTTGTGTGCTTTTCTTCTCTTTGTTTTGTTGCCAAGACGATTAGACTCTTGCTTCTTCTAGGGTATAGCTTGCCTCCTTATGTTGGGCTTTACCATTTATTATCCTTTGTAGTGCTGGATTTGTAGAAAGATATTGTGTAAATTTGGTTTTGTCATGGAATATCTTGGTTTCTCCATCTATGTTAATTGAGAGTTTTGCTGGATACAGTAACCTGGGCTGGCATTTGTGTTCTCTTAGTGTCTGTATGATATCTGTCCAGGATCTTCTGGCTTTCATAGTGTCTGGCGAAAAGTCTGGTGTAATTCTGATAGGTCTGCCTTTATATGTTACTTGACCTTTTCCCCTTACTCCTTTTAATATTCTTTCTTTATTTTGTGCGTTTTGACTATTATGTGATGGGAGGTGTTACTTTTCTGGTCCAATCTATTTGTAGTTCGGTAGGCTTCTTGTATGTGTATGGTTATCTCTTTTTTTTAGGTTAGGTAAGTTTTCTTCTATGATTTTGTTGAAGATATTTACTGGTCCTTTGAGGTGGGAGTCTTCACTCTCTTCTATACCTATTATCCTTAGGTTTGATCTTCTCATTGAGTCCTGGATTTCCTGTATGTTTTGGACCAGTAGCTTTTTCCGCTTTACATTATCTTTGACAGTTGAGTCAATGATTTCTATGGAATCTTCTGCTCATGAGATTCTCTCTTTCATCTCTTGTATTCTGTTGGTGAAGCTTGTATCTACAGCTCCTTGTCTCTTCTTTTGGTTTTCTATATCCAGGGTTGTTTCCATGTGTTCTTTCTTGATTGCTTCTATTTCCATTTTTAATTCCTCCAACTGTTTGATTGTGTTTTCCTGGAATTCTTTCAGAGATTTTTGTGAATCTTCTCTATGGGCTTCTACTTGTTTATTTATGTTTTCCTGGAATTCTTTCAGGGATTTTTGCGATTCCTCTCTGTAGGCTTCTACTTGTTTATTAATGTTTTCCTGTGTTTCTCTAAGGGAGTTCTTCACATCTTTCTTGAAGTCCTCCAGCATCATGATCAAAAAGATTTTGAAACTAGATCTTGCTTTTCTGGTGTGTTTGGATATTCCATGTTTGTTTTGGTGGGAGAATTGGGCTCCGATGATGCCATGTAGTCTTGCTTTCTGTTGCTTGGGTTCCTGTGCTTGCCTCTCGCCATGAGATTATCTCTAGTGTTACTTTGTTCTGCTATTTCTGACAGTGGCTAGACTGTCCTATAAGCCTGTGTGTCAGGAGTGCTGTAGACCTGTTTTCCTGTGTTCTTTCATAACCTGTCCCAGTTATGGGGACAGAGTGTTCTGCTTTCGGGCGTGTAGTTTTTCCTATTTACAGGTGTGCAGCTGTTCCTGTGGTCCTGTGTCTGTAGTTCACCAGGCAGGTCACTTGCAGCAGAAAAGTTGGTCTTACCTGTGGTCCCGAGGCTCAATTTTGCTCGTGGGGTATTGCTTATGAGCTCTCCGTGGAGGCAGCAACCAGGAAGATCTGCGCTGCCCTTTCTGTGAGCTTCCGTGCACCAGGTTTCCAGATGGAGTTTGGCTTTTTCCTCTGGCATCAGAGATGTGTGCAGAGAGCAGTCTCTTCTGGTTTCCCAGGCGTGTCTGCCTCTCTGAAGGTTTAGCTCTCCCTCCCACGGGATTTGGGTGCAAAGAACTGTTTATCTGGTAGGTCCCTTCAGGTTCTGGCGGTGTCTCAGACGCAGAGATCCTGCTTCTCCTGGTCCCTCCTCTACGGGAACCCAGAGGCCGTATACAGTTTCCTCTTGGGCCAGGGATGTGGGCAGGGGTGGGCAGTGTTGGTGGTCTCTTCTGCTCTGCAGCCTCAGGAGTGTCCACCTGACCAGGTGGTGAGGTCTCTCTCCCATGGGGTCTGGGAGCAGAGAGCTGCTGCATCTTATTTACATTTCAAATGTTGTTCCCTTTCCTGTTTTCCATGCCAATGTTCCCTAAACCCTCCCCCTCCCTTTCTATATGGGTGTTGCCCTCCCAAACCTCCCCCTATTGCTGCCCTCCCCACAACAATCCCATTCACTGGTGGTGCAGTCTTGGCAGGACCAAGGGCTTCCCCTTCCACTGATGCCCTAACTAAGCTATTCATTGCTACCTATGCATTTGGAGCTCAGGGTCAGTCCATGTATAGTCTTTGGATAGTGGCTTAGTCCCTGGAAGCTCTGGTTGCTTGGCATTGTTGTTCATATGGGGTCTCAAGCCCCTTCAGCTCTTTCAGTCCTTTCTCTGACTCCTTCAACGGGGGTCCCTGCCCCACATTTGGTCCATACATATACAGCCAGCAAACTAGATAAGATGGATGAAGCAAAGAAGTGCAGGCTGACAGGAACCAGATGTAGATCTCTCCTGAGAGATTCAGCCAGAATATCGTACTGTTTTTAAGTTCTGATTTTGTTAATTTGGATATTCGCTCTTCATCTTTTTGTTAGTTTGAAAAAGAGGTTGTGCATTTTAATTTTCTCAAAACAAAAACAAAAATAATTCCACAACTCTTTATATTATCCATTTCTTTTATTGTTCTCTTCATTTCTAACTTATATATTTCAACCTTTCCTTTGAGTATATCCTTCTTACTACTTTTTGTTCTAAATCTTTTAGATGTACTCCATTTTTTAATGTAAGGACTTAGTACTATAAAATTGTCCTTTTTGCACCAGTTTATTCTGCCCCATATGGTTGAGTATGTTGTGCATTATATTCCTTGAATTCTAGAGAGACATTAATTTATTTTTTTCATTTCTGTCTTGATCCAATTTTTATTCAGTAAAGAGTTGTTCACTTTCCATGCATTTGTACGATTTATTTTTTTTTTCTGTTCTTGTTGATACCTTGCTTTATTTCATGGTGGTCTGATAGGGTGCAGGGATGTATTTCAGTTTTCTTGTATCTGTTGACACTTGTTCTTTATCTGAGTATGTATTCAGTTTTGAAGAATCTTCCATGAGGTACATAGAAGCTTATTTAGTGTTTGGGTGAAATGTCTATAAATATCTGTTAGTTCCATTTGGTTTGTAAGATCTGCTGTTGCCAGTTTTCCTCTGTTTAGTTTCGGTGAAAATGACCTGTTTTCAATTTGGGTGTTAAATTATCTCACTATGAGTATGTGAGGATCAACATGTTGTTTTAAGCCATAGAAGTGTTTCTTTTGCAAAAGTGGATGCCCTTGTTTTTAGTGCACAGAAGATCAAGAATCGACAAATGAGATCTCATAAAACTGCAAAGCTTCTGTAAGGCAAAGGACACTGTGGTTAGGACAAAACGGCAACCAACAGATTAGGAAAAGATCTTTACCAATCCTACAACAGATAGAGGCCTTATATCCAAAATATACAAAGAACTCAAGAAGTTAGACCACAGGGAGACCAATAACCCTATTAAACAATGGGATTCAGAGCTAAACAAAGAATTCACAGCTGAGGAATGCCGAATGGCTGAGAAACACTTAAAGAAATGTTCAACATCTTTAGTCATAAGGGAAACGCAAATCAAAACAACCCTGAGATTTCACCTCACACCAGTAAGAATGGCTAAGATCAAAAACTCAGGTGACAGCAGATGCTGGAAAGGATGTGGAGAAAGAGGAACACTCCTCCATTGTTGGTGGGATTGCAGACTGGTAAAACCATTCCGGAAATCAGTCTAGAGGTTCCTCAGAAAATTGGACATTGAACTACCTGAGGATCCAGCTATACCTCTCTTGGGCATATACCCAAAAGATGCCCCAACATATAAAAAAGACACCTGCTCCACTATGTTCATTGCAGCCTTATTTATAATAGCCAGAAGCTGGAAAGAACCCAAATGCCCTTCAACAGAGAAATGGATACAGAAAATGTGGTACATCTACACAATGGAATATTACTCAGCTATCAAAAACAATGCCTTTATGAAATTCACAGACAAATGGTTGGAACTGGAAAATATCATCCTGAGTGAGCTAACCCAATCACAGAAAAACACACATGGTATGCACTTACTGATAAGTGGCTATTAGCCCAAATGCTTGAATTACCCTAGATGCATGGAAAGCATGAAACTCAAGATGGATGATCAAAACGTGAGTGCTTCACTCCTTCTTTAAAATGGGGAACAAGAATTCCCTTGGCAGGGAATAGAGAGGCAAAGATTAAAACAGAGACTGAAGGAACACCCATTCAGAGCCTGCCCCACATGTGGCCCATACATATACAGCCACCCAATTAGACAAGATGGATGAAGCAAAGAAGTGCAGACCGACAGAAGCCAGATGTAGATCGCTCCTGAGAGACACAGCCAGAATACAGCAAATACAGAGGCGAATGCCAGCAGCAAACCACTGAACTGGAATAGGACCCCCGTTGAAGGAATCAGAGAAAGAACTGGAAGAGCTTGAAGGGGTTCAAGACCCCATATGTACAACAATGCCAAGCAACCAGAGCTTCCAGGGACTAAGCCACTACCTAAAGACTATACATGGACTGACCCTGGACTCTGACCTCATAGGTAGCAATGAATATCCTAGTAAGATCACCAGTGGAAGGGGAAGCCCTGGGTCCTGCTAAGACTGAACCCCTAGTGAACTAGATTGTTGGGGGGGAGGGCAGCAAGGGGGGGAGGACGGGGAGGGGAACACCCATAAAGAATAGGAGGCGGAGGGATTAGGGGGATGTTTGCCCTGAAACCAGGAAAGGGAATAACATTCGAAATGTAAATAAGAAATGCTCAAGTTAATAAAAAAGAACTGAAACATCATTTGGTAGATTTTCTCTTTGATGAATATGAAATGTCCTTCCCTGATCTTTTTATTAGTTTTGATTTAAAATGTATTTTGTTAGATATTAAATTGGCTACACCTTGTTTTCTAGATCCATTTGTTTGGAATATAAAAGTTTGTAGACATAAACTTTTACCTTGAGGTATTATCTATCCTTGATGTTGAGGTGTATTTATTGGAAACAGCGAATCTTAGTTTTACAACCATTCTGTTATTCTCTCTTTTTAATTAAGGAAATTAATATATTGATATTAAGAGATAAAAATATGCATAGATTGTTGATTTTTATTATTTCATTGTTTAGGATGGTGGTTTTGATGATGAAGGTGGTAGTGGTTGTGGTGGTGATGGTGGTGATGGTGGTGATGTGTGTGTGTGTGTGTTTGTTTACATTCTTTTGGTTTATATGAGATTATTTATTTCCTGTGTTTTCATGGTTGTTGTTAGCATCCTTGGGTTGAAGATTTTCTTCTAGCACTTTTTGTAGGACTGGGTTTGTAAGAAGATATGTGTTATATTTGATTTCATTGTAGAATACTCTATTTTTCTGACACTTAAGATGTCAGAAGATTAAATTTTTTTTTGGCTTTTAGATTTTCCATTTAGATATAATTCTAATCATTCTACCTTTATATGTTACTTAGTTATTTTTCCATTTCAACATTGCATATATTATTGTTGTTGTTCAGTATATTTTGTATGCTTACCATGACTTTGCTGGCATCTTCTATTTTAGGTTAGGAAATTTCTCTTCTATAATTTTGTTGGAATTATCTCCTTGATGTTTGAGGTAGAATTCTCCTTTCTCTATTCCTATTATTCTTAGGTTTATTTTTTTCACAGTGTCTCAAATTTCCCAGCTATTGTGTGTCAGGATTTTTGATTTTTAAGATTTGACATATTCTTTGACAGATGCATCTATTTTTTATTATATATTCAATGATGCCTCTACTTTTCTAGTCCGTCTCTTATATTTTGTTGGCAGAGTTTGTCTCTTTAGTACTTGGACAAATTACTAAATTTTTCAGTTCCAGAAATCTCTCAGGGTTGAAAAACCCCAGCAGTATGACCACCTTGTGTAAGTCAGCAACAGCCGTTATGCCACCATCAGCTGCCAAAGGATATCCCACTTACACATTTGTCATAAGCTGTGTATTCTCCATAGGTTTAGGTGCTCTACCCCTTTATAGAAAGACATTGCTTTCTCTCTCTGCCTTCCTTCCCCCACTTTCACTGTCACTCACAGTCAGCCTCCATATACCACACCAGAAAACCTCTCACATGAGATCCCTTGCCAGGTGTAATCTGTTTGTGGCACACCTTGGCCCCTACTTGCCACAAGGTATTTCTGCTTATAAATCCTAGCAATTTTTTTTACATTCTTTATTGCTTCTGTTTCTGTTTTCAAGTCTTGACAAGTTTTATTTGTTTCTTTCACCTTTGGTTGTGTTTTTCTGGCTTTCTTTAGGAGTTTATATTCATATACTTCCATTGTCTATGTTTTTCTGGATTCCATTAATGGATTTATTCACGCCCTCTTTAAGGACCTCTATCATATTCATGTTGCTGGTTTTAAGGTCTTTTTTTTCTTATGCTTTAGCTATTTTGTTCTATTCAGAACCTCCTGTAATAGCATAGCTGTGCTCTAGTGTAGCGATATTGTTCTTCATGTTTTTGGTTATGTTCTTAAGCAGGCATCTAGACATCTGGGTTTGAGATGATTTTAGTCCTGGTGATGATTTTCTATTTGCTTGTGTTGGATGCGTGTTTGTTCCTTGATTTCTGTTTCCTCTCTGGATTTTCAGAAAGTGTGGTGACTGTCTAGTGCCTGTTTCCCTGCCTTTTACATCTGGTGTGTTCACAGAGAATGCCTACTGGTGTTAGAGGCTGAGATGTGTTGACCTGTTAGGGAGGGAAGTTAAGCAAGCAGGGATGGTCTCCTTGTGATTTGTAGGATATGAGCAGAGGAGGAAGTCTAGAGCTGGTGAGATATTGCAGATTTAGGGAAGAAACTGATGAATTGGGTTTAAGTGAACAAAGAGAGCATAGATGGTGTGTGGTTAGCCCATCTCATTTTCTGGCAGGTGTGCCCTATGGTGGAGCAAACAGCATTTGCTTGAGCTGAGCCTAGAATACAGGAATGAGTGAGGAGAGTGAGCTTAAGGAGCTATGATCTGTGGGATCCATACGAGGTATGTACTAAAGGGTATAGAGACAGGATGCACTTGGTGATCAGTTGCAATGCCAGGGATGAGCCTAAAGCATTGGGTCTAGGGGTCCAGAAAGAGTAGAGGAGATCTTTAGGCAGGGTACCTAATCTTCTGATGTCTGCCTGAGTTGGGGGCTGGGAAACAGCAATGAGTGTTGTGAGGAAGTGTAGGGCATGGACTGGGTCTGTGAAAGGTACGCTGATTCCTGGCCAAGATAGATGGAATCCCATGGGACCATAAAAGGGACAGCAAGAGCATTCCCAGTCTCCTAAGAGATCAGACCCTTCTCACATGGCTACAGTCACCCACAACCTGATGTGTTTGAGACAGATCAGTCATGTAGGGCAATGCCCAAGTCTGTCATCCATAGGTGAGGACATGACCACAGGTCATGTAGGCTCAAGGCAGACCAGAAATAGAAGCAAGACCACTCCCCCAAATATGGAAATATAGATGAGGTCTTCCCTAGTTCTCAGACCAAACTAAAAGGAAGTACCTGCTGTCAGACACCGACCCATCCAAAACTGTATTTAGGAATCCTTTTCAGAAGAATTAAAGGTGTGCAGGAATTATTCCATTGTCTGAGAGCTTCTATCATAAGAGCTGTAACACCGCCGCTTGGGGAAGAGATCTGCCTTCCCAAACTCTCTGTCAGAAGCTCCTGCACCCCTCACTAGCTAGTCAGTCTCCCTCTGGCTCTGCCACGCCCTATGTCCACTCCTGCAGAGCAATACCAGCAGTGGAGATGGTGAAAGCAGTCCACCCTCCTTGTCGAGTTCTCCCCCCTTTGCCTGAACCAGCACACCTAGCCAGACCGGAGATTTCTGTGGAGAGCCTCCAGCACTCAGCTCCACAAGGAAGGCCAGGAAGGGATGATCTGTGGGATCCACAGGATTCAGGGATGCTGCACCTGGTGATCTCCTCCAGTGCTAGAGAGGAGACTGAGAGATTAGGTCTGGAGAACAGGGAGATAGGAGAAGGTCTGTAGGCCTACTACCTGGTCTTCTGACTGGTGTAGTCTGTCATATTTTATTAATCTTAAACAGACTTCAAGTAAATGTCATATTTAAAATATTATTTTCTTATTGTATTTAATATTAATACATTTTATGGAATCATGTTTTAGACACAGTTTAATAAATGTAACCACTGTTCTTTTATTTCAAGATAATATAAATTTCAAACTAATTTAGAAAAATACAATGGATTTTATTTTATTTTTTTGGAATTGTCATATTATAGGACATTAATATATCCACTTAATAGCTATGTAATTATTTGAGATCTTTTTTGGCTGATAAATTATTCAGATACCAGAAAGTATCTGAATATGATTCTGGTACGTGAGTCTGGTACAGATTTGGAAGATTTCAATATAAACCTTTCAAACACAAAGCCAAAAATGCAATTACTGAGGAGTTCATAATCTTCCAAATTATTTAAAAAGTCGTAATTCTCTGTTAATGAGCATAGATTCCTGAGGTGTATTTATTTCTTTTTTTATCAAAATTTTCATTATTACACCTGCTTTTTCAAATAATTGGGTTGTTTCATTTTGAATCATGACAGTTAAAATTGGAATATCATAGGCTAAGAATATCATAGATAATAAAATATTTTCATAGATATATTTGTTCTTTACCTACTAGTATCATGATAAAATATATTATAAGCTCCAATACTGTTAGTTTTTACTCAAATTAAATAATAATTGAACATTTTTATTAAAAATAAGTTGTTTTAAAAAATTCCATACTGAAAAGGTACATATATGCCCAACTCAAACTTAATGTCACCTATTAATATCTAGTTTTTAACTACAATTGAAATCTAGATGGCTGATTGTTCTGCAAAGGAAAATTATTTGAAGAATACGTAGCAACTGTACCTCACACATCCATTGCAGAGAGGATAAGGGAGAAAATGGGTTCCTTTGAAAGATACAATTTTATAGTTTAGTTTATATGTGTTCTATTTTTTAAATCTATTTAGATTTTATTTGTGACAATCCTTGGGTTTATCTCCAAATTAGGTTATGATGGGGGTGATGATTAAAATTAAGTTGAATTCATACCTATAAAATACATTGATAATCATTTGGACGATTAATGATTCTTGCTTATTGTACTCTATGGTAGTTCTTGATATTTGGATTTTTTTCATTTTTAATTTTATTTTAAATTATTATTTGCTTAATAAATGATTATATGAGAATATTTTAAATGTTTCAATTATAGAGCAAAAGTAAATGACTTCTTTATTAAAGTCATCAAAAATTCTGTATGTTTTCTCAGATATTAAAATTTAAATCACTATTAGTATTGAATGATACAATATTGGAATTGAAATTAAAGTATGAGTATATTAGAATGTCTATGCTAATAAATTAAACTTTCAAGAACAACTTGCTAAGAGATGATTGGACCATAGATTTCTATTTGCTGAATCCATGTTTATTATATCTACTCCAAAAGGTTTTATTTGAAGGAAACAGAAGTTGCTCAGTCACTGTCTTACTGCAGGTATTAAGAATGGAAATCATATAGATGTAGTCATATGAAAATATGTAGATATATTAGTATATTTATAATATGAAATTATTTTAATAATTTCAAATGGATGATGTTTTATAAGCTGTCTTATAAAATAATTAATAAAAATGGTATAAATTTTGTTTGCTTTAAACATCTGAGAATTAGACAGCTATGGTGTTAGGACAAGAGCAAAATGGGGAGCCATAAATATGAAGGGGAGGGCTGTAGATAGAAGTTTCAACTCAGAACAGAAGATAAATTAATCCTAATCATTTTAATTGTGACTTTCCACATTTAGGGTGTTATCTACCATGCTGGATAGACATACCAATTCAGATGACAACACTTTCAAAATAACCCACATAGAATTATCCAGAATGTACTTTAATGGCTATGTATCAGGTCACTAACAAGTTATTTTGAAATAAAAACTTAGTCATCCCAGAGGCATGACTGTTGAGTTAACTGTATTAGATGGATTTGTGTGTCAACATGACACAAGCTAGAGTCATTTGAAAGGAAGGACCCTCAATTGAGAAAAAGCCTCTGCAAGATCCAGACATTAACTATTTTCTCAATTTTTGACCAAAAAGGGAGGGTTCAGGCTATGTTGGGTGGTGCCATTCCTGGGATAGTAGACCTGTCTTCTAGAAAAAGGCAGGATGAACAATCCAGGTGAAGCAAGACAGAAGCAGCATCCCTCTATGGACTCTGCATCAGCTCCTGCTTCCAGGTTACTGCCCTGTGTGAGTTCCTATGCTGACATCGTTTTATGATGAACAGAGATATAGAAGTATAAGTTGGATAAAGCCCTTTCTCCCCAGCTTGCTTTATGTTCATGGTGTTTTTGTCAAAGCAATAAAACCCTAACCGTGACATTAACCACAGATTGAATGGAAGACCTCACATATTGATGTATAGTTTACATTTAATTTTCCTGTGTCAAGGAAAGGCACATAAAGATACTTTCACAGATGTACTTGTGAGTATTTCAACATACAGGGAATGTGTTTCTTATATGATTATTATGTCTGTTCTATTTTCAGTGATGATTATACTCCATGAGAAATACTTCAGACCAAAAGAGGATAATAATTCATACATTTTTTTTATTAAGAAGTGTATGATTGGGCTGGAGAGATGGCCCAGCCATTAAAGGCAAGGCACACAACCAAAAATAAAAGAAGCTTATGATTACATATTTCTGTATGATGTTTATCTCAGTTTGGGTTTCTTTTGCCATGATAAAGCATCATTCCCAAAAAGCAATGTTGGAAAATTTTATTTCATTTTATACTTACAGGTCACAATCCATTAGTGAGGAAAGTGGGAACAGGAATTCAAGGCAGGAACATTTAAGCAGAATGCATAGAGAAATGTTTCTTCCTGGCTTGCTCATCATTGTTTTCTCAGTATGCTTGTTTTAATATCCAGGACAATAAGCTCAGAATTTGTACCACCCACAAGGGGTTTGGCCCTCTAACATAAACCGTTAATATAAAAATCATCTCAGGACTTTCCAGTCATCAATCTATTCTGGCAATTTGTCTATAGAAGTTCCGTTCCCCAAATGGCACTAGTTTATTTCAAGTTGTCATTAAAATAAGCACAATAATATACGCAGTCAGATATGTATATTGATAACAAGCCAAAAGGAATACAGAGAGATTAAAAAGCTGAAATAACTATTACTCCCATCAAGTACCTTCAAACTCTTTGTGTAATAGTACTAAACCTTAGTAATTGGCATCATAAAATAATTTAGCAAATATACATCTATTAAACGCAAATCTATCATTTCTCATTCACACAAAATGCAACACTTTAACTTAAAAATTACTTCCCCAAAAAACTCAGGCTATTTTATACTTTATTTAGAATTTCAAATTTTTGCATCAGGATTAGAGGTACATTTATTTCCATTAATTACAACCTATTTTAATAGTCAATTGAATTATTAATATTCATATTACAGTCTATTCTTATTATAATATTCCTCATTCTAATTAGAATATTCAAATCTTTGGTAATACTCAGTGTTAACATCTCTTTAACAAGTCACTAGGGAAGCACAGTTCCTTAGTGCATTGAGAGTGCATTTTGACATTGGGGTTTTCGTGCTTGTCAGACCTAATAAGAGTGTTAATCTCAGTAATCAAAAGTGGTAAGTTATCAAGAACTTTCCTTTTCTCTCAAAAAACTATATGTACAGAATATTGCTTTGTTAAATGCATACTCAGGCAATATACCTAGCTATGAATAAAAGGTTTATTATTTATAAAATCATTACCAGTAATTTACTCCTTAATTAGAACTTGGGAAAATCAGTCTATCTCATGTAAATTTATCCCAAATGCACTGTAAATGCTTATATTAGTGCATGATCATGAAGCTTGGATGAATCTTAAGAGTTGTCCACAAATTGGTACATTAATTTTCTCATAGATTGTAAACCTTATGAGAGTTTCATTTTACACCATGAGAAAGCAATACAAATGATAGATGACCAAAAAAAATGGCATTATCTATTAGTTCATAAGCAAATACTTTACTGATTTTTATTAATGTCAGTGGAGTCACCCACTTAAAGAATTCACTTCATGCTAATACATTATATTTTCCCAATTATTTTCCATAGTAGCAAATTTAGACCCATGGAATGTTGCATTTATGGTTTATGTTCCCAATAAACATCAGATGGAGATTTTAAAAGGACATTATGGAATATAGTCTTCTGAATTACAAGTTTCTTACCAGCACTATGGTGTTACTCTTTGCATAACCATGGTTTTCCCCACACACCTCTCAAACCCTCACTTCCTGTATTAAATTTAGTTTTATATATCTTGACGATGTTGAAGTACATTTCCACTTTTGTATATTATTCCTGACCCAGATTATGTGGTTTAAAGCTTCTCCTATGTGGACATATGGATTAGAAATGTCACCCTTAGGGTTCAGCATTTGACTACTCTGTTAGTGGTGTTTGGAGAGGTTATGGGAACAGTACAACCTTGCTGGAAGCAGTATAACAATGAGGGAGGGTTTTGAGAGACTAAGCTCCATCCCACTTGTGCTGTGCTCTTAGTATCATGTTTTATGTTAAACATATTGCCCAGCCTCCTGTTTCTGTGAATATTCTTGCTTCTTTCTGCCATTTCTATCAGAGCATGATGGGGTCTTATAGCTATTAAATCATAAGCTAACTGTTCCTTTGCTTAAGTTGTTTTGTGGCCTTCATGCAAAGAAAAAGAAACCAATATACTTTCTTAATTATTTTCTTTGCCAAATAGTTTAGGACAGAATCAGTTACCATACATAACGTTTCATACAATCTGCTTTGAAGATTTTTCATCAGTGAAGGACCCGATATTATTGTTATTTATACCCAATAAAATATATCCCTTCCATTCAAATTTCAATATATTACAATGCTATCAGTAGTTATTGTAAAACTACTTATTGGTTTCAATATACCTCCAGTTCTAGAGCATCAGTGCCCCCTTTTTTTTCTTTCTTTCTTTTTTTTTTTGGTTCTTCCTGGCACCAGGTGTCCAGGTAGTAGACAGATACCTGTGTAGGCGAAATACCCAAAAACGTAAAATAATAATAATGACCATAGAGTTAGCAATCTTTGTCTGCAGGCTTAAAAAGACATTACTAGCTAGTTTCAGCATGATTCCTTCAAGGATTATCTCTGAAATGTACAATAAATTCAGGAATAGTGACATACTTCAATGTTCTGGAAGGCAACCAAGGATAATAGCAAAAGTCTATATTGTTTTGGGTCTCTTAGACTCCAATGTCCCACAATTAAAGGCAGTTCCCCATATCTGGTGCTGAGGGTTTTGTCAGAAAATTTATGTCTCTCAGGTATAACATTATCACTCTAAGTGTAAATCTTAGCAGGAGAGACCATTGGTGAAGATACAGGCTTGGTTGCAGTAGAATACACACAATTGAAAGGATCACGGATGAAAGCAGAGGATTCGTATTCTACAGCAGAGTCAGACAGAGTCCCTAAAGAGAGACCAAGATGCCACTGGTGAAGATGCTAATTGCAGTGCACACACTAACACTGTGATGATGACAAGACTGTAGAGCAACCAAAAGGAACAGTAACAGCTATGGAGGATCCAGCCTAACCTGTGAAATGTGCTGTGCTTAGGAGAAGAGCCTTGAAGGTAGAATGGCCAAAGCCCTTTGAGACCCAGGCTATCACGAGTGAATCTTAAGTGCAGAACACTGAGCTGTAGCTTTGATTTATACTACTCTTTGTTGGCGTTGCGTTACTTTGATTATTGCTATACATCCCAGCTCCCAAAGTAAGATTTTGTTTGTGTATGTTTACTTGTTTGGCTTTTTTTGGGTAGGACATTGCAAGGGCAAAGGACAGCTGTGAAAGGATGGGGAAATGAGTAGGATAGTGGTGCTTGATGTCAAATAAATAAATAATAAAAGTATTTAAAAATTATAACAGTTGCATAATTATCATTATGAAGTAACAGCAAAGTAACTTTTATTTTTTGAGGTCATTATAACATGAGGGTTGCAGTATTAGAAAGTTTAAAAAACACTGAAACGGAGGCCATAGGGAATCACGGGAGATAATAGAATTGGTAGATAGTGAGGTATTCTATGTGAAAACTAATGATATTAAATAGGATGCTATTAAATATTTATGCTATTTAATACTGTGTCATGTTTCTTTTCTTTTTCTTTCAATTATCATTTAGAACACATCATGACTGCTTGATTTTGTCAACAAACTATGTGTTAAGCAAGAAATTTTATGTTCCAAAGAATTTTGAATATTTTCTTAAACCAAACCAAACCAAACAAACAAAATCCTCTACAGTGACCATTGTTGCTGATTTCTGTTTCCTCAGAAAGCACTATCCAGGAAATTCTCTTATTTTGTCTAACACTGAAACCAGAAGCCACATAAGATTACTGAGTATATTAATAAATCAAGCTAAATAGGCTAAAACACTGAATTATATGTTATTTTACTTAAACTAATTTTAAAATAGCTGGATTGTATTTTGGAAAAAAAATACGGATAGTCTATTGTTTCAGTCACTTTGAATATTGTTTTATTATGCCCCTTGCCATTTACTTTCTGGTATATATTCATTCAAGTGTTATTTCTGGATGATGTTTTAGATATTGTAGGCTTTATTTTAGAAAATAACATCCTACATCATATGCTGGTGCTTAACACGAACTTCCAAAGACTACCTCCCTCAGGTCTCACTACTCACTTCTGCATTGAGTATTGTCTTCTTAACTACGAATTCTTTCTGCTGCCTATCTGCTTTGTTGTGATCAACCATTCAGCATGTATAACGTAAGGTTTGTACCTTGAATTTTTAAGGCTATTATCTTGTAAACTTAAGAAATACCAGTCAGGTTATCCACTAATCTTGTCAATATGTGATCACTCTCATTCAATGCAAGGAACATAATTAGTCATTCATGTGCCTAATTGTTCACATTCCTATTATAATGTGTTTGCTATTAGATGTTTCTCCATTAATTGTTTTTCAACAGTATGTCAAAGATTTTCGTAGTGCAGCTGTATAATCTTGATTGCTCAGTATTAAATTGAACATTTATAGCATTTCTGTTTCTGTTAAGACTCAAGAAACACCATGGGAGATGGGTGCAGATAGAACATAAGGAGATAGGTAGGAAGACTGGGAAATGATGCCTTCTGAACACAGATAACGCTGTCATGGGCTCCCAATAGTAGTGGTGGACAGCAATGAACCTACGAAACTGGGTCTATCCTCATTTGTCCATAAATCAGAGGGGACCAACTGCTTTCTGATAAAATTTATGGCTGAAGCTGAGAATCTACAAGGCTACAATAGATTATTTCATACCCAGGGTCCCACAAATGATCCTGTTCAATCTCAAAGGCTTTGGTTAAAAAAATAAAACAGAATATAAACAGCAACATTAATACTCATTAATATTGGAAAGTAACTAGTATGGAAAGAGGTGTCTATCACAGGATTAAGAGGGATTATAGAAGGAGATTATAATAATCAGAATGATTGTTATACGTATATAATTTTTAGTGGAAAACCTCAGTAACAGTTAAAATTATATCTTTGTTGAATTAATCTAAGTTCTAACTACAGTGTGTTACTAAAACAACATAGAATTTTTTTTAAATGGAATAGACATGAAACGCCATAGAAAAAGCAAACCAGATGTGCTTTAATGATAGAGACTAAATAAGTGTGAATGGAAAAGACTACTCAAGAATTACAAGGGGTTGGGGATTTAGTTCAGTGGTAGAGTGCTTGCCTAGCAAGCGCAAGGCCCTGGGTTCGGTCCCCAGCTCCGAAAAAAAAAAAAAAAAGAAAAGAAAAGAATTACAAACACAGAAAGAAACAGGTAATGCGCAAATCTATAGGCTTGGGGAGAAGAATCAGTTGTATGGCATGTAACAGGAACAGACAAAAGGTATAATTTCACTCACTGCCATTATTTAACTTAACCCTTCTTTTTAAGTGATTAGTTTATTGTTTGATTGATGAAAGCAGAGGTGGCAGCGAGAGCTGAAAAGTATTTGAAATCCCAAAGATAATGTAGTCCTTGAAAAGAGATGAAAAAAATCATATAGAAAAAGCACTCAACTAATATATGCAAATGTATTTGAATTGCTGAAGCGAATATGCTCTGAACCTCTGTTTCTAACCTCCAGTTATTTATATACAGAAAATTATGAGCACATTAAAATCAGCCCAAAGAAAAAAATCATAGACAGCAGTTCAGTGTCCAAGCTAATTAATACTGGTATTAAGAAAATGATGGTTCAGTGAATATCCAGATCAGTCTATTAAAACAGCTTATGTCCATTAGACTATGATGGCATAAACACCAAGCTGATACATTGTTCCCTTTTCTACACATATCTATCTCTGAGTTTATCATCATTGCCTTCCAAAATACAAACTGCTTCCCAAACCCCACATGCTTAATATTTAATCTCTACCAGATGTTACCAGCTCAAGAATAAGAAAGTTTTGATTAATTTTTATGTCTTCATATTTCAAATCATTTTCCAGCATAAAATATATCTTCACCTCATATAACAATATAAAAATAAATGATATTTGCTGATATAATGATGCACAGTATTAAAGTAATTGATGTTTCAGTTACTATTTGAAAATCAGTTCATATGTTCAAACCCATTATATATTAATAATTCATTTGTAAAACGGTTCCTGATAGGAAGAGGAGAAAAATTAACAGGTGTCAACTGATCATGATAGACAAGGAAGTATTATTGAAGACTTGAACATCTATGAAAAGCAGAGACACATAGTATAACATAGCATTATTTAAAAAAAATTCTCTGGAAATGAGCAGAATAAAACAGCAGATATTTCTCGAAATTAGTTATAGAATCAAAATTTAGTAAAGGATACAGAAGTAACTAGCTTCTCTGGTTTTAGGAAATTGTAATGAAGGAAATGTTCGACTCAGGTTGGGGAAACAGTAAGTAATAAAAAGAGTTGAGATTTGTAGAGCACTAAAGCTGTCACAGAAATGCAATTTAACTTTGTGAAAAAATATTCTCCAAAGGATAGTGAAAAAGAATTCTACAAGTGTTCCTGCCACAGATTTCACCAGAGTAAGTTTTCCTTTTTCTGTTCCATTCCACATCTTGTTACAGTAACTCATCATTAATTACTGGTCTCGAATCATAAATAAAAGGGCCACAGAGATATGTACTTTGTGTAATGTCTCATGAGGAAAAGAGACACTAAGTTATAGAATATACGAGTGATCCTGTGGGAAAAATATTGCATATATCAAGTTCCTGTCAATTCTTCAACCACACACTATTATTTTCATTGTACTTAATTTAAAATATATTATAAAATACAATTTTACCCAATTTAATAAAAATTATTCACTATTGAACTAAAGATGTATTTCACCAAATGGAAACCCTTGGTTCCATATTTATTCACATCAATATGAGTGATAAATATATGCTTAATCTATCAATTTATCATTCCTCTGTGTGCATGGTTATTAAATATTCACCTTACTAATTAAAGGAAAATGTATCCAGACCAATGTTGATGTAATAATCTATAATTCACATAAGCAGAAAGAATATTCACATAATTATTCTCCTTATCAAAACATTGTGTATTGATTTTATTTGTGAATTTTTATTATTTTTGATTAATATTTTTCCCTGAGTTTTGGATATGCTTTAATATTAATAGCCATACTTATGTTCACAATCTTTTTTTATTATTATCAGCTTTTGCTCTAATATCCACATATATTTTACTATATATTTTGATTTTCTGGGCTAAACGTGGTATGTTATATGCTGATAGGTAACTCATACTGCTTTGCAGAAATGTGCACTTCATCTGTGTGAAGTCCCATTCCTTCTCTGTCATACCTGAGTCAATAACAAATCATCCTTTCTGGAGAAATGCTTTAGGCCAAGGCACATATAAGCATTTTTTCAAATTTCTCTGAACCTATGCATAACTTTCTCACTTTATATATAATGAATGATTTGGTCAAAAGTGTTATCCAGATGTTACTAAAAGCTATTGTGGAAATTTGGAAAGAATTATTGTTAACCATAAAGACAAATAAGCCCAGAAAAGCTACAGCTGTTCTTTCTAATTACAAGTCACTTTATGTCTACAAGGAAGGGTTCACATGTAATTAATATCCTTCCTTATAATAAGATGAAACCTGAGTGAATATTGGGATGCATGGTCTCAGTTTTGTTTTTTGCTAAATAAGACAGTAGAACAACTGTTGTTCTTATGGGGTTGCAAAACCCTTACCCTGTTCTCAGTTCAGTGATTGGCTGTGAGCATCGTCCTGTGTATTTGTCATGCTCTGGCAGAGCCTCTCTGGACACAGCTCCTGTCAGCATGCACTTCTTGGCATCAGCCATATTGTCTGGGTTTGGTGGCTATATGCATATAGGCTGGATCCCCAGGTGGGGCTGTCTATGAATGGCCTTTTCTTCAGTCTCTGCTCATACCTTTGTCTCTGTATTTCCTCCTATTAATATCGAAAAATGACCGAAGCATCCACACTTTGGTCCTCCTTCTTGAGCTTCATGTGGTCTGTGGATTGTATAATTGGATAATCTAAGCTTTTGGGCTACCAACCAGAGCTCCCAGGGACTAAACCACAATCCAAAGAGTAAACATGGACAGACCTGCTACACATGTAGCAGAGAATGGCCTTGTTGTGCACCAATGGAAGAAGCCCTTGGACCTGCCACAGCTCAACCCTCCAGTCTAAGGGAATGTCAGTGTGGGGAGGTTGGAAGGGGTGGGTGGATGGGTGAGGGAACACCTTCATAGAAGAAGGGGGGAGTGGAAAGGGGGCTTATAGACCACTGAGAAAGGGCTAACATTTGAAATATAAATAAAAATAACCCAATTAAAAATAAACAAAATATATGAAAAAACACAGTAGAATAAATCACTGTTTCTGGCCAAATTTCTTTTGATAAAGATTGATATGTTTTAACAGAATACCATAGATATGTCTTTGCTTTTGGTCGCTAATAAAAAAAAAACTCATAAGTTTGTTAATTAGATTATTATTTTATGCTAACAATTGTGTAAATGTTGTCTAAGCCTCCTCTAAACTACAAAGAAGCCCCTAAGTAACAATTATTTGTAATGTTGGAATTCCATTTATAGTGTGACAGCAATATTACAAAACGTCTCAACAAACACTGCAGACAATGGCGATTCAGACAATGGCGATTCAGACAATGCTATTTTGCTGTAGAATGTTATTGTCTATCCCTTCCTACCGGCATGTAAACCATCCCTATTAAGTGTTTGCCATTGTGATATACACTATCTTCCTTTCTGTTGCTGATCTGGGTGTTCTCTTTGAACATTCTTGTTATCTACTCGCTATAATAAAGGTGATGTGGAATTAAGAGGAATTAATAGCCAAAACTGATCAACAACAGAAGAAAGACCTGTAATAGTTCATTGAATTTGTGTTGAACATTTTTCTGAGCAACATATTTGGAAATGCATATTTTCCTAGATTATAAAATTATCTTAAATGAATAGTTTTCCAAGTAGTTACAGAGGTAATATGAGTGATGGGAACCAAGTACAGGACAGTTTTCTTTCTTGGCCTTTATTCTGATACACACAATTAAGATGACTTATAAGTTACTTACAATTAAATTGGAGAAACATGCTTTGTGTAATAATGACATTTGAGACACAAAGGAAAGAAAACACCCATTAAAAGTTTCTGTCTCGAAGTAGAATGAAGAAAGAGGAAGAGAGGAAGGGGGTATACAAAGTTTTAAGTGTAGCTCAGTGGTATAATTCATGACAAACAAGAGTGAGCTCATTGGCTTCATCTCTAGTGTCCCCATCGAATGAATAAAAGCTAGAAAGTATAGTATATTGATGGTGTAATCAAGCAAAATATGCTCATTTCTCCAAATTTCTTCATGTATAAATGAATCTGACCATATTTTCTTGGTTATTTTTGTTTATTTATATTTCAAATGTTATTCCTCCCTCTCTGTGCCCCCCCTCAAACTCCTCACTTCATCACCTTCCCTCTGCCTCCAAAAGGGTGCTCCCCCACCCACCCATCCACCCTTACCCGCTCCACCTTCCTATCTTTCCCTATCAGTGGTGCTGGGGCATCAAGCTGTCACAGAACCCAGGGCTTCCAATGATGCCAGATAAGGCCATCCTCTGACACACATACAGTTGGACTCATGGGTCCCTCTGTGTGCATTCTTTAGTTCATGGTTTAGCCCCTGGGAACCCTAGGAGGTTTGGTTGGTTGATATTGTTTTTCCTCCCATAGGGCTGCAAACTCCTTCAGCTCCTTCAGTCCTTTCTCTAACTCCTCCATTGGGTTCTCCATACTCAGTCCAATGGTTGGCTGAAAGCATCCACACCTGCATTAATAAGGATTTGACAGAGCCTCTCAGGAGACACCTATATCAGGTTCCTGTCAGCAAGCGCTTCCAAACATCAGCAAGTGTCTGGATTGGGTGGTCGCACATGGGATGGATGCCCAGGTGAGGGAGGGGCTAACCACATTACTGAATCAGTTTTAAGTAAGAATAGTTTAATAATTTGTTTTGTTTTGGAGAAGCAGAGACCACATAGACAGAAAGGCCCAGGAACAGAAACATTGTTTTACTATAGAGATATACTTGGGAATAAGAACAGTCAATGTGATAGTTTATATGTGTAGCATCCATTGCTTTATCTTTGTGTATTCTTACAATTGGATTCTCATGGGCTTTAGCCAAACCAAGGTTTTGTTACTATAAGGACAATTTCATTTTCTAGGTATATCAATTATTGGTGTTTGTATAATATAATCTTGTTAATATTTTACCTTAGTAAAAAAAATAATGCCATATCAAAGGAATTAGAAAATATCTTTTTAAATGTTTTATGTAAAATTAAGTTATCACAAAAGATGTTATGACTTCATGGTTGCGTTTTAGGTAAAAGTAATGTTTTTCAGGTGAGGAGGCAGTTCAAGTCAAAAGGCACAAAAAGACCAAGAGTAAAAATGGAACCAAGGAAGAGAAAACCATGAGAAAGACAGGGGAAAGAGCAAAGTGGTAGTGAATGACACATCTGCCCAAAGAGATTTGATACAGTGTCAATTACCTTAAAAAGCCAATTTGACAGAAGCACAGCCTCTATGTGCCTGGTGAGTGAAGTGTAGAGAGCCATTGCCAGACTGCCTGTCCGCTCCTCCAGCTTAATCAGTGGTATTATATAATGGCATCTCAGGGTACTGAAAACCAGAAACCATTTTGACTTAATGACTGTGTGATTGATAAAACCTGCTTGAAACAGAAATGTAATTCTATTGTCAAATGCAGTATCAGCGAGGAGTCTGGCCTGCTTCCTCTGTAGATAGAAGATATGTTATTCTGCCAATTGTCTCACTCTGCACTTCATAATTAAGTACATTGTCACAGGTGCCTTCTATGCTTTTAGATTAAAAAATAATGAAAAGAGGGGCTATTTCTACTTGGCATAAATTGGCATTCAAACCAAGTAATTCTTCCTATCTCTATGTATAAATCATTGACACTTTACTTTTAATGAAAACTTAGTTTAAAATTTTTCCCGTGTTTTATAAAGACTATGGCATTTGTTTTGGTGTCTGATGTTGGTCTATAGTTGATTATGTGTGTTGCGTGCATGCGTGTGTGTGTGTCTGTGGGGGTGGGTGGGTGTGTGTGGGTGTGTGTGGGTGTGTGTGTTTGTAAGTTGTACCTGTAAAGGCTAGAGATAAATATCAGGCATCTTCCTAAATCACTTTCCATCTTATTTTCTCAAAGAGACATGAACTCCGTGTGATTTTGAAGCTCAATGCTTTGGGTGTGCTCACTGGTAAATTATTTCCAAGGACCATCTGGTTTCCATCTCCCTAGACCTGAAATAACACGTGGATACTTCCGTCCTGGCATTAACATTGGTTCAAGTGATCCAAAGTCAAGTCCTCAAGGTTGTGGAGTAAGCACTTTATGGACAAAGCCATCTCTTCCAGCCATTAGTATCATTTTATGCAAAAATATCTTATATATGTACCTGATTTCAGTAAAACTTTAACCATATTGCTGTTCTTATAGTTTCAGAGTATTATGCTAGTCTTTCTCTCTTTTGTTTATTCACTTTACATCTGGATCACAGCCCCCTCATTTCTTCTCAGCCTGACACTTACCAGTCTCTCCAATCATTATCCCCTCCCCTTCTCCTCAGAGAAGAGGAGACCTTTTTTGTACCAACCCTCACTGGGATATGTGTACACAACCAGGCAGTCCATGTAGGGAAGAGGATCCAATGGTAGGTAACAGAGACTGAGATACATCCTGTTCCACTTGTTAGGAGACTTACATGAAGACAAAGCTGTACATTGACTACATTGGGGGTTTAGGCCTAGCTCCTGCATGCTCCCTGGTTGGTATCTCAGGTTCTGTGATAACCTTTGTTCCGAGGTTAGTAGATTCCAAGGTGGGTTTTCTTGTGGAGTCCTTAATCACTGAGACTTGGAACTTCTATTCCCTGCTCTTCCTTAAGACTCCCCATGCTCTGCCTGATGTTTGCCTATCCATCCCTGCTTCTGAGTCAGTACAATGCTGGATGTAGCCTCTCAGGAGACAGTTATATTAGGTTCCTCTCTGCAAGCATAACTTGAGTATCATTAATAGTGTCAGGTGTTGGCTTTCTGAAATGGGATTGGTCTCAAGTTCAGGCAGTCATTGGTTGGCTCTTCCCTAAGTCTCTGCAGAATATTTATCCCTGCACATCTTTTAGGCAAAAAGAAATGGGGTTGAAGGTTATGTGAGTGGATTGATGTCTCCTTACCTCCTCTGGAATTAATGCCTGGCTAAAGCAGGTGACCATTTCAGTCACTGTATCACCTTCTGGTAGGACTATTAGATGGGGTCATCCTATTCAATTTCAATTACACAGTAACTACTGTAAAGCCTAGGACATAAAACAATGATCAGTATCATAAGATATCTCCAGCGGTGCTTTTATATTGGAGAAAATGCACAACTGTCTAATTTGAAATCTCAAATATATTTTGGCCTAAGCAAGTCTAGGCCAATGATACTCTTTGACATGCCAATACAAATGGAGAAATTTCACAAGTTCCCACCCCTAGATAAAGTGTGACTTGGAACTAATGTCTACTAAGGGTCATATGTTTCCCTTAGACCCATGGTACACTAGTCAATTCCAAATAGTCAGCCCTAAACACACATACTGAAACACAGCACAGAATGAACATGGTAAGTTTTCAATATCCGTGGATGTGTGCAGCAATAATGATTAAATATGTAATAATTAATGTCCGAGAAATAAAGGTGATAGAGAACTTGCTTGGCAAAGAGAAAGGGGTATAAATGATAACTGTGTCCTTGTGTACAGTGTACACTCTAACTTGTTTTGATAGTTATTTTCTCTTGCCCTCTATTAATTATATCTACTTTAAATTTTGAGTTTCCTTATATCTTACAAGGGCATTTTTACAGTGTAACATAATACATCTGTGTTACAATATCAATAGTCCGCTGCTACTTCTTCTTAGAATATTGACTGTAGAAACACAATTTCTATTATGAATTCAGGAGCAGTAGAATAAGGATTCTTGTGCATAAACAGAGTAGCTATTATTGGAACTGTTTAAAATCAGTTCTTGCTGTTGCTTGATTTTGTCCTGTTCAATATTACAGTCATTGGAGGTTATGAGGAAAATCAGTTACTTCATTTAATGTAGTAAATGTCTCATAATGATTATCAAAAGCATGATTTTTTTCCATATACTAATTTATTTTCCACCAAACTAATATGTCATTCCATCCTATCTGAGTAAGAGTAGAGGAGAGAAGAATACAAAGATGAAGAGAACATAATTTTAAAGACAATAAAATAAATTTTTTTCTTTATTACCTTGTGTATTTCTTATTTACATTTCGAGTGTTATTCCCTTTTCCCGGTTTCCAGGCCAACATCCCCCTAACTCCTCCCCTTCCCCTTCTTTATGGGTGTTCCCCTCCCCATCCTCCCCCCATTGCCACCCTCCCCCCAACAGTCACATTCACTGGGGGTTCAGTCTTAGGAGAACCCAGGGCTTCCCCTTACACTGGTGATCTTACTAGGATATTAAATGCTACCTATGAGGTCAGAGTCCAGGGTCAGTCCATGTATAGTCTTTAGGTAGTGGCTTAGTCCCTGGAAGCTCTGGTTGCTTGGCATTGTTGTTCATATGGGGTCTCGAGCCCATTCAAGCTTTCCAATTCGTTCTCTGATTCCTCCAACGGGGGTCCTGTTCTTAGTTCAGTGGTTTGCTGCTGGCATTCGCCTCTGTATTTGCTGTATTCTGGCTGTGTCTCTCAGGAGAGATCTACATCCAGCTCCTGTCTGCCTGCACTTCTTTGCTTCATCCATCTTGTCTAATTGGGTGGCTGTATATGTATGGTCCACTCTGAATGGGTGTTCCTTCTGTGTCTGTTTTAATATTTGCCTCTCTATTCCCTGCCAAGGGTATTCTTGTTCCCCTTTTAAAGAAGGAGTGAAGCATTCACATTTTGATCATCCGTCTTGAGTTTCATGTGTTCTAGGCATCTAGGGTAATTCACGCATTTGGGCTAATAGCCACTTATCAAGGAGTGCATACCATGTGTGTTTTACTGTGATTGGGTTACCTCACTCAGGATGATATTTTCCAGTTCCAACCATTTGCCTACGAATTTCATAAACTCGTTGTTTTTGATAGCTGAGTAATATTCCATTGTGTAGATGTACCACATTTTCTGTATCCATTCCTCTGTTGAAGGGCATCTGGGTTCTTTCCAGCTTCTGGCTATTATAAATAAGGCTGCGATGAACATAGTGGAGCACGTGTCTTTTTTATATGTTGGGGCATCTTTTGGGTATATGCCCAAGAGAGGTATAGCTGGATCCTCAGGCAGTTCAATGTCCAATTTTCTGAGGAACCTCCAGACTGATTTCCAGAATGGTTGTACCAGTCTGCAATCCCACCAACAATGGAGGAGTGTTCCTCTTTCTCCACATCCTCGCCAGCATCTGCTGTCACCTGAGTTTTTGATATTAGCCATTCTCACTGGTGTGAGGTGAAATCTCAGGGTTGTTTTGATTTGCATTTCCCTTATGACTAAAGATGTTGAACATTTCTTTAGGTGTTTCTCAGCCATTCGGCATTCCTCAGCTGTGAATTCTTTGTTTAGCTCTGAACCCCATTTTTTAATAGGGTTATTTGTCTCCCTGTGGTCTAACTTCTTGAGTCCTTTGTATATTTTGGATATAAGGCCTCTATCTGTTGTAGGATTGGTGAAGATCTTTTCCCAATCTGTTTGTTGCCATTTTGTCCTAACCACAGTGTCCTTTGCCTTACAGAAGCTTTGCAGTTTTATGAGATCCCATTTGTTGATTCTTGATCGTAGAGCATAAGCCATTGGTGTTTTGTTCAGGATAAATTTTAAAATATTTAAGAGACTGTGCTCAAAGGTTTCTTGCAGCAGCAGGTAAAACATTCCTATTTTTCTTGATTAAGAAGAGTATATTCAGAGAAAGTAGAATTTGAGCTAAATCTCAGGCATTGAATATGCATTTTTTTGTGAGGTGAATCTGGAGGTCAAATGTTTTACAGAAAAGATTTAAATGAATAGGAAAGTGAACAGAATATGAGGTAAACAAATGTGACATATTTACTTACAATAAAGTTAGAACGACTGACTCAGACTCAGTCAAATGCAGAGCAAAGGAAAGTTCCTAGAATGAGGTATCATAAAATCCTGGTGTAAAGAATAGAAATAGTAGTGTGCCAAATACTTCAAAAGGTGCCAAGATTTTAATCATAATTGCCCTATAGAATAACATATTGAATATTTAATACAAATTAGTGGAACTGTTTTGGGAAAGATGAGGAACTTTGGTTTTATAGGTGTAACATAGGAATGGGTTTTTGTGATTTTAAAAGATACTGCCAGGGCCAGCTGTTGGTTAGAACAATAATATGTAAGTGTATTTGTGTGTGTGTGTGTGTGTGTGTGTGTGTGTGTGTGTGTGTGTGTGTACAGGTGCGTGCATGCTAGTGTGTACGTTTTAATTTGTGTGTGTTTGTGGATATGTATGTGTGTCTGTGTAATACATGCATGTGTATCTATTTAACAAGAATGTTATAATGTGATTACTCACAGTGTAAATGTGCTTTGCTATCTAATTTAAACTTTTGGTAAGTATTAAAACTGAGACCCAAGAAGTCCTATTTTTGTCTATGTACCATTTTCTGAACATATATGGAAAAGTTCTGTGTCATAGATGAAACACAATTTAGAAACCATAGCAATGGGATAGATAGGTAGAAAATAGAGGACATTGGGAAATTAGACTCTTTGAACAAGGAATGTTTAATATTCCCATTAAATACAATATGTTTTTAAGGTAAAATTTGTGGTAAATAAGCTCAGATTCAGGCATGAAATGGCAGTCACATTTTCTAGGCTACATTGCACAAAACATTTTGTTGTATGGAACATATCAAAATGTAAAAGGCTAAAGATTTTATTTATTCAACTGAGATATTGAAAGACATTAAGAAAGAGATCAAACAGAAATGATCTGCTCTAAAGACGTTAAAATCAAGTCTCCACAGGTTAAATAGATCAGTGAAAGTTAACAAGACACATAGCAACAATCTTCATAAACAGCCTAAATTCTTTTTTTTTTTATTAACTTGAGTATTTCTTATATACATTTCGAGTGTTATTCCCTTTCCCGGTTTCCGGGCAAACAGCCCCCTCCCCCCTCCCCTTCCTTATGGGTGTTCCCCTCCCAACCCTCCCCCCATTGCCGCCCTCCCCCCATAGACTAGTTCACTGGGGGTTCAGTCTTAGCAGGACCCAGGGCTTCCCCTTCCACTGGTGCTCTTACTAGGATATTCATTGCTACCTATGGGGTCAGAGTCCAGGGTCAGTCCATGTATAGTCTTTAGGTAGTGGCTTAGTCCCTGGAAGCTCTGGTTGCTTGGCATTGTTGTACTTTTGGGGTCTCGAGCCCCTTCAAGCTCTTCCAGTTCTTTCTCTGATTCCTTCAATGGGGACCTATTCTCAGTTCAGTGGTTTGCTGCTGGTATTCGCCTCTGTATTTGCTGTATTCTGGTTGTGTCTCTCAGGAGAGATCTACATCCGGCTCCTGTCGGTCTGCACTTCTTTGCTTCATCCATCTTGTCTAATTGGGTGGCTGTATATGTATGGGCCACATGTGGGGCAGGCTCTGAATGGGTGTTCCTTCAGTCTCTGTTTTAATCTTTGCCTCTCCCTTCCCTGCCAAGGGTATTCTTTTTCCTCATTTAAAGAAGGAGTGAAGCATTCACATTTTGATCATCCGTCTTGAGTTTCGTTTGTTCTAGGGATCTAGGGTAATTCAAGCATTTGGGCTAATAGCCACTTATCAATGAGTGCATACCATGTATGTCTTTCTGTGATTGGGTCAGCTCACTCAGGATGATATTTTCCAGTTCCAACCATTTGCCTACGAATTTCATAAACTCGTTGTTTTTGATAGCTGAGTAATATTCCATTGTGTAGATGTACCACATTTTCTGTATCCATTCCTCTGTTGAAGGGCATCTGGGTTCTTTCCATTTTCTGGCTATTATAAATAAGGCTGCGATGAACATAGTGGAGCACGTGTCTCTTTTATATGTTGAGGCATCTTTTGGGTATATGCCCAAGAGAGGTATAGCTGGATCCTCAGGCAGTTCAATGTCCAATTTTCTGAGGAACCTCCAGACTGATTTCCAGAATGGTTTTACCAGTCTGCAATCCCACCAACAATGGAGGAGTGTTCCTCTTTCTCCACATCCTCGCCAGCATCTGCTGTCACCTGAGTTTTTGATCTTAGCCAATCGCACTGGTGTGAGGTGAAATCTCAGGGTTGTTTTGATTTGCATTTCCCTTATGACTAAAGATGTTGAACATTTCTTTAGGTGTTTCTCAGCCATTTGGCATTCCTCAGCTGTGAATTCTTTGTTTAGCTCTGAACCCCATTTTTTAATAGGGTTATTTGTTTCCCTGCGGTCTAACTTCTTGAGTTCTTTGTATATTTTGGATATAAGGCCTCTATCTGTTGTAGGATTGGTAAAGATCTTTTCCCAATCTGTTGGTTGCCGTTTTGTCCTAACCACAGTGTCCTTTGCCTTACAGAAGCTTTGCAGTTTTATGAGATCCCATTTGTCGATTCTTGATCTTAGAGCATAAGCCATTGGTGTTTTGTTCAGGAAATTTTTTCCAGTGCCCATGTGTTCCAGATGCTTCCCTAACCTAAATTCTTAAAAACACACTCTACACAATGTCTAGTATAAAATAAACTAATGTTGTCATATTGAGGAATAATACTGTAAGATGGCAAATTGAAGGCAATATTGTCAGGGAAATTACTAATATATATATATATATATATATATCTCATATAAATATATTTTACATGTATTTATTTCAATACATATATTTAACATGCTTGCACACAAAATGGATACATTTATTATATTATATGGTATATATTAATATAGTAAATATATTAAGAGGAGTTGGAGGTGAATGTATTATTAATATGTAATATGCATTTAATAATTTATAAAAATTTAAAAATTAAAACTAAATTGTAAGAGATCTGAACACACAGAAGTGTGGAAAATCCTGAGACCACAAGACAGACTGCCACTTCTGCCCACCTTTGGCCACATCCTTGGCCCAAGAGGAAACTACATAGTGCTTCTGGACACCGGAATATAGGAGGACTTAGGAGCAGGAACCCATGGTCCTGGTCTGCACCCTGAACTGAACTGAGCCTATCAAACAGCTCCCTGTACCCAAATCCCATGGGGAAGAAAGCTGGACCCTCAGAAGTGCATACACTCTTGAGAATTCAGAGATTACTCTCTGCCCTTATTCCCTAACCAAGAGGAAATCTCCTAGTGCCATCTGTACTGTCTGGGCCTAGAGACCTAGGAGGGGTCAGGGGCAGGAACCTTCCAGTTCCTGCCTGCACTGAAAGCTGAAAGCCAGCCTCCAGGAGCAACTACTTACGTGAGAGCAAAACACTCTGTTCCCAGAACCAGCTGAAAGAAAACAGGAAAACAGGTCTACAGAAGTGCTAACACACAGGCCTACAGTAGGGTCAAGCCACTGTCAGAAATGGGAATATAAGCTAAGACCAGAGACAACCAGATGGCAAGAGGCAAGGACAGGAACCTAAGCAGAACAAATCAAGACTACTGGCATCATCAGAGCCCAGTTCTCCCAACAAAAAAATATTGGATATCCAAAAACACTAGAAAAGCAAAATTAAGATTTAAAATCACAATTTAAGATGAGGATAGAGAACTTTAAAAAGAACATAAATAACTCCCTCAAATAAATACAGGACAACACAAGTAAACAAGTAGAGGCCCTTAAAGAGGAAACAAAAAAATCCCTTAAAGAATTAAAAAAGAAAAAAAAAAACCCACAAGCAAACACGTCAAGGAATTGAACAAAACCATACAGGATTTAAACATGAAAATAGAAACAATAAAGAAAGAACACAGGGAGAGAACCCTGAAGATAGAAATCCTAGGAAAGAAATCAGAAGTCATAGATGCAAGCATTACCAACAGAATATAAAAGATAGAAGAGAAAATCTCAGGGGCAGAAGATACCATAGAAAACATCGACACAAACTTCAAAGATAATGTAAAACCCAAAAGATCCATGAAATCCAGGACACAATGAGAAGATTAAACCTAAGGATAACAGGTAAAGAAGAGAGTGAAGACTCCCAATTTAAAGGGCCAGTAATATCTTCAACAAAATTATAAAAGAAAACTTACCTAACCTAAAGAAAGAGATGGCCATAAACATACAAGAAGCCTACAGATCTGCGAATAGATTGGACCAGAAGAGAAATTCCTCCTGTCACATAATATTCAAAACACCAAATGCACAAAACACAGAAAGAATATTAAAAGCAGTAAGGGAAAAAGGTCAAGTAATATATAAAGGCAGACTTATCAGAAGCACACCAGACTTCTCACCAGAGACTATAAAAGCCAGATCCTGGACAGATGTCATACAGACCCTAGGAGAACACAAATGCCATCCCAGGCTTCTGTATCCAGCAAAACTCTCAATTAACATTGAGGGAGAAACCAAGATATTCCATGACAAAACCAAATTAACACCATATCTTTCTCCAAATCCAGCCCTACACCATATAATAAATGGAACAGCCCAACACAAGGAGGTAAACTACAGCCTAGAAAAAGGAAGAAAGTAATCTACTTGCAACAAAACCAAAAGAAGAGAGACACACAAACATAATTCCAAGTCTAAATATGAAAATAACAGGAAAGAACCATCAATATTCCTTAATACTCTCAACATAAATGGAATAAATTCCTCAATAAAAAGACAAAGACTAACAGACTGGATACAAGAAGAGGACCCAGTAGTTTGCTGTATACAGGAAATATACTTCAGAGACAAAGACAGACACTATCTCAGAGTAAAACACTGGGAAAAAAATTCCCAAGCAAATGGTCCAAAGAAACAAGCTAGCCTAGTCATTCTAAAATTGAATAAAATTTACTTTTGACCAAAATTCATCAAAAAAAATCCACCAAGGTGAGCTCTCAATCCTAAAATTCTATGCTCCAAATGCAAGGGCAACTACATTCATAAAAGACAACTTACTAAAGCTCAAATCATAAATTGTACCTCACACAATAATAGTAGGAGATTTTAACACCCCACTCTCACCAATGGACAGATCATGGAAACAGAAATTATACAGAAACATAGAGAAACTAACAGAAGTTATGAACCAAATAGACCTAACAGATATTGATAGAACACTCCATCCTAAAACAAAAGGATATAGTTTCTTCTCGGCACCTCATGGTATGTTCTCAAAAATTCACCATAAATTGGTTAAAAAACAGGCCTCAACAGATACATAAAGACAGAAATAATCCCATGCATCCTATCAGGTCACCATGGATTAAGTCTGGTCTTGAATAACAACAATAACGACAGAACACCCATAGAATACATGGAAGTTGAACAACACTCCACTCAATGGTAACTTGGTCAATGAAGAAATAACGAAACAAATTAAAGACTTTTTATAATTTAGTGAAAATGAAGCTACAACATACCAAAACTTATGGGAAACAATGAAAGCAGCGCTAAGAGGAAAACTCATAGCTATTAGTGCCTGCAAAAAGAATGAGGAGAGAGCATACATCAGCAGCTTGACAGCACACCTAAAAGCTCTCAAACAAAAAGAAACAAACACACCCAAGAGGAGTAGAAGGCAGGAAAAAAATCAAACTTAAGGATGAAATCAACCAAGTAGAAACAAAAAATACTATAGAAAAAAATCAACAAAACCAAGAGTGGTTTCTTTGAGAAAATTAACAAGATAAATAAACCCTTAGCTAGACTTACCAGAGATCATAGAGATAGTATCCAAATTAACAAAATCAGAAAAGAAAAGGGAGACAGCAACAGACTCTGGAGAAATCCAAAAATCATCATCCTACTACAAACGACTATATTCAACAAAACTGGGAAATCTGGAGGAAATGGACAATTTTCTAGACAAATAACAGGTACCAAAGTTAAAACAGGAACAGATAAACCATCTAAACAACCCATAACAGTCTCCCAACCAAAAAGAACAAAGGACCAGAAGGGTTTAGTGCATAATTCTATCAGACTTTCCTTGAAGAACTCATATCATTTCTGTCCAAACTTTTCCACAAAATAGAAACACACTGAGCACGACGAAATTCCATCTATGAAGTCACAATTACTCTTATACCTAAACCATACAAAGATGAAACAAGGAAAGAAAACTTCATACCAATTTCCCTTATGAATATCGATGCAAAAATACTCAAAAAAATTCTTGCAAACTGAATCCAAGAACATATCCAAATGATCATCCATCATGATCAAATAGGCTTCAACCAAGGGATGCAGGGATGGTTCAATATATGGAAATCTATCAATGTAATCAACTATATAAACAAACTCAAAAATGAAAACTACGTGATCATTTCATTAGATGCTGGAAAGCATTTGACAAAATTCAACATCCCTTCATGATAAAAGTCCTGGAAAAATCAGGAATTCAAGGCCCATACGTAAACATAGAAAAAGTAATATACAGCAAACCAGTAGGTAACATTAAACTGAATGGAGAGAAACTTGAAGCAATCCCATTCAAATCAGGGACTAGACAAGGCTGCCCACTTTCTTCCTACTTATTCAATATTGTTCTTGAAGTCCTAGCCAGAGTAATCAGACAATAAAAGGAGATCAAATGGATACAAATTGGAAAGGAAGAAGTTAAAAAATCACTATTTGAAGATGATATTATAATATATTTAAGTGACCCCAAAAGTTCCATCAGAGAACTACTAAGCCTGATAAAAAACTTAAGCAAAGTTGGGTATAAAATTAACTGAAACAAATCAGTAGCCTTACTCTACTCAAAGGATAAACAGGATGAGAAAGAAACTAGGGAAATGACACCCTTCACAATAGTCACAAATAATATAAAATACCTCGGTGTGACTCTACCCAAGTAAGTGAAAGATCTGTATACAAGAACTTCAAGTCTCTGAAGAAAGAAGTTGAAGAAGATCTCAGAAGATGAAAAGACTTCCTCATGCATTGGCAGGATTAATATAGTAAAAATGGCCATTTTGCCAAAAGAAATCTACAAATTCAATGCAATCCCCATCAAGATCCCAAGTCAATTCTTCATAGAGATAGAAAGAGAAATTTGCAAATTCATTTGGAATAACAAAAAACTCAGGATGGTGATAGCTATAATCAACAATAAAATAGCTTCTGAGGGAATCAACTCAAACAGTATTACAGAGCAATAGTGATGAAAACTGTATGGTATTGGTACAGAGACAGACAGATAGACCAGTGGAATAGAATTGAAGACCCAGAAATGAACTCACACACTTAGGGTCACTTGATTTTTGACAAAGGAGCCAAAACCATCCAATGGAAGAAAAGATAGCATTTTCAGCAAATTGTGCCAGTTCAACTGGTGGTCAACATGTAGAAAAATGCAAATTGATCCATTCTAATCTCCCTGTACAAAGCTTAAGTCCAAGTTGATCAAGGACCTCCACATCAAACCAGATACACTCAAACTAATAGAAGAGAAAATGAGGAAGAATCTTGAACACATGGGTATTTGGGAAATTTTCCTGGAAAAAACACCAATGGCTTATGCTCTAAGATCAAGAATCTACAAATGGGACCTCATAGAAATGCAAAGCTTCTGTAAGGCAAAGGACACTGTCATTAGGACAAGATGACAACCAACAGATTGGGAAAAGATTTTACAAATCTTACATCTAATAGAGGGCTAATATTCAAAATATACAAATAACTCTAGAAATTAGGCTCCACAGAGCCAAATAATCCTATTAAAATGGGGTAGAGAGTTAAACAAAGAATTCTCAGTTGAGGAATATCGAATGGCTGAAAAGCACCTAAAGAAATGTTTAACATCCTTAGCATAAGGGAAATGCAAATCAAAACAACCCTGAGATTTCATCTCCTACCAGTCAGAATGGCTAAGATAAAAATCTCAGGCGACAGCAGATGCTGGCAAGGAGGTGGAGAAAGAGGAACACTTCTCCATTGTTGGTGCTATTGCAAATTGGTACAACCACTCTGGAAATCGGTCTGAAGGTTTTTCAGAAAATTGAACATTCCACTACCTGAGGACCCTGGTATATCTCTCTTGGGCATATATGCAAAAGATGCTCCAACATACAGCAAAGATACATGCTCCTCTATATTCCATAGCAGCCTTATTTATAATAGCCAATTGCTGGGATGAACCTATATGCCCTTCAAATGAGAAATGGATACAGAAAATATGGTATATCTACACAATGGAGTGCTACTCAGCTATCAAAAACAATGAATTCATGAAATTCATAGGCAAATGGAAGGAACAAGAAAATATCATGCTGAGTGAGGAATCCCAATCATAGATAAACACAGATGGCATGCCGTGACTAATAAATTGATATTAGCCCAAAATCTCGAATTACCCAAGATGCAACCCACAGACCACATGAATCTTAAGAAGGATGACCAAAATGAGGCTGTTCCACTCCTTCTTAAAATGGGGAACAAAAGTATTTATAGGAATGGATGTGGAGACAAAGTTTCGAGCAGAGACTGCCGTACATATGGCCCATTTATAAACAGCCACCCAAACTAGGTTAGATTGATGAAGCTAATAAGAGCATGCTGACAGGAAGTGGATATAGATCTTTCCTGAGAGACACACCCAGAACATGTCAAATACAGAGGTGAATGCTAGCAGCAAACCACTGAATTGAGAATGGGACCCCCGTTGGAAGAAGTAGAGAAAGGATTGAATGAGCTAAAGGAGCTTATAACTCCATAAGAACAACTATGCCAATCAACCAGAGCTTCTAGGACTAAACCATTACCCAAAAACTATACATCGACTGACCCATGGCTTCTACTGCTTATGTAGCTGAGGATGGTCTTTCTAAGCAACAATGGAAGGAGAAACCCTTGATCCTGCCAAGGTTGGACCCCCAGTGTAAGGGATTGTGTGTGGGAGGGATTGGTATGGTTGGGTGACTGGCGAAGGGAACAGTCTTATTGAAGAAGTGGAGGGAGAGGTGATAGGGGGCTTAAAGACAGGAAACAGGGAAAGGGAATAACATTTGAAATGTAAATAAAGAAATATCCAATAAAAAAGTAAAAAAAAACAACTAAATTGCATTCATATGCTATATATAATGTATATTATCAATAACTGATCTGTATAAGATATAGATAAAAGTATTGACTTAATAGATCTAATGTAATACTTAGCCTTGTTCTACATATTATACAATCTATCCTGTTGACCATAATGATATAAATGTAATTTTTTTCATACTAAAGTGTATATTTATTCTCTAAGGAAACCATCAGAAGATTTTAATAAGAACCATAACAAAAAAATCTAATCTAAGTGAGGAAAGGAACTGATAAAAGGGGCAAATACGTAGAGCGCTTACCTAGGAAGCGCAAGGCCCTGGGTTCGGTCCCCAGCTCCGAAAAAAAGAACCAAAAAAAGGGGGGGGGGCAAATACAAAGGATGCAAAAAGAACCAAAGGAGCAAATGGTACAAGAAATTGAACAACAATAAAGAAGTTTTAGAACCAGCTTTACAACCAGTTGTATTAAAATCAAATGATCTAATCATTACAAGTCAACACAGTTGCCCTTTGATAGCAGATTGCTGATACACAGCTGATAACATCGTAATTATGTATTATCAACACATTGATCAATCATGAGTCTCTGCATGACCCACAGCAAAAATAATCTCTGACCAAAGAGCATCCCGTGTCTATAGGTTGAAAGGTAAATATTTAAAATGTAGACCAAGAGCATGACTATTTTACAAAACAACAGAAGCTTCTCCTTTAGTACCTCAGGCTTCCTCAGGCATCAATCTTGTCCAGGTTTACATAAACAGGAACAGCTTCGCACCCAACTGAAAAACCCATAAGCTTCGCGCCACTATTTCAAAAGGGAGCACACCTTGCCTGCATACTTGCACTATTCAAAGCTCAGGGGACTTTGTATTTTAGGGGTCAAAAAGAATATAATCATTAGAATGTGGTAAGGAAAGTGTGAAATGTTGACTGATTGACCTGGTATGCCTGTTGTACACAAATCAACTCACAACAACTGCTGCTGATCCGAACAAGATTTGCACAAAATCAAGCTAGTTAAACAATTCCAGCAGAACAGAGGTACAGAGGCTGCATCCCTACAGGGAAAGCTCTTGCCACTGTTGGCTTCTGAGGGAGGGTAAGCACTCTCCTTTGAGGTTGCAGCAGCTGGCAGCTTGATCCTATTCCAGCCAATGACTACACACCCATGTGCATGTGGGTGGTACTAATTGGACTCAGGTGGTTTTTGACCAGAAAAACAAATAAAAAGAGGACATGAAGCTGGGTGAGAGATGGGGGTGGCTTCTAAGAGAAGTTGGAAGGAGAAGGTAGCCAGATATGAATAACATGTAGCATACATTGAATAAATATATGGAAAATTTAAAGGCATAAAATATTATTTAACATTTTAATTCAATTTCCTCAATAATTTATGACATAAAATGGATAGTCTCAGTTAATATAATTATAGATAAATAGAAAATGTGGAGACATAACCACATTTAAAGTCAATAACATCAAGAACTATGTGCTACTGCAAAAAAATGTACTGCCATAGAGGACTTGGATGTTTAATATAATTAAAAGCAAAAGAATATGAATGAAATAAAATGCAAATTGAATGCTGATGCCTAACATTGCTGTCATGAGTTTTTCTTTTTGAACCCTAATTCTATATAAGCAAGACAGCATACTTTCATATTGTTTTTTACAGAGACTCCCCAAATAATATTTGAATTTCTTATTTTGGCTTCCTGATTAACAATTTTCTGAGATTCCATTCTTACCATGCAGAGTTAATGATATTTTGAATTATGCATCTCTTCCTTCATTTGTGTTATTGAGTTCATATTTCTTCTAGTCTTAACCAACGTTGCCATTTGTCCTGGTTAATTTTATTCTCAAGTTGATAAAATCTAGGATCACAATTCTCCAGATAAGAAAGGTATATGATTAAATTCATTGTACATTTTCATATTTATTAACTGATGTAAGAGGGACTAGCTGGGTGGATATGGTCTGTAAAAGAAAACTAGTCAGACATGAGCAAGAAAGAAATCCAGTATCTTTCCTCTGTTTTCTGCTGAGGTTCTTGCCCTGACTTCTTCCCTCATTGGTGGACTGTGACTTCAGCAGGCTTAAGCTGGAGTAAATCTTTCCACTCCTCAATTTGCTTTTAGTCATAGTGTTTGCACAGAAAAAGATAAGCAAATTACAATGCAGTTTAATGCAACACCAAATTTGAATATGATCTATCCATGGTATTGTAACTTGGTGTGAACAAATTCTAGCACTGTCCAGGAGACACACTATAAATGTGCACAGTATAATATAAAGTAATATAAGCAGCTAATAGAACTAAAATAAAGTTTAACCTTTTCCTTTGAAGAAACACATCTACCATTTGAAAAGTGTTATCCTGTCTTTATCACCATTTTTTTAAAACTTTTATTGATTATTTTATTTATTTACATTTCAAATGTTATCCCCTTTCCCAGTTTCCCATTCGTAAACCCCCTATTGCACCCCCAACAAACCTGATTCTATGAAACTGCTCCTCCACCCACCTACCCACTCCCACCTCTGCCCAGGCATTCTCTTACTCTGGGGCATCAAGCCTTCACAGAACCAAGGGCCTCTCCTCCCCTGATGCCAGACACGGCCTTCCTCTGATACTTAAGCAGCTAGAGCCATGAGTCCCTGCATATTTACTCTTTGGTTGGTGGTTTAGTCCCTGAGAGAACTGGAGGTTCTGGTTGGTTGACATTGTTGTCCTTCCAATGGGGTTGCAAGCCCCTTCAGCTCCTCAGTTCTTTCTCTAACTCCTCCATTGTGGTCCCAGTGCTCAGTTCAATGGTTGCCTGTGAGCATCTTCCTCTGTATTTGTTGAGCTCTGGCAGAGCTTCTCAGGAGACAGCTATATCAGGCTCCTGTTAGCAAGCACTTCTTGTAATCAATAGTCCCTGGGTTTGGTGGCTGCAAATGGGATGGATCCCCAGGTGGAGCAGTCTCTGGATGGCCTTTCCTATAGTTTCTGCTCCACTCTCTGTCCCTGTCTTAGCCAGGAGCTATGCTGGGTTAATCTTTTTTATTATTTTAATTTTATTTTTCTTGGATATTTTATGTATTTACATTTCAAATGTTATCCCCTTCCCCCCTCCTATACTCCCTCTCACATGCCCCTGCTTCTATGAGGTTGCTCCCACTCCCACCCACCAACTACCACTTCAAAGCCCTGGCATTCCCCTACATTTGGGAAACAATGTTTCACAGAACCAAGGCCTTTTTCCTCCTCTTGATGCTGGGCAATGCCATCCTCTGCTACATCTGTGGCTGGAGCCATGGGTCCCTCCATGTGTACTCATTGGCTAGTGGTTTAGTCCCTGGGTGCTCTGGAGGATCTGGTTGGTTGATATTGTTGTTCTTCTTAAGAGGTTACAAACCCCTTCAGGTCCTTCAGTCCTTTCTCTAACTCTTCATTTGGTTCTCCATGCTCTGTCCAATGGTTAGTTGCAAGCATCTACATCTGTATCAGTGAGGCTCTGGCAGAGCTTCTCAGTAGACATCCATATCTGACTCCTGTCAGCAATAATTTCTTGGCATCAGCAGTGACTGGGTTTGGTAACTGGATATGGAATGGATCTCCAGGTAGGTCAGTCTCCGAATGACCTTGTCATCAGTCCCTGCTCTATCCTTTCCATGTATTTCTCCCTGTGAGTATTCTCTTCTCCCAAGAAAGACTAATGCATCCACATTTCGGTTTTTCTTCTTCTTGAGCTTCATATGATCTGTGAATTTTTTTCTTAGGTATTCCAAGCTTTTGGGCTAAAATCCACTTATCAGTGAGTGCATACCATGTGTGTTCTTTTGTGACTGGGTTACCTCACTCAGGATGATATTTTCTAGCTCCATCCATTTGCCTAAGAATTTCATGAAGTCATTATTTTTAATAGCTGAATAGTACTCCATTTTGTAATTGTACAATGTTTTGAATATCCTCTAACGAAGGTCATCTAGGTTCTTTCCAGCTTCTGGCTATTACAAATAAGGCTGCTTGGAGCATCTTTTGGGTATATCCCCAGGAGAGTTATAACTGGGTCCTCAGGTAGTGCAATATCCAATGCTGTGAGGAACCTCCAGACTGATTTCCAGAGTGGTTGTACCTGCTTGCAATCCCACCAACAATGGAGGAGTCTTCCCTTTGCTCCACATCCTCATCAGCATCTGCTGTCACCTGAGTTTTTTATCTTAGCCATTGTGACTGCTGTGAGGTGGAATGTCAGGGTTCTTTAGATTTACATTTCCCTGATGTCTAAGAATGTTGAACATTTCTTTAGGTGCTCTTCGGCCACTCAATATTCCTTAGCTGAGAATGCTTTGTTCAACTCTGGACCCCATTTTTAATAGGATTATTTGATTCTCTGGAGTCTTACTTCTTGAGTTCTTTGTATATGTTGGATATTAGCCCTATATTGGATGTAGGATTGGTAAACATCTTTTCCTAATTTGTTGGTATTAACTACTGCTGCAATAAACCTGTAAGCACAGTCTCTTAAATTTATTTTAAAATTTGTATATTGTTTTTAAAATTATGTTCTCTTCATTTTTGTATGCTTCTCTCTTCTACTCTTACACAGATAGAATGGAATGACTTATATTAGTTTGGTGGAAAGTAAATTAGTATGTGAAAAGAATCACAATTTCAATAACCATTATGAGACATTTACTACTTTAAATGAAGTAACTCTGATTTTTCTTATACCTTCCAATGACTGAAATATTGAACAGTACAAAATCACGCAACAGCAAGAACCCAATTTGTTGATTGCTCTTTAGTGTCCTTTGCCTTACAGAAGATTTGCAATTTTATGAGGTCCCATTTGTTTATTCTTGATCTTAAAGCATAAGCCATTGGTGTTCTGTTCAGGAAATTTTCCCTTGTGCCTATGTGTTCAAGAATCTTCCTCACTCTCTCTTCTATTAGTTTCAATGTATCTGGTTTTATGTGGTCTTTGATCCACTCGTACTTGAGCTTTGTACAAGGAGATAAGAATGGGTCAGTTTACATTCTTTTACATGCTGACCTCCAGATGAACCAGCATCTTTTGTTGAAAATGTTATCTTTTTTTTTTTCTATTGGATAGTTTTAGCTCCATTCTCAAAGATCAAGTGACCATAGGATAAAGGTGGGAGGCCCCATACCTCAACCACAGACCATGCTTGACCTCTGGATTTGGTCTCTAAGATTCACTCTCCCCTTTGCTTGGCATTTCAGCTAATGTCCTCCCTGTTGGGTCCTGGCAACCTCTCACTTTCCTGGCATCTGGGACTTTCTGTGTTATCCCAAGTTCCCAATCTTGTATTGCTACACACCTCTGTTCAATTTCCTGACCCTCTGGACATCTCTGTCTTTTCTAACTCCTGATCCTGTTCCCCCATTTCTTCTTCCCTTCCGCCATTCCTTTCAGGTCTCTCCTACTCTCTATTTCCTGTGAAAATTTTGTTCCCCCTTCTAAGTAGAACTGAAGCATCCACACTTTGGTCTTCCTTCTAATGCTTACATGAATAAAATCAACACAGTGTATCAAAAGCATATTTATATGTGAACATTTATGCCAATTAAAATAAAAAATGCTAAAAATAATAAAAGGTTATTGTTTTATATTTATTATTTTCAGTTACTTATATCCAGATGCTCAGCTGGGCTTGGTAGCTCAAACGTTAAATTCCCAAACTCTAGAGAAAAAAGTACTGGTATTTCTCTGAGTTAGATTGCCTGTATTGTGAGAGCATGTAGTGTGGTAGGGATGTGTGGAGATCAGAGATGAGTTTGGCGAAGGGATGGTGAGTGAATACAATAAAAATGTTATATGACACTTCCAATGAACTAATAAGATTTATCATTAAAACAAACAATTGAGCAGAAAACACATAAAAAAATCAGATTTTTATAGTATGATGTTGTTTCCTCATAGAAACCTCATGTGTTCTCAACACTGTTGAAAGAAACAAAGAATAATCTTGGTATTATACACATATACAAAATATTATACAGAACCAAGAGAAAATACCGCAGTTGGGCATTTCATCAAAAAAAAAGGAAAGATAATGACCAAGCAAGGTTAGTAAGCGCACAGGGACAGAATGGTCACAGACTTTTATTCTAAATCTGGGTTGAACATTTCCTTTCCCCATTAGCTGTGGTCTGACCACAATCTTTAAAAATTAGGTAATTCTAGTAGAAGAATCAGAGAAAAGAAAAGAACAAAATGTGAATATTTTGACCACTTAAATCACTCAAACTCCTAGAATGCAAAAGGGCATTTTTTTTAACATAAGGTTTATAGATATACATGGAATTAAACCACTGACTTAACATTTTTACAAATTGGGAAAAATAACATTAACAGGAAAGTCTAACAGTTGGAGGAGATAAAACCATTGAATTCAGAGTTTTAAACGTTGAGTTCTAAAAAATAATTAAAAGAAAATGTATAGTATTTCACAGAAAAGACTGCTCTTTGATGTTTCTTACATCGATTCCTTCTCTGTTGTGTGAAAGACAGGTTGTGGAAAATAAAAAACCACTTTGGACCACCTAGCTTGCAAGAAACAGAATTTTGAATTATGTACATTAAATTATCAATTTTAGCTTTTCTAAAAATTACAATTCAAAAGCAAAATCAAATATTTGTGCCTGGAAGATGAAAGCTGATATTCTTTACATAATATGGTAAAGCAGTACATCATTAGTTTCAATAATTTCTGTGCTGTATTAATGGCAATTTATTCTTTGTATGTTATCATTCTAAATCTAACTATTCATTTAACAAAATAAATTATCATCTATCGCATTAGGTTTTCTATTGGACTCAAATGACTTAAACTTATATATAATGTAACTAATATCATGTTTGGTATTTAAAGTTGGTATGATTTTGTTTGTATTTATTTTCATATGTGTATATTTATGTGCATGGTACAAATGTATATGAATGTGTTTTTGTGTGTGCACATCTGTGTCTATAAGCACTCCAAATATTGCAATACATGCGGGTCAACACATGTACCCAGATTTTATAGAGGTTTGGGTTCTGAATTTCAGTTATTATTTTCTGGATTGCTTTCCTCCCATCTCCTTAATCTCATAGAATTTGTATTATTTAAAAGTAACATACCAGTTATGATCCAAAAATTGCAATATAAATGTTTTCCATTCCCACTGCATTTTTAGGATCTGAAATTAATATGCAGATATAAGTTTATTGACATGATTTACAAATAGCTAAAATTTTAAAATAAATTTTGACCAATAATACATTTCCTTGTAAAATGTGTTGGTGATATTTGTTACATTAGCTTTTTCTGTTAACCTTTGATGTTGCACAGATTGGTTTAGTTTTTAATCTACAGATAATTAGATGATTACAGATAGTCTGTCTTTTAGGATAAAAGATTTGCACCCATATTTATAAACCAAATGACATTGAAAATTAGAAATCTCTGCTCTCTGAGCTCTGGTAACTATCATCTATGTAATTTGGGTGCTGGTAACGTTACAATGAGTGTCAAGGGCATGCAACAAGAAATACACAAGAGGTAGAATTAAAAGCATGTTCGTGAGAGAAGCCTGGATAGGGGGGGGAGAAATGGTGTCTGGGAGTTTACCTCAGTTTACAGCCGAGGCAGTTACATTGTCCTGAAGGATTAAAAAAAAAATAAAAGAGATAGTAGTAATTTTTGACCAAGGAAAAGTTTATGCAAATAAATGCATAAAATTATTTAAAAAATGATCATTGAAATTCTAAGACCTGTGAAGACTGCACGTGAAGATGGGAAAAATGAAACTCCCAGATCACGTGTTCCCTTTCCCCTGAACACAACAGAAGCTGATACTGTCATCAGTTAGATTAAATGGACCGCCTACCTGTAGTTATCCGGCTAGGTTATCTCAGGTGTCTACCTGTTGTTTGCTGTTACAGATATGCTGGCAGCACTCTGATAGACATAATTTTGCAAGAACTGTGATTTACCATAAAAATCACATTCCAAATTTCTGAACAACTAGACTCATGTCACACTACAATGTTTCATCAAGACCAGGAGGCCAAGAACCACTGACCTTGTCATTGCAAACTGGCTTATGCTGATACGTGAACTAGACAGGGAACACAAGAGTCAAGAGTTTGTTCTGTTAGTTGGTTTAAAAAGAAATCCTCAGGGCCACTTTCACTTTGCAGGCTAGAAATTATACCTTTAGTGATTTAAAGAAAAACACAGAGCCTATCAAGTTTGTCTGTCAGTGTTTTTCATAGTATGCTGTATGCATGAATCTCTTGTTTGTGTGTGCTATGATATTACCTGGTATTTAAGTTAGAGGTTGGATCTGCTTACTTCAGACATATCTCTAGCTATATGTTTATGTATCCTTTAAAATATGATCATCCTAGTTTAATATAATGCCTTGATATAGTACATATATTTAAACCAAATAAAACTGTGAATTCATTTAGATAATATATATTTGATTATATTATATATTATATATAAATATTTGAGTGGCTCATATCTGTACTCCTAGCAACTGAGATATTGAAGTAAAATTGCTATGAATTTGAAGCCAGTCTCAACTATGTATTGAGACACTATCTAAAAAACAAAACAAAACACATTCATTTAAACTGAAAATGTAAATGTAATGGACTGATTAACAAAGCTCATGTGGTAAAAAATGAAAGGTCAAAGCTAAAATGACCTTTGGCTGAGATCTTGCAATGTGACTGTCACAAATAGGTATTGTACTACCTCATAGTGCTAAACTAGCAAATACTACGGAATAAATAAATCATCATGCTCACAGAGGTAATTACTAACTTATTTGATGAATATTTATTTTCAGGTCTCTTTTTGCAATTTTTTTTACTAATGTGCATTTGGAGGGTCCTTTATAAGATGTGAAATAAAATCTTTAATTTTTTTAAATTAAGTTGTTACATTTTCTAAAATATTGATAAAGTATAAGCAATAAATAGGCCATAGACCAATCTGAGAGTTGATTGTAAGTATTTAATTTAACTCATTTGTAATAGTTTAGAATACTATCAGAAAAAAATATCAAAAGAAAATGCAAAAGTGTTATACTAAGAACACTTACTGAATTGAATTTACAGTTACAGACAATGATAATGATCAGTCATTTCTTTCCTAAATGACGTTTAGAAAACTGAGGAAAAGAGATATTATGGGAGAAGCATAGTAGGTAACATTAATGCTCAAATATAGTTTGAACTTAGATGTTCATTTTAATACTGTGTTCTAAATTATTTCTTGTGGTTATTATTATTTTTAAATACTGAGGATTGAAACCAGAGATTTCTGCCTATCTGAAATATCATTTTTAACCTTATACTGCTTTTAAGTATGAACTTTTTAAATTAATGAATCAACATTTAAATCATAATCATATCTTATCACATTAGCCCACTCCAGATATATATTTTGAACCTACCTTGAGAAATCAGATTTGTGAACTTGATTGTAATGTAGAAAATAAGACACAATGACAGAGAATTCTAGTTCTTTATGGCTATCAGTTCAGTTATCTTGATTATTAAGCTGTGATGGGATAGCAGCATAGACAACTTCTCTGTGAGTGATACTCTAGGCTTTAAGTAATCCTATGGTCAGTGCTAGGACCTTAAACCTTAATATACCCTAGCATGGAAAGGAATAAGACTACTCTAATTTTATAATGTTTGTAGAATTTCTAGTTGTTTCATAGTCAATAAAAACAAATACATAAAAGGAGATCCAGCTCAAGGGGAGGTCCAAGGCCTGATATTATTACTGAGGCTATGGAGTGATCACAAAAAGGAGCCGATCATGACTGCCCTCCAAACGACCCACCTAGCTGCTGAAAAAGTCAGATGCAGATATTTACAAGAACCCCCATGGACAGAAGCTGCTGCCTACGATGGTTGAATTAGAGAAAAGCTGGAAGAAGCTGAGGAGGAGGACCAGCAGTTTCAATTAACCTGGACTCCCAAGATCTCTCAGACACTAGATCACACACAAGGCAGCATAAACCAGCTGTGAAGAGGCCTCCAACGCACATACAGCAGAGGACTTTCGGGTCTGTGTTCAGTTAGAAAAGATGCGCCTAACCCTCAAGAGACTGGAGGCCCCAAGAAGTTTAGAGGTCTGGTGGGGAAGGTGGGTGGGGATACCCTCATGGAGAATTGGGGAGGAGTGGGGAGGAGATATGAGGTGTGGAACAGTCTGAGGGTGGACTGGGAGGGGAATAAAATCTAGAGTGTAAAAAAAGATTAAATAAAAAAAATTATGTCAAAGTGTATATTTAACATAATCCTTGGATGATCATGCTACCACCAGTTCTTATTAAGCAGGAACATATTTTTATTGTTACAATAACACTCCCTATCATGGTAGACCTGGCACAGAAAGGAGACTCCAGTGTTTATAAGTTCCTGATTAGAAACGAGTTTAAGATATTATGGACAAGTTTAAGGAAACAATAGAATTCGTGACATACCACTTGAACCAATCAGTAAGCAGAGTCATTCTGATGCATTTCCTGAAAAATTTTAAACTCTCGAAGGTCTAATTTCACAGAAAGGGGTTAAAAATTGTAGCATTGATATTAATGTTTTTTGGTGGGGGAGCAAAAGGAATGTATATTTTCCTTGGTTTCTAGTATAATTTGATATTCTTTTTTTCCATCTTTATTAAATTGGGTATTCATTATTTACATTTCAAATGTTATTCCCTTTCCCCATTTCCAGTCTAACATCCCCCTAACCCTCCCCCTCCCACTCTATGTTGGTGTTCCCCTCCCCATTCTGCCCCCATTGCCGCCCTCCCCCCAAGAATCCTGTTCACTGGGGGTCCACCCTTGGCAGGACCAAGGGCTTCCCTTTCCACTGGTGCCCTTACTAGGCTATTCATTGCTACCTATGCAATTGGAGCCCAGGGTCAGTCCATGTGTAGTCTTTGGGTAGTGGCTTAGTCTATGGAAGCTCTGGTTGGTTGGCATTGTTGTTCATATGGGATTTCAAGCCCCTTCAGCCCTTTCAGTCCTTCCTCTGATTCCTTCAACTGGGGTCCCATTCTCAGTTCAGTGGTTTGCTGCTGGCATTCACCTATGTATTTGCCCTATTCTGGCAGTGTCTCTCAGGAGAGATCTAAATCCAGTTCCTGTTAGCCTGCACTTCTTTTTTTTTATTTTTTCATCCATATTATCTAGTTTGGTGGCAGTATAGTATGGTGGCTGTATAATATTTCCAGTTCCATCCATTTGCCTATGAATTTCATAAAGTCATTGTTCCTGATAGCTGAGTAGTATTCCATTGTGTAGATCTACCACATTTTCTGTATCCATTCCTCTGTTGAAGGGCATCTGAGTTCTTTCCAGGTTCTGGCTATTATAAATAAGGCTGTTATGAACATAGTGGAGCATGTGTCTTTGTTATATGTCAGAGCATCATTTGGGTATATGCCCAAGAGAGGTATAGCTGGGTACTCAGGTACTGCAATGTCCAATTTTCTGTGGAAACTACAGACAGATTTCCAGAATGGTTGTAACAGTCTGCAATCCTACCAACAATGGAAGTGTGTTCCTCTTTCTCCACATCCTTGCCAACATCTGTTCTTGCCATTTGATCTTAGCCATTCTGACTGGTGTGAGGTGGAATCTCAGGATTGTTTTGATTTCCATTTCCCTATGACTAAAGATGTTGAACATTTCTTTAGGTGCTTCTCAGACATTCAATATTCCTCAGCTGTGAATTCTTTGTTTAGCTCTGAACCACATTTTTTAATAGGGTTATTTGTCTCCCTGTAGTCTAACTTCATGAGTTCTTCGTATATTTTGGATATAAGCCCCCTATCAGTTGTAGGATTGGTACTGATCTTTGCTCAATCTGTTGATTGCTGTTTTGTTCTAACAACAGTGTCCTTTGCCTTACAGAAGCTTTGTAGTTTTATGAGATCCCATTTGTCGATTTTTGATCTTAGAGCATTGGTGCTTTGTTCAGGGAATTTTTCTCCATTGACAATGTTTTTGAGATACTTCCCGGCTTTTTCTTCTATTAGTTTGAGTGTATCTAGTTTGATGTGGAGGTCCTTGATCCATTTGGACTTAAGCTTTGTACAGGGTGATAAGCATGGATCGATCTGCATTCTTCTACATGTTGACCTCCAGTTGAACCAGCACCATTTGCTGAAAATGCTATCTTTTTTCCATTGGATGGTTTTGGCTCCTTTGTAAAAAATCAAGTGACCATAGGTGTGTGGGTTCATTTCTGGGTCTTCAATTCTATTCCATTGGTCTATCTGTCTGTCTCTGTACCAATACCATGCAGTTTTTATCACAATTGCTCTGTAATACTACTTGAGTTCACGGTTAGTGATTCCCATGAAGTACTTTTATTGTTGAGGATAGTTTTAGCTATCCTGGATTTTTTGTTATTCCAGATGAATTTGCAAATTGTTCTGTCTAACTCTCAGAAGAATTGGATTGGTATTTTGATGGGGATTGCATTGCATTTGTAGATCGCTTTTGGTAAAATGGCCAGTTTTACTATATTAATCTTGCCAATCCATGAGCATGGGAGATCTTTACATCTTCTGAGTTCTTCAGTTCCTTTCTTCAGAGGCTTTAAGTTCTTATCATACAGATCTTTCACTTTCCTGGTTAAAGTCACACTGAGGTTTTTTTTATTATTTGGGACTAATATGAAGGGTGTCATTTCCCTAATTTCTTTCTCAGCTTGTTTGCCTTTTGTGTAGAGGAAGGCTACTGATTTATTTGAGTTAATTTTATACCCAGCCACTTTACTAAAGGTGTTCATCAGGTGTAGTAGTTCTCTGGTGGAACTTTTGGGATCACTTAAATATACTATCATATCATCTGCAAATCATGATATCTTGACTTCTTACTTTCCAATCTGCATACTTTTGATCTCCTTTTGCTATCTGATTGCTCTGGCTAGGATTTGAGAACTATATTGAATAAGTAGGGAGAGAGTGGGCAACCTTGTCTAATCCCTGATTTTAGTGAGATTGCTTCAAGTTTCTCTCCATTTAGTTAAATGTTAGCTACTGGTTTGCTGTATATGGCTTTTGCTAAGTTTAGGTATGGGCCTTGAATTCCTGTTTTTTCCAAGAATTTTATCATGAAGGGGTGTTGAATTTTGTCAAATGCTTTCTCAGCATCTAATGAAATGATCAAGTGGTTTTTATCTTTCAATTTTTTTATATAGTGGATTAAGTTTATGGTTTTCCATATATTAAACCATCCCTGTACCCCTAGGATGAAGCCTACTTGATCATGATGGATGATTGTTTTGATGTGTTCTTGGATTTGGTTTGCAAGAATTTTATTGAGTATTTTTGCGTCAATATTCATGAGGGAAATTGGTCTGAAATTCTCTTTCTTTGTTGGGTCTTTGTGTGTTTAGGTATAAGAGCAATTGTGATTCCCTAGAAGGAATTTGGTAGCGCTCCATCTGTTTCAATTTTGTAGAAATTGTAGTTTGGATAGTATTGGTATGAGGTCTTCTATGACGGTCTGGTACAATTCTGTACTGAACCCATCCGGACCTGGGCTCTTTTTGGTTGGGAGACTTTTAATGACTGCTTCTATTTCTTTAGGAGTTATGGGGGTGTTTAAATTGTTTATCTATTCCTGGTTTAACTTTTGTTAACTTTTGTACCAGGTATCTGTCTAGGAAATTGTCCATTTCCTCCAGATTTTCAAGTTTATTTAACATAGACTGTTGTAGTAGGATCTGCTGATTTTTTTTGAATTTCCTCTCATTCTGTTGTCATGTCTCCCTTTTCATTTTCGATTTTGTTAATTTGGATACACTCTCTGTGTCCTCTGTTTAGTCTGGCTGAGGGATTATCTATCTTGTTGATTTTCTCAAAGAACCAGCTTTTGGTTCTGTTGGTTCTTTGTATAGTCCTTTTTGTTTCTACTTGGTTGATTTCATCTCTGAGTTTGATTATTTCTTGCCTTCTACTCGTCCATGGATGTATTTGCTTCTTTTTTTTTTTCTAGAGCTTTTATGTGTACTGACAAGCTGCTTATATATGCTCTCTCCTGTTTCTTTCTTTGGGCACTCAGAGCTATGAATATTCCTCTTAGCACAGCTTTCATTGTGTCCCATAAGTTTGGGTATGTTGTACCTTCATTTTCATTAAAGTGTAAGAAGTCTTAAACTTCTTCTTTACTTCTTCCTTGACCAGGATATCACTGAGTACAGCATTGTTCAACTTCCATGTATATGTAGGCGTTCTTTCCTTATTGTTATTGACTAGCTTTAGCCTGCGTTTGTCTGATAGGACGCGTGGGATTATTTTTATCTTTCTATATCTGTTGAGGCCTGTTTTGTGCCCAATTATATGGTCAATTTTGGAGAAAGTACCATGAAGTGGCGAGAAGAAGGTATGTTCTTTTGTTTTAGGATAGAATGTTTTATAAATATCTGTTAAATTCATTTGGTTCATGACTTCTCTTAGTCTGTCTCTGTCTCTGTTTAATTTCTGTTACATGATCTATCCATTGATGAGAGTGGGGTGTTGAAATCTCCTACTATTATTGTGTGAGCGCACTATGTGCTTTGAGCTTCAGTAAGGATTCTTTTATGTATGTAGGTGCCCTTGTATTTATTTATGCATAGTTATTTAGGATTGAGAGTTCATCTTGGTGGATTTTACCTTTGATGAATATAAAGTAACCATTTTTATCTTTTTTGATGACTTTTGTTTGAAAATTGATTGTATTCGATATTAGAATGGCTACGTCCAGCTTGCTTCTTCAGACCATTTGCTTGGAAATCTGTTTTGCAGCCTTTTACTCTGAGGTTGTGTCTGTCTTTGTCTGTGAAGTGTGTTTCCTGTAGGCAGCAAAATGCTGGGTCCTCATTACATATCCAGTTTGTTAATGTGTCTTTTTATTGGGGAATTGAGTCCATTCATGTTGAGAGATATTAAGGAATAATGATTGTTCCTTGCTGTTATCTTAGTGTTTGTGGGTGAGATTATGTTTGTGTACTTGTCTTCTCTTTGTTTTGTTGTAAAACAATTAGTTTCTTGCTTTGTCTAGGGTGTAGCTTGCCTCCTTGTGTTGGGCTTTACCATTCATTATCCTTTGTAGGGCTCGATTTGTAGAAAGATACTGTGTAAATTTGGTTTTGTCATGGAATATCTTGGTTTCTCCATCTATGTTAATTGAGAGTTTTGCTGGATACAGTAACCTGGGCTGGCATTTGTGTTCTCTTAGGGTCTATATGACATCTGTCCAGGATCTTCTGGCTTTCATAGTCTCTGGTGAGAAATCTGGTATAATTCTGATAGGTCTGCGTTTATATGTTACTTGACCTTTTCCCTTTACTGCTTTTAATATTCTTTCTTTGTTCTTTGAATTTGGTGTTTTGAATATTATGTGATGGGAGGAGTTTCTTTTCTAGTCCAATCTATTTGGAGTTCTGTAGGCTTCGTGTATGCTTATGGGCATCTCTTTCTTTAGGTTAGGGAAGTTTTCTTGTATGCTATGATTTTGTTGAAGCTATTTACTGGTGCTTTGAGTAGGGAGTCTTCACTCTCTTCTATACCTATTATGCTTAGGTTTGATCTTCTCATTGTGTCCTGGATTTCCTGTATGTTTTGTGCCAGTAGCTTTTTCCGCTTTACATTATCTTTGACAGTTGTGTCGATGATTTCTATGGAATCTTCTGCTCCTGAGATTCTCTCTTTTATCTCTTGTATTCTGTTGGTGATGCTTGTATCTATGGCTCCTTGTCTCTTCCTTTGGTTTTCTATATCCAGGGTTATCTCCCTTTATGCTTTCTTTATTGTTTCTATTTCCTTTTACAATTTCTTCACCTGTTTGATTGTCTTTTCCTGGAATTCTTTCAGGGATTGCTGTGTTTCTTTTCTAAGGGCTTCTACGTTTTACTTGTGTTTTCCTGCATTTCTCTAAGGGAGTTCTTTATGTATTTCTTAAAGTCCTCCATCATCATGATCAAATGTGATTTTAAATCTAGATCTTACTTTTCTGGTGTGTTTGGATATTCAGTGTTTGCTTTGGTGGGAGAATTGGGCTCTGATGATGCCATGTAGTCTTGGTTTCTGTTGCTTGTGTTCCTGCGCTTGCCTCTTGCCATCAGGTTGTCTCTGGTGTTACCTGGTTTTACTCTTTCTGACAGTAGCTTGATATTCCTATAGGCCTGTGTGTCAGGAGTGCTATAGACCTGTTCTGTTTTCTTTCAGCCATTAATGGGAACAAAGTGTTTCTGCTCTCAGGCATGTAGTCATTCCTGTCCACTGGCTTTCAGCTGTCCCTGTGAGCAGAAATCAGAAGTGCCTGTTCCTACTTCTCCTGGTCCATGTGTGCAGGGAGCCCAGATGGTGCTAGGCCTTTTCCTCAAGAGTCATAAATGTGGGCAGAGAGTAGTCTCCTCTGGTTTCCCAGGTGTGTCTGCCCCTCTGAAATTCTAGCTCTCCCTCCCACGGGAGGGTGCATGGAGCTGTTTGACCAGGTCAGTTCAGATCCCGGTGCTGTCTGGACTGCAGGGCTACTGCAGCTTGACTGCCCCCATCTTCCTGTGCCCAGAGGCTCTCTATATACTTTCCTCTTGGGCCAGGGATGTGGGCAATTGTGGGAAGACATGGTAGTCTCTCCTGCCCTGCAGTCTCAGGATTGCCCAAACATCTGGGCAATGAGCTCTCTCTTCCAAGGGGTTTGGGAACAAGGAGCTGTGGGCCAGGATCAGCAAGGTTCGGGCACCAGCTAGAAACAGGAAGTGTCCAGTCCCAGAGGAATTTTGCCTTTGTGTGTCCTGAGTCTACCAGGCAGGTCACTTGTAGCAGAAAAGTTGGTCTTATCTCTGGTTTTGGGCCTGAAGTCGCTCCTTGGGGCTAGGTTTCAGCTCTCCATGAGAGCAGCAACCAGAAGTGGCTGCCCCTAATTCTGGGTCCATGTGCACAGGGGGCCCTGATGGTGCTAGGTGTTTTCCTCTAGAGTCAGAAATGTGGGCAAAGTGTAGTTTCCTCTGGTTTCCCAGGTGAGTCTGCCTCTCTGAAGGTCTAGCTCTCCCTCCCACGGGATTTGGGTGCAGAGACCTGTTTGACTAGGTCCATTTAGATTCAAGTGCGGTGTGGACCACAGGGCTCCTTCAGCTTGACTGCCCCTATCTTCCTGTGCCCAGAGGCCCTATACAGTTTCCTCTTGGACCAGGGATGTGGGCAAAGGTGGGCAGAAGTGGCAGTCTTTCCTGCCCTACAGTCTCAGGATTGCCCACACGTCTGGGCGATGAGCTCTCTCTCCGACGGGATTTGGGAACAGGGACTAATTTGATATTCTTAAATTATGAGTTTGCACATGAAGTGGCGTAGTGTTGTGCAAAGCTTCTGTGAAAAAGCATCTTTGTTTGTTTTTAAACTTATTTCGTGTGTGTGTGTGTGTGTGTGTGTGAGTGTGTGTTTCTCCCAGTACACAAAAGCCATTGTACTAGTATAAAGATCAAAGAGATTTTCCACCATGTGGGTATATGGCTACTGTGGATCAAATTTAGGTAGTCAATAGCAAGACCCTTTACCCAACAAACCATCCCTCCAGCCCAAGCATTTTAAATGCAACTGGCAGGTAGTAAGCATGCCTTGAGAGATAACCATTGCCAGATGAAAAGCAACAACAACAAAATCAACCTACAGAATATATATTTCTGAGGTTAATGTTTCAAATTCACAATATTACAGAAAGGTTAATTCATAGTAAGGTGAACCAGTATATCATATTTGAACATAGCAGCCCAAGATGAGGAAGATTACCAGAGCAGGCACAAGTGTGAGAGAAGAACCATTCATTCTCACATTCAGGTTCCACTGAAATGCTAAGCTACTATACACAAAAACCTGGTACAGATCCATGTAGGCCCCATGGTTGTTATTTCAGTCTATGTGAATTCCTATGCACCTGCTTAGTTGATCCACAGGGCTGTGTTCTGATGTCCTCCATCCTCTCTGGTTCTTACCATCTTTCTGCTTCCTCTTTCCTGGGATTGACTGAGCTCTAAGGAGACAGAATTGATGGAAACATTCAATATAGTCTCTCTGTCTCGTCTTTCTCTGTCTCTCCCTGTCTCTCTCTGTCTCTCTCTGTCTCTCCTCTGCATGATGTCTGGCTGTGGGTCTCTGCATTTGTTCTGCTCTGCTGTGGATGAAGCCTCTCTGATAATGACTGGATTAGGAACTAATCTACATTTTTCCATGTTTGGATATTAACCCTTAAAAGTCCATTCTTTTCTAAGGAGATAGAAGAGGAGTGGATTTGGAGTGGAAGGGAAGTGGAAAGGAGCTGGGGAGAATAGAAGGAGGGGAAGCTGCAATCAGGGTATATTTTATGCAAAAAGAAACTATTTTCAATAAATGCAAAAGAGGAAAAAGAATAAAATATTTAAACATCTATTTGTGAAGGTGACAATAACCAACCAGATCTCCCAGGGAATAAACCACCATCCAACATGGACTGACCATGGCTCCAACTGAATATGTAGCAGAGGATGGCCTTGTTGGGCACCAATGGGAGGAGAAGCCCTTGATCCTGCTAAGGCTGGACCCCCCAGTGTAGGGGAGTGTCAGTGTAGGGAAGTGGGAAGGGGTGGGTGGATGAGTGGGAAACACCTTTATAGAAGAAGGGGGAGAGGGAGGGAATAGGGGTTTGTAGATGGGAAGCCAGGAAAGGGGATAACATTTGAAATGTAAATTAAAATATCCAATAAAAATAAGGAAGAAAAAAATTAACTTAGCTAATTAACATGTGTAACATATAAAATTACCATTCTCATCCAGGTAATTGGTGGTTTGTTGGGTTCTGGCAAACTTGACTGAAACCAATGATTGTGAATATTTCACTTTAGGTTTTATTTCAATAATGCAGAAGTGAAGAAAAAAGAAACTGAGCCAGTGTATGAGCAAGAAAATGCAAAAGGAACTATGTACCACTTGGACTAGTGGTGACTCTATCTATGGGATTTATTTATTCTTTTCAGACAAAGCAAACGACTTTACAATAAAATCCTATAATGAGTGCCTACTAAACATTAAAGACTCTTCTTGAAGAGCAAAAGGAAAATAATTAAATAAGCACACAAACAAATAGTAAATGGTACAAATTATGGTATGCATAATACTTGTGCACACAGCTGTTTTCTATTTACATTCATGTCTTCAAGCATTAGAAGCCAATCTGGAGTTATGTCTTACCTTAGATGCAGTACTCTTGTTAGCATTTATGAGGTCTGGTGTTTATTTCATCCTCGGTAACTTAAATGAGAAAGAAAAGAGAAAGAGAAACAGAAACGTTTCATACATTCTCTACGAGATGCTGTGCAGTGGTATTCTTTGGACACGGTAGAGCAGTTGTTTTCTTGAACTCTTCACAGTTGTGATAGAGCAAAGAAGAATGTCACAAGGTCAGAAGACTGGGCCCATTAAACTAACAATTTTAAGAACTGGGGAAAGGCTTAGTAATCACCACCCCTCTTTAAGGATGAGTGGTCACTTAATAGAAATTACTGATGGGATCTTTCCTGGCTCCATATTTTATGCAGGGTTTAGGTTTTTTTTTTTTTACCTTAACCATTCCATTTGTTTACATCTCAAATGATATCCCACATTCCAGTTACCCCTCCACAAGCCACCATTCCACGTCCCCCTTTCCCCCTCTGCTTTGCCTACCCACCCTCTCTTGCCCCACTGCTGTAGCACTCTAGTATCTCCTTACACTGGGGCATCGAAGCTCCACAGGACCAAGGGCCTCCCCTTCCATTGATGTCAGATAAGACCATATTCTACTAAATATGTATCTGGAGCCATGAGTCCCTTCCTGTACACTCCTTGGTTGGTGGTCTAATTCTTGGGAGCACTGGGTGGTCAGGACAGCTGATGTTGTTCTTCCTATTGTGTTGCAATTCCCTTCAGCTCCTCTTGTCCTTCTGCTAGTTCCCTTACAAGGGGCCCTGAGTTCAGTCTGATGGTTGGCTCCAAGCATCCACATCTGCATTGGTCAGTTGCTGGCTGAACCTCCCAAAGAGCAGTCATACCGGTTTCCTGTCAGCAAGTGCCTCTTGACAACAGCAAAGTCTCTAAGCTTGGTGTCAGCAGACAGGATATATCCCCAGGTGGGGCAGTCCCAAGATGGTCCTTCCTTCAGTCTCTGCTCCAGCTTTTTGTCCCTGTTCTTCCTTTGGACAGGAACATTTCTGGGCTTAAAGCTTTGAGATGGGTGTGTTGCCCCATCCCTCCACTGGAGTTGGTCTCTATAGGTTCAATTTCCCCTTTGCTTCAGTCCTGCATTGAAGGAGGAACAGGATGATCCTGGTGGGTTGTGGTGGTGGTGGGGGGATGGGTAGTTGGAGGGAGGGAAAGAAGAGGAGGAGAAAATAAGGGGGACAGGACAGGAGAGAAGTACAGAGGGTCAGGAAATTGAATAAAAATATGTAGTAGTGGGGAATGAACTAGGGAGGGTCCCAGACTCCAAGGAAATGATAGGCTCCCAGGATCTAAAGGGAATGATTTTAGCACAGAAGGGGAGAGTTTAGAGATCTTAAGGGAATGCCTTAAGGTTTCACACCACTCTTTAAGCATAAACAGACATTTAATAATTTGTATTTTTTTTCCTCTTCTGGGGTGTAGTTTCCCGTACCTTGCCCACTTTCCTATAAGCAACCCACTTGAAACACATTAATTTTCAAGATAAACTTCAATAGAACAGTTTCTTTGTTCTTTGCCCTGTCTGCTCACTCTGATAGTGACTGTTACCTATATTTGAATACAAAAGTACTTAGGGATTTGCCGCATATTTTGTATGTGTTTGGACAGTTACAAGTTAGATTCTCTTTTCAGGGCATTTCCACTAAAGAGTGAACGCACTGCTGGGGGTATTAGTATTTTTTTCAAGCCTGGTAATACTTTCATTTTGTGTTTTCTAGGATTAGTAAAAATAGCTTGAAATTAGGTTACAGAATACTCTGTTGGATTGTAGATTTCTCACAAAACAGGTTTTTCCTTACAGCAATATTTCACTGGGGGTGGGGGGCTAAGTTTGCACAAGAGAAGGGATTTAAAAGCTTTATACCTGTGAATATTTACCTTAAACTATGATAAAATATTCTGTTCAGTTCATTTTCCTAGACTTACATCCAATAGTTTATCTCTGTATTAGCAATGTGTTCTCTTTAAATTACAGTTTTACTTAAAGTAATATGTAAACTGGCTGAAGGAACTTGTGAATTTTTCATTTCTTTCTTTCTTTTATTCTTTGCCTCCAGAAAGTAGGCAAGGTCCATGAAGAATTCATTAAGTCGCCGTAAACACCTAAATGAATTGAAATATGGTAATTTATTTTTTCTCCAATTTCATTTTTAGATAACAAGACACTAAAACTCACTTCTTTTACCTGACTTCTACATATTTAGTTCAGTTTATCTACCACACATTTGCAGTGGGACAGTTTCCTGGGGACATGTAGCTTTATGCCTTCTCAATACTTTGTGTGGTTTCTTCAGACATACCTTTTCATAAGGTCTTACATAGGCGACTTCATAGTCTGCACTGCATTCATGAGATGAGCTTTTCTATTGGAAGAAAAATGTAGAAAGTTTTTTCCCCCTCTATTATCTGTTTTTCTTTGAAGCATCAAATAGGATATTGATATTTTTTGGCACTTAAGCTATTTACTTACAGTGACTTAACGAACCATGATAAAGTGAGACATACTCCCACTGTGCATTTCATCCAACTATTACTAAAGTTCTTTTCAGGAGGATTTATCTACTCATCAATACTGTTCTTACTGTGCCATTGCCAGCAGTACTAAAGAGACTTCCCTTCTGAAACAGGTCTACTCTGAGGGTTTACCTTCTCTCAGAGTCCTGCAACATACCTCCAGGGTTTCCACAGATGGCTCATGTAGTTTTGTGAGGTAGCTAGGATCACTATTATTTTTTAACATTGCCCAGGGAGTACAAACACTCTCAATTGTGGATTTAAGTAGAAGAAGGAGTGCTCTTGAAATTTCAAATGGTGTGAAACTATTCCCCTTTACAGAAAAAGAACGTGGCAAGACACCAAGTATTAGGCATTTTTAAATTACCTTTTTTTTGTGAGAGCTGATTTATGCAATAAGATAAAGATACTGATGAAATTTCCTGGTTATTGATAATACACGTTTTCAGGATTCTTTCTCTTTTGTTATTTAGACTTAGAATTTTGGCATTGCCTTGAAATAGGGATCAGGGCATTGTGCAAGGAGTACTCACTCGCAGAGCAGACTCCTTGAACAGCAGCAAGCGCCACGTGATATACATATTCCGCAGATGATTTATGGGTTACAGACGAGCTGTGACCTTTCCTCTCCCAACTGCAAACAGATTAAACAGAGCTGATTAACCGAGCCTAAAAGCACTGGGTTATTTTCTCTTATGATGGTCTTTAGCAAACGCTCCCTTAGCCCTTCCACTTTATTCACTTGCAAATCGCCCTGCCCAAAGGGGTCTGACCAGCCTATCCTCAAACCTGGTGCCCTGCAGCGCCATCAGCTGCAATATCTTCTTATATGAGGGACGTTTCTTATTAATCAGAAATGCGGAATGGAAGCCAATCAGAGAGTTCCTTTGGTTTCAGATTCCTGCCTGCCTGAGTTAAAAGTGGTGCTGAAAGAGAGGCACAGTGAGATGCATGAAGATTCGGCTGGGAAGACACCATGAAAAGAGAAGGGAAGGAATGAGACAGAAGCAACAACAGAATCAACCCTGCTGAACTAGGCTAACTCCGTTTCATAGCTAAACAAGGTAAGTGTTATTCATTTGCTGACAAACAGAAGCCAGGCAGTTTTTGCTTTCTTATAAAGTAGGATAGATACTGCTATTCTCCTCTCAAGTATTTTTGATGCTGCTCTGTTCTCTTCTAATATTTGGTAGCAGGTAATATGTTTTATAAAATTTGAAAAAAATATTGAAGTGCTCAGTCTCCAAATATGAAAAGCTTCATCCCCACTCGACTTTTTAAAATTCCTAATGCACACCAACCTATTTTTATAGTCCATTAAATTTGCTTTTGGTTTACCATTGTAAAAATAACACCAAAGTTCAAACGGCAATAGTTCATTGTAGTAGCTTTGAATTCCCCCTTTAAAAAAAAGTGATCATTTATACTCTTATGTATGTGAATTTGAAATGTTCCTCTAGTTTTCTCATAACTTTTGTTAACTACTTTGAGTCAGAAAGGTGAAAATGTAAAAGCACCATAATTCATAATTTAATGTGAATTTTTGTAGATAAGAAATGAGATCCTAGACTTAAAATATGTCTCATACGACAATGACTTTCATGCTTTAAGAGTAACATAATAATTTTACCTGATAATAGACATTACTTTAATGTATGTGGCCGTCAATGCTGGAAACATTCTAAATGTATATACCTGTTGGCTGCAATTGAACCATTTAATAATGTTGAAACTGAATGAAAATTAAAAAAAAGTCTGCCAAAGGGAAAATTTGGCATTTGTAAGCTTGGAATGATATACTGATTTACAAGGAGTAATTTTTGTTCTGCTTTTCCGTGCAGAATCGATATCAGTGTTCACCTTTTAAGTAATTTCTTGAAAGCTCCATGATCTTATGAATAGGCTAGATTGTTTCTTTTTTTCTCTCTCAATGTTGTCTATAATGTCTCCAGGATGATGTAGAATTTAGCCACTTTAAATTGGGTGAAGTTCTCAGAGACTGTTCTGTGTCAAAATGATATAATGAAAGTTACCACCTGTCACAAATAAGTTTGTAATAATTTGTCTGATCTATGCTTTGATGAAAATATAATGGATCATAGATTTGTGAACACTTGCTCTTTTTTGGAGATTTATCAACATTTCATGAGTTATGTTGTCAGCAAGATATTTCTAAGGATCCTTTTTTTTCATAATATACTGAAATCATGTAATCTGAAAAAATATGATTTTTATATATCAACAAAAAGTGATAACTTGAGAATCTTCATTTGGCTTTCTTTTGTGATTTCTGTAAAATTTGATAGATTTTTATGAAATCAATTATCTATCATTCATGTTCTTTATTTGATTTTTTAAAAAATCTCCTGTATTTGGTAAAAGATGAAACATATTTTCAGATTCGCACAGTGATCTCTTGCCTAGGCAATGCTGTGTCAAGTGAGGAATGCATCTGTGTAATCATGAAAGTGAATGACAGTTTCAACAGATATTATAAGAGATAAAAGGACGATCAAATAGCAGGCTGCTCCATCCTGTTCCACGACAGAACTTGGAAAGAAATGAGCAGCATGGGTTTGTATTCTGTCACCGAATTTATCATCAGATGGAGGCAAGACTTCTGCAGTGTAGAGAACACAGAATATTAGATTCATTCAGTAGAAGAGACTTAAATGTTAAACAATAACTGATATTTATACACTTTTAAAACTGGGAAAATTTAACTTATTAGTTATAAGCAAACTATTGTAATAATAATGAATGAAGTAATACTTTAGAGAAATCAGACTGCAATATTAGTTTAAAAGTGATGAATCTAACTTCAAGGTAAGGATATCTAACAGTTCTAATAAGGCAATAGTTATATAATATAACACAGTTTTTCAAATGTGAAAAATATTATTTTCTAGTGTCTTACAACAAATTACCTAAAAGATAGTTTGAACTGGTTTATATTTGTTATACCAATAATTATACCACCATTATCTTATATGCACAATTGAAATAAAAATTTATTGGGACAGTTGTGTGTATCCAGGTCCTAATTCAAATTAATAGGAAATTATGCTTTTAAATGATGTGTTCCTTAAATTGTAAATCTATCAGAACCTCTTCTGAATGTCACCTTGCATGGTATGCGGTCACTTTTGCACTTTCTTCTGTTCCTTTCCACACACCACTCATTCCGTACAGTATCCTTTCCATTATATATTCCCCAAGTGAGAGAGATTATTTCAATAGTTTTGCCTGTATGTATTACCTTTCCTTTGGTATCCTATAAGCAGACATTACTTTCTACAGTATATATTCTGATATATAAGAGGGAAGTCAACCTCAGTGTTTTGGCAAGTGCTTAAAATTATGTAATAAAAATTGTGTGACTAACATGACAATTCTAATACTTGCAAGAAAAACATCAAGTGAAATCAAAGTTAATTTAAAGAATACGTGCAAATGTGTCATCAGCAAATGTTGGCAGTGACTTGTTCTCTGTGGAAGGGAGCAGCATTGCTGGGTCATTATCTCCCTTTAAAACAGATGCTTCAGTGTATCTGATTGTTAGTTTGATCTGTTTTCATGAATTTTTCTGTTCACTTCAGTGAACATTTAAGTATACTATAGAATTAAATTGGCACTTGAAAAAGTATGATTCTTTTTAAAATGCAGAACATTTTGAATATTTATACTTCTGAGTTTATGTTTTTTATGTATCTCCCATTTTTCATCATTCCTTCAGAATAAGTGCACAGTGTGTTTATTGGAGTAAGATATTTATGAAAAACTTCATACTTTTCTTCTTGTGTATTTTACTACTGAAAAGAAAGCTACTTAAAGCTGAGCTTTTTGGAGGAAAGAAAGTATTTGATACAAGAATAAAAAAAAAGAGAAAGGACTGAAATGAACATTCTCTATCTGATACTGTGCGTATGAGTAGTACCAGTTTTAATTTTGGACAATGAAATATTGTCTAATTTGTCTTCTCTTCTCTGTGTCTTTAGTACGTGTTGAAAAAGTAGATTGTCTCTTAAATACATCCCACATTGTTGAATAAAGAAATGCTATTTCAATTTCCAGTTTATATAAGAGTTTGGAGCTTTAGATCTAGAATTGATATTTTGACTGCACCCAGGAGAAAACCAACATATAAAATTATCATTCAAGAGTTAGGTTTAGGAAAGGGTTTAATTACTTAAAAGATACTGGTAATGATATCTGTAGAAATATGGTAATGATGGAAAGTTGATCAGAAAGATGGACAAAGATACGTAGATAGATAAGTAGATAAATTGATGACAGATAAGGCTTGATAATTTATATAGATGATAGATATACATAGGTTATATAGATAGGTTATAAAGATGAGAGATTGACAATAGACATTGTTCTATGTGGTAAATACTAGGAAGATGAGAAAAGATTAGAAATATGATAAATAGATGGGTAATAAATAGACAAAGACAGATCAGACAAACACACTCACACACACAGAGAGAGAGAGAGAGAGAGAGAGAGAGAGAGAGAGACAGAGACAGAGACAGAGACAGAGACAGAGAGACAGAGAGACAGAGAGACTCTAATGGAATGGATTAACTCTTTTGTGGCTTTAACCCATCCTGGCAAATATGAACTTAAGGGTTACTTTAGTTCTCTTCCTGGAATCACCATTATGTTCATCACTAAAGTATTCCAAGGATTGCATGGGGATAGAAGTCTCCTTTCATTTTTAAACATTCCCATTGCATTTCTAATGTGTTACTGTGCTTATTTCTAAACTTAGCACTCTTAGAGATGGTCTTATAGTTGCATTACAAATACAAAGTGCTCAAATAGATGACTACTGTGGAACCTGACTAAGACATAATACATGAGCACAAGCACCATACACCTCCCCCAACGTAAATGTTCTAATATGGAATTTTAGTACAGCTTTGTTTATTCTTCAGAATTTCATATGCACAATGAACAGTGATCATACCTGTACTGTTTCCATCCTCCAGTCCCCTCATATCTTCCCTAATTATTTTCTTCCCAATTCCACACATCTCGTGGGTTTTTGTTGTTGTTGTTGTTGTTGTTGTTTTTCTTTTTGATTGCACACTAAACGCAATTCATGACGCACATAAGTGTTTGGTCAACACTTCATGGGTTAAAGTGCTTGTTTTGTAAAAACTGATAATATTGGATGAGAAATAATAATACAAAGAGTAATCTAAATTTTAATGTGGTCTCTGTGTGTGTGTGTGTGTGTGTGTGTGTGTGTGTGTGTGTGTGCGCGTGCATGTGGGTGTTGTGCATGATGTGTGTGTGTTGTGCGTGGTGTGTGTGTATGTGTTTGTTTGTGCATGTGAATATGTGTCTATACTTTTTATTTTATTACACTTTTAGGACAGAAGGTGGAAAATAAAAGAATCAAGTAATCGGATAATATTAAATGTTATTATTTTTATTGAGCAAATTAGTATCAGTCATATGATGAATTAATGCTCTCATTTCTTCGATTTGTATCAATAAAAAATAAGTTCCTTGCATTTTTGGATAAAGAACTTCAAAGTTGTACCATAAATATGCATTTAAATGTTTACTACTTATACTGTTTGGAGATTGATTCTGTATTTGTGAAGAGCAAAGATGATTTAATTTTAGTTTATTGTATTTTCAACTCAAACACGTATTATAAATTTTAATGGAAATGCTAGGTAGCAAGATTTGCTATTTGAAGTTTCAGTTAGAAGTTTAATATGTCCTCAGCTACACTTCAAGAAGGAACTCTGTTTGGTAGAATTTATGTTAAAGTAGAAAGCACCTATAACATTCTCTGATTGCTAAAAGTTCCAACTCAGGGTGGAACTTTATCTTCTATTTTTGACAGAATCTCACAAGGTCATGCTCATCAGGAAACAATGACCTCTGGAAGGACTGCTAACATGGAGAGAGCTATTGCATGTAGTGAAACATGATGCCCTATGTTGTCTAGGCAAATGAACACTGGTAATACATTTATTTAGTAAATAGAAAGATAGAGCTGCCTCAGCCTGCAAAGGTATTTTTCTGAAGTTGACCCTCAGAGCCCATACATTGGAAGGTGAAAACATTCTCATGCATATTGTCCTTTGGCCTAGAAACACACGCACACACACACACACACACACACACACACACACAAACACACACACACAAACTAGTGGCTCAATGTTCATCCTCTCAACATCACTCAAATAAATAAGTACATAAACAGCTATTTTACAAAGTAATGACAAAATATGTATTACTTTGTAAAAATGCAATATTAGCCATGATCATTCTTTAAGGGATAACTTTTTTTTCCCCTAGAATCCTTTATAAGATATGTGTCTGTTCTACAATCTGGATACAGTAGAATTCTATGCAATTGCCAGAAGTGTTTTACCACTTATTCACATCTTGTGTTTTATTACTAATAATCTATAACACATCTAATAAATCAAATTTTAATTTTAAAAGATAAACCATCTAGTACAAATTACATAGTTAAGTCTTTGTGTCTTCAAATGTTTATGTTTTTACAGCTGAGTCTTCATTTAAACTTATATATTTGCACGTATTGGTACTTAATTACATGAACATGTTTGTATGGACCCAAAGTATTTACAAAAGGTTGAAGGAAATAATAAAATTATTTCTATGTGTTCATAACAGTTAATTTATTACTTATAATGATTAGTATGGTAAAATATAAAGCAAATTAACATTTTGGAACAGATCGTTTATAGGTAATAGATCACATAAAGTAATGAAAGTTTCATTAGGATACTTTTATTTTTCCAAAAGTTAAACTGAATTATACTATATGTTGTACATTTAAATAATTTAGTGAATAGTGTGCATTAGACATTTTGAAAAGCTGTGACTAGAAATAATTGTTGCCATTTAATTTTCATGGTTCTTGAGGACTGCAAAATATAATCTCTTTTCCCACACATATGGTGGGTGGGGAAACTATTACATAAAATACAGATTATAATGAAATCAGAAATCCTATTTATATCATGTTAGAGGCTTAGCAAAAAATACCTTAATGATTTCACATTTGTCAGTACAAAACTTTAATATTCCATTGTGGATTACAAATTAATTGTCTGACCACTTTACCTACTTCAGGATCATCTTAATAGACACTTGACATTTTTTACATTCATAGAGGGAATTGATAATCTTAAGAGCACATTTATTTTATATTGAAAATGTACAAAGACTTTAAAATGTTGTATTTCATATAACCATATACACACAAGTACTAATAAAATATCCAAAGAAAATTAATTATCTTATCATTAATATTTATAGACAGTAGCAGTTTATTATATTCTAAAGTAGTATTGACTGAGCTCCTACTAGAATAAATTAACTTTGTGAAAAAAATTTAAAAAAAAATCTCAGATCTAGTTCATCTGATTCAAATTGGTAAACTTAAATCTTTTTGTCCTGTCTGTATCTGTCTGTCTCTGTGGGTGTCTCTCTCTCTTTTTCTTTCTTTCTTTCTTTCTTTCTTTCTTTCTTTCTTTCTTTCTTTTTCATTGTGTGTGTGTCTTTAAAAAGTACTTTATTTTTAAAAGATATTTTATTGGATATTTTATTTGTTTTCATTTCAAATATTATTCACTTTTCCAGTTTCCCCTCTGAAAACCTCCCTATCCCATCCTTCCTCCCCCTTCTTCTATGAAGGTGTTCCTCCACCCAACCAACCTCTTCCTCCTTCCCACCTGGACATTCCCCTAAACTGGGGTATTGAGCCTTCATGGGACTAAGGGCCTCTCCTTCCCTTGATGTCCAACAAGACCGTCCTCTGCTACAGATACAGCGGGAGTCATGTTTCACTCCTATGTGTAGTCTTGGTTGTTTCATCCCTGGGAGCTCTGGGGTGTCTGGTTGGTTGATATTATTGTTATTCCTGTGCAGTTGCAAACCCCATCAGCTCCTTCAGTCCTTTCTCTAACTTCTCCATTGGAGACCCTATGCTCAGTCCAATGGTTGGCTGAGAGCATGTGCTTCTGTATTTTTCAGGCTCTGGCATAGCCTCTTAGGAGACAGTTGTATCAGGCTCCTGTTAGCAAGCATTTCTTGGCACCCGCAATGTCTGGGGTGGATCCCCAGGTGGGGCAGATACAGAAAATGTGGTACATTTACACAATGGAGTACTACTCAGCTATTAAAAAACAATGAATTCATGAAATTCTTAGGCAAATGTATAGAATTGGAAAAAGTTATCTTGAGTGAGGTAACTCAGTTACAAAAGAACCCACATGGTATGCACTCACTGATCACTGGATATTAGACCAAAAACTTGGAATACCCAAGATACAATTCACAGACCACATGAAGCTCAAGATGAAGGAAGACAAAAGTGGGTATGTCTAAGTCCTTCTTAGAAGGGGGAACGAAATACTCAGAGGAGGAAATATGGAGAAAACGTGTGTAGCAGAGACAGAAGGGAAGGCCATTCAGCGATTGTCTTTCTTTTTAAAATAAACTTTTAAAAAGTTTTGTGCTATTTTACTATGCACCTGCCCCTCTGAATGATTCTTTAAACAAGGCTTTAAATTTGTCTCCTTTTTCTCTTACAACTATACTTCAAAATATCCAGATTTTCATATTTCTGACAGTAAGCTCAACCTCAAGAATTAAATAAAAAAACACTAAAGATATGTGGATACTTATTTATAAAAGAGTATTCATCTATCTTGTATTAGTTTATTCAGAATTCAGCTGTTTGATGTAAATTTTGACAATGAAGAGGGTTATTAGAGTTTCAAATCAGCATAACTTTGCTTTGTAATGAGTTCTATAATATGCAAATAGTGAATGCCTGTAATGAAGTATTTCTTATAAATATTCATGTGTTATGTTCATGTGAACATTTAAAGAAAAAAATGTTTCAAGTTGCAAAGACACATCTATTTGTTCTTATATATGTGAATCTTTTTTTTATTAACTTGAGTATTTCTTTTGTTTTTTTTTTTTATTAACTTGAGTATTTCTTATATACATTTCGAGTGTTATTCCCTTTCCCGGTTTCCGGGCAAACATCCTCCTCCCCCCTCCCCTTCCTTATGGGTGTTCCCCTCCCAACCCTCCCCCCATTGCCGCCCTCCCCCCATAGACTAGTTCACTGGGGGTTCAGTCTTAGCAGGACCCAGGGCTACCCCTTCCACTGGTGCTCTTACTAGGATATTCATTGCTACCTATGGGGTCAGAGTCCAGGGTCAGTCCATGTATAGTCTTTAGGTAGTGGCTTAGTCCCTGGAAGCTCTGGTTGCTTGGCATTGTTGTACTTTTGGGGTCTCGAGCCCCTTCAAGCTCTTCCAGTTCTTTCTCTGATTCCTTCAATAGGGGACCTATTCTCAGTTCAGTGGTTTGCTGCTGGCATTCGCCTCTGTATTTGCTGTATTCTGGCTGTGTCTCTCAGGAGAGATCTACATCCGGCTCCTGTCGGTCTGCACTTCTTTGCTTCATCCATCTTGTCTAATTGGGTGGCTGTATATGTATGGGCCACATGTGGGGCAGGCTCTGAATGGGTGTTCCTTCAGTCTCTGATTTAATCTTTGCCTCTCCCTTCCCTGCCAAGGGTATTCTTTTTCCTCATTTAAAGAAGGAGTGAAGCATTCACATTTTGATCATCCGTCTTGAGTTTCCTTTGTTCTAGGGATCTAGGGTAATTCAAGCATTTGGGCTAATAGCCACTTACCAATGAGTGCATACCATGTATGTCTTTCTGTGAGTGGGTTAGCTCACTCAGGATGATATTTTCCAGTTCCAACCATTTGCCTACGAATTTCATAAACTCGTTGTTTTTGATAGCTGAGTAATATTCCATTGTGTAGATGTACCACATTTTCTGTATCCATTCCTCTGTTGAAGGGCATCTGGGTTCTTTCCAGTTTCTGGCTATTATAAATAAGGCTGCGATGAACATAGTGGAGCACGTGTCTCTTTTATATGTTGAGGCATCTTTTGGGTATATGCCCAAGAGAGGTATAGCTGGATCCTCAGGCAGTTCAATGTCCAATTTTCTGAGGAACCTCCAGACTGATTTCCAGAATGGTTTTACCAGTCTGCAATCCCACCAACAATGGAGGAGTGTTCCTCTTTCTCCACATCCTCGCCAGCATCTGCTGTCACCTGAGTTTTTGATCTTAGCCATTCTCACTGGTGTGAGGTGAAATCTCAGGGTTGTTTTGATTTGCATTTCCCTTATGACTAAAGATGTTGAACATTTCTTTAGGTGTTTCTCAGCCATTCGGCATTCCTCAGCTGTGAGTTCTTTGTTTAGCTCTGAACCCCATTTTTTAATAGGGTTATTTGTTTCCCTGCGGTCTAACTTCTTGAGTTCTTTGTATATTTTGGATATAAGGCCTCTATCTGTTGTAGGATTGGTAAAGATCTTTTCCCAATCTGTTGGTTGCCGTTTTGTCCTAACCACAGTGTCCTTTGCCTTACAGAAGCTTTGCAGTTTTAGAGATCCCATTTGTCGATTCTTGATCTTAGAGCATAAGCCATTGGTGTTTTGTTCAGGAAATTTTTTCCAGTGCCCATGTGTTCCAGATGCTTCCCTAGTTTTTCTTCTATTAGTTTGAGTGTGTCTGGTTTGATGTGGAGGTCCTTGATCCACTTGGACTTAAGCTTTGTACAGGGTGATAAGCATGGATCGATCTGCATTCTTCTACATGTTGCCCTCCAGTTGAACCAGCACCATTTGCTGAAAATGCTATCTTTTTTCCATTGGATGGTTTTGGCTCCTTTGTCAAAAATCAAGTGACCATAGGTGTGTGGGTTCATTTCTGGGCCTTCAATTCTATTCCATTGGTCTATCTGTCTGTCTCTGTACCAATACCATGCAGTTTTTATCACTATTGCTCTGTAATACTGCTTGAGTTCAGGGATAGTGATTCCCCCTGAAGTCCTTTTATTGTTGAGGATAGCTTTAGCTATCCTGGGTTTTTTGTTATTCCAGATGAATTTGCAAATTGTTCTGTCTAACTCTTTGAAGAATTGGATTGGTATTTTGATGGGGATTGCATTGAATCTGTAGATTGCTTTTGGTAAAATGGCCATTTCTACTATATTAATCCTGCCAATCCATGAGCATGGGAGATCTTTCCATCTTCTGAGGTCTTCTTCAAATTTTTCCTCAGTGTCTTGAAGTTCTTATTGTACAGATCTTTTACTTGCTTGGTTAAAGTCACACCGAGGTACTTTATATTATTTGGGTCTATTATGAAGGGTGTCGTTTCCCTAATTTCTTTCTCAGCTTGTTTCTCTTTTGTATAAAGGAAGGCAACTGATTTATTTGAGTTAATTTTATACCCAGCCACTTTGCTGAAGTTGTTTATCAGCTTTAGTAGTTCTCTGGTGGAACTTTTGGGATCACTTAAATATACTATCATGTCATCTGCAAATAGTGATATTTTGACCTCTTCTTTTCCGATCTGTATCCCCTTGATCTCCTTTTGTTGTCTGATTGCTCTGGCTAGAACTTCAAGAACTATATTGAATAAGTAGGGAGAGAGTGGGCAGCCTTGTCTAGTCCCTGATTTTAGTGGGATTGCTTCAAGTTTCTCTCCATTTAGTTTAATGTTAGCAACTGGTTTGCTGTATATGGCTTTTACTATGTTTAGGTATGGGCCTTGAATTCCTATTCTTTCCAGGACTTTTATCATGAAGGGGTGTTGAATTTTGTCAAATGCTTTCTCAGCATCTAATGAAATGATCATGTGGTTCTGTTCTTTCAGTTTGTTTATATAATGGATCACGTTGATGGTTTTCCGTATATTAAACCATCCCTGCATGCCTGGGATGAAGCCTACTTGATCGTGGTGGATGATTGTTTTGAAGTGCTCTTGAATTCGGTTTGCCAGAATTATATTGAGTATTTTTGCGTCGATATTCATAAGGGAAATTGGTCTGAAGTTCTCTTTCTTTGTTGTGTCTTTGTTTGGTTTAGGTATAAGAGTAATTGTGGCTTCGTAGAAGGAATTCGGTAGGGCTCCATCTGTTTCAATTTTGTGGAATATTTTGGATAATATTGGTATGAGGTCTTCTATGAAGGTTTGATAGAATTCTGCACTAAACCCGTCTGGACCTGGGCTCTTTTTGGTTGGGAGACTTTTAATGACTGCTTCTATTTCCTTAGAAGTTATGGGGTTGTTTAACTGGTTTATCTGTTCCTGATTTAACTTTGATACCTGGTATCTGTCTAGGAAATTGTCCATTTCCTGAAGATTTTCAAATTTTGTTGAATATAGGTTTTTATAGTAAGATCTGATGATTTTTTGAATTTCCTCTGAATCTGTTGTTATGTCTCCCTTTTCTTTTCTGATTTTGTTAATTTGGACGCACTCTCTGTGTCCTCTCGTTAGTCTGGCTAAGGGTTTATCTATCTTCTTGATTTTCTCAAAGAACCAACTTTTGGTTCTGTTGATTCTTTCTATGGTCCTTTTTGTTTCTACTTGGTTGATTTCAGCTCTGATTTTGATTATTTCCAGCCTTCTACTCCTCCTGGGTGTATTTGCTTCTTTTTGTTCTAGAGCTTTTAGGTGTGCTGTCAAGCTGCTGACATATGCTCTTTCCTGTTTCTTTCTGCAGGCACTCAGCGCTATGAGTTTTCCTCTTAGCACAGCTTTCATTGTGTCCCATAAGTTTGAGTATGTTGTATCTTCATTTTCATTAAATTCTAAAAATTTTTTAATTTCTTTCTTTATTTCTTCCTTGACCAGGTTATAATTGAGTAGAGCATTGTTCAATTTCCACGTATATGTGGGCATTCTTCCCTTATTGTTATTGAAGACCAGTTTTAGGCCATGGTGGTCCGATAGCACGCATGGGATTATTTCTATCTTTCTGTACCTGTTGAGGCCCGTTTTTTGACCAATTATATGGTCAATTTTGGAGAAAGTACCATGAGGAGCTGAGAAGAAGGTATATCCTTTTGCTTTAGGATAGAATGTTCTATAAATATCCGTTAAGTCCATTTGGCTCATGACTTCTCTTAGTCTGTCGACATCACTGTTTAATTTCTGTTTCCATGATCTGTCCATTGATGAGAGTGGTGTGTTGAAATCTCTCACTATTATTGTGTGAGGTGCAATGTGTGTTTTGAGCTTTAGTAAGGTTTCTTTTACGTATGTAGGTGCCCTTGTATTTGGGACATAGATATTTAGGATTGAGAGTTCATCTTTGTGGATTTTTCCTTTGATGAATATGAAGTGTCCTTCCTTATCTTTTTTGATGACTTTTAGTTGGAAATTGATTTTATTTGATATTAGAATGGCTACTCCATCTTGCTTCTTCTGACCATTTGCTTGGAAAGTTGTTTTCCAGCCTTTCACTCTGAGGTAGTGTCTGTCTTTGTCTCTGAGGTGTGTTTCCTGTAGGCAGCAGAATGCAGGGTCCTCGTTGCGTATCCAGTTTGTTAATCTATGTCTTTTTATTGGGGAGTTGAGGCCATTGATTTTGAGAGATATTAAGGAATAGTGATTATTGCTTCCCTTTATATTCATATTTGGATGTGTGGTTATGTTTGTGTGCTTTCATTCTCTTTGTTTTGTTGCCAAGACGATTAGTTTCTTGCTTCTTCTAGGGTATAGCTTGCCTCCTTATGTTGGGCTTTACCATTTATTATCCTTTGTAGTGCTGGATTTGTGGAAAGATACTGTGTAAATTTGGTTTTGTCATGGAATATCTTGGTTTCTCCATCAATGTTAATTGAGAGTTTTGCTGGATACAGTAACCTGGACTGGCATTTGTGTTCTCGTAGGGTCTGTATGATATCAGTCCAGGATCTTCTGGCCTTCATAGTTTCTGGCGAGAAGTCTGGTGTTATTCTGATAGGTCTGCCTTTATATGTTACTTGACCTTTTTCCCTTACTGCTTTTAATATTCTTTCTTTATTTTGTGCGTTTGGTGTTTTGACAATTATGTGACGGGAGGTGTTTCTTTTCTGGTCCAATCTATTTGGAGTTCTGTAGGCTTCTTGTATGTCTATGGGTATCTCTTTTTTTAGGTTAGGGAAGTTTTCTTCTATGATTTTGTTGAAGATATTTACTGGTCCTTTGAGCTGGGAGTCTTCACTCTCTTCTATACCTATTATCCTTAGGTTTGATCTTCTCATTGAGTCCTGGATTTCCTGTATGTTTTGGACCAGTAGCTTTTTCAGCTTTACATTATCTTTGACAGTTGAGTCAATGATTTCTATGGAATCTTCTGCTCCTGAGATTCTCTCTTCCATCTCTTGTATTCTGTTGGTGAAGCTTGTATCTACAGCTCCTTGTCTCTTCTTTTGGTTTTCTATATCCAGGGTTGTTTCCATGTGTTCTTTCTTGATTGCTTCTATTTCCATTTTTAATTCCTTCAACTGTTTGATTGTGTTTTCCTGGAATTCTTTCAGGGATTTTTGTGTCTCCTGTCTATGGGCTTCTACTTGTTTATTTATGTTTTCCTGGAATTCTTTCAGGGATTTTTGCGATTCTTTCAGGCATTTTTGCGATTCCTCTCTGTAGGCTTCTACTTGTTCTCTAAGGGAGTTCTTCATGTCTTTCTTGAAGTCCTCCAGCATCATGATCAAATATGATTTTGAAACTAGATATTGCTTTTCTGGTGTGTTTGGATATTCCGTGTTTGCTTTGGTGGGAGAATTGGGCTCCGATGATGCCATGTAGTCTTGGTTTCTGTTGCTTGTGTTCCTGCGCTTGCCTCTCACCATCAGATTATCTCTAGTGTTACTTTGTTCTGCTATTTCTGACAGTGGCTAGACTGTCCTATAAGCCTGTGTGTCAGGAGTGCTGTAGACCTGTTTTCCTCTCTTTCAGTCAGTTATGGGGACAGAGTGTTCTGCTTTCGGGAGTGTAGTTTTTCCTCTCTACAGGTCTTCAGCTGTTCCTGTGGGCCTGTGTCTTGAGTTTACCAGGCAGCTTTCTTGCAGCAGAAAAGTTGGTCTTACCTGTGGTCCTGAGGCTCAAGTTTGCTCGTGGGGAGCTGCCCACGGGCTCTCTGCAGTGGCATCAACCAGGAAGACCTGTGCCGCCCCTTCCGGGAGCTTCAGTGCACCAGGGTTCCAGATGGTCTTTGGCTTTTTCCTCTGGCGTCCGAGATGTGTGTGCAGGGAGCAGTCTCTTCTGGTTTCCCAGGCTTGTCTGCCTCTCTGAAGGTTTAGCTCTCCCTCCCACGGGATTTGGGTGCAGAGAACTGTTTATCCGGTCTGTTTCTTTCAGGTTCCGGTGGTGTCTCAGGCAGGGGTCCTGCCGCTCCTTGGCCCTCCCCCACGGGAGCCCAGAGGCCTTATACAGTTTCCTCTTGGGCCAGGGATGTGGGATGGGTGAGCAGTGTTGGTGGTCTCTTCCGCTCTGCAGCCTCAGGAGTGCCCACCTGACCAGGCGGTTGGGTCTCTCTCTCCGAGTATTTCTCATATACATTTTGAGTGTTATTCCCTTTCCCGGTTTCCGGGCAAACATCCCCCTTCCCCCTTGCCTTCTTTATGGTTGTTCCCCTCCCCATCCTCCCCCCCTTCCCGCCCTCCCCCCAACAATCTAGTTCACTGGGGGTTCAATCTTAGCAGGACCAAGGGCTTCACCTTCCACTGGTGATCTTACTAGAATATTCATTGCTACCTATGAGGTCAGAGTCCAGGGTCAGAAGCTTTTTTTTTAAATTAATAATACCAAGGTCTATATTTAATCTAAAGATTCAACATATAAAAATAATTGATATATTTTAAGCTTACTCTTATGATTTCAAAGCACCTACTGAGCTTGATTTCCAATAGTAAGTATGTTACCTAATTTTAATTGAATAAGAAAGTTGTAACATTAAAAATGTCTTATGATTCAAGAAGAATAAGGAAAAACTTGTTTCTGATTTTATTCTTTTGAACTTTTGAATCTTGGAAAGTTACTTAGATTTTACAAACATTTGTATTCAATAATAAATATGGAAACTTTCTGAAAAAAATGAAAATCAAGAAGATGCATGCTTGCATAGTGGACTGTCAACAAGACTTATGCAAAGGTCTCAATTGAACAGGTGGTTCGCATAGACACTGGCTTCTGTACAGTGTGAGGCAGCAACCAGAGATGCTACCTCACAGATGGGCACCACACTTTTTATTAATATATGGATCCAGGGAACTACCTTTATAACATAGTCAGAATCTATGAGGGGGCCATAAAACTTTATGTCATGAATTTATGTCTTGAATTATCATTTTTGTCTCTAAAATTGTTTTGAAACATTAGAAAACTATAAAAATAAAATAGTCACATGGAATTTGAGAAAACTGTACCCTATGTTCAAATTATTTTCACATAATAAATTTGATATATAAGTAAGATTTTGATATCCTAATGGCATATCAGTAATATTTTGCTCATTAAAATATACTTTAGAAAACTGGCTTTGGGAAATAATAATGCAAAATTAAAGCTCTATCTGAATCTATCTATCTATCTATCTATCTATCTGTCTATCTATCTACCTACCTACCTATAAATAAAATAGATTAGCTCTCCACAAATGTGAACTTTTGTACACAGTGATTAATATTTATTTTTATTTTTATGTTAATTCCACTTTTGTCCTAATAAAATGTCTTGAGCCCCCCCCCCCCAAACACACACTCTTGGATTCCATCAGGCAGAATTATAAGAATGAAAATTTTTACTAATTTTAAGAGGAAAATTCAATTCTCTGAAATATGTTTTTAAGAAGTTCAACAAATAGTATAGAAAACATGTAGAGTCACAGGTCTTTTTATTTAAAATGTGTTAACCTTTGTTTCAGAACACACAGAACAATGAGATATATCAAAGAACACTATAGTGATCCTGGGCAATGCACTGTAACTGCTTCCTCTGATTGGTTTGTCTCCCTGGGGTTTCCTTCCCCCACCAAGTGTAGAAGTGCAGTGGCTGCCTTCTATCCATACCTAGAGTGTTGCATCTTCCCCATTATCATTATTCCCACCCTTCTTTACTTCCACTTCAAAGACGCTATGCATTTAAGGGTAAGCATCTATGCTTTTTAACTCGGCTTTCATTCTGGGAGATGATTCAATAGGTAACAGGAAGTACCATTTCCAACATGAGAATTCATTACATGCCGGGAACTAATGTGATTTTGTCAATATCGCCCACCACCAATTTTAGAAACGCATTTGCTCTCTCCACTGCCCTGCTTTCACTGACTGAGTGGAAAAGAATCTGAGAGGTAGGTAAGTGTTACCAAAGCTACAGAATTTGAGAAGAGATTGCTGAACAAGCGTAGCACTTCTTTAGAAAAGAACAGGTACAGGAGAAATGTCCCCCCAACCTCCACAAAAAGCGTCAACCTGTGGACTGAAAAATCCAAAGCAAAACATAAAAATCAAGAGCTAGAAAATAAAGCCACCCTTATAAACTTAGTGCTCTTAAGGGAGATAGATTGGGGGAAATTAGTTTTCAACATGTTCTCATATTGGCTTTTGGCCTCCAGAGAAACATACTTAATTAATTTTATTTTTCAAGTTTAGAATAAACTGCACCATTGATCCTGTTCTAGTGCTTTAGTATAGAGTGGCAGTAGGTGAGCATTGGCATGGGTGGTGGACGCAAAGCTTATCATACACCCACTGTCCTAGTTAGGGCTTCACTGCTGTGAACAGACACCATGTCCAAGGCAAGTCTTATAAAGGACAACACCTTATGGGGCTGGCTTACAGCTTCAGAGGTTCGGTCCATTATCATCAAGGCAAGAACATGGCAGCATCCAGGCAGGCATGGTTCAGGAGGAACTGAGAGTTCTGCATCTTTATCTGAAGGCTGCTAGTAGAATACTAACTTCCTTCCAGACAGCTAGGATGGGGATCTTAAAGCCCACATCCACAGTGACACACCTTCTCCAACAGGGCCACACCTTCTAATAGTGCCACTCCCTGGGCCAAACTTATACAAACGATCACACCCACACTATAAGGATCCTGCATTAACAATTCATTTCCATTATTTGGTCGATTATTAAAATGGGTTTTATATTATTTTATATTACTCATGCGTTGGCTGGTTAATTTATTTGCTCATATTTAGAATTACTCCTCATTAAACTTATGCTGCATGGAAAAAGAACGGTGTAGCAAAGTAGTAATATCTGCTATCCTAAGGTGATAATATCCTAAGGTGATCATGATGGTAGACGCCAATGCTCTAAATACTGTCAAATTTCAGGCATTCCTTTCAGCTAATGATGATGACAAATCTCTACCCAGCCCACCCTCTGTGGGAACCATATGGATATGTGTGTGCACTCTCACACAAAAGCGCACAAACGTAAATGAACACCTTATTTTTAACTGTATAGTTTAGCAAATTTAATAGTATCACATGTCTACTAGATCACATTAAATTCATTCAAACCAAATTTTGTCCAGTGCGCGTTTCCTCTCTATTATAAATATTCTGCATCACATCAGCTATGCCCTTAGGTTTTTTTTAGAACATTCAGGTTACTCTGGGAAATTGTTACTGATAGTGAAAATTGATACATTTATTAGTTGATTCTCATTTAATATATTCAAATGGATAGTGACTCTTTTTTTATTAGATTTTTTTTATTTACATTTCAAGTGTTATTCTCTTTCCTGGTTTTCCTGTCCATGAGCCATTTATCCCATGCCCCTCTCCCTTCTTCTATGATGATGTTCTCCCTCCCCAACCACTCCCCCCTTTCCACCTCCCTGCTCTTATATTCTCTACACTGGTGGGGGGCAGGGCCCAGCCTTGGCAGCACCAAGGGCTTCTCCTCCCGTTGGTACCCAACAAGGCCATCCTCTGCTACATATGCAGCTGAAGCCATGGGTCTGTCCATGTTTAGTCTTTGGGTAGTGGTTTAGTCCCCAGGAGCTCTGCTTGGTTGGTATTATTGTTCTTATAGTGATTTTTAATTTTTGAAATATTTCTTTGAAATATTGATATTAATATCATAGCATCTATTCCCCTTTCTTTTTCCTTCCTCTAGAAGTTTCCCATGGAACCCTTACTTTTTTCTTTTCAAACCTTTCTCAGTTTTCTTGAATGTATATTCCTAGGCTCACCATTTATTTTTGGATAACCAGTTGGTGTCTTCTTCCCTTAGGAATACTTCTATTCTCAGTATTCCTTAGTTGCTTGTAGTTATTCCTGTAGGGTGGAGCCGTCTAGTGAATTCCTGTCCAACTTAGCATGTTTATTGTTACCCTTAATCAGTTAACATTTAGACAGTCTTGTTAGTGGGTGTAGCATCTAACATTTTCAGGAGACACAGTCTCATAATAAGCTCTCTGATTCTCTGGCTCCTAGAAACCCTCTGCCTCCTCTTCTGTAATCACCCCTAAGCCATGGGTAAAATAGTTTTACCGTAGATGCAAGTACTAGGACTAGACCATATAACTCTGCATTTTGATCACTTGTGATTTTCTGTAAAGGTCTCCCTTTGTTGCAAGTAGAAGTTTCCTTGGGGAAAGGTTAGGGTTATACTTATCTGCTGCTATACAGACAAATATTTTGAATGTAGCTAGGGGCTATGTTGGTATAGTAAAGTGGTGGTCATAGGTTCTCCTCCAAGGTTCAGGATTTCACTAATTCTGTGTAGGTGGCTAGGTTTTCTTCTTGTTGAGCAGGCCTTAAGTCTAATTAGAGAGCTATTGTGTACAGCCAATATACTATACTTTGCCCTTAGGTTTATTTTGTCATGCTTGCTTTGCTATAGGTTCCTAAGTATCATTAGCTCAACAGGACTGCTTGTTGCTTCCCTTTTGGGATACTTCCATGGATACGGGTAGGCTTTCCATGAAAGCTACTCCCAAGGGAGGAGGGTTATAAACCATTGCCAGCCCAGTAGTCTCTGGGAATCCTGTATAAGGAACACGAAATATTCATCAACAATGATAAACTCTCCACCCCTATGGGACAACAACTTGCCATAATTACAGCTTGTACTGTTCTGGGATTCTCTTGGATAACCCTACCAAGATCTGAAAACAGCATTTCTCATGACCTCTCTTCTGGCATTTAATAAATAGCTTTTGGCCCATGGTGGGAGTATTTTCAGCTCAGATAAGAAATTTCTATTTGAATTACACATGTGTATTTATGTATCAATTTATATGTGTCATACATATTTTTAGGTAGACAGTTAATATAATTTGTTATGGCATCTTGCACATACACTCACATATGCATATATAACAATGAAAGAACATGTTCTGAAATTTGAACAACAAAGTGTGAGACAGTTGGAAGGAATTGGAGAAAGTAAAAGAAAGAGGGCAATGACAGATTTATTATAATTTCAGAAACAAAAACAAATTATAATGCATTTTATAATTCTTCTGATTTGAGTTCCTGGATATGTGCTTTCTAATATGCTTTGCTATGGTAACAAATAAAGTAGAGGAAAATATGTTAGCTTAGTGACTGTTTCTTTGTACCCACTAATTTGTTTGGTCCATTCAATTGGCTGGTAATTTCCCCTTCTGATTACAAAGTGTCTCTTTTGAAAATATAATAAGGAAGAATTTAAAGTGGTTGGCACTATTTTTTGGCAGCAAAGACATGAAAAACATCAGAGTCAGACACCATAGGTATAAGAGAAATTTGCTGTGTAGATCAAGAGTGAATTTCAGGCATCTTTTTA